>NW_004443947.1:7558123-7559107 GCF_000243295.1 Trichechus manatus latirostris | reverse complement strand
CTCAGAACAATAAAAGAGGGAATAAATGGTGTAGGTATAGAAGTTTCTAATGGAGAGGAAGGCAAGGCGATACCAAGTAATAATAGATCGGTTCAAACTTAGGAAGGCTGGGATAAATTTCAAGGTAACCACAAAGAAAGCTAACAAACCTACTCATCAAAATAAAGAAAAACATAAAATCTCAGTAAAAACAACATCTACAAAAATAAAAGAAATGAAAAAAATCCACAAACAAAAGGCATTCAGCAAAGGAGAGTAAGAGGAACAAAGAAAATGTCAGCACCACAAAAAAAAGGGAATACAAAATGACCACAATAAGCTCACACCTATCAATAATTACACTGAATGTAAATGGCCTAAATGTACCCATAAAGAGACAGAGAGTCACAGAATGGATTAAAAAAACAGGATCCATCAATATGCTGTCTACAAGAGACACACCTTAGAAACAAAGATGAAAATTTATTAAAAATCAAAGGATGAAAAAAAATATACCAAGCAAACAGCCACCAAAAAAGAGCAGGAGTGGCGATACTAATCTCAGATAAAATAGACTTTAAAACAAAATCCACCATAAAAGACAAAGAAGAGCACTATATCATGATTAAAGGGACGATCCAGCACTAAGACATAACCATAATAAATATCTATGCACCCAATGAGAGGGCTCCAAAATACATAAAACAAACTTTAACAGCACTGAAAAGAGAAATTGACAGTTCCACTATAAGAGTAGGAGACTTCAATACACCACTCTTGGTAAAGGACAGAACATCTGGAAGAAACTCAACAAAGATACAGAAGATCTAAAGGCCACAATCAGCCAACTTGAACTCATAGATATATATAGAACACTCCACCCAACAGCTGCAAAGTATACATTCTTTTCCAATGCACATGGAATGTTCTCCAAAATAAACCATATCTTAGGCCACAAAGCAACCCTCAGCAAAATCCAAAACATTGAGATAATATAAAGTATGT
>NW_004443947.1:7555982-7557363 GCF_000243295.1 Trichechus manatus latirostris | reverse complement strand
TACTACTCAAACCATTTCAGAACACAGAAAAAGAAGGGATACTTCCAAATTCATTCTATGAAGCCAGCATAACCCTGATACCAAAACCAGGCAAAATCACCACAAAAAAAGAAAAGTACAGACCATTATCTCTCATGAATATAGATGAAAAAATTCTCAACAAAATTCTAGCCAATAGAATTCAGCATCATATAAAAAATATAATACACCATGACCAAGTAGGATTCATACCAAGTATGCAAGGATGGTTCAACACTAGAAAATCAATCAACATAATCCACCACATAAATAAAATAAACGAAAAAAATCACATAATCATCTCAATTAACACATAAAAGGCATTTGACAAAGTCCAACACCTATTCCTGATAAAAACTCTCAATTAAATAGGTATAGAAGGGAAATTCCTCAACATAATAAAGGGTATCTATACAAAACAAACAGCCAATATCATTCTTAACAGAGAGAAGCTGAAAACTTTCCCCTTGAGAACAGGAACAAAAACAAGGATGTCCTTTATTACCACTCCTATTTAACATTGTTCTGGAAGTCCTAGCTAGAGCAATAAGGCAAGAAAAAGAAATAAAGGGCATCCAAATTGGTAATAAAGAAGTAAAACTGTCCCTATTTGCAGACTATATGATACTATATACAGAAAACCCAAAAGACTCCATGAGAAAACTACTGAAACTAATAGAAAGATTCAGCAGAGTAGCAGGATACAAGATAAACAAACAAAAATCAGTCGGATTCCTACACACCAACAAAGAGAATGACAAAAAGGAAATCAGGAAAACAATATCATTTATAACAGCCCCTAAAAAAAACAAAATACTTAGGAATAAATCTCACCAGGGATGTAAAAGATATATACAAAGAAAACTACAAAACACTACTGCAAGAAACCAAAAGAGATCTACATAAACAGAAAAAAAATTACCAGGCTCACGGATAGGTAGACTCAGCATTGAGAAAATGACAATTCTACCCAAAGCAATCTACAAATACAATGCAATCTGAATCCAAATACCAACAACATTTTGTAAGGACATGGAAAAAACAATCATTAACTTTATATGGAAAAGGAAGAGGCTCTGGATATGTAAAGCATTACTGAAGAAGAAGAATAAAGTAGAAGGACTCGCACTGCATGACCTCAGAACCTACCATACAGCTACGGTAGTCAAAACAGCCTGGTACTGATACAACGATAGATACACTGACCAATGGAACAGAATCGAGAACCCAGATGTAAATTCAACCACATATGGTCACCTGATCTTCGACAAGGGCCCAAAGTCCACCAAATGAGGAAAAGGCAGTCTTTTTAACAAATAGTGCTGGCAAAATTGGATGTCCATCTGCAAAAAAATGAAACAAG
>NW_004443947.1:7533480-7554143 GCF_000243295.1 Trichechus manatus latirostris | reverse complement strand
ATATATTATTGTTTTTTTGTGTGTGTGAAATAAAAAGCCTCCAAATGTCAACTCTCTTTTTAACCCCTTCCAATTCTATAACTTCAAAAATGAGTTTAATGGCCCCCAGACACCATTTTAGCTAGTAATGAAGTCACTCCTGAGGTCCACCCATCAGCCAAAGATTAGACAGGCCCATAAAACAAAACGAGACTAAAGGGGCACACCAGCCCAGAGACAAGGACTAGAAGGCAGGAGGGGACAGGAAAGCTGGTAATAGGGAACCCAAATTCGAGAAGGGAGAGTTGTTGACGTGTTGTCTTGTTGTTAACCAACATCATAAAACAATATGAGTACTAACTGTTGAATGAGAAGCTAGTTTGCTCTGTAAACCTTCATCTAAAGTACAATTAAAAAAAAAAGAAGAAAGTGAAAAGACAACCCACAGAATGGGAGAAAATGTTCGCAAATCATATATCTGATAAGCGGCTGGTATCTAAAATACATAAAGCACGCTTACGATCAACATTAAAAGGACGAACACCGAATTAAAAAACAGTCAAAGGATCTGAGCAGATATTTCTCCAAAGAAGATATACAAATGGCCAACAAGCACATGAAAAGATGCTCAACATCATTAGTCATTACCTAATACTGTCAAGTCGATTCCGACTCATAGTGACCCTATAAGGCAGAGTAGAACTGCCCCATACGGTTTCCAAGGAGTGGTTGGTGGATTCAAACTGCTGACCTTTTGGTTAGCAGCCGAATGCTTAACCACTGTGCCCACCAGGGCCCCCATCATTAGTCATTAGGGAAATGCAAATCCAAACCACAATGAGATGCCACTTCATACCCACTAGTATGTCAAAAAGACAGAAGACGAGTGTTGGCAAAGATATGGGAAAATTGGAACCGTCATGTACTGTTGGTGAAAATGTAAAATGGGGCAGCCACTTTGGAAAATAGTCTGGCTGTTCCTCAAAATCTTAAACATAGAGTTACCATATAACCCAGCAATTCCACTCCTAGGTATATATCCAAGAGAATTAAAAATATACACCCACACAAAGACTTGTACACAAATGCTCATAGCAGCATTATTCACAGTATCCAAAAAGGAGGAACAACCCAACTGTTCATCAACAGAGAAATGAATAAACAAAATGTGGTATATCCATACAATGGAATACTATTCAGTCATAAAATGGAATGAAGTACTGAAACGTGCTACATCATGGGTGAACCTCAAAAACTTGCTGAGTGAAAGAAGCCAAACACAAAAGCCCACATCTTGTGTGATTCCAATTCTATGAAATGACCAGAATAGGCAAACCCATAGAGACAGAATGCAGATTAGAAATTGGGCGGGCTGGGGGAGGTACTGGCCCAACTGGGAGAGCAATCCCAGAAAACTCTGGGGGCTCTCAGAGCAGCAGACTGTGGGCTTTTAAAATGTGAACCAACCACTTTTCTGGTTCAGAAGTTACTGGGCCCTTACTAGGTGCCAAGCGATGTTCTTGGCACTTTATTCATAGGCTCTCATTTAATCCTCACAACAGTTCTGTAAGGCAAATGCTGTTATTATCCCATGAAGCGTCAGCAAACTTTTTCTGTAAAGGGCCAGACAGTAAATATTTTCAGCTTTGTGAGCCATACTGTCTCTGTTACAACTACCATATTTTTCGCAAATAATGCACCCACGTAAATAATGCACCCATACATACAACGCATACATAGCTCGCTTATGAAAATAACGAGGGGTGGTTGTGCGGTTTGGCAAAAATGCATAATGTATGCATTATCTGTGTAAAAATGCGGTACTCAGCCCTGCCACTGTAGCACAAAAAGCAACCATAAGCAATATGTAAACAAGCGGGCATGGCTGTGTTCCAATAAAACTTTACTTACAAACACAAGTGGCAGGCTGGATTTGGCCCACAGGTGGTAGTTTGCAGACCTCTGCTCCAGATGAAAAAACTGAGGCTCAGAGAGATTCAGTAACTTGTCAAAAACCAAAAACCAAATCCACTGCCATTGAGTCGATTCTAACTCATAGCAACCCCCACAGGGTTTCCGAGGCTATAAATCTTTACGGAAGTAGACTGCCGCATCTTTCTCTTGTAGAGCCATTGGTGGTTTTGAACCACTGATCTTTTGGTTAGCAATTGAGCACTTTAACCTCTGCATCCACCACTAATAAGAGGTAAGGCCAGGATTTGAACCCAGGCACTCTGACTTGAGAGCTCATATTCAGTTCCTGGACTCTACTTCTTCCCCAACCACTGAGAGGGCCTGTAAGTGCAGATACCACCCCTACTAGAACTTGAACATCTTTAACATAAGGTTTCAACTCAACCTGTAAGGTAGGACTGGCTCCCCCACTTGAGAGATGAGGAAACCAAAGCAAAAGGTCTTATCCTGGGACCCAGAGCAGGTGCAGGCTGAGCTGAGATTTGAACCCAGCTCCATGCAATTCCAGGTCCTGCTCACCAGACCTGCCCTAGGTTAAGAAGGCGCTGTCTGAGCTTGGACACAGGGCATTC
Organism: Trichechus manatus latirostris; assembly: GCF_000243295.1. Lineage (NCBI taxonomy): Eukaryota > Metazoa > Chordata > Mammalia > Sirenia > Trichechidae > Trichechus > Trichechus manatus. The sequence goes on along the minus strand of NW_004443947.1, from coordinate 7,551,618 downwards.
TAACAAGAGAGGTGCTTGCTTTTCAGACAAGCGCCCCTGGCACACCTGTTCTCCTTCCTCCATGTTCCAGAGTTCACAGATCTCATTGCTATCACAACCTCGGCCCATACACACTCTCCAGAAGGTCCCTGATGGGGCGCTTCACTGCAGCCTTTAGTCGCTGACTCTCTTCTCTGGCTGGAGGCCAAGGAAACTGGAAAACTGGGTTTACCATGATCCCCTCATCGATTTAGACTAAGCCACTGTCTCGGTGCAGAGGAAGGGTCAGGGCCTTGCTCCTGGCTCTGCCACTTGCTGTGTAATCCTGGGCAAGTCACATCACCTCTCTCGTTCTCTGTTTCCTCCCTCATTCACTCACTCATTCATTCATTCAATCACACATTCACTCCTTCATTTATTCATTGTGACAAGAATTTATGGGCACTACTATGGGGCAGTTCTACTCTGTCTTATAGGGTTGCTATTAGTTGGAATCGACTCGACGGCAACGGGTTTGGTTTGGTTTGGTACCAGGTACCAGATACTACTTTAGCTACTGGGAACACAGCAGTGAAAAATCAGCCCCTGCCCCCATGGAGTTTACATTCAGGAGGACAATCTACGTGTTGGGTGATCATCCTCACTGACAGAGTGTCTGGACCAATTAAACGAGATCATGCACCCAGCACTGTAGCTGCACAGCTCCCTTCCCAGGCCAGGGTTCTCCTGAGAGTGGTCAGGGCAGGCATTATCCTGGGACTGCTCACTATATAAGCTCCTTTTGTGCTGTGTAAATGAAGAATAAGCTCAATACCGCTTAGGACTGACCAGTGAGAATTAGAAATCTCCCTTCTTGACCCCATCAACCCTTCAGGACACCTGTGTGCTGTGCAACCCTACTCCCGCCTTCTGCACAGATGTTTCCCTCCATGCTCTCAACCTCCCCATAAGGTAGGCAGCATCTAGGTGCGGGTATGTTAGTTGACTGAGGGCAGCCTCAGTCTCCCATCCACAACATCTAACATGAATTAAGAGCTTACACTGTGCCAGGCCTACGCTAAATGCTTTGCACGAATTATCTCACAATCACTCTGTGAGGTATGTACCCTAAAAATTCCTACATCTCACAGAGTTTACTATGAGGATTCAAGAGGGTAATGTATGCCAGGCACTTAGTACATTACCTGGCAAATAGTAAGTGCTTGATAAATGTTACCAGTTATTACCAGCATTAGGCAATCTATGTCTATTCCCATTTTACACATGGGGAAACTGAGGCTCAGAGAGGCCAAGGTGACACAAATAGTAAGTGGCAGAGCCGGGACTTGACCTGAGACCTAGTCAAGTGTCAAGTCTAGACTCTGTTTATCTGCCAATGAATGGAACAGTCCTAGATGAGTGCTCATCCCCCCTCCTCATGCCTCAAGGAGGAAGTCGCAAAAAGCTAGTCACAGTCCCAGGGTGGGTGGGAGAAAGGGCCCCTGTCTCCTTCTCCAGCCTGCTCTGGGCCCCACCGGTCAGTGTCAGCTTTCTCACCCAGAGATAAGGGACCCAGGGTGTTGCGGTCCAGACAAGGCCAGGCTTGGACCACCCACAAGGTTTAGACGTTAACTTTTACAGCCCACAAGCAGCAAGGCCAAGGAGCAGGAGAAGGTCACCACTGTTACGTCCTGGCCACCTCCAAAGGACAACTGAGGTCCATTCTGCCCAGATAAGAGCAAGGCTAGAGGTGAGGCATCAACACTATGAAGGGGACCACGTAATGCTCTGGGCCTCCCTGGCCTTCCCTGAGGCCAACAAGACATACTGTACACAAATGGTGCTCACTAAATAAATACTGGCAAAACTCCTGGAACCAAGGTTAAATAAGCCACAGCCAGGGGGCCTGTACATAGCTACAGATCTGCCACCGTCCTCCTGTGGGGCTGTCATTTGAGTCTCAGTTTCCCCAGCTTTCAACATCTCTAAGATGACTTCCAACATTGACATCTTAGGATTCAAGGTGACTGAAGTCACTTTATCATTGAGTAAGCAGTTTAGATTTGTAAAAGTCCATTCCCATTACCCATTATCAGTGACTGGGTCTTTGTACACAATAAGTGTTTGTTGAATGAATGAAGAATGAAGAAAGATGAATGAAACATTTCAGTGGCCTTAGCACACCCAGAAATCAGGGACTAACATCCAAAAGGTGACTCAAATAGCTGACAGATGGATTCTGCCAACAAAACCTTGATAGACCCAAGCTAGTCCCCCCTCTTCTGCCACCTGAGAGTAGAGATGATGTTGCCATTATTGAGCACCTAGTGCATACCTGGCATGTGCTAAGCAGTCTACAAATGTTTCTTCACTTAATCCTGTGAGTAACCCAAGGCAGGCAACCACAATTATCCCTGTTTTACAGATGGGGAAACTGAGGTTTGGTGGGAAAGGGGCTTGCCCAAAGTCACTCAGCTCATAAGTGTCAGAGCCAGGGTATAAATCCAGGTCTGTGTGACTCTAAGGTCTCTAGGTGGTATAAATGACTTTCTCTTGGCTACTAACCTAGCAGCCCTGGTACCACAGTGGTTATGCACTTGGCTGCTAACCGAAAGGTCAGCAGTTCGAACCCACCAGCCACTCTGCACGAGGAAGAGGCAGCAGCCTGCTTCAGTAAAGATTACAGCCTTGGAAACCCTATGGGGCAGTTCTGCTCTGTCCTATAGGGTCGCTAGGAGTTGAAATCAACTTGAAGGCAATGGAGGTCCTAACCCAGTGGTGCTGTAGAAGAAAGGGCTGGCAATCTGCTTCCATAAAGATTACAGCCAAGAAACCCCTATTCAGCAATTCTACTCTGTAACACACGGAGTCACCACGAGTCAGAGTAACTCTACAGCAATAGGCTTGGTTTGGTTTGGTTTAGTCTGACTCCTAGACACAAAGTTAGCCAGGCTGTGTAGCCATGGGCAGGCACCTTTGCCTCTCTGGGCCTGTCTCCTCCTGTGGAAGCAGGGTGGGTATTGTACTTAGCCCTCTAGGCCTCCCTGCACTGACAGCCACTGTCCCCTGGGTATGGTCTGGGGATCTCCCCAGCCTGCCCAACACCCCATCAGCAGCACAGAAGACAGAGGTTTCTGGTTACTTAACTGAGGTTTTTGGAAGGAAGTCCCAGAGTCAGCCACAAAAAGACACACAACAGTCAACTCAAAAATGTCCCCAGCTTATCAGCAGCCTGTAGGTGGAATCACAGGACCTTCCCACCTTGGAGCGCCAGGTCAAACAATGGGGCCTTTAAGTGGGGCAGCCCCACGCCCATGAGGCCTCCCAGGAACACTGGGCCTTGTTCCTGCACCCCCAGGCCCACCCACCACATTCAAAGAAGCCTTGAGGAAGGAATTCTGGGATCTCCTTGAGTCCCTGTGAAATGAGCTCCCCCCGACTGGGCAAAGGAGGTGACCTTCGGGTCCCTAAGGGGCGGGGGGAGGTCTGCCAACACAAAGGGGAAGAACTACAGTATAGAGATTCCCTGCTAAGTCTGTCTGGCACATTCTATGGCCCCTTTGCCACAATCCTTGAGGTGAGGACTACTGAAACCCCCATTTCGCAGATGAGAAGTCTGAGGTAGCTCCACGTCCAAATGTACTTGTCCAAGTCACAAAGCATCAACCTCTGAGAGGGAAATGAAGTGATTCACACTCACGGGTGTCTAATGCTTTCTAGTACTGTCCAGCCCAGAGGCTAGGAGCAAAGTCCCCTGAGCTTGAGTACCTTTGGGCAATATGCTTAACATCTCTGAGCCTACATTTCCTCATCTGTCAAATGGGTATAATTCTTCCCTGATGCTGTCTTGGGAGATTAAATGAGACAACACGTGTAAAAACAATGAGCACAGTGCCTAGTACCTGAGCAGAGCCTGATAAATGGTCGTCACTGTCACCATCATTAAGAAGCCCTGGTGGCACAGTGGCTAAGTGCTCAGTTGCTTACTGAAAGGCTGGCAGTACGAACCCACCAACCACTCCACAAGAGAAAGATGTGGCAGTCTGCTCCTGTAAAGATTACAGCCTTAGAAACCTAATGGGGCAGTTCTACTCTGTCTGCAGGGTCGCTATGAGTTGGAACTGATTTGATGGCAGTGGGTTTGGTGGGTTTTGGTCACTGTTCTCCTCCTCCTCCTCCTCCTCCTCCTCCTCCTCCTCCTCACCACTATCACAGGAAACACCAAGATCAGGGTTAGGATCAAGGCTGGGCATAACTGTCAGATGCAAACTGGACTTTCAGGCCTAGGGGAGAAACAAAGGCAGCTCTGTGTCTGCACAGACACTTTTGAGCCACCTGACCGTCTGTATGTCCATTCACCAAGGCAGCTCTGCCAGGCCTGGTGCTGGACACAGAGATGACCGAGCCAGGGTCATGGCCCTGTCCTGAGGGGAGTGAGCCCAGAGGAGGAGAGCAGGAGATGGAGTCACAAACCCTAAGACTAGAAGTGAGCAGCCCCAGAGAGAAAGACAGACAAACAGCTGGAAGCCCTCCTGGTAGAAGACAGCATTTTCAGCTAAAACAGTTAAAGGTTTTGCAGTATTTGAGTTAGTCCTTGAGGGACAAGTAGGATTTGAAACCAAGGGGAGCTGGCGGGGGAGCGGGGGGCAGTGCGATGTGGAGAAGTGGGCACTGCAGGCAAAGACAAGTGCTGGCACATTCTTGAATCAGGAAGATGGGGCAGGTGGGTCACCTCAGCCTTCCCTGACTCCTTACCTGGGGGACACAAGCCTCCAAGAACCCAAAAACCTGAGTGAGCTAAGAAGGGAACAGGGTTTCGACTCTGGAGTCACACACATCTGACACTAACAGTATGACCTTGAGACAAGTAACCTCAGTCTGATCTGAGCCTCAGTTTGCTCATCTGTAAAGTGGGGGTAAATGGAATACTTACCAGTCCCTGGAGAAGAACATCATGCTTGGTAAAGTAGAGGGTCATTGAAAAAGAGGAAGAACCTCAAGGAGATGGACTGACACAGTGGTTGCAACAATGGGCTCAAGCATAACAACGATCGTGAGGATGGCTCAGGACCGGGCAGTGTTTCATTCTGTTGTACACAGGGTCACTCTGAGTTGGCACCTTAGAACAACAACAACAAACCTCCTAGGGGGTGCTCAAAAGGGGTAATATAGGAAAGCCTACTGTTCAGCACCTGGCATTTGGAGGATGCACAACCGTGAGTAACCCCAAACTAAAAAAATCAGTTGCTGTCAAGTCAACTCTGATTCATGGTGACCCCATGTATTTCAGAGTAGAACTATGCTCCACAGGCTTCAATGGCTGTGATCTATCTTTTGAAGTAGATCGCCAGGCCTTTCTTCCAAAGTGCCTCTGGTTGAACTTGAACCACTCACCTTTTGGTTAGCATCTGAGCACATTGCCCATTTATGCCATCCAGGTAGTCCTGAGGAACCCCAGAAGCTGTCATCCACACAGGAAACTGAAATGACCAGCCACATTCAGAGACAAGGCCCCAGCACCAGTGCCTGTCCCATCAAAGGGAAAAGGAATGACCTAAGAGCAACACAGAGCAAGGGCAAAACCTGTGGTTGCCTTGGGCACGTCCACAGCTTCCCAATGATGATGAAAGGTAACACCGCACACACACACCACTCCCAGCCTTCATCTTTTCACAGCACACATCACCTTCCCACACACTATATCGTTCACTGTTTTGTCTACTGTCTACCTGTGCCCCACTAGAATGCAAGTTCCCTGAGGGCAGGGCTTTGTGTCTGTGTCCCAGCACCTAAAGTAGTGCCTGGCACAGAGTTGGTGTTCAGTAAACAAGTGTTGGTGTATGAATGAATGAATAATGGCTACCCTGCCTGCTCCACTTAGGTGGGGGTCCAATCACATGAGATAATTGATGTGGATAAAGATAAAGATAGATAGCTGCCATCAAGTCAGCTCCAATTCATGACGACCTTATGTACAACAGAACAAAACGATGCACAGTCCTGCATCATCCTCACGATCTCCAGCATGTCTGAGTCCATCATTGTGGCTATTGTGCCAATCCATCTCATCTGGGGTCTGCCTAGCCCTCGCTGGCCGTCTCCTTCACCCAACATGATGTTCTCCTCCAGCAATTGAGCCCTCCTCATGAGGTGTCCATAGCAAGCGAGCCAGTCAATGTTCTATTGTGATCCATAGGGTTTTCATTGGCTGATTTTCAGAAGATCAGCAGGCGTAGTCTCTCTGAGTCTGAAAACTCCACTAAAACCTGTCCACCATGGGTGACGCTGCTGGTATTTGAAATACTGGGGTCATAGCTTCCAGCTTCACAGCAACACATAAGCTACGACACAGTATGACAAACTGACAGACGGAGTGGTGGCAGTGATGTGGAACAGCTTCTAATTCCAGAGTCCCAGACCCAGGGAGGTGTTATCATGGCAGAGATGCAGGGACTCTGCAATAGCTTCAAGTGCTGCAAGTCTCATCAGCGATGTAGCCCTGAGGCCTTCTGGGAAGTAAGTAGGAAGGAAGAAGAAGCCCAAGAATACAAGGAAGACAGAAGACAGGCCCACAGCCCCCTGCACCTCCCCTGTGTCAGCACTTCGCACGCCACGCAGGAATGGGGCCTGGGTAGCCAGAGCTGCTGCTCCTTCTCAACCAATCAGATCACAACACGGATGAACCTCAGAAACTAACGCTGAGTGAAATAAGTCTGTAACAAAAGGACCAATCTTGTAAGACCTCACTTAAATGAAATGTCTAGAATATGCAAGTATATAGAGACCAAAGTTTAGGAGTGGTTACCAGGGGCAGGTGGGAGGGAGGGGAAAGGGGTGACTCACTGCTTAGGGGACACCGAGCTTCTGTTAAGGGTGATGGAAAAATCTGGAAATGGATAGTGGTGATGGTCGCACAACATGATAAACATAACTAATGTCACTGAATTGTACACGTGAAGAATGTTGAAATGGCAAATATTTTGTTACATATACAGTTACCTAATAAGTAATAAAAAAGACCAGTCAGAAACCTGGATTCTTATATGAAAGACGCCAATTATAAACGTTCACACTAATTTAGAAAATGGACACAAACCTGCCCTAGGTGTGGCCTGTGCACTTGGCTGATGTTTGTCTGTGTTTGTCTGGCAACACAGATGGCAAACACCACACCTGACGTGTTAGCTGGGCACCTGGCTTGGGGTGGAGGGTGCAGGTGTGGGCTCTGCTATCTGCCAGCTGGGACTGCTGGGTTTCTAACCCTGGATACACTGCTGTGAGGTCAGTGTCAGCACCTCCAATATCCACATGAGGAAACTGGGGCTTGGAGGCATGAAGAGATGTGTCCCGGGTGCAGCCAGGGCTCCAACCCAGGTCTGGGTGACTCCAAAGCCAGTGCCTGACTCAGTGGAGGTGGTGGTGAATAAAAGTGTGGGGAGTGTGGGCTGAGTGGGTGTGAGAGGACACCCCCAGAGAGCCCTGGAGGAGATTTCCAGCCAGCTGACAAGGTCAGCTGGGTGCACTAAAATCCAGGAGAAAGGGTCCACCTGCCATTTGGGAATGCCATTGTAAGTAGGCATTAACACAAGGACCCCTGCCAGGCCATTTCAATAGTAGGGCTCCAGGCATACCCCCAGGTACCCTGGCCTGCCCACCTCAGCTCTGTGGCTCCACTCACTCCTAGCCGGGGACACCAGCAGCACTGGGAGGCCCATTGCATCTGGGGCAGAAGCTGGATGGATCCCCTGGCCACAGGCCCCTCCCCAACAGGCACTGCCACCAAAAGTTCTGCTGGACAAGGGGCTCCTCAGGTCGAGGGTCACAGACGGTGACCCTGTGACCTGGCACCCAGAGAAGGTCACTGCAGGGAGTAGGAGGGAAGGCTTTGGAGCCAGGCTGATCTGGGTTAGACATGGCTGTGAGACCTAGGACCAGTCACACTGTCTCTCCGACCCTCGGTCTTCACATCTGTAAAGTGGGGTGACAACAGCTCAGTCTTGCAGAATTTGAGGATTTATAAAAGAGTCCTGCACTGACCTAGCACAGAGAAAGTTTCCAGCTTTTTTATCATCTAGCTATTCTTACTGTCACCTTGCTGACTGCTCCCTCTCATCTCCCCCCACCTCCTGAGTCCCTTTCTAGGCCAAGAAGCCACGAGCCTCCTCTCCTGCTTCCGCCCACCCCTGCCCTCGAGCCTTGGGGTGCCCCTCTGTGAATCGGGCAGGGTAATAATACACCTTCCTCAGAGCACTGAGAAGCCTGGGCAGACTTTAAAGCGCTTTACAAAGTGCTAGTATGGATGCAGAGGCCCTGGGTGGCACAAACAGAGAAGCACTCAACTACTAACCAAAAGGTTGGAAGTTGGAACCCACCCAGAGGCACCTTGGAAGAAAGGGCCAGAGATTTGCTTCTGAAAGGTCACAGCCATGAAAACCCTATGTAGCACAATTCTACTCTGAAGCACATGGAATTACCACGAGCCTGAAGCTACTTGAGGGCAGCTGTTTGTGGATGTGTATGTTTAATTATGGATGCGCGTGTGTATGCATGTGTGTATCCCAACTGATGGGCGCCCCACAGGCTAATCCGAGGGAAGAGAAGGGGTTGCTGAATGCCAGGGAGCCCCAGGAGGACTAGGACCCTAGAGGCCATGGAAAGGGGTGCTGGCCCACAGTGCTGCCCAGCAAGGCCACCACACACCACCCAGCATCCAGAATTCAGAATTTGAATGTGGAGAAGGACAAAATGAGTAAGTAGACTTGGGTTGAAAGATCTCATCAAGATCATTCCTTCTAAGCCTTTCATGTCATGGATGAGGAAGAAGAGGACTAGAGACGGGAAGGTGTTTGCCAGGGGTCACACAGCAAGATGGCTCCAGACCCAGGTAGAACTCGGGTCTCCCAACTCCAGCTGGTGCTCCTTCTACCACACCCTGTGACTTTCTGGATACACACAGCACTACTGGCTACTTCCTAATGTTACATTCTCATTGTAGTTTAGCATTTTTTTAAAGCCAGATATGCAATCTCTGCCAGTGACCTGGGGCTGGCCTCTGAGCTAAACAGGACAAGTTCTGGAAACTCCCACCTATGGTGTGGGTGCCTATTAGCATCCCCAGGTCACAGAGGAACTCTGGCCCACCTGCCACACCCTACTCTGTAACCCTGTGACTTGCACTTCCGCTTTTCAGAAAGTTTACTTTCAGACAAGAAGCCACCCTCTGACAGGCCCAAGTTACCTTCTTGGTCACCACAGCCTCAGCTGACTCCCTCAGCAGAAAGTCTGCACCTGTGTCCTTGTGCTGGGCCACCCCAAAAGGGCCCTGGCTGTGCTCAAGTATTGGACCCCTCCCCTCCCAGGGTGAGCACGGCGGTCTCCTTTCTTTCCCTGACACACGTCAACCACAGACAGGTTTCATGCCAGGCCCCGTGCCAGGGAACATGGAAGGTACAAGTGGAAGGAGAGGCATGATGGAGATGCCAAGCCTTGGTCTAAACCTTTGCTGCTTTTACTGAATACTAATTCATTTATTCCTACAAGTACTACTGTTAAAAGCCTCATTTCACAGATGAGAAAACTGAGGCACAATGGGAGAAGAAATTTGCCCAGGTCCCTGAGGTTAGTAAGGGGCAGGGGAGGGATTTGAACCAGCAGTCTCCAGAGGCAGACCTTTCCATTTTTCAAAGCAAATACCTGGCACCAGTTTTGGGAAGCCACTCCCACCCATCGCCTCCTGCACACACACAACTTGGCACACAATTTCAGGATGTTCAAAGACCCCCCCGAGAGATTATTTGTGGACACCCTAGGCCAGGAATTCTGGCTTAAATTTAAGCCTACTAAGTCTGGGTAACAAATTTACAGGGGTAAAGCAGGCAGGGTATATGAAAAAATGTCCCCTGGCGCACTTTTCTGGGAAGATAGTCTTTTTGGTCTGTCTTTAATCTCCTCAGTTTGAATAGAGACATGGAGTGAGAAATATTTCATTTCCATCACAATTGTATTATAAGAAAAACAGTGGTGCACATCAGTGAGAAACAGCCCTTGGGCTCAGTACCGGGGATGCTTTAGAGAGCAGTGAGGTCTGAGGCTAATTGGAGAGCACATCCTCACCTGAAGGGCAGCCGCTGCTCAGCCCGAGGCAGCTGTTGCCGTGCAGAAAGGTAGCCTGTATGGCCACATCTTCAGTTTGTTCAAGAAATGTTAGAAAGCCAGAATTTTATGTGAAATCTTCTGACAGGGGCTTGGAAGGGAGGAAGGTGATTGCTTAGGGGCACTGAGATTCTGTTAATGGTGGTGGAATACTCTGGAAACGAACAGCGGTGATAGTTGCACAACCTGGTGAACATAACCAATGTTACTGAATTGTACATGTAAAAAATGTGGCATTGGCAAACTTTTTGTTATATATATATATATATTTTTTTTTTTTTTACCAAAATAAACAAGTTAAAAAAATGCTAGCAACAATTTTTTTAAAACATGGTGTAAGCCAAACAAAAGGTGTCTATGGCCTAATCTGGCCTGGGATCACCAGTTTGCAACCTCTGCTCTAAGGGGTCACACACACAAATTAGGGCCATGGCTCACAGCCTATATGGCACAATAGACACCCACCACCCCTAACAGCAGGAGGCAAGTTTCTAACTATCATGTGAGTGGTGCAGACCAGTAGTTCTCAACTATGGGCGATTTTGCCCCCTAGGGGACATTTGGCAATGTCTGGAGACATTTTCTGTTGTCACAACTAAGGGGCTGATGCTACTGGCATATGGTGGGTAGAAGCTAGAGATGTAGCTAAACATCCTACAATGCACAGGACAGCCCCCACAACAAAGAATGATCCAGCCCAAAATGTCCATACTGAGAAATACCGGTATAGACCAAATCAAGCTCGAAAGGCCTAGGAGCTGCCCTGGGGGGTCACCATAGGAAGGGGGATGGGGGAGGCCTCCTGCCAACTTAGAGTGGCTGCCGTTTTCTGTTTTCCACAAGATCTGAAAAGATACCAGAAGAGGATTCTACAGCAAAAAGTGCTGGAGAAGCCACAGTGTAGATAATGAGAGTTATGAAGTAAGCTGTGGGGACAAGACCACTGGCCTCAGGGTCAGGAGAGGTGGGTCAAGCCCAGACTCCAACAGACCCCCATTGAGTGACCCTGGACAAGTCACTCAGAGCCTCGCTGCCTCATCCTACAGGAGGACCATCCCCGACCGCCGACCTTGTGGGGTTTGAGCAGGCCCAAAGGTCCCATCCAAGAGAGCACCCACTCAGTGCTGCCCCATATGGAGGCCTGCAGTTAGGAGATGAGCTGGGTGCATCACACAGCACCGTGGGTGTTACGGGTTGAATTGTGTTCACCAAAAAGATATGTTGAAGTCCTAACCCCTGGTAACTGTGAACATGACCTTGTTTGGAAATAGGGTCTTTGAAGATGCTATCAGCTAACATGAGGTCATACTGGAGTAGGGTGGCTCATAACTAAATATGAGTGGTGTCCTTATGAAAGAGAAGAGACACAGAGGGAAGATGGCCATGTGCAGATGGAGGCAGAGAGCGGAGTGATGCAGCCACAAGCCAGGGTTTGTTAGCAACCACCAGAAGCTAGAAAGAGGCAAGGTTTCTCCCCTAAAGACTTCAGAGGGAGCATGGCCCTGCTGACACCTTGATTTTGGACTTCTGGCCTCCAGAACTGTGAGAGAATAAATTTCTCTTGTTGCAAGCCACCCAGTTTGTGGTACTTTGCTACAACAGCTTTAGGAAACTAATATAATAGGGGGAAGGTGTCCTCCCCTCACTTCTCTTCTTCCTTCCTGCGCCAGATGGGTGCCAATATGCTAATGAGTCACATCTCCAACACGTGACAATCTCCCTTTTAACAAGGGAAGGGCCATACCCAGGCTAAAGTCTTTGGCAGGCAATAGGATCAGGCTAGAATGTAACAGAATTGGTTTGTTTTCTATTATTTCTATTAATGGCAAGTGGACTCCTACCTTTCCAGTTGGGGAAGTGATATGAAAGTTTCTTTTTAAATAAATACATTTAATTTTTAAAACGTGAGTCACTTAAAAAAAATATTAACCATTAAGAAGGTAAAAGAACAAATGAGGTTCGGGAAAGGCGGCCCCAAGCAAAAGCACCTTGTAAAAGACATTGTTATTGTCAATATTTAGCAGGGAGAACATTAAGTACTATTTTCCCAAGAGGAAAAGTCCAGGAAGACTCCAAGATTGTGGAGAGTCTTTAATGCCAAGCAAAGGAATCACAACTTTGGCAACCAGCAGGGAGAGTCCTGGGCAGATAAGCTTGCTGCAAAAAAAAAAAACAAAAAACAAAACTTTTTGAACACAGGAAACTGGGGGCAGAGGGACTTTTGAACTTGACCTTGCCAGATCTCCAGGGCAGGCTCCAGGTGGCCAAGCCTGCTGTGCATGTGACAGGCCTTCCCCTTCTTTGAGCAGATGTGGTCACCCTGCCCTAATGTCAACTTTCTTTGTGTGGAGGATGACATGATCAGGGTGAAGTCTCACGAAGGTCCACTGAGTAGGAGGCAGAAAGGCCAGGTGTATCAGTTTCCATAGACTTAGTGGCTTAAAACAACACAAATTTATTATCTAATGGTTCTGGAGGTCAGAAGTCTAAAATTAGTCTCACTGGGCTAAACCAGGAGCCCTAGTGGCACTGTGGTTAAGAGCTCAGCTGGTAACCAAAAGGTCAGCAGTTCAAATTCACCAGCCACTCCTTGGAAACCCTATGGAGCAGTTCTACTCTGTCCTATAGGATTGCTATGAATCAGAATCAACTCGATGACAACGGGTTTTTTGTTTTATGAGGCTAAATCAAGGTGTCCACAGGGCTGGTTCCTTCTGGAGACTCCAGGGGAGAACATGTTCTGTGTCTTTTTTTTTAAATTATTGTTGTACTATAAGTGAAAGTTTACAAGTCAAGTTAGTCTCTCATACAAAAATTTTTACATACATTGTTATGTGACCCTAACTGCTCTCCCTATACTGTGACAGCACGCTCCTTCTTTCCACCCAATTTCCCATGTCCATTCAACCATCTCCTGACCCTCTCTGCCTTGTGTTCCGCATCTTTTTCAGCTTCTAGACGCTGCCAGCATTCCTTGGCTAGTGGCTACATCACTCCAACTCTGCTTCCGCCCTCACATCACCTTCTCTCTGGCTCTAACTCTCCTGCTTCTCTCTTACAAGGACCCTTGTAATGACACTGGGCCCGCCCATCTCGAGATTCTTAATGGAGTCATATCTGCAAAGTCTGTTTTGCCAGATAAGGTAACATATTCATGAGTTCCAGGGGTTAGGACATGGGCATCTTTGGTGGGGGCTTTATTTTGCCAACCACACCAGGAGAGTGGGGCTGCAGGAAACTGGGGGGTCAGCAAGGGCAGTGGACATGGAAAGAAAGAGCTGTGGGAAGAGGGGAGAGGGGGCAATGGCATTTGCTAAGCACCTACCACATGCCAGACACTGCTGTCCACACCCAATCAGCATCAAAGAAAATGCTTTAGAGGAATGAGAAATTCTCCCCCACTCCTGCAAGCTGTCAAGAGCTGGAGAAATGCCTCCACCAAAGGCAAGGCCAGTGCTGGCCTCAGCAATGCTCTGGGGGCTGCAAGTCCCTCCGTGACATTAGTCTCCCCACAGCAGGATCAGCCCCAAACAGCCTCTGTTTCCTTGAAGAGACCCACCTGAATCTTCATTCCTTCCTTTAAGCCCCTGCTCTGGACTAGGTCCTGGGCAAGGACCAAGGCATGGTACTGCCCTCGAGGAACTCCTATCTACCGGAGGAGACAGTCACCAATCACTGATGACTGCACTAAAATGTTACTGATGGGATGAGAGAGAATAAATGGGGCAGAGGGAAAGGGGGAGAGAAGGTTAAATTCCACCTAGAGGACAGGAGAAGAGTGGAAAAGGCCTCACGGAGGAATTGAGCTCTTGCTGACTCTTCAAGATAACATGGGAGGCGCATGCCTGGAAGAAGGCCTGGGATGAACAAAGGCCTGGCAGTGTGGCCTGCAAGTCGTTTAGCATAGCTGGAGAAGAGTGTGGTGGCAGACCAGACAGAACTTGTGTACAGGGCTAGTAGGCTTGGAATCTATTCTGAGTGCACTAGGAAGCCATAGGAAGGCTTTTCAGAGGGGAATGTGGCATGAGTAGGCTCTCTCATCCACAGCCTTTGAGGACCTCTGTATGGCTGGCCTTGTGACAAATTTGCTGTGTGACTTTGGATAAATCCCAGTCGCCCTCTGGTCTGCAAATGTCTAATCTTTCAAATGAGTGGGTTGGCTGTGTCATATTCAGCTGTAGCATGCTGTGAGTTAGCCAACACTCCTCTGGTCTGGCTCCAGTGGTGTGCCGGGGCTGCTGAAGCCAACTTGTGAGAGCCGACTGTCACATTTTCCAGAATTTTTGTGAGCTGGTTGTATTTACTAAAATCTAAATTATATAAACTTATATAAGTCTGTAAGGAACCTTGGTGGCACAGTGGTTAAAGTGTTCACCTGCTAACTAAAAGGTTGGTGGTTCAAACCCACCACCTGCTCCACAGGAGAAAGATGTGACAGTCTGCTTCAGTAAAAATTTATAGCCTTAGAAACGCTATGGGCAGTTCTACTCTGCCCTGTAGGGTCAGTATGAGCTGTATTCGATTCAACGGCAATGTGGATAAAAGCTTATAGCTTATAGGTTTATATAAGTCTCCTTGAATACTATAACTTAAAAATTATGTTAAAGATAAAGGTAATAAATACTCAAAGCTCACTGCTTCCCTAAATATTTTACTACATTTTACTCTTATCTATGCTCTTGGGGTTATTTACATCTATTGTATGTGTACAGCAGAAATACTATATAAGAGTGTGCTACTGCACATCTCTTCCCAACTCTGTGTTATTGCATCACAGTAGTAGCTTGAAATTGACCATGGTGGGAATATTTACACCATGGAAATTGGCAAATGCTATAAACCAGGGCTATAAACATTTACCAGCATACCACTCTCTCCTGTGCTCCCATAATACGTGCTGGAAAACAGATTCAACCTCTGACTTTCCCAGACCCCAAAATCTGGCTCAGGACTGAGGATGGGAAGTGAGGATAGTTATAAAGCAGCAGAAATTCATGAGGTCAGCCCAGGGTTCCCTGCATTCTCTCACTTTTGGGGCCCAGGTGTATATCTAAAGGGGTGCTGTCCACAAGGGCAGCCACTAACCACATGTGGCCACTGAGACCTTGAAATGTGGCTAGTGTGCTAGCGTAACTACTGAGGAACTAAATTTCTATTTTTTTTACATTTAATTAATTTAAATTTTAAAACTGATGTTCAATTCAGTTATTGAGTTCAGTTATTGGGAAACACTTAAGTACGCTTAGAACAACTTGAGAAGGTGAGTCTACTTTTTCAACCACAAATTTCATGAAATCTAAATACAGATCAAGTATTTCTTATGAAAATGTAGCTCCTGAATTGAGATGTGCTGTAAGTGTAAAGCACACACTGAATTTGAATACTTAATGAAAAAAGTACAATTTTCATTAATTTTTTATACTGATTACATGTCAAAATGATAATATTTTTATACACATTATATTATTTAAATTAATTTCACCTGTTTCTTTTTCTCTCTTTTTTTTAAGGTAGGTATTAGGAAAATTTTAAATTGTATATATGGCTAAGAAGTCCCTGAATGGTGTAAACGGTTAAGTGCTCGACTGCCAGCTGAAAGGTTGGTGGTTCGAATCTACCCAGAGGCATCTCAGAAGACAGGCCTGGTGATCTGCTTCTGAAAGGTTAAAGCTTTGAAAACTCTGTGGAGCTTGGTTCTACTCTGCACACAGGGCATCGCCATGAGTCAGAGTTGATGCAACAGCACCAAATAACAACAACATATATGGCTACCAAGATACTTCTATTGCACAGTGCTAGTCGAGAGCATTTTGGGTCCTTTTTGCCCCCTATTCACATTATTTGATATTCAAAAGCAGAAGTGATGATAAGAAACCACTAGAAGGATTTTGCTAAAATTACAGATCCTGAAAGAAAATGAGCCAATCTTGTCAGATTGTGTGGTAAATGTCCTCTGCCCTGCCCAGGTGGAATGTCTGTTCTTGGCTACCATGGTTGGGGAAGGGGTCCAGGACACTTGGGCAACAGCCAATTTCTCATCCCAAAGCCTATGAGAACAGACACTGAGTCCAAGATTGGTTTTGTCAAAGACACACCATAGGGGAAGTCTGGTTCCTGCGGCCACACAGAAGCCATGGGCCTAGCCACAAGACAGGTTCAAGAACCTTCACATAGAAGAAAACCCCAAAGGTTTAGCTGCATTCTTCAACACTGTATCTCAGGACGAGACTTCACCACCTATCCATGCTTTTGTACACGTTAGTCCTTTTACTTAACTGCCCTTCCTTCTCTTATCCCTCTGGAAGACTCCTACTCATCTTTCAAGATCTAGTTCAAATGTGCCTTCCTTTCAAGCCTTTCCTGACCAGATGATGTTCCTACTTCACATCCTTGGGCTTCTGGCCTGGTCTATTCTTACAACTTTCTGGTCGACCTCAGTGCTTTTACTCCTGCCCCCAGAAACCTGATTTTGTTCCAAAACATAGAACATGCATCTCTCCTTTGTGGAAAACTTTCACCAGGTCCCCATTACCTAATACATTGGTTCTCAAACGTAAACGAGCACCAGAGTCACCAACAACCAGTTAATCAGTTGCTGTCGAGTCAACTCTGACTCATGGTGACCCCATGTGTTCCAAAGGAGTCACCTAAAAGGCTCATTAAAACACAGATTGCTGGGCCCCACTCCAGAATTTCTGACTCAGTAGGTATGGGATGGAACCTGATAATTTGCATTTCCAACAAGGTTTCTGGTGATGCTGATGCTGCTGGCCTGGACAATGCATTTTGAGAATCATTGATCTAAAAGATCAAGTGCAAACTTTTCAACTTAGCTTTCAAGGCCCTCCACAAGGTGGCCTACAACTACTACTGCCTTCATCTTTCACCACCTGCATTGTTCCAATCCTAGTGTCACCATTACCCAAACATTCCATACCTTTCATACCTCCACACCTTTCCCCATGTCGTCCTTTCTGCGTGAAATTCCTTCCCTCTCTGTATCCGCCCACTTCCAGCACCACCTCCCTTGAGATCCAAAACCCAAAAAGGACATTCTTATGGCCACCAAACACATGAAAAAATGCTCAGAGTCACTAGACGTTAGAGAGATGCAAATCAAAACCACTGTGAGATACCATTAGTTAAGATTAAAAAAAAAAAAAAACAGAAAATAACATATATTGGCAAGGATATAGGGAAACTGAAACCCTTATCCGTTGCTGGTGGGAATGCAAAATGGTATAGTTGCTGTGGAAAATACTGCTGTGGTTCTTCAAAAAACTAAACATAGAACTACCATACCTGTAGCCATCAAGTCAATTTTGACTCATAGTGACCCTAAAGGACAGAGTAGAACAGGGTTTCCAAGTAGAATAGGGTTTCCAAGACTGCAAATCTTTATGGAAGCAGATCGCCACCTCTTTCTCTCACTGAGCAGTTAGTGAGTTCGAACCGTTGACCTCTGGGTTAACAGTCAAGTGCTTTAACCACTATGCCACCAGGGCTCCAGAACTATTACATGACCCATCAACTCCACTCCTAGGTACATATCCAAAAGACTTGAAAGCAGAGACTCGAAAAGAGATCGTACACCAATATTCATTGCAGCACTATACACAGTGGCCAAAAGGTAGAAACAACATAATTGCCCATCAGCAGATGAACTGATAAATAAAATGTGATACATACATACAGTGGAATACTACTCAACCAGTAGGAGAAATGAAGTCTCGATACATGCTACAGTATGGATGGAGCTTGAAGACATCATGCTGAGTGAAATAAGCCAATCACAAAAGGACAAATCTTATATGATCTCACTTACATAAAAAGACAAGAAAAGGCAAATGTATAGAGACCAAAGTTTATTAGTGGTTACCAGGGGCAGGATGGAGGGGGAAAAAGGGGATTAACAGTGATGGAAAAATCACATTGATTAAGGGTAGGGTTGCACAGCTCATTACTGTAATTGCTGTCAATGAGTTGTATACCTATAAAAAGTGGAATTGGTAAAAGTTGTGTGATAGA
>NW_004443947.1:7515761-7532163 GCF_000243295.1 Trichechus manatus latirostris | reverse complement strand
TCAAAGAATGTAATCAGTGTCACTAAATTGTACATATAGAAACTATTGAATTGGTGGTGTATGTTTTGCTGTGTATATTCTCAACATCAACAACAAAATAAATAAAATTTAAAAAAAAAAATGAAGAGATGGCACCTTTAAGGGTCTACAAAGTAACAAACCTAGGCTGTAGGACAGCTACAAAAGAGGATGCGAAATATTTTTGACCATAGAAGAATGTACCAGATAAGCATGTACCAGCCTCAAGCAACAACTTTGGAACAGTAAATGCTGTCTTATCTGTTTAAACAACCTTGTGACAGTCACAATCCAGCTAAAGAATTGTTCTCTTCTCTATCTGATTTTCCAGCCCTGCCACTTTCTCATGTGTGACCTTTGGCAAGTTACTCTTTAGCCTCTTTGTTTCTAGTTTTCTTCTGGAAAATGAGGATAAGGCAACAACCTCAAAGAGTGATGGGCAAATCACATAATGCAAGCAAAACTCATAGCAAGAGGCCTAGCACACCATAAACTCTCAATAAATATTAGCTATTATTGGTATTTCCAGACTAAGATGGACTAGGAAGAAAAGCCTGGTGATCTACTTTCGAAAATCAGCCAATGAAAATCTTATAGACCACAATGGTCCAATTTCCAACCAATCATGGGGATGGCTTGGGACCTGGCAGCATTTCTTTCTGTTGTGCATGGGGTCTCCACGAGTCAGGGGTTGACTCAATGAGAGCTAACAACAACAACATTATTGGTACTGTCTTTGGGCCTGGGTAAGTAATGGCTTGGCACACAGTCACATTCAATAACGGGAACAGACACATAATAGGTGTTTTTCTTAATGAGTACACAATTGACAATCCAATAAATGTTGTATAGATGGTTAGGAGAATGGATGGATGAATGGATGAATGGGTGGGGAGGTGGGTGGACCGATGGGTGGGTGGGTATATGAGAGAACTCTAGTTTATATCAAAAGTGGCTCTGTGAGGCCAGTTTGGCAATACACATTTAAAAACCTTAAGAACTCTACTTCTAAGACGTTATCCTAAAGAGGTTCTCAGACAAGAACACAAAAAATTCAAAGATGTCCAACATAGAATTGTTTATAAAAACAACAACAAAATAAGAAGCAACCTAAATGTCCAACAATAGAAGATAGCACAGTCAGAAAATGCAAATCTATGGAGCCATGAAAGATGAACAGCAGGCATTTCCTTACTGACATAGAAAGATGTTCTGAATACATTTTAAATTTAAAAAGTAAGAGGTAAAGCAACAGGTATGGTTCACCTTTAAAAAAATATGTATGTGTGTGTGTCTGTGTGTCTGTATGCATAACAAAATACACTCCGAATGTTATCAGCGGTAAGTTACCTCTGGTGGTAAGACTTTGAATGGTTTTAATGTTTTTTTTTCTTTTTTTCTTTTCTGTATACTCATTTTCCTCTGGTGACCATATATGTAATATTTGTGTAACATCTTAAAAGAAGAAAAAAAAATTTAAAGCAGCTGCAAGAATCATGGAGGAAGGAAACACATCATCTCAGCTTCCTCCGCCTTAGCTGTGTGACCATGAGCTACAGGCCTACCCACTCTGTGCCTCTGTTTCCTCCTCTGGAGAAAGGTGATCACTCTCCCCGCCCTGCTCAACTCTCGAGTTTCCTGGAGACGGTGATGAGGAAAGGCTTTGAAATAGGAAGCTGGCAGTCAGGTGGTAATGATGTTACCCCCGCCCCCGCCATCTCCCTGTCTAAGACAAGGAGACAGGAGATACTCAGAGAGGCCGAGGGAAGCTGGCCTCCGTCTAGGGCGGCAGCTAGTTCTGGTAAACAGAACTCTGGGTAGGGGTAGCAGGGTCAAGTTCTCACCCCCCTTTGCTTGCATTTCAGGTCTCTAACAAACAAAAAATTAAAACCATGCAAATTTTTACCACCAGAGATAACTAACCACTGATCACATTAGGAGTATATTTTTCTAGACTTTTCCTATGCAGATACACATGGTATAAGTTCACCTTTAAAAAATGCATATATATTTCTTTCTTAAAAAAATAAAAGGTGAAATTATACCATACCTATTGAAATGAGAGGAATAAACTTTAACGTGGTTTCTTAACTCTCCTTTGGTTTTCTAAAGCAGCAGGATCCTTTTTTCAAAGGAAACACAGACCTTCCCATTTAGTACCAGCAGTGCTGTTCCTAAAAATCAGGTATTTTTTGTAAAAAAGAAAAAACCAAAAAACAAAAAACCAACCAACCAGAAGTCTATATGTCATTATTTTAAATGGGAAAAATTATAAAGCATTATATGTCAACTCCAAACCCCAAACCAGTTTCCTAAAATGTAACTAAAACAGTAAAGCTTCCTCTATAAACAAGCACAATAGAATGCAAAACGCTTAAAACACCACTTCCTGGACACCAAATAATTATTAGGGTTGTTAGCAAACAGTTGCAGTGTGTGGTAACCTGACTCTGGGCTGGCTCTCAGCTCCAGCAACAGCTGAGATGCCCAGACCCTTGGTGACCCTCCAATCCCCATTCAAAACATCTACGTACGAAGCTGGCTGTCTTCCAAACGCATCCAGAATTAACTCGAGACTTTTCCTATACATCCTTTTGTTACAAATGTTGTACAGTACATATAATGGTTTGTAATAACAAACTGGTGCTACTTTGCAACGTACATCAAAACATTACTATTATTATTACTATATTATTATGCTAAAGGTGTTTTAGTGTATCTGAAAGTGTTTCTTTAATGTTTTTATACATAGGAAGGTACGCTACATACTATATACTAAGACAAAATTTGACTAACTGACTTTAGATATGAACCGTACCTAACTGTTCTGACTCACATACAAATTTGACTTAAAGACAGACTTAGGAACGGAACTCGTTCATAATCCTGGCAATGCCTGCTGAGTTTGGGGGTCTTAAATATGATGCTTTATCTATAAAACATTGGGTGAAAAAAAGTTTGGAGAGATATGTATGTTGTAAGAAGTTTCGGTTTTATGAACTGAGAGGCATGAACATGGGAAAGATGTCAGTGGGGAAGACATTCTGTGGGGCAGGCTTGTCCCATGAAAATCAGGGGGCACCCCAGAATTCCTCTTTAGAAGTTGAGGGGTGCTGCTGAGGTTGGAAGGTGGGGCTTAAAGCTGCATCTTCATTTTGTACCTCAAAGGATGAGGTTGCTAACTGAGAAGGGGGTGTTAAAGGCCTCCCCCTCTTTAGCGCTGCCATTGAAAAGAATAAAAGAATCCCCATGCAGTCTTAAAAGCTAGCCATCTAAGATGCATCAATTGGTTCCAACCCACCTGGAGTAAAGGAGAATGAAGAACACCAAAGTCACAAGGAAAACATTAGCCCAAGAGACAGAAACGGCCACATAAAGCAGAGACTGCAACAGCCTGAGACCAGAAGAACTAGATGGGGTCCAGCTACCACCAACGACAGCCCTGAAGGGGAACACAACAGAGGGTCTCTGTTGGAGCAGGAGAAAAGTGGGGTGCAGAACTCAAATTCTACTGAAAAGACCAGACTTAACGGTCTGACTGAGACTGGAGGAACCCAGAGAGCACGGCCCCTGGACTCTTTGTCAACCCAGCACTAAAACCATTCCCGAGGCCAACTCTTTACACAAAGATTAGACTGGACTATGGGACATAAAATGATACTCGTGAAGAGTGTGTTTCTTAGCTCAAGTAGATACATGAGACTAAATGGGGAGCTCCTGTCTGGAGGTGAGATGAGAAGGCAGAGAGGGTCAGGAGCTGGTTGAATGGACAGGAAATCAGGGGTGGAAAGGAGGTATGTGCTGTCACAGTACAGGGAGAGCAATTAGGGTCACATAACAATGTATGTATAAATTTTTGTATGAGAAACTAACTTGAATTATAAACTTTCACTTAAAGTACAACAATAAAATAACATGTAAAAAAAAAAAGAATCCCTGTGTTGCAGCAGCAGCAGCAGCAGCAATAGCAAAGGTGCTACTACTACAAGCAATGAGACAGCCAACACATACCGAGATCTTCCATGTGCCAGGCACTGCCGTAAGCACCTAATATGCATTAATTCATTTAATCCTCATTAACTACTCCATGAGATAGTACTATTATTATCCCTGCCTTAAGGATGGCAAAACTGAGGCACAGACACAGAGAGGTTAAGAACTTGCCCAGGGTTATCCACCTCGTAAGTGGCAGAGCTGGGGTTTGAGCAGAGGCTCTACAGCGTTAGAGTTCCTGCTCTGAACTCTACACATAAGAGTGGGGACGCTCTGTGGGATGATGGGGAGGGCAGGGGACCTAGAGTCCACCTACTTCACCTTCTCCTTGTCCTGCCCTTGCCTTCAAAGCAAACCCTGAGAAAGAACTGAAGATGTCAGAACTAGGCTCAGGGGTTCTGGACCAACACATGAGGGCCGAGGGGAGGCGGGAGGCAGCGCCCTTACCCACAGCTTCCCGTCGTAGTAGTAGGCTCCCAGGAGCTTCACGATGTAGGGGTGGTTGCAAGTGGCCAGGATCTCGATCTCCACGATGTAGTCCTCCAGCTCCTCCTCGCTATTGGTCTCAATTACTTTGGCTGCAGCCAAGGCGCCTGTCTCCTTGTTCTTGGCCTGCAAAGCAGAGGTGGGGGAGGTCAACAAGGCACGCTCGGCAAAAAAGTGACCCTTGGAGGCCTGCTCAGAGAGTCCAGCATGAGATAAGGGGCGTGAAAACGGAGGCTAACGTCCAGATGGGGACCGAGAAGCTGAACCAGGAGATACTTGTTCTTAACAGTGGCCAGTGCTGTGCATCAGACCAGCAGAGAAGCAAGCAGAGAAACAATGTTCTGCGTTTGGGAAAAACAAAGTATTATACACCCACAGTATGGAGTAAATAACATTGCAAGAACAGAATAGCTCTACAAACGTTGTTGTTGTTATTAACTGCTGTTGAGTCAGCCCCCAACGTGGGGTGCCCTCATGCACCACAGAACCAAACACTGCCCAGGCTCCTGTACCATCCCCATGATCGGTTGTGGATCAGACCAACGTTTGATACACAGGGTTTTCCCTGGCTGATTTTTGGAAGTAGATTGCCAGACCTTTCTTCTCAGTCAATCTTAGTCTGGAAGCTCCGCTGAAACCTGTTCAGCATGATAGCAACACACAAGCTTCCAATGACAGACAGGTGGTGACTGCACATGAGGTGTACTGGCTGGGAATCGAACCCAGGTCTCCTGCATGAAAGGTGAGGATTCTACTATTGAAGAAAGATTGTTAAAGCTGGTTAATAAAAAATACAGATCACTGAACAATAAAAGTGGTCTACTTCTTGCACTTTCACAAACGTTCACACGTGTATGTAAATGAATGGAAAACTTGGAAAGATAGACCCCCATCCTGACAGTAGCCTGACAGATGGGGAGGGATTCAAAGGGCACTTTCACTCTCTGTATTAAACAATATTAATAGGAATGTTTCCGTGTATTTATTTGTATCATTTCACATACATTAAAAGAAGAATGAAAAAAAGGTTTTAAGCAAATGTCCACTAATCACAGTGGAATTTCTTCCCAGACGCCTTCCCTCTGAGCAAAGCAACTGTTTCTTATTTGATGAAAAAGAGAGAGAGAGAGAAATGACCGTATAAATGGGGCAAGCAATTCCACACAATGAGCTGGGGTCCAGGAAATGGGAGACTAGAACTACGGGTAGTTCCCTCCCATAGTCCTGCTAGCCTCTAGGGATGAGCATCTCCTCCACTGCTGCATGGGGGTTCAGTGTTTAAAAAGAGTACTTTCTCCTACAACATGGCTCCCAAAGTGAGCTGCTTCATCTGGAGCCTTTGCAGAGCAACCTACTGCAAAAACACCCACTGCCTTCAAGACAATTTCGACTCATGGCGACCCATGTGCTACAGAGTAGAACTGCTCCATTGGGTTTCCTAGGCTGTGATCTTTACAGAAGCAGATTGTCAGGCCTTTCTTCCATGGTACCACTGGGTGGGTTCAAACCACCAACCTTTAGGTTAGTTGTTGTTGCTGTGCGCCATCCAGTCAATTAAGTCGATTCTGACTCATAGCGATCCCATGTGACAGAGTAGAACTGCCCCATAGGTTTCCTAGGCTGTAATCTTCACGCGAGCAGATCACCAGGTCTCTTCTCCCACGGAACGACTGGTGAGTTTGAATGGCAGACCTTTCAGTTAGCAGCCCAGTGTTTAACCACTACGCCACCAGGGCTCCTTTTGGGTTAATAGCCAAGCGCAAACCATCTGTGCCACCCAAGGTTCTAACCTATTGCAAAGCTCAAGGGTAATGGGCTGTGTAGGACTCATGGAGACTCGGTGAGCTGGTCCCCACTGTGGCTCCTTCCTAAGGAATTTTCAAGGGCAATACTGATCATACTCTTGCCTTACATGATGACTTTGTAACTTCACTCCCCAGGCAACGCTGATGGCTGAGTTACTCTGGTGTGTCTGGTGCCCCATGGTGGACAAAGTGCATTCTAGTTCTCTCACATGACCCTCACATGGCCCTCACAGTAACCAACACTGCACCAATTCCCCCATCCTACAGGCGAGGAAGACTAAGAAGAAAGGCCTAGTGATCTACTTCCAAAAATTAGCCAATGAAAACCCTATGGATCCCGGAATATTGTCCGAGAATTCAACTCACTTATTTTGGACATGTCAGGAGGGACCAATTGCTGAAGAAGGATATCATATTTGGTAAAGCAGAGGGCTAGTGAAGGTGAAGGGGACCCTCAATGAGATGGACTGATACAATAGCTGCAATAATGGACTCAAACATACCAGTAATTGTGAAGATGTTGCAGAACTGGTCAATGTTTTGTTCTGTTGTACATGGGTCAGAGCTGACAGCGACTAACAACAACAAGTGAGGAAGTCAAGGCTTAAAGAGGAGGTGTGACTGGAACTAGGGTACTGGCGGCAGAATTTGAATCCTGGTTTTCTAACTTCAAATATTCCATGCATTTGCTACTCCTGTACAAGGTTGCCCTATAATCTCCAGAATTTAGAAGCCTCTAGATCAGGTGGTGCAGGCTAAGAACTTGGCTGCTAACCAAAAGGTCGGCAGTTCAAATACATCAGCTGCTCCTCAGAAACCCTATGGGGCAGTTGTACTCTGTCCTATAGGGTCACTATGAGTCAGAATCGACTCAACGCAACAGGTTTGTTTTTTGAGGGGTAGACCAGGTTTCAGCAGAGTTTACAGATTAAAAAAGACTAGGAAGATAGGCCTGGCTATCTACTTCTGGAAATCAGCCAGTAAAAACCCTATAGATCACAATGGTCCAATCTGCAACCAATCATGGGGATGGTACAGAACCAGGCAACATTTTGTTCCACTGTGCATGGGGCCCCCACGAGTCAGGGACCTGCTCGACTGCAGCTAACAACAACAGACCAGATAAGCTGCCAACATACACTTAAGAGTGATGATGGCTGGACCTACACAGGGCACCCATGGGCACCCATGATAGAGACAGAGCGGCCACTCCTGGCCTCACAGAGCTCACGGTTTAGCTGGACAGAGAGACCCAGATATGACCAAGACAGTGTGCTCATGATGGAGGCTGTGGGAGTTGGGAGGGGGCACCTAATCCCATGGGGATAGGGGATAGGGAGTCTTCTGGAAGGAAGTGACACTGTGAGAATGATGCAAATAGGTGATTTTTACGTTTATTTGCTTTTTTTTTTTGTAAATTTATTCTCTGTTTACGTAAATGTTTGTTAATTGAGCTGCAAAATCCCCAGGGTCCCACTGTAGTGACAACAACAGTTTCCCATTAGTCAAGGGCTCACTCCACACAGAGCCCTGGTCTTCCTTCTTACATGTGAACTCACTGATCTTCTCAACAACCCCGATGCAGGTGCTGTTGTCACCTCACCTACAGATGGGGAGACTGAGGCAGGCTCGCCCAGTGAGCCGGGTAGCAGGGCTTGATTTGGGGCGCTGGCAGTCCACTCTCAGGTCTATTTACCCGGCAGCCACTTTCTTCCTCCATCCAAGTCCCTTCCAAGCCAGAGTCTACAAAACCTCCTACATCCAGCCCAGGAGTCCCTCTCAGGGAAGGGACATTCCCTGGGGCCAGTCCTTGTCCTAGAATTCACCCTACTCACTCCATGAGGTCTCCCTTCAAACTCAGTCTGAAAGCTTGTTCAGAACATCTTAGAAACCCATCAACTTGGCAATCACATCCGCTCCTCATGCTCCTTCTCTCTCTCTCTCTCTCTCATACACACACACTCACGTACTCACATTTAACTGATTATATACCGGCCTTTTCATTTCTTGTAAAGGTGATTTTTTTTCTGTCCCCAACAGTGGACCGTCAAAAATAAAGCACCTTTCTGAAGGTTTCGTTGTGTATATTTTCACACAAAAAATAGTAAGAAACATGAGAAAAGAGTGCGTATGTGGAGACATTATTGTTGAATAAATGATCTATTTTCATCTCAAAAAATAAAGGCACCTTTCACATTTGCATACTGCTGCTCACCATCTCTGACTTCTCTTCTTGCTCACTACCTCTGGCTACTCCTCTCCAAACCCAAAAGAGAAGTTCAGGCTCGCTCTTCTCCTTTGAGAAGAGGAAGGTGGAGGGGACAGAGTGTAGGCCAGAGCTAGGGCCAGGTCATCAGAGCGACCACCTTGACCACACTGTCCCCAGCCCCGCCCAGAGTGGCAAGGCGGGCAAGCTGAGCTGGGCAAAGGCCACCCTTGCCCTTCCCCTCCTGAGAGCTGGGGAAGGAGGCTGTGTGCCACCTTTTCCTGGGTTTCCTGAAAAGGGCCGTTGTCCCCTGGAGGTGAAGGAGGCCCGGGTGGGGACTGTTTTCCAAAAGTGCACAAGCCCTGCCTTGCCCACACCCTGAAGGGCAGCACTGACCACAGGCCAGGCTCCCGGCAGGCGTCAGCATCACGCCAGTGTCAGCAGCGAGGAGCCAGCTGCCCAGCCCCTTGCTCAGATTTCACAGAGCCCAGAGCCCGCCAGAATGGGGTGAGCAGAAAATGTGGACCACACAGTGATTTGGCCAAAATTACATTCTTGAACGGCCTGGTTAAGGCAGCAATCCATCACCTTGAAGCCACAGAGGATGTTAATAATTGTTGGTGATAAAAGCAGCAAACACTGACTGCGCCCTCGCTGTATGCCAGGTCTTACATGGCATTTCTCATTTCTTCCTCAGTCCAGCTCTTGGAGACAAATGTTATCATGACCCATTTACAGACGAAAGGTCCCTGGGTGGCACAAGTGGTTTGTACTCGACAGTTAACTCAAAAACTGGGGGTTTGAAACCACCCAGTAGCACCACGGGAGAAGGGCCTGGCAATCTGCTTCAGTAAAGATTATAGCCAAGAAAACCCTATGGAGCAGTTCTACTCTGTAACACACTGGGTCGCCATGAGTCAGAACTGACTTGACAACAGCAGATTTCAGTTGTTTGTTTTTGTTTTAATTTACAGATAAGAAACAGATTCAGGGAGGCCAGGCAACTTGCCTCAGGTCACACTGCAAGTGGATGGTGAAGGCTGGATCCAAACACAAGCCTGCCTGACTCAAAGAGCCTGAGCTCCAAATCACTTCCCAACAGCCACTTCTTGGTCAGTGTCCAGCAGTCCCCACTCTTCTCCCTTGTTAAAGACAATGGTAACCACAGCCAATAGCACCACTCACACTGGCGGAGTGCTTGGTAGCTGTGGGGTGCTCAGCTGCCAGAATTTAATCAGCCCACAAGCCATTAAGGCAGGTGTTATCTATCATTCCCATTTCCCATATGAGAAGACCGAGGCTGGAGAAGTATCAGGACCCACGCAGGGCAGTGAGCTGCAGCAGTCTCCTGATGCCCAGTCCAGTGTTCTCTTCACTACACTGGGCTGCCAGGAATCAGCTTATTCCCTATTCATTCATTCACTCATTCATTCAACCATCATTTTGTTGTTAGTTGCTGTAGAGTCGGCTCTGACTCATAGCAACCCCATGTACAACAGAAAGAAATGATGCCATTTCCTGTGCCGGTCCTGTGCCATTTTCACGATCACTGGTATGTTCGAGCCATTGTTGCAGCCACTGTGTATTTTGAGTGCCTTCCACCCTAGAGGTTGCGTCTTCCGGCACTGTATTGAACAGTATTCTGTTATGATCCATAGGATTTTCATTGGCTATTTTCAGATGCAGATCTCCAGGCCTTTCTTCCTAGTCTGTCTTCATTTGGAAGCTCCACTGAAACCTGTCCACTGTGAGTGACCTGCTGGTATTTGAAATAATAGTGGCATAGCTTCCACCATCACAGTTACATGCAAGCCACCACAGTATGGCACTGACAGATGGGTGGTGGCAACCCTTATTTACTGAGCCCATATCATGTGTGAAACACTTTTCTAGAACAAGACAGTTTCTGCCTACAGGGAGAACTTGCCTGTATGAATCATTACCTTTCCATAACATAATTTACCCTTCCTTGATTTTTCTTCAGCAGAACCAACCCAACCTCATTCTCAGTCCCTGTGGGACAAGGGAGATGCTTCCATCACTACTTCTAGAAATAAGAGGCGACTCATCCTGGCCAATCAGGGCACTGCATTCCCTTTGGCCACAGTGACTGGCTCAGGGATAGGCATGTGATCAAGTCAGCCAATGAAATGCACCAACAGAACATTTGCTAAGACTGCTGAGATGGGGCCAGCCCTGCTCTACTGCTAGCCTGCAACAGGGAGGCAGCTGGCTGGGAGCTGCTGGTAGACGTTATACCACCAAAACAAAAAAAACCCCACAAACAAATCTGTTGCCATCGAGTCAATTCGGACTCACAGCAACCCTATAGGACAGAGTAGAACTGCCCCATAGGGTTTCCAAGGAGTGACTGGTGGATTCGAACTGCCAACCTTTTGGTTAGCAGCCGAGTTCTTAACCACTGTGTGACCACAGGGCGCCCGGGAGGGCACAGGTCCAGCCTGGGCCTCAGTTTCTCCCTCTGTATAGCAGGAAGGTAGGAAAATGAAGTCCCAGCTTTCTCCGTGCTCTGATGTAAGGGCATCTTGGGGAGGGGGTGGGTCCTGGAAAGCTATGGGTGGTCCAAGTAGACGGGGCACGTGGGAGTCATTAGGCAAGGAGTGGCATAAAGAACAAGTGGCTGTCTGTGGTCTCTGACGTCCATCTCTCCCACCAGCCGAGGCAAGGCCGAGGTCCAGCGAAAGGTGAGGGGAGCCCGGCCCGCTCTGCACTGCTGGCCGGCAGTGACTAATGCCTCAACCCACACCCTCGAGAGCCAACACACAGTGGCTACTTGTGTTTTCTGGCCTCTGTGGGAACAATCCTCCCCCTTGTGCCCACATAGGGCCCAGCCAGG
Organism: Trichechus manatus latirostris; assembly: GCF_000243295.1. NCBI lineage: Eukaryota > Metazoa > Chordata > Mammalia > Sirenia > Trichechidae > Trichechus > Trichechus manatus. The sequence continues at coordinate 7,520,798 of NW_004443947.1, read as the reverse complement.
AGGAGGTGGAGACAACCCTCCCAGCCGGGAGCCCTGCCCCACCCAAGGGGCCCAGCCAGCCCCTCCAGGGGCCCAGCCAGCCCCACCAGGGGCTGGGGGCTTCCTTATAGGGACAAGGCTGCCAGCAGGGACAGCCCCCAGGTCCTCCCCTTCCCTCCTGGCTGCCAGCAGATCACTGCGTCCCTCCCTCCTCCTCCCGGGAAATAGCAAATATCACAGAACCTACGAAACAGGAAGAACTTTAGCCACCACACCTAAACCCCTACTCCCTAGGCCTCACTCTGTAGCTGAGGAAACTGAGTCCACAAAGGTGAATGCAGAGATGAGGGTCCGATCTGTGACAGTCGTCTCATCTGTAAAACAGAACAACACCTGCCTCAGGAGGAGTAAATGAGAACACAAGAGCAGAGGGCCTGAGGGGCCTGTCCACTGGACACCGCTCACCTCAGGCCTGAGAGCCACTGGAGCTGCCTGGAAATGAATCCTGAGGGGGGTGGCGGGGACCCTGGCCACCTTCCACTCTCTCTTGTGGACTCAAGACTCCATTTCCTTCAGGAACCACTTTTCCCTCACTCTCATTCCAAGGGATTCATAAGGGGCTGACCCCACTCCGGCTCCAGGCACATGGCCCAGGCCCAGCTGATCCGAGTACTGACCTCAGTCACGGTCACTGGTTCAGGGGTGGGCATGTGGCCCAAGCCAGGTCAACAGGGCTTTCCTGGGTGGTTATTTTGTTTGTTTTGTATTGTTCCTAAAGTTAACAGGAAAGACACTTTTTATTTCTCTACCATCACCACCACCAGTTGCCGTCGAGTCAATCCTGACTCGTGGCGACCCCATGTGTGTCAGAGTAGAACTGTGCTTCACAGGGTTTTCAGGAAGTAGATCGCCAAGCTTTTCTTCCTAGTCTATCTTAGTCTGGAAGCTATGCTGAAACTTGCCCATCATGGGTGACCCTGCTGGTATTTGAAATACCTGTGGCATAGCTTCCAGCATCATAGAAATACGCAAGCCACCACAATACAAGAAACTGACAGACGAGAGGTAGTCACTGAGGTGAGGGAGCATCTAAAACTCACCTCAATGTGCCAGACCCAGCCTCGGAAACATCTGTTTCTTTTTCTAGGAAGGAAGAAGACACCGAGTGCTAAGACTGGGTAGAGGAGGCTTACCAGGCAATCATTGAGGTCTCCTAGCAACCTGGCTGAGCAGCGGGATGTGAGGAAGGCTCCCAGCTGACCTGTCAAATGAATAGCCTGGTCGTGTGGGCCAGTGCCAAAGAATGGAGCAGTCAAGGCTAAAGGTTTCTATTTTCCCCATCCTCTTTCTTTTGGACAGCTCTGCCAGGCATGTGTCAAACATAGCTCAGGCCACTGGAACCAAGGAGGGGCTTGATCTGCTTCCCACAGAATATGTAGCTGCGGTGTCCCTACCAGAACACAGTGAATCTTTGCATGCTGACAACTGCTGCCAATCATGGTAAAGACTTCTGACCCCACTAAGGAGAGGGGAAATCTGGCCAGAGGGGGCCGGGGTCACAGCAGAACCAGCTATGTGCAGGGGAAGGGCCCAGTATGAATTCAAGGAGGGTGGTCTGAGGGCAGCATACACAGCCAGAGTGGGCGGCCAATGTGGGCTTCAGTTCAAGACTCCACTAATGCCCTGGCTGGCACACATGAGCCAGTCTAGGAGCGGGGCTGTATGTACGTGGGCCTGGCCTTCCAGAGGCTTGGGTCACTGTGGGCCTCAGGATGAAAAAGGCCTATGAGGCCTCCTATGGTCTCTCAAGCAGGGCGGTGAGTACCATGCCTTTCTCCAGCACAGATAGGCTTGCCACCTCCTCCTACTTAAGAGAAAACGAAGGCCCAGGAGACAAAATGACTTGTCCCAGGTCACCAACTAGGCAGTGGCAGCAAGACTCGAACTCAAGTCTGGCTGTCTTCCCAGTGCTCTTTTCCCCTCAGCAGCCACTGGAGTTACATCTACAGGGGTCTCCTGCCCAGTCACTCTGTCTGCCAATCCTCCTCCCCAATCCTGTCCTCCCATTGCCTCCAACAAGAAACCCTCTATGGCAAACCTTCAATGGCTCCCCTCTGCTGACAAGACAAAGCCCAAACTCCTATATGGTATTCACAGCCCTCATGATCTTCCCCTGCCCACTTTTACAGGATTCTACTACTCCCCTATACTCAGCCCATGCTACAGCCAGTCCACCAGGCTCCCCACTTACATGCCTTTCTTCATGCTCTTTCCTCCACCTGGAGTGTCTTTCTCATACCTGGATTTAACTATCCCACAAAGTCTAACTCAGTCACAGCCTGCTCCATGAAGTCTTCCCCAGAATCCTCCCCCACCTCCCTACTTCTTCATAGCTTACTAAGGCTTTCATCAGAGTTCCTGGTGCCAGAATCATTGGTGTTCACAGCTTCTCTCTCTGACCAGGGTGTGAGCTCCTGTAAGGCTAAGCCATGTCTGATTCATCTTAGTCTAACCCATAGATCCTGGTACAGAGTAGCCAGCAGAGAATGCAAGGGCAGAAGGGTGGGTGGATGGGAAGATAGAAGAATGGATGGGTAGGTAGGATGATGGGTGAGTGGATGGATGGGTGGGTGGCAGGGTAGATGGGAAGACGGGTGGATAGATGGGTGGATGGCTGGGAAGATGGGTGAGTGGGTTGGTGGATGGATGGGTAGATAGATGGGAAAATGAATGGGAAGGTGGGTAGATGAGTGAATGGGTAAATGAAGGGTAGATGGATGGATGTGTAAATGGGAGAGAGGTTGGGTGGATGGGAAGATGGGTGAGAGGGTTGGTGGGTGAATGGGTGGGAAGATGAATGGGAAGGGTGAGTGGGTAACTGGAAGGGTAGATGGATGGATAGGTAAATGGGGGAGAAATTGGGTGGGTGGGTGGGTAGATGGATGGATGATGGATGGATGGATAGATGAATGGTTGGAGGATAAACGGGTGGATGAGAGAATAGATGTATGTGAGAGAGGGGTATGTCCAGGGAGTGGACAATCATCAAGTCTTTCTCTTTGCCTAAAAAGCACTTGAGCCAACCTTGTTCTATGAACACCAGCCTCTCTCCTTCCCTCAAGACTGTTGCCAAGAAAGTTATTTTTACAGATACCTACTGGAGTTCCTGTACCATCCAATGTCCCATCCTGGCAAATTCAGAAATGAACAGATTTCCATCAAGTGATTTGTGGAAACGAAATAGCATGTTGTTGTTAAAGACCTAGGCTTAAGTCCTGACTCTAATACCAGCTAAGTGGCCTTGGGGAAGCCAGGAAACTAGGCCTTAGTTTTCTGATGGAGATGTGGACAATGCCAAAGACACACGAGAAAGCTAGAAATCACCGTGGGTTAGTCAGTAGACGATTGGTTGTTACTGTTCTCCCTCAGGCTGTGGTTTTTGTTTTGTTTTGTTTTGTTTTTAAGCCCAAAACCATCCTCATCTTGTTCACCAACATGTCTATCATTCAGTCTGGTCATATAGTATAGACTCAATAAATGTTTTTAAATATTTAATGAATGAACTGGCATTTGTGCCTCTCTGTATAGAGAGAAACAAACCCTACCATGTAAGAGGAGAAAAGAGAGTGACAAGAAGTCAGTCTCCTCCCCATCGTATTTAGATTTCTGAATCTCTAACTGCTCTCCAGTTTTAAAAGATGGCAGGCACCTCTTGACCTTGGAGTAGCCAAAGCTTTTGACTGGGGCCAGGTTGCTCATAGTTAACCAGTCCTGCCAAGTACAGAGAAACCACTTCCAGATCAATAATAGCTATGCCAAGTTTCACCTCAACGACAACCAAGACAGCTGAGTTTCAGAACAAGTGACACTTAAGGATGGCAAAGATTATGAAGCACAAAAGCAGAGAAGGAACTCAGCTTCCAGAGCCGTGCATTTAATACCCTTTCCCTTGGGGAGGAGAAGCCTGCTGAGCCTTTCTGGCACAGGTGAGCCACAACAGCCTTTCTGGGCCAGCAAATACAAAACTAAACCCAAACAGGACTGGCCCCAAGGATCCCAAGCTGTAGCCTTGGCCGAAAACCCGGGCAACCTGTCTAACTTGGCAGGGGGATGTGGGAGCTTTCAGATCTCAGCTCTTCAAAAGTGAGGGGGAATCCAACCTGCATATCACTGATAAAGGAGATGGGAAGGTGAGTGTGGGCTCCACTTCCTTGGGGCCATGGTTTCAAGCGTTCCCAGGCTCCCTCATGCCCCAGAGGAGGGTTGGAAGAGAACTCAGTGGTGAGTTATGGGGGTGGTTGTAGTCAACAAGAAATTCCTCGGTAGTAACAGTTACACTTGATTACTGACCCAAAGGCTGTCAGTTCAAACTCACCCAGCAGCACCGCAGAGGGCCTGGTGATCTGCTTTCATAAAGATTAAAAAAAACAAACAAACCCGTTGCCGTCGAGTCGATTCCGACTCATAGCAACCCTACAGTTACAGCCAAGAAAACCCTATGAAGCACAGTTCTGCTCTATAACACATGGGGTTGTCAAGAGTCAGAACTGACTTGACGGCAACAGGTTTGGATTTTGGTTTTATAGTCAACAAGGTGGGCCAAGGACTCTGAGTAAAAAGGAAGAAGAGACAAAGGAAAACATTTATCAAGGGCCTCCTATGTCCTCCGCACCAATAAGATACCTTATAAACTTTATCTCACTTAATCTTCACCACAACTTTGGGAAATGTATCATTTTATCAGCCTGGTTTTCCAGTCTCAAAATTCAGAGGGGTTAAGGTTGTCCCCAATTTTTGGGGAATGAGTACTTTTTGTCCTGTTTTTTATTATTCTAAAAGTAACACAGGACTCTCTGGGTGGTGCAAACAGTTAAGCACTCAGCTACTAACTGAAAGATAGTGGTTCAAATCTACTCAGAGGCACCTCGGAAGAAAGGTCTGGTGATCTACTTTTGAAAAATCAGCCATTAAAACCCTAAGGAACACAGTTCTACTCTGACACATGAGTTGGGGTCAACTCAACGACAGCTGGTTTTTTTTTTTTAAGTAACACATACT
>NW_004443947.1:7497807-7512754 GCF_000243295.1 Trichechus manatus latirostris | reverse complement strand
GGAGTTGATTCCGACTCATAGCAACCCTATGAGCAGAGCAGAGTAGAACTGCCCCGTAGGGTTACCAAGGGGTGGACTCGAACTGCCGACATTTTGGTTACCAGCCGAGCCCTTAACCACTGCACCACCAGGGCTCCCTCATAAAGATTACAGCCTAGGAAATCCTATGAGGCAGTTTTATAGGTTGCTATGAGTCAGAATCAACTCCCTGGCCCATAACAACAACAGGGGAAGAGGAAGAAAAAAGAGGAAAGCAGAGAGAAAGGGGAACGGAGAGAAGAGAGTGAGTGAAGTGGGGTGGAGGTGAGTGCAGTGAGGGAGGAGGGTGGAGGGGAAAGTGGAACAGAGCGGGAGACTCTTTCGGGGTGTGTCCCTCCTTGCCAAACAATACTCTAGAAGTACCCTGCGCCCTTAGGACACTGCGGTGCCTTGCCGTTGCCGGGAGCCCCACACCCACCAGGGCCCCAGAAGCGTGAGCTTCCCCGCCCTGACGCCGCCCCCTTCCCCTGCCACTTCCTCTGCTAGCCCTGCCTGCCCCCCACTCACCACTTCCTCTGCATGAAAAGCCATCCCTAGGCTGAGGCTGAGGCTGGCCTGGGGAGAAGGGTCATGTTCCTGTGCACAGCTCACAGGGAGACACCATGAAGTGACCCTGGCCCTCTCCTCCCAACAAGCTGCTTCATCTCTCCCTCTGTGCTGTGCAGGATCCTGGCCAGAGAGAGCTGGGTGTAAGTTCCGGCCCTTCTGTAGACAAGCTGTGTGGCCTTGAACAAGTCACTGCACCTCTCTGGATCTCCGCCTCATCAGGTGTGGAGTGGAGACACCAACTCCTGCCCTTCATAGGGACAGAAGAGTAAATGATGGAGAGATAAGAAAGAGTAAAAGTCCATTCCCTACTCATTTATCTTGTTTACCTTACAAAGCACAGTGCCTGGCACACAGTAGGTACTCAATACATGATTCTAATGGCAAACATTTATTTGAGCTCTTCTAACATCCTGGGGAGTCCCTGGTTGGTGCAAACGGTTAACATGCCTGGCTGCTAACTGAAAGGCTGGAGGTTTGAGTAAACCCAGACAGAAGTGCCTTGGAAGAAAGGCCTGGTGATCTACTTCCAAAAAATCAGCCATTGGAAACTCGATGGATCATAGTTCTGCTCTGACACACGTGGGGTCACCATGAGTTGGAGCAACTTGACGGCAACTGGTAGTGTCATGGGTTGTCCCATTTCAACCTCCAACAGCCCTATGAGGTAGAACTATTACTATCGCCATTTTGCAGCTAAAACGAAACTGAGGCACAGATAAGTAAATTCCCCAGGATCATACAATCTACAAGAGGCAGAACCAGGCTTGAACTCTAGGAACTCATTCAGAGTCCTGCGCCATCTCTGATCTCTGGCAAATGTGAACTTCCCTTCTTGTCTCACCCTCTATCCTATCTTTCCTCCTATCAGGCCTTAGCACCCCCCTAGAATCTTCCATGCCTCCTGCCCCCATGTACAACATCCCCTTCTCAGTCACTTCCCTTGCCTGGGCTCTGACTGGGCCCCAACCACAGCTCTGGCCTTCCCTGCCACACCCACCTGCTCAGCCACCAGGGCACAGCCACTGCGACTTAGGCTTCACTCATCATGGTCACCTTGGCCTTGGGCAGCCAGGAAGCCTGGCTCTGGCATCTCCCAATTGTGTGGTCATGGCCTCTTCCCCCTGCCAAAACTTGCCCCTTTCTAATACTGCATCAGCTGACCTGGTCAGGCCCCAGGGGACTTGGGACATTAGCTGTGGTCAAAAATACCAAGTCCAAATTCCTCAGCTTGACATTCAGGATCCTCTTGACTTGGCCCCCCTAATAATCTTCCAGGTCTAGCTCCCACAGGCCATGCCCAGCTCCCAAACCCACTGAGCACTGGGCCTGAGAGGGCAACAGAAATGGGTGGAGGGGGCAGCGTAGCAGCAAACAGTACAGGCCAGATCTGCACTGTCCAATACAGTAACCACTGGCCACATGTGGTTACTGAACACTTGACAGGCAGCTCCCCAGACTGAGATGTGCTGTAAGTGCAAAACCACACGCCAGATTCCAAAAACTTAGTATGAAAAAGTATATATCCCATTAATTTTACATTAACAGCATGCTAAAATTAAACTATTTTGGATATTCTGGGTTAACAACAATATACTATTAAAATTAATTTCTCCTATTTTTCTTTCCTTTTTTGAATGAGGCTACTAGAAAATTTTATGTCATACTGTGGTGACTTGCAGTTTGTTGTGATGCTGGAAGCTATGCCACTGGTATTTCAAATACCAGCAGGGTCACCCACGGTAGACAGGTTTCAGTGGAGCTTCTAGACTAAGACAGACTAGGAAGAAAGGCCTGGCAATCTACTTCTTAAAAATCAGTCATTGAAAACCCTAGGGATCACAACACAATAGTGTCTGATACAGTGCTGAAAGATGAACCCGTTGGTTAGAATGCCTTCAAAACACAGTGGCCGCAACAATGGACTCGATCATACCAACGACCATGAAGATGGCACAGGACTGGGCAACGTTTCGTTTTGTTGTGCATGGGGTCGCCAGAAGTCAGAGCTGACTGTACAGCAACTAACGACAACTAGAAGATTTTAAATTACGTATGTAGCTCACATTATACTTCCATTGGACAGCACCTGCCTGATGGCTGCTCCTCAGGTCCAGCAGTTGTGGCCTTGTAGGATGCAGGCCAGAAGTACCTGCTGATCTGATGTTTCCAGAAAAGACAGAAATCTAGGCTTTTACGTGAAATCTCCGGATTTTGAAATAATACTGGCAATCAATTTAATTTTGGAGCCAGACAAACCAGTCTATAGGCTTACCAGGCTGAAGCCTTCCTCTCTCCTGTTGAGGAAGCTGACCCTATCCCACTGTACCAGACAATACTCTCATCCCAGTCAGCACCTTCCTCTCTCCTTCCCCAGGACTCACTGAAAGCAACAGGGGAGATGCTGGCTTATCCCAAGCACACACTGCAGGCCAGGAACTGCTAAGCCCTTTGTGTGACCTGCTCGTTTAATTCTCACAACATCTGTGTGGGGTGGGGATTAGTATCAGCCTCACTGTACACCTGGGGAAACTGAGGCTCAGAGATGAGGCACCTGCCTGATATTACACAGCTTGGTTAGTGGAATAGCCAGGATTTGAACCCTGGCCTATGTGGCTGCAAGGGCCAAGTCTTTCATCACACATCAGCGACTTGACACACATAGGTGAGCAAACGCTGCTGGCTGAACTGAATCAAAGCACGTTCATCTACACGAGGCATACAGATTCTTAATTGCGGGTGCTTTTGCCACCCTCCTCCCCGGGGACATTTGGCAATATCTGGAGACATTTTTGGTTGTTATGAGTGAAGGGTGCTGCTGGCATTTGGTGGGTAGAGGTAGTGAGGATGCTGCTAAACATTCTACAATGCACAGGAAAACTCCCCACGACAAAGAATAACAGGGCCCAAAATGTCAATAGTGCCGAGGTGGAGAACCCTGGCATGAGAGATTAGCTATAAACACTAAAATTAAGTGCGTTAAATCATGGTAACCAGCCAGGACCATTTCTGTTTGGTACCAAGGAGTCCCTGGGTGGTGCCAACAGTTAATGCGCTTGGCTGTTAACTACAAGGTTGGAGGTTTGAGTTTACCCAGAAGTGTCTCAAAAGAAAGGCCTGGCAATCTACTTCTGAAAAATCAGCCAGGGAAAGCCCTGTAGAGCATAGTTCTACCCTGATACACAAGGGGTCTCCATGAGTCAGAATTGACTCCACAGCAACCAATACTGGTTTACCAAGAGCATCAACAATAATAAATTTATCTTTGTTTCCTGAACACTTCCTGGATGGGGATGAAGTACTAAAGATATCTCCTCCTTACAGCCTAGCTTTGAGAAAGCTGCCATTCTCACCTCCATTTTACAGACAAGAGCCAGGGGCTCTGAGGGGGAGGCAAGTTGCTGGGGGTTCAAACAGCCAGGACTACTGCCCAGATCCTAGTGAACCCCAAATCTCTTCCCCAACCACCAGCAGCAGGGCCAGAAGTGACCATCCAGGGCTGCTCTGGGGCCCTGACTGGAAGCTTCTGGGGATGTCCCCCTAGTGTGGGTAACATCAGGCCAGGAACCGAGAGGTCCTGGATGGAGTGGGGGCTGGGGTCCAGCTGGTTGTTTGGCTTACTTCAACCTGGCCTCTTTGGAAAAAAATAAAAGCCGCTGCCATCAAGTCCAACTCATGGCAACCCCATGTGTGTCAGAGATCACCAGGCCTCTCTTCCATGGCACCGCTGGGTGGGTTTGACCCACTAAACTTTAGGTTAGTAGTTAAGTGCAAACTGTGCCATGCAGGGCCTTGGTCTCTTTGAAGCCAACCAAAAAACTTCTCAGTGCACCAAGTGTTACATTAGCACCCAAGCACCCCCACTGGGCAGGCGTCATCCCAGTAGGGCTCAGACTACCTCGCTGTAGGACTGCTTCAGGAACCTCTCACAAGAGCATGGGTTCTGTCTAAAAATACTTGGCTGAGCGGAAATCAGGTTACTGCCCAGGGGCAGAGCTCTTTCCGGAGCAGGAGGGGAGGCACATCGGAGCCTCCAGAGGAAGTGGAAGCCCAGCTTTAACAATATTAGGCAGGAGAGGAGGTGAAGGGAGAAGGTCCTGGCCCGGGAAGGGGACAGCTCACACAATCACTTAACCTCGGCTTTGTCTAAGCTCTGCGGGGGAGGGAGGGCCAGGGGACAGGATGTCACACTTGAAGGATGCAGGTTGACAATCACTCCAGGAAGCCAGCCTGGATTCAGAGAGCACTTGAGGTCTTCTCTCCCCTGGTGTTCAAGAGGGTTCAGGGACTGGCCCTCAGCAAGAGCAAGGGACAAAGGGAACTCTATTGTTATATTTTAACATTACTTTATTTTTAAAATCACAGATATGCATACCCTTTGACCCAGTAATACCCTTCTGGGAGTCTAGCCTAAAAAAATTATTTAAGATAGTGAAAGAACTTAATGAACAAAGCTGTTCATCAACATACAGTAAGTTCTGCTATAAGGTTTATTTTGAAAATGCAAATCTTGTTCCAAGGCCATTGATATATTGTTGTTAGTTGCTGTGGAGTCTATTCCAACTCATGATGACCCCATGTAGGCTGAGCAGAACTGTGCTCCATAGTTTTCAAGGCTGTGACCTTTCAGATGCAGATTGGCAGGCCTGTCTTCTGAGGCACCTCTGGGTGGGTTTGAACAGCTAATGTTTAGGCTAGTAGTCAAGCACTTAACAGTTTGCACCACCCAGGGACTCATCTGGGAACAATTTTCTCATAATACTAATGTTATGTTTTCTTATGCCCAGTTTTGTCTGCCAGAAACACTAGGTGAAGGCAGAAAACCGCACCAGCTGAACCGAGATGTAAAGGAATACACCAAATGCGTGCACACACACACAACTCAAACATCTGTCAGCTACCTATGTAACACACCCATTCACATCTGGTGGCACAACTGCTCATCTAATTCCCAATAATCTTCCTTCCACCATGCCGCAGTAACTCACAAGCTGCAATCCTTGCTGCACCCACATCCATAAGCAAACTTTAGGTCTTTTTCAAGATAAAGTATCATATTTATTGTAGTACTTATGTATTTCCTATCCGTTGAGCATAAGTAAAACTATGCTACTCAATAGCCAAAAGGTAGAAACAACCCAAGTGTCCATCGACAGATGAATAACTAAGCCATTGCTGTCAAGCTGATTCCAACTCATAGCAACCCTACAGGACAGAGTAGAACTGCCCCATAGGGTTTCTAAGGAGCGGCTGGTGGATTTGAACTGCTGACCTTTTGGTTAGCAGCCAACTCTCAACCACTGCACCACCAGGACTCCATGAACAGATAAACAAAATGTGGTATATTCAAACAATGGAATATTGTTGTTATTATGTGCCTTGGAGTTGATTCCAAACCATAGCAACCCTATTGGACAGAGTAGAACTGCTCCATGGTGTTTCCTTGGCTGTAATCTTTATGGAAGCAGATCACCAGGTGTTTTCTCCCGGGGAGCCTTGAACCTCCAACCCTTCAGTTAGCAGCCCATCGCTTAACCACTGTGCCACCAGGACTCCTGTGGAATGTTCTCAGCCCTAAAGACGAATGAAGTCCTGACACATGCTATGACATGGATGAACCCTGAAGACATTATATGAAATGAAATAAGCCAGACACAAAAGGACAAAAACTGTACGATCCCACTTATATGAAATATCTAGAACAGGCAAGCGCATAGAGAAAAAAGCTTATTAGTGGTTGCCAGGGGCTGGGGAGGGGGAAGGGGAATTATTGCTTCAGGGGTACTGAGCTTTTATTTAGAGTAATGAAAACTTTTGGAAATAGATAGTGGAGATGGTTGCACAACATGGTGAATGTAATCAATGTCACTGAATTTATAAATGGTTAAAATGAATTTAAAAATGGTTCAAATGTCCATTTATTTGTTACATATATATTACCATAATTAAAGAGAAAATAAAAAGAATGTGGGGACTAGAGTCAGATTGACCTAGATTAACATCCTGGCTCTGGTACTGAGTGTCATGCTCTTAACCTCATTTTCCCCAGAAGCCCTCTGGTTTTTCTCACGTGATTTTACACAGCACAGTGATATTCAGGAACGCTTATGTCACATTACAGCAGAACGGTGTTACATAAGGGCTTAGCACAGTGCCTGGCACATGCTAAGCATTCAAGTGATTTTTACTTATTAACAGTAAAACAAAATTACTTACATATCCAATAAAGTTAGGATCGGGTACCTGTAAAGCACTTAAATAGAAGCAAAGGCTTTAAGAATGAAAGATGGTATTAAAAAAACCTGTAAATATGTATGACTACAACACCACATTAAAAAATTATCATAATATCTATAAAGTCTCAAGGGAAATACATTCAAATGTGAACAGCAATTGATGGAGGCACAGGGTGATGTTTTCATTTTTTTAAATAATATTTTATTGTGTTTTTTGTGAAAATGTACATAGCAGATTAGGTTCTCATTTAACTATTTTTATACATATTGTTCAGTGCTACTGGTTACATTCTTCACAATGTGTCAGCATTCTCATTATTTCCGTTTTGCTTGCTCTGTTTCCATTAATCTAGCTTCCCTGCTCAGCGGCATCACTAGGGTTGGTGTCACCCAGTGTGGTAACTCAGATCATCACCCTCCCCCCATGGGCCTCCTCTTGTACCAGACCATACAGAATCCTTAGTAATGTTTTTTGTACTGTTACTTGTAAATCATAATTCTCGTATATCACTCCTTCTTTTCCTTCAATTACTACTTCATTTTCAAAAAAGTTATTTATATAGGTTCACAAATACTAATTATCACAATATTGTAGCTGAAATACCAGAAAATTTGACAAAATCAGAGACTATAAAAACGCCACAGCAACAAAAACAACAGCGGCGTGCCCGCTGCGCCTGCAGATGAAACCACATGATTTGAAGCGTCATTATAATTGGGTAATGATGACAGCTCTGACCGGAGCGCATCAGAAGGTTCAAAAAAGTAAATGGGCATAGAGTTTTAGCCTTGTAGGTATACTGACGCATGTAAGCTGGGTTTACGAAAAATATTTTTGTTGTTATAACTAACTACAGGAACATTTTTATAGAAAAATAATAAATTTCTGCTGAAACACTGCATAAAATTTTATAGACAGTCATTCTGGTGTCACTCTAACAGTGTCACCCAGTGCGGTCCACACCCCCTGCACCCCCCTAGTGACGCCACTGTCCCTGCTCCCCCTTACCTTCTTATCTTTGCTTTAGGGTAAATGTTGACCGTTTGGTCTCGTATAGATGATTATATAAAGAAGCACAGTACTCATGGGTGATACTGTTTATTTTATGAGCCAATCTACTATTTGGCTGAAAGGTGACCTCCAGGAGTGGCTTCAGTTCCAAGTTTAAAGGGTATCTCGGGGGTTCGTCTAGTTTCTACTTGTCCGGTAAGTCTGCCTTTTTTTAGGAATTTGAGTTTTGTTCTACATTTTTCTCCATTCTATCTGGGACCATCTATTGTGTCCTTGATCAGAATAGTTGTGGTAGATGGGTTTCTTTTTAATTTTTGCTATTTTTTTGGTAAATTCCCTGTTTTACACTAGTGAGTACATACTGTTTTTAAACTGGCAAGATAATAAACTTTTTAAAAGCTTAAAGACAACATAAGATCAAAACCAAAGCAAATTTCAAGAAGTAAAAAAATCATCCTAGCCAGCTCGGCCAAGCCCTTGCATTTCTGCACAGTCCCTGCCCCTGTTCCGTGCACGAGTATCTGTTTTACTCGGCTGCCATGACAACAAACATGCCCCGCAGAAGGTAGCTTTTTCCACTCAACATTGTACAAAACACTTCCCCCCCTTTTTACCTCATCTTCAGAATAATTTTTTTTTCAGAATCAAGATTGTTTTAAAGATAAAAATTTTGAAGCCATGTGAATTGTAGCTTGTGAGCTCTACTTTGTATCTAGAAACAGAACGGAAATGATTTTCTTTTGTAACCAATTTGCAATCACTTAAGGGCTGAGTGAGAATGAGCCTGACCTTGTACAAAATCATTCTTATCCACCTTTTTTTCTCCTGAGGCAGACTGATAAAGCCTAATCAGAAGTGGGGCATGGGGGGAGGCTCTATGACCTGAAACTGTTAATGTTTAGGCTTTGAGCATCTACAAGACCTTCAGCATCTATAAGAAAATCTGTAATCAGAGTCCTCTCCTGACAAGTGTGTTCAGAGGAGGGGAGAGGGTGGCTGTGGTGACTTTGTGAACAGTTGCTGTTTGGTGCCGTCCAGTCGGTTCTGACTCATGGCTGGTCCTGCACCATCCTCAGGATCGCTGTTATGCTTGAGCCCACTGTTGCAGCCACTGTGTCAATCCATCTTGTTGAGGGTCTTCCTCTTTTTCATTGATCCTCTACCAAGCATGATGTCCTTCTCCAGGGACTGGTCTCTCTTGATAACATGTCCAAAGTACATGTTATCTAGATTGAGAACTAGACTCCATTTAAAAGGGCCCACATACTTTGAAAAACCAGGAGGAGACAAAATTAGTTGTGAATCAGATGAGCTCCTTTGTGTGAAACTCCCAGAGTAGTAGCGGAAGCTTAACAGGGCAAAGATAGGCAGAAATGACAACTGAAACTGATAAGGGAAAATCTGATAAGTGTGAGAGCAAAGTTCTGCATTTAGGTTTGAAAGCCAGGATAAATTGGGAGAGGGAGATGGAGTCCCTGGGTTGTGCTCAGCTGCTAATCAAAAGGTCGGACATTCCAGTCCACCCAGAGGTGCCTCAGAAGAAAGGTCTGGTGATCTGCTTCTGAAAAATCAGCCACTGAAAACCTGTGTAGTACAGATCTACTCTGACACACGGGGTCGCCATGAGTCAGAATCGACTTGCCGGCAATTGGTAATGGAAGAAACATCAGTGAGAGCCAACAGTGTGCCCTAAAAACACCGACCGAATCTCTGGAGAAAGTGGAGGATGGAGTGACCTGACCAAGGGTCCAGCTGCCCTCAAGGCGGTCAAAGCACATCTGCAGGGGCAGGCTCTGTCCTAGGCAGACAAGGACATATGGCAGGTGTCCAGTGGGACCATTTCTCTGAGCCCTAGGAGGAAAGGTACAGCTATGGAAAAGGTAAAGAAAACATGCACAGAGTATCCAAAAAAACCAAATCTGTTGCCTCGAGTCGATTCTGACTCACAGTGACCCTATAGGACAGAGCAGAACTGCAGCATAGGGTTTCCAAGGAGCAGCTGGTGGATTCGAACTGCTGACTTTTTGGTTAGCAGCCATAGCTCTTAACCACTGAGCCACCAGGGCTCCTGGGCAGAGTAGAGTGTGTTTGAAAAATTTAAAAAAAGATTGCCATCAAGTCGATTCCGACTCACAGAGTGTGCTAGCTGCTCTCAAATAATGCAGAGCCCACCAGCAGAAAAGGGTGGAAAAGCAGCCCAAATGCCATAGGTGTGAGTGACACTGAGACCCACCTCTGTAACCACAGGACCTTTGCTCCTGTGGGGGTTCTGCCCTGTAACAGGACGTGCTGGCTCAGAGTGGAGATGGTAAGGTAATAGAAGAAGCATCCTGATGGAGCTGGTTGGCCTCAAAGTTACCCCCACTCTCTAAGCCTCTAGAACAGAGCTTCTCAACCATCAAAGTGCTTAGGAATCACTTGGGGATCTTATTAAAATGCAGATTCAAATTCAGTAGGTCTGGGGTGGGTCCTGAGGTTCTACATTTCTAACAAGCTCCCAGAGGATGCTGATGCTGCTGGTCCAGGGACCCCACTTTGAATAACAGGGCTCTACACCACTGGCAAGTCAAAGAGACTAAGTCCTCACCCGGCGGCCTGGAGAGGCCCAGCTTCCTGAAAGGACAATCTTGGGATCAGAGTGGCCTACAAGCTACAGAGCCCCAAGGGGGGTGACAGCTGGTTTAGGAAGGAGGTGCCCTCCTGGACGTATACACCAGCTTTGGAAGTGGGATTCTTCCAATAAAGGTTTTCCTAAGGGAAAGGAAATCTGGGAAAGGTTGGAGTCAGGCTGTAGGTATTTGGGCCCCAATACAATTTAGAAACTCAGAATGGATCACAGGAACAGAAACCCACAACGTTCGGCTGCAAGCGTGTCTAGATTTAATCAGCTCTGCTCCACCCACCCCTCCACAAAAGCTCTCTGCTAGCATTCCTCTAGCGGAGAGGTGACTGCAGGCTGGGAGATTACCCCGCTGTGACTCAGACGCACAGAATCAAATCTGATCCCAGCAGCATTCCTGAGGCCCTGACCTCCCCTCTATGCAGTCCCGGCCCACCTTTCCAACTCTAACTTTTGACGCTACACGCCACACCTTGCCCTTCGCCCTTCCCCCTTCCCCGTCTTTGGCTCATCTTCAGGAGTGCCTTCTCCTCCATCCCAACTTCACCAGTTCCCAACACTCCCAAAGCAGCCAAGTTTCCCCCGTAGCCTCGGTAAACCCACACCATCTGCGTGGTCTCTCTTAAAAAGAATGTCTTGTATCACACTGTTTGTTTTTTGTTTTTTTTTTTTAAACTGCTCGTGCTTCGGGTGGCCCTCTCGGATGCAGGGTGCCCCTTTGTCTCCCCCTGCGGAGCCGAGCGCAGTGGCGGGCGCACAGTCAGGGCTCGAAACGGAGCTCGGTGGGCATCAGCCGTGCCCAGAGCGGGCGCCCAGCTCCCAGGGACTCAGCTGGGCTGGGTGAGGTCCCCCAAAGAACAAGGGTCACCGGGGCGAGGGCCCGGGACCCCGAGTTCAGGGCCGGGGCAGCCCCTCTGCGCCCTCCCGAGCCGTGGCCGGGGCTGCCTGAGGCCAGCACCTCTTCCTTCCGGAGCCGCTCCACGCGCCCGGGACACTCGCCCACCCGCCTCCAGCGCCCTCACCTTATAAACCTTGCCGAAGGCGCCGTCACCCAGCTCGCCCACGATCTCCCAAACCTCATTGGGGTCCAGATCCCGGCGGACGTGCTCATATTCGCGGGATTTTCTCTTCTCGAAGGTGGACAGGCGCAGGATGCGACGGAAATTGGCGAAAGCCATGACTAGGGGCGGGCAAGCCCTGAGGCGAAGTGGCGCTGGCTCGGGCTGTGGCTGTGGCTAGGCGGCCGCGAGGAGGGGGGTGGAGGACGCCGCGGCGCTCTTGGGTTCTCCCCAGACCAGCCCTTCCCCGCAGCCCGACCCGATCAAGTGCACCCTGAGCTGCTTCGCGGCGGGAGACCCGGAACCGTGCAGGCGGCCGTGGTCCCGCCCCTGCTCTGTCCAGTCCCTGCGCCCCCTCCCGAAGGCCTGCCCCGCTTGCTCCGCGCCCTCCGCCCAACCCGCGAGCCCCGGTATACGTTCCGGGGGCCCGGCCCCGCGCCCGCCCACCGGCCTGCGGCTCCACCTGCCGCTCCCCGGCAGCGCCCTGAGACCCCCTAATTGGCTGCGGGCGCTCTCGGACTCCGCCCATCGCCGCAGGGCAGTCTGGAGACTGTAGTCTCCTGCGCCTGGCTCCCGCGAGCGTCAGGCTGCGCTTTGGAGAGCTTTGGAGACCTATCGGAGGGACTGTCCCGGGTCTGGGAAGCCCACCGTGCCGCGCCGCGTGGCTCCTAGAACTTTTATGGGAAGCTAATTAGCATTTCGCGAGCGCCCACTGATTGCCGTCAGTGCCAAGAAGGCGAACAGGCATGAGTTCAATGAATCCGCCCCGCAACTTTCGCGCGAGGCTGCTCCGCTCGCCCCCACTTTTCAGATGAGGACGCCAAGGCCCGGCGGACGAAGGCACTTGCCCTGGGACACACATCCTTGCTGCGAATTCCGTGCGGGTTCCTTGGCGCGGTGCTGCCTCCTAGTGCGCAAAATGCAGTGCCTTTGCTCTTTAGAGACCAGACTTTCCCAGCTGGTTTGCTGCTTCCCAGGGCCCCCCCAGCCCCGGCCGAGGTCCACAAGGTACCCTCTCCTCCCCACCCTCTACAAGCCTGTCAGGATTGGGGGACTGGGAGAAAGAACTGCTTTGGGACTTATTTATTTCATGCTTTATGATGGTTTTGCAGACATATTTGCATATTAAAATTTTCTTACTATTAATTTCCCAGTTTTTAAAAATTTAAAAACTAAAGCCCTCTTTGACCACCATCATCCTCAGTCTCAGCCAGTTGACTCTCTTTGCTGCCACTGTTATCAGTTTGTGTCCTATACTAAAACCAAAAGAACTAGTTGCTATTGAGTTGATTCCAACTCATGGCAACTCCATGTGTTACAGAGTAGAACTGCGCTCCATAGGGTTTTCAAGGCCGTGACCTTTATGAAGTAGATCACTAGGCCTGTGATCTCAGGCGCCTCTGGGTGGGTACAACCGCCAACCTTTTGGTTAGTAGTCAGCACTTAACCATTTGTTTTGTAGGTGCTGTCAGGTCAGTTTAGACTTGCTGCAACCTTGTGTACAACGGAAGGAAACACTGCCCAGTCCTCTGCCATCCTCACAGTGTTACGTTTGAGCACATTGTTGGAGCCACTGTGTCAGTCTATCTTGTTGAGGGTCTTCCTCTTATTTGCTGACCCTCAACTTTACAAAGCATGATGTCCTTCTCCAGGTACTGATCCCTCCTGATAACATGTCTGAAGTACCTCAGTCATCTAGTGCTGCTATAACAGAAATACCACAAGTGGATGACTTTAACAAAGAGAAATTTATTCTCTCACAGTTTAGGAGGCTAGAAGTCTGAATTCAGGGTACCAGCTCCAGGAGAAGGCGTTCTCTCTCTGTTGGTTCTTGGGGAATGTCCTTGTCATCAATCTTCCCCTGGTCTAGGAGCTTCTCAGTGCAGGGATTTCAGGTCCAAAGGATACCTGCTCCTGGCTCTTCTTGTTTGGTGGTAATGAGGTCCCGCTGTCTCTCTGTTCGCTTCTCTTTTATATCTCAAAAGAGATTGATTTAGGACACAACCTAATCTTGTAGATTGAGTTCTGCCTCATTAACGTAACTGCCTCTAATCTTGCCTCATTAACGTCATAGAGGTGGGATTTACAACACTTAGGAAAATCACATATGATGACAAAATTATGGACAATCACACAATACTGTGACTCATGGCCTAGCAAAGTTGACACATATTTTTTGGGGACACAGTTCAGTCCCTGACAGTACAAGATAAAGTCTCCCCATTCTTACTTCTAAGAAGCATTCTGTTTGTACTTCTTCCAAGACAGACTTAATCATTCTTCTGGCAGTCCATTGTATATTCAAAATTCTTCACCAACACGGTAATTCAAAGGCATCAACTATTCTTCAGTCTTCCTTATTCATTGTCCAACTTTCACATGCATCTGAGGTGACTGAAAAAGAAAATACCATAGCTTGGATCAGGTGTACCTTAGTCCTCAAAGTGACATCTTTGCTTTTTAACACTTAAAAGAGGTCTTTTACAGCTGATTTGTCCAGTGCAATATGTCATTTGATTTCTTGACCGCTGCTTCCATGGGTATTGATTGTGGATCCAAGGAAAATGAAATCCTTGTTCTAAAATTGGATTATGGTGATAGCTTCACAGCTTAGTAAATTTACTAAAAATCTTTGAACTGTATACTTGATATGGGTGAAGTTTATGATATGTAAATTCTACCTCAGTAAAGTTGTAAAAAAACTGACAGACACGTGGTGGGAGATGCCTCTAGGTGGACTCAAACCTCCTCCCTTTCGGTTAGTAGTCAAGTATGTTAACCATTTGCACCACCCAGGGACTCCAGTAGGCATCCTAGTGGATGTGAACAGGCATCTTATTGTGGTTTTGATTTGCATTTCCCTAACGACTAATGATGACATCTTTTCATGTGCTTAGTGGCCATTTGTGTATCTTCTTTGGAGAAATGTCTTTTTAAGTCCTTGCCCTATTTTAATTGTTTTTTGTTTGTTTGTTTTTGTTGTTGATGAGTGTAGGAGTTCTTTGTATATTCTGGATGTTAATCCTTTATCAGATATATGATTTACAAATATTTTCTCCTATTCTGTGGATTGTCTTTTCACTCCACTGATAGAGTCCTTTACAACACAAAACTTTTCAATTTTGATGAAATCCAATTTACCTTTTTTTTTTGTTGTTGCTGGTGCTTTTGGTGTCATACTTAAGGAATCATTACCTAATGCAAAATCATGAAGATTTTCCCCTATGTTTCCTTCTAAAGTGTTATCATTTTAGCTCTTAAATTTAGGCCATTAGTCCATTTTGAGTTAATTTTTTTTAATTGTACTTTATTTTTTATTTTTTTTTATTGTACTTCAGGTGAAGGTTTACAGAACAAATAGTTTCTCATTAAACAGTAGTACACATATTGTTTTAGGACATTGGTTAACAATGCCACGACATGTCAACCCTCTCCC
>NW_004443947.1:7483349-7489611 GCF_000243295.1 Trichechus manatus latirostris | reverse complement strand
CACATGGTCCAGGTAGGCAGGATGGAGGGGGGAGATTGTTATGTGTGGAGCTAAGATGGATATGGGAGAGAGGAGAGAGGAACAAGAGCCAAAAACATACAAACAAACAAAAAAGAGTGCTAGGGGAGCTTGCCGTTGGAGTGGGGAGATGAGAGACTATGAAATGGAGAAAAATAAAAAGGGGAAGAAGAAGAAGAAAAAAGAAAAGAATGAAGAAATAAAAATTAAACAGGAAAAAGAACAGCAAAGCTCCCAGGAATCCCACCGGTGTGGCTATGAGGTCTGGGGAAGTTGTTGTCAGGTGTTGCAGTACAGCCTGGCTAGAAGGCGTAGAGGTATTCAGCACCAAGTATTCAGGGAACAGGAAGAGAAGGAAGGTATAGAGAGACGAGAAACTGAGTAATGAAGAAAGACAAGGATGGAAAAAGAAGGAAAAGAAAACAAATTTTTTAAAAATAACAAAAAAATTCCCCAAAAAAAAACAGAAAAAAAAAACCCCACAAAGAAAGAAATGCCCTCAGGGATCCCTTTACTCATCTGTGCAAGCCGAGGGGGTAGGTCCCAAGCCGCGCAGCACCGCCTGGCCAGAACGAACTCCCAACTCGAGAAAAGGAAAAGAAAACAAACAAACAAACAAAAGCCCCATGATCCCAACAGTGTGGCAGCCCAGACCAGGAAGCAGTTCCACACTCGAATGGAGCTCCGCAGCCCCTCAGGAAGAAGCAAAGATGGCAGACGGAGCCAGGTATATGAGTGAAAGGAGGGGGAGGTGGCAAGAGGTACGGAAGAAATCTAAAGAAGCAGAAAAAAGCAACACCAGCAGTCAACAAATGGCACTCAGGGAGTCGGCCAGTGTAGGCGGGTGGAATCCAAGTAGTCGGTGCTTTCTGGACAAGAGACTGTGGCCATGGGAAACAGAGGAGGCCGAGTAGGAGTGAAGAAGGGTGGGGGTGTGAAAGCGTATATTGCAAATTACCAGTTGTTTTGTCTCCTGCTGGAAGCTCCGTGAAGCTGCTTTCTCCTACCCCGTATTTGCTGGTCTCTGATATGAGTCCAAGTTGGTGGATCCTGCGTTAGCTGATAGGGGACCTCTGCATGAATCTCTCCTCACTGTCTGTTCTCTGTCAGTCTTCTCGCTGCATTTGGTGCTTCGCTGAGTTCTTTATCTCTTCATTTGATGTTTTAGGGTTTCAGGATTGCTGTTTTCTCTGTTTGGCTTAGTTTTTCAGATCTTTGCTATGGAGGGACGGTGTGGTGCTTCTGCCTAGAGCACCATTTTGCTGGAAGTCCTCTTGAGTTAATTTTTGTATATGGTGTAAGGTAAGTCCACCTTCGTTCTTTTGTGTATGGATATCCAGTTTTTCCAATACCATTAGTTGAAAAGACTCTCCTTTCCCCATTGAATGGTCTTGGCACCCTTGTCAAAATAAATTGACGGTTTTGGTGAGGGTTTATTTCTGTATTTTGGAGCCCTGTCCTTGGGTGCATAGATATTTATCACGGTTATGTCTTCACAGTGAATTTTCCCTTTAATCATTATATCATGCCCTTCCTTGTCTTTTAGTGGATTTCGTTTTCAAGTCTATGTTATCTGAGATTAGTATTGCCACTCCTGCTCTTTTTTTTCCATCCTTTGATTTTTAATATATTTATGTATTTGTTTCTAAGGTGTGTCTCTTGTAGACAGCATATTGATGGGTCCCGTTTTTTTAATCCATTCTGTCACTCTCTGTCTCTTTATGGTTGTATTTAAGCCATTTACATTCAGTGTGATTATTGATAGGTGTGAGTTTATTGCTGTTATTTTGTAGTGCTTTTTATTGTGGTGCTGACGTTTTCTTTGTCCTCTTACTTTCTTGCACTGAATTCCTTTTGTTTGTGGATTTTTTTCCCCTCTTCTTTCATTTACAATTTGTAAATTTTGTGTTTACTGAGACTTTATATTTCTCTTTGATGAGTAGGTTTGTTAACTTTCTTTGTCGTTACCTTGAAATTTACCTCTATCTTCCTAAGTTTGAACCAGTCTTTTATTACTTGATATTGCCTTGACTTCCTCTCCATTTGAAAGTTCTATACCTACACCGTTTTTTCCATCTTTTATTGTTCTGACGTTATTATTTACAGATGGACCTCTCTGGTTCCCTGTTGTAAATCTTTTAGTTTTGTTTTATCCTTGAGAGTTCATTACCTAGTTTGGTATCTGGCTGATGTGATGTGGTCTTGCATCCTAGATTCGGGCTGTTGTCTGATGTTGGTGATTCTCCAACTGAAGGACTCCCTTTAATAATTTTTCTAAGTTTGGTTTGGTTTTTACAGATTCCCTTAATTTCTGTTTATTTGGAAATGTCCTAATTTCACCATCATATTTGAGTGAGAGTTTTGCAAGATATATTATTCTTGGTTGGCAATTATTTTCTATCAAGGTTTTATATATGTCATCCCATTGCCTTCTTGCTTGCATGGTTTCTGACAAGTAATCAGAGCTTAGTTTTAATGTTTTGCCTCTGTATGCATGGTTTCTTCCAAGTAATCAGAGCTCAGTTTTAATGTTTCGCCTGTGTATGTGACTTCTTGTTTTTCTCAAGCTGCTCTCAGGATTCTTTCTTTGTCTTTGGTTTTAGCGAGTGTGATCGTGATGTGTCTTGGTGATTTTCTTTTGGGGTCTATTCTATGTGGGATTTGTTGAGCTTCTGAGATGGTCAGCTTTTCATCTTTCATGATATTAGAGAAGTTTTCTCTCAGCAAATCTTCAGTGTTCCTTTCTGTATTTTCTGTTTTCTCCCTCTGTTGTGGAACTCTGATCACATGTAAATTTTTGCTTTTGATTGTATCCCACATCATTCTCAGAGTTTCTTCGTTTTTCTTTATTCTGTTCTCTGATTTTTCCTCAAAGTGGTATCCAAGGATTTGTCTTTGATTTCACTGATCCTGTCTTCCATTGTTTCAAATTTGCTCCTAAAACCTTCTATGGCACTGTCCATTTCTGAAATCTTGTTGTTTATCTTTTGTATTTCTAATTGCTGTTTTTGTATGATTTCCAGTTGTTTGTTTATTTTGACATTTTGTTCCTGTATTGTTTTCCTGAATTATTCCATTGTCTTGTCTTTCTTTTCCATGATTTTGTCTATATTTTCCATGATTTTGTCTATTTTTTCCTTATTTTTGGAGGGTTTATTTCTGGACTCTCCATTCTATTCCATTCCATTGGTCTATATGTCTATCCTTATGTCAAGATCACATGATTTTGATTACTGTAGCTTTGTAGTAAGTTTTTAAATCAGGATTCGTGACTCCTCCAACTTTGTTCTTTTCAAGACTGTTTTGACTAGTTGGGGCCCCTTGCAAGTCCATGTGAATTTGAAGATTGGCTTTTTCATTTCTGTAAAAATGGCCATTAGAAATTAGATAGGGATTACATTAAATCTGTGGATTGCTTTAAGTAGTATTGCTATCCTAACAACTCATGAACACAGGATTGTTTAAGTGTTCTTAATTTCTTTCAGCAATGTTTTATAGTTTTCAGTACACAAGTCTTTCACCTGTATGATTAAATTGATTCCTAGGTATTTGCTTTTTTGGATGTTATTGTAAATGAAATTGTTTTCTTAAATTCCTTCTCAGATAATTCTTTGCTGGTATATAGAAACACAATTGATTTTTGTGGGTTGTACCCTACAATGTTGCTGAAATAGTTCATTAGCTTTAGTGTTTGTGTGTGTGTGTGTGTATACTTTGGGATTTTCTATCTATAGGATCATGGCATCTGTGAATAGAGATAGTTTTGCTTCTTTCTTTCCTATTTGGCTTCCTTTGATTTAATTTTCTTGCCTAATAGCTCTGACTAGGACTTTCCGTACAGTGTTTGATAGCAGTGGTAACAGCGGTCATCCTTGTTATGGTTTTTCTTTTAAAAAATAAAATAATATGTCTGGGATTTGCTTCAAAATAATCCAGGTCCAGGGGTGTTGGTGTACAGATAACAGAATTCATCACAGGTGATAAATATTGAAATTGAGTGATGGGTACAATGAGTACCTTATAGAATTCTCTCTACTTTGAATATGTTTTCTATAGTGAAAAGGAAAAGAAAAATTAGGATGAAATCAAGGTATTTTCAGTCAAAAAAACAATGTAAGAGTTACCACCAACAGATCCTCCTGAAAGAAATTCTGAAAGAATAAAAGGGATAAAAAGCAACAATGTAGTCAAAAATATGTGGGTAACTTTGAACCAAAAAAAAAAAAAAAAAGTTTATCTTAATAAGTAAAATATATCTGCCTTGAGCACTGCACTCTTTTAAAGAATAATCTATGTGAGAGCAAGTTGACAACAGCAACTGGAAAGGTTAGATGAGAAGCTTAGAGGGCAGTGAGTCTTCAAGTCAATGGTGGTTGTCATGGATTGAATTATGTCCCCCCAAAAATGTATGTATTAATTTGGCTGGGCCATGATTCCTGGTATTGTGTGGTTTTCCTATATGTTGTAAATCCTGCCTCTATGATGTTAATGAGGCAGGATGGGCAGCAGTTGTGTTAGTAAGGCCGGACTCAGTCTACAAGATTGGATTGTATCCTGAGGCAATGTCTTGAGATATAAAAGACAGAAATGAGCAGTGCGACAGGGGGACCTCATACCATCAAGAAAGCAGTGCCGGGAGAAGAGCGTGTCCTTTGGACTGGGGTCCCTGTGCAGAGAAGCTCCTAGTCTGGGGCAACATTGACGAGAAGGCAGACAGAGAGAGAAAGCCTTCCCCTGGAGCTGACGCCCTGAATTTGGACTTCTAGCTTACTTTACTGTGAAGAAATAAATTTCTCTTTGTTAAAACCATTCACTTGTGCTATTTCTGTTGTAGCAGCACTGGATGACTAAGACAATGGTAGAACAGTTGGGAGAAGGATGGTGCGAATGTTTACACAGCTTGAAGAATATAATCAATGTCACTGAATTGTACATGGAGAAATTGGTGAGATGGTGTATGACTGTGTGTATTTTCACCAAAATAAATAAATAGAAAGATTTAATCTTGAAAAAAAATGTGGTTAAGTACAAGTAAACATTGATGGGGTAAAACAATAATAATAACGTCATATGGAGTTTTAAATGATCTATTTTAAATGTAGTACAACTATTGAATTCCTCACTTTAAAATGGTCAATTTTATGTTACTTGAATTTTACCTCAATTAAAAAAAACAAACATTCATACCTAAAATTATATCCAATTGGTGCTCATATTCCTGCATTATTTTATGATTTTTATAAGTTGTTTGTTTTTGTGGGCTTCTAAAAACACCATCTATTTGAATTAGGGGTCAAATAAGTCCACACACTGTAATTGGTTGATATGATTTAAAAGACACTAAGCTATATATACTAATCTATAAATTTCTCTTTCATCTCTTTTTATTTTCTTGCAAAATTTTATTGAAGAAATGGAGTTGTTTTCCTTTAGAGGTTCCCACAGTCTGGGTTTTGCTAATTATATCCCCATGGTTGCATTTAACATGTTCCTCTGCTCTCCTCTTTTTTTCTTTGTTTTATATTTCCTGTAAATTGATCAAATTCAGGTTTGATTTTCCTCCTCACTCTCTTTTTTAAATGGAGATAAAATTCACATAACATGAAACCAACCATTTTAAAGTAGACAATTCAGTGGCATAAGTGCACTCACAATGTTGTGCCACCACCACCTCTATCTAGTTCCAAAACGTTTTCATCACCCCGAGAAACCCTTTAAGCAGTTGCTGTCCATTCTCCCCACCGCCCCCCTACCCCATCCCTGGAAACTGTTAATCTACTTTCTATCTTCATGGATTTATTCTGGATATTTCATATAAATGGAATCATATAATAGGTGACCTTTTATGTCTGGCTTCCTTTACTTACTGAGCATTAATGTTTTAGAGGTTCATCCAAGTTGAAGCATGTATTAGTACTTCCTTCCTTTTTATGGCTGGGTAATAGTCCATTGTATGTATATATACACCACAATTTGTTTATCCATTCATACAGTGATGGACGTTTAGACTATTTCCACCTTTTGGCTACTGTTAATAGTGTTGGTCTGAACATGTGTGTACAAATATTTGTTTGAATACCTGTTTTCAGTTCCTTTCTGTACATACCTAGGTGGAATTGCTGGCTCATACGGTAATTTCATGTTTTAACTTTTTGAGTAACTCCCCTCATTCTTTTCTAAAAAATTAATAATTTTATTGTGGTAAAATATATATAATAAAAAAATCTGCCATTTTAACAATTTT
>NW_004443947.1:7450772-7482298 GCF_000243295.1 Trichechus manatus latirostris | reverse complement strand
GAGAAGGGGAGAGTGTTGACATGTTGTGGGGTTGGCAACCAATGTCACAAAACAATATGTGTATTAATTGTTTAATGAGAAACTAATTTGCTCTGTAAATCTTCATCTAAATCACAATAAAAAATAAAATAAAAAACATAGTGGTTGTTGCCAAACTATCTATGTTCACCTCCTGGCTCCACCACTAATTAGCTGTGTGGCTTTGGGAAAGTTACTTACCTTCTCTGAGCCTCAGTTTACTAATCTGTAAAATAGGTATAATAATCTCTACCTCATAGAGTTGTTGCTATGACTACATGAGTTAATACATTGGTGCACTAAGAGTACTGTATTTTTACGTGAGTCTTCTAAGTTTGTTTGCCAACGGTGCTCTACCCCTGAGAGGTATTCTTGTAAGCGTGCTACGCTAATTGTTTTACACCAACATGTAAAAAAATTTTGACATTGTGGCGATTATGAAAATACCTCACGTGGATAGGGCACCGTTGGCAAACAAATATAGAAGGCTTGTGTTATTTTTGTAAAAATAAAGTAGTGCCTGGTACTTAGTTTGATGATAATAATGATGATCAATACAATTTATGGCTTGGTGTCTTTCATCAGTTTTGGAAAATTATCAGCTGTTGTAACTTCACGTTTTCTTCTACTTACATTGTCTCTTTCTTCTCTTTCTGGAAATTCCAATTAGATGGATGTTAGACTTACTCATTTTATGCTTCATGCTATTTAATCTTAAACATATTTACCATCTTTTATTCTTTTGTACTATATTTTAGAAAATTTCTTCTGATCTATTTGTTTACCTACTCTATGTCTATTCTTCTGTTAAATCCTTCCTTTGCATTTTTCGTTCCTATAAACAAAATTGGTGCACATATATATTTTCTCCACAGTTATCTTAAAGTAGATCTTTTTATTACTTTATGAAGTAGTAAGCATAATTATTTGATAATCTGTGTATGGTAATTCCAATGTCTGATGTGTTTACAGTTCTGGTTCTGCTGTCTGTTGTTTCTGCTGCTTCTTGCTCATGGTACGTTGATTCCTTGTGTGTATAGTTTCCTTGGAAAATTATTTTTTTCTTTTTTTAATTTTATTGTGTTTTATGTGAAAGTTTACAGTGCAAATTAGTTTTTCATTAAAAAATTTACACACAAATTGTTTTGTGACATTGCAATCCCTGCAATGTGCCAGCACTCTCCCCCTTTCTCTTTCCAACCTGAGTTCTCCATGTCCATTCATCCAGTTTTTCTGTTTCTTCCCACCTTCTTAGCTTAGATTTTGGGTAGGTGTTGCCCATTTAGTCTCGTATACTTGTTTGAACTAAGAAGCATGTTCCTCAGGTGTGTTATTGTTTGTTTTATAAGCCTGTCTAATCTTTGGCTGAAAGGTAGACTTCAGGAGTGGCTTCAGTTCTGAGTTAACTTGGGACCATAGTCTTGGGGGTTCCTGCAGTCACTGTCAGACCAGTAAGTCTGGTCTTTTTTGTGAATTTGAATTTTGTTCTACATTTTTCTCCCACTCTGTCCGAGACCCTCTATTGTGATCCCTGTCACCATGGTTAGTGGTGGTAGCTAGGCACCATTTATTTCTTCTGGGCTCAGGCTGGTGGAGGCTGTGGTTCATGTGGTCCATTAGTCCTTTGGACTAATATTTTCCTTGTGTCTTTGGTTTTCTTCATTTTCCTTTGTTTGTACATGATGGGACCAATAGATGTATCTTAGATGGCCACTCACAAGCTTTTAAGACCCCAGGTGCTACTCAACAAAGTAGGATGTAGAACACTTTCTTTATGAACTGTATTATGCCAATTGACCTAGATGTCCCCTGAGACCATGGTCTGCAGCCCTCAGCCCTAGTAACTCGGTCCCTCAAGGTGTTTGGATGTGTCTGGGAAGCTTCTATGACTTTGCCTTGGTCAAATTGTGCTGACTTCCCCTATATTATGTGTTGTCTTCCCCTTCACCAAATCTAACACTTCTGTACTGTCTAGTTGGTGATTTTCCCTCCCCACCCCTCGTCCCTCATAACCATTAAAGATAGTTTTTTTTTTCTGTGTGTAAACCTTTTCTTGGGTTTTTATAATGCTGATCTCATACAATATTTATCCTTTTGTGATTGACTTATTTCACTCAGCATAATGCCCTCCAGATCCATCCATATGGTGAGATGTTTCATGTATTCATCATTGTTCTTTATTGTTGAGTAGTATTCCATTGTGTGTATGTACTATAATTTGTTTATCCATTCGTCTGTTGATGGGCACTTAGGTTTTTTCCATCTTTTTGTTATTGTGAATAATGCTGCAGTGAACATGGGTGTGCATATAGCTATTCATGTGATGGCTCTTATTTCTCTAGGAATATATTCCTAGGAGTGGGATTGCTGGATCATATGGTATTCCTATTTCTAGCTTTTTAAGGAGGTGCCATATTGTTTTCCACAGTGGTTTTACCCTTTTACATTCTCACCAGCAGTGCATAAGAATTCCAGTCTCCCCGCAACATATCCAGCGTTTATTTTCTGGTTTTTTTTTTAATTTGTGCCAGTAATATTGGAGTGAGATGGTGTCTCATTGTAGTTTTGATTTGCATTTCTCTAATGGCTAATGATCAGGTGCCTTTTGTCATGTGTCTGTTAGCTACCTGAATGTCTTCTTTAGTGAAGTGTCTGTTCATATCCTTTGCCCATTTTTTAACTGGATTATTTGTCCTTTTGTTGTTGAGGTGTCGAAGTATTCTATAGATTTTAAAGATTAGACCCTTGTTGGATACGTCATAGCCAAATTTTTTTTTTACCAATCTGTAGGTTTTATTTTTACTCTTTTGGTGAAGTCATTTGATGAGAATAAGTGTTTAATTTTTAGGCGGTCTCAGTTATCTAGTTTCTCTTCTGGTGTTTGTGCGTTGTTAGATATGGTTTGTATTGTATTTATGCCATGTATTAGGGCCCCTAGTGTTGTCCCTATTTTTTCTTTCATGACCTTTCTCGTTTTAGGATTTATATTTAGGTCTTTGATCCATTTTGAGTTAGTTTTTGTGTATGGTGTGGGGTATGGGTCCTGTTTTTTTTTTCTTTTACAGATGGACATACCGTTTGCCAGCACAATTTGTTAAAAAAGCTGACTATTCCCCATTTAATGGACTTTGGTCCTTTGTCAAAGATCAGCTGACCATAGGTGGATGGATTTACAGCTGACTTCTCAATTCTGTTCCATTGGTCTGTGTGTATGTTGTTGTACCACTACCAGGCCATTTTGGCTGTACTACTGTGACAGTATAGTAGGTTCTGAGATTACGTAGTGTGAGACCTCCTGCTTCGTTCTTTTTCTTCAGTAGTGCTTTGCTTATCTGAGGCCTCTTTCCTTTTCATATAAGGTTGATGATTAGTTTTTCCATCTCATTAAAGAACGCTGTTGTTATGTGGATCGGGATTGCATTGTAGCTGTAGATCGCCTTGAGTAGAATCGAAATTTTCACAATGTTGAGTCTTCCTATCCATGAGCATGGCATATTTTTTCCATTCATGTAGGTTTCTTTTGGTTTCTTGCAATAGTGTTTTGTAGTTTTCTTTGTAGAAGTCTTTTATGTTCTTGGTTAGATTTATTCCTAAGTTTTTTATCTTTTTAGGGGCTATTATAAATGGTATGAATGTGGAAATTATCAAACAATATCATTAATATCACACACAAGTAGTTTTGCTTAAGATCATTCAAAAGCAGTTACAGCAGTACATTCACAGGGTACTGCCAGAAATTAAAGCCGGATTCAGAAGAGGACATGGAACAAGGGATATCATTGCTGATGTCAGATGTGATTCTTTTGTTTTATTTATGTGGTAGACTATGTTGATTGATTTTCTAATGTTGAACAAAACTCTGGTTTTGTCTGATTTTGTTGATTCTCTACTCAAAGAACTCCCTTTAATATTTCTTGTAAATTTGGTTATGTTTTTACAAATTCCCTTAATTTCTGTTTATCTGGAAATGTCCTAATTTCGCCATCATATTTGATAGAAAGTTTTGTAGAGTGTATTATTCTTGGTTGGCAGATTTTTTTCTTTCAAGTTTTAAATATGTCATACCATTGTTTTCTTGCCTGCCAGTTTCTGCTGAGTAATCAGAGCTTAACCGTATTCTTTACCCTTTGTAATTGACTTTTCATTTTTCCCGAGCTGCTCTCAGGATTTTTTTTTTTTTTTTTGGCAAGTGTGATTATGATATGTCTTGGTGACTTTCTTTTGGGGTCTAGCCTATCTGGTTCGTTGAGCTTCTTGAATGGTCACCTTTTCATCTTTCATGATATTTTGGAAGTTTTCTGCCAGCAGATCGTCAACAGTCTTCTCTGTGTTTTCCATTTTCTCCCCCTGTTCTGGAACTCCAATCACACGAAAATTTTTGCTCTTGATTGTGTCCCACGTAATTCTTAAGTTTTCTTCTTTCTTTTCTCTGATTTTTCCTCAAAGTGGTGTCCATAGATTTGTCTTCAATATTGCTGATTCTGTCTTCTATTGTCTCAAATTTGCTCCTAAAACCTCCTATTGAGTTGACCATTTCTGAAATTTTGTTGTTTATCTTTTGGATTTCTAGTTGCTGTTTTTGTATCATTTTTAATTGTTTATTCATTTTGGTGTTTTGTTCTTGTATTATTTTCCTGAATTCTTCTATTGCTTTGTGTTTTTCTTGATTTTGACTATGTTTTTATTGGGTTTGTCTGTGTTTTCCTTCATCTCTTTCATAATCTCTTGAAGAGCCCTAAATGTTAGTCTTTTGAATTCTACATCATGTCATTCCACTGTGTTTTCTTCTACTGGAAGGTCATCTGATTCTTTATTTTGTTCCCTTATTTGAGCCATCTTTTCCTGCTTTTTTTATGTTTTGATGTTGTCTGCTGTCTCTGAGACATTAAGGTATTATTTTCCTTATTTATCCACTGTGTGTTCATTTGTTTGGTCCAACTTCTTTGTTTAGCTTTTATATGATGGGTTGGGGGGAAGTCCAGGTGTGCTTTGCTGCTTGCTCATATGTGGGCAAGAATTCTCTCACCACTTTGTCAGGGTGGGCAGGGCTGCAGCTGGCAGGGCAAGCTTTACTCTGGTTTGGTGAGGTGGCTGAGGGCAAACTAGGCAGGCACCGTCTGCCTCCTGACGTTGGTCCAGCGGTGTGAGAGCATTCACAGCCCCTCACCAAATAGATGTGGGTGTTGGCAGGGGTTGGTACAGGCTCACTTCCCACTGTTCAGCAGCTGGTCTAGTGGCAGGAGGGGAGGGGCAGCGTGGTTCTGGTATGGCAGTGGGCCTGATCACCAGGGACAGTCTAGCCATGGCAGCATGGTGACGGCCAATGGGAAGGGGAGGTGGCATACTGGGCTAGGTGGGGGGAAGAAAGGCAAGAAAAGAGAGAGAAAGAAAATAAAAAGGTAGCTGGCAGTAGAGGATGGGGCAGACTGGTGGCCGTCGGGAAAGGGGGGAAAGTGATGTACAGGGCAAGGTGGGAGGTAAAAAGAAAAGAAAGAAAGAAAAAAGAAAGAAAGAAAAAAGAAAATAAATGGCAGCACGGTGAGGGCCGGCAGGTGTGGGTGGGCCAGTGTGCCAGTGGCACTCTAACTACAGTGGTGTGGCAGGGGCCAGCAGGAAGTGGGGGCAGGTGGTATACGGGGCTAGGTGAGAGGGAGAAAAAAAGTAAGAAAGGAAAAAAGAGAAAAAAAATGGTCATGCAGTGGGGGCTGGACAGTAGGCGCAGGGTGGACCCAGGGGCCAGTAGGAAGGGAGAACAGTTGACATACTGGGCTAGGTGGGAGGAGAAAAAAAATGGCGACATGGTAGAAGCCACGGATGGTGGTACCCAGGGCAGTGGCAGGCCATTGCGCTGGTGGCTGTCTATCTGCAGCAGTGCAGTGGGGTCCAGCAGGAATGGGTGGAGGTGGCATATAGGACAAGGTGGGAGGGAGAAAATAAAGGAAGAAACAGAAAAGAAAACAGCTTGGCAGGAGCCAGCAGTTGGGGACACAGCAGATCCGGGGTGGCAGTGGGCCGGTGGCTCTCTAGCTGCAGCAGTGTGGCAGGGTCTGGCGGCCAGCGGATGAGGTGGTATGTATGGGGCAAGGTGAGAGGGAAAAAGAAAAGGAGGAAAGGGGGAAAAATGGCATGGCAGGATCCGGTGGGTGGGGGTGGGGCAGACTTAGGGCAGTGGTGGGCTGGCAGTGGTGCGATATGGCCCAGTGGGAAGGGGTAGAGGTGGGAGGGAGAGCAAAAAGGAAGGAAAGGAAAAAAGATGGGGCAGCAAGAGCCAGGAGGTGGGGGAAGGTGAGGGTGGGTGGGGATGGGTGGGACCCAGGACGGTGACGGGCCTGTAGCTCTCTATTCATGGCAGTGCAGCATGGACCCAGTGGGAAGGCATAGAAGTGGGGTACTGGGCTAGGTGGGAGGAAGAAAGGGGAAAAAAATGGCTCAGCAGGAGCCTGTTTGTGGGGGTGGGGCAGAACTGAGCTGGCAGCCAGCTGGTGGCACTCTACCCAAGGCAGTGCAGCATGGTTCAGCGGGAAGGTGTGCATGGGGGCACCATGATTTGGAGGTCAACTCAACAGCAGTTAGCAACAACAAAAACATTTATAGATCTATTCTGTTCTTATAATTTTATTTATTCCATAGTATGTGTATATCATACTTTTTTTTCCCCAAATGCAGAACATTGTTTCTCTGCCTGCTTCTCTGCTGGTCTGATGCACAGCACTGGCCACTGTTAAGAACGAGTATCTCCTGGTTCAGCTTCTCGGTCCCCATCTGGACGTTAGCCTCTGTTTTCACGCCCCTTATCTCATGCTGGACTCTCTGAGCAGGCCTCCAAGGGTCACTTTCCTGCTGAGTGTGCCTTGTTGACGTCCCCCATCTCTGCTTTGCAGGCCAAGAACAAGGAGACAGGCGCCTTGGCTGCAGCCAAAGTAATTGAGACCAATAGCGAGGAGGAGCTGGAGGACTACATCGTGGAGATCGAGATCCTGGCCACTTGCAACCACCCCTACATCGTGAAGCTCCTGGGAGCCTACTACTACGACGGGAAGCTGTGGGTAAGGGTGCTGCCTCCCGCCTTCTCTTGGCCCTCATGTGTTGGTCCAGAACCCCTGAGCCTAGTTCTGACATCTTCAGTTCTTTCTCAGGGTTTGCTTTGAAGGCAAGGGCAGGGCGAGGAGAAGGTGAAGTAGATGGACTGTGGGTCCCCTGCCCTCCCCATTGTCCCCCAGAGCCTCCCCACTCTTATGTGTAGAGTTCATAGCAGGAACTCTAATGCTGTAATGCCTGGGCTCAAATCCCAGCTCTGCCACTTATGAGGTGGATAACCCTGGGCAAATTCTTAACCTCTCTGTGTCTGTGCCTCAGTTTCCCCATCCTTAAGGTGGGGATAATAATAGTACTAACTCATGGAGGTGTTAATGAGGATTAAATGATTAAGTTAGAATTAAATTAGCACCTAAGTCTATTAGGTGCTTACAACAGTGGCTGGCACATGTAAGATCTCAGTATGTGTTGGCTATCTGATTGCTTCTCGTAGTAGCACCTTTGCTATTGCTGCTGCTGCTGCTGCTGCTGCTGCACGGGGATTCTTTTATTCTTTTCAATGGCAGCAGTAAAGAGGGGGAGGCCTGTAACATCCCCTTCTCCATTAACAGCCTCATCCTTTGATATGCACAATGCAGATCACCTTCCAGCCTCAGCACTACCCCTCACCTTCTAAGGAGGAACTCTGGGGTGCCCCTTGGTTTTCACTGTACAAGCCTGCCCTGCAGAATGTCTTCTCCACTGATGTCCTCCCTGTATTCATGCCTCTCAGTTCATAACACCCAAACTTCTTACAACATACATATCTCTCCAAACTTTCTTTCACCCACTGTTTTATAGATAAAGCATCACATTTAAGACCCCAAAATTCAGTACAGGCAGTCCCAGGATTATGAAC
Organism: Trichechus manatus latirostris; assembly: GCF_000243295.1. Classification (NCBI taxonomy): domain Eukaryota; kingdom Metazoa; phylum Chordata; class Mammalia; order Sirenia; family Trichechidae; genus Trichechus; species Trichechus manatus. The sequence continues at coordinate 7,474,347 of NW_004443947.1, read as the reverse complement.
GAGTTCCATTCCTAAGTCTGTCTTTAAGTTGAATCTTTACATAAGTCTCAGTCTTTAAGTCAAATTTGTACATAAATTGGAACAGTTAGGTGCAGTTCGCATCTAATGTCAGTTAGTCAAATGCTTTTCTTAGTATATAGTATATAGTGTACCTTTTTATGCACAAAAAGCATTAAACACTTCCAGAAATACCACAAGTGGATGGCTTTAACAAACAGGAAATTTTTTCACTCACAGTCTAGGCAGCTAGAAGTCTGAATTCAGGACGCCAGCTCCAGGGAAGGTTTTCTCTGTCAGCTCTAGGGGAAGGTCTTTTCATCAAGCTTCCTCTATTCTAGGAGCTTCTCAGCGTAGGGACTGTGGGTCCAAAGGACACGCTTATCTCCTGGTTCTTCATTCTTGGTAGCATGAAGTCCCCATCCTCTCTGCTTGATTATCTCTTTTGTATCTCAAAAGAGATTGCTCCAGGATACAACCTAATCCTGTAGATTAAGTCCTGCCTCATTAACATAACTGCCTCTAATCTTGCCTCATTAACATCACAGAGATTAGGATTTATAACACATAGGAAAATTACAGCAGATTACAAAATGGTGGAAAACCACTCCTCACTGGAAATCATGGCCCAGCCAAGCTGACACACATTTTGGGGGCACACAATTCAATCCATAGCACATAATAATACAGTAATAATAATGTTTTGATGTACATCACAAAGTAGCACTTGTTTGTTATTAAGAACCATTGTATGTACAGTTGTCGCTTGGTATCTGGAGGGGATTAGTTCCAGGACCCCCACAGATACCAAAATCCATGGATGCTCAAGTCCCTTATATAAAATGGCATAGTATTTGCATATAACCTATGCCCATCTTCCTATATACTTTAAATTATCTCTAGATTACTTATAATACCTAGTACAATGTAAATGCTATTGTAACTAATTGTCTCATCACAATTGAAGGCTTGCTCTGGAAGGTAGCCTTTCTCTTCTATGAGTTTCTTGAGCTCTTTTGGGAACGCTGATGCTGCTTGGGCATCAGCCAATGCGATTCGCCTGTGATCTTTAAGTTCTTGAGGCTGTAGTGTTTTATAGAGCTAGCCAGCCATCCCTCACTAGCCTTGAACTCCTTCCTCTCACTCTCCTCAACCCCCTCACACTTAGCCTTTGAGGGATTGCTTTGACCACTTCATTGCTTTTTAGGAGTCATTTTTTCACAGAAACAAAGGGTGCACACAGCACAAGTAGCGAACGAAGGAGACACCAGGCAAACAATGCTCAAATAACGAGTGCTGGAGGGAGACTACAGCAGGGTATGCCTACACATCACTTCATTCCTGTAGGTTCAGCGTAGTGCTTGGCATGTGGCAAATTCAGGTTTGGCTTTTTGGAACTTTTTTTCCCCCAAGTATTTTCAATGCAGAGTTGGTTGAATCTGTGGATACAGAACGTGCAGAGACAGAGGGCTGACTGTACCTTGAATTTTTAATATGATAGGCTTTATGGGGTTGGTTCATAACTATGGGTTGTATGTAAGTCAGATGTTTGTAACCTGGGGACTGCCTGTAAATGCTCTTAGGCTATAAATGCTCCTCTGAGAACCGCTTTGGCCTCATAACACAGGTTTTCATATATAGTACACTTTCTTGTATATTTCTAAACAGTCTGTGATTTCAGTTTAGAACTGGGTATATTTGAGTGACAGAGGGATAATCAAGTTAACAAGAGACTTAGAACAATAGATATCTGTAGCAAGGCTGAGAGTTGGGAGGAAACAATTTTAATTTTTTATTGACTATGTCCTCTGACTTTTTTTTTTACTTAGACAGACGTTCGCTGCCAAAGTTACTCAGATAATCTATCCACCATTCTAGTTCCGAGGCAGAATTCTCTATTCTGTTCCATGAATAGCTCTTGTTAAGAGGCTTTGACTTAAAGAGTACCAAGATGAAACTGAAGCAAGGATCGTTTCTGTGGTACCTCTATCTGGACAAAATATACTGCTTATTATCTGTGAGAAATGTGAAGGCCTTAATAGAATATTTTCACCTTCTTGATGTGCACTGCAAGAACACCTTGAATGGTCAGTACTTTCAGAAATGTTTCCTTGGGGTAGTTACCTGGTTTTTAATTAATGGGCAGGTAAACTTGCAGAACCAGAAACCATTTAGTTAACAAAGATTTACTTTATCTTCTACATGAAGCACAGAGAGAAATGGCCAACTGAGAGTTGAGACTGTGGCACTTCAGTGGGGCAGATAACATTGCAGGCTCTGTCTGGTGTCAGACTGCCTGGGTTTGAATCCTGGCTCCACCCATTATTCCTGGTTGATTTGGAGAACATGTCATCATTGTCTCTAAGTCTCATTTTCCTCATCTGTAAAATGAGGCTTCTAATAATGGAGTCTATCTCATAGTTATTTTAAGATGATATTTTAATGAGATAATGTGTAGAGAAGCTTAGCACGGTGTCTGGCACATCATAAGAGTTTAATGAATGTTTGTTATTATTATAATTAATATTCCTGGGGCCTGAACCCCACTCAGGCACAAACCCTCAGGACCCTTCAGCAGGACTTCCTCATCTGTCAAATGGGAGGTTTTGGTCAGACACTCTGTAATATACCTTCTAACTCTTGGTACTTATAAGTGACCAAAAAGTATTGAAGCTCTAGACCCTGTCTGAGTCCACAAACTAATAAAAGATCAGTTATAATACCCTAAAACACTTCAGGTTCTTTTTAGGATAAAGAAAGTGTATATGAGTCGGAATCAACTTGATGGCAATGGGTTTGGTTTTTGGTTTTGATCTAGTTGTTCATTTTGACCTCATAGAGATAAATGTCATTTGTGAATAAAAGTTTTTTCTCCCCCTCATAAAGGTTGTCAAAAGTCCATTCAATCTTAAAGAATAATAATAAAAACAAGAGGACACCTTCTTTTCATACTTTTACATACAGATTTTCTCGTATAGATTTACACACAGTATGTCACCAAATCTTCGCAATACCCTGCCCTAGATAGACAATTGCAGGGCGCCTAGCTGTAAGTAGCTAGACTGACACTGAAAGCAGGGTGTTCTGACTCCAGAGCTCTCTCTCTAAATCTCACTGGAATATTTGCTGAGAAGCTTCTGATCTCCCAAGGAGCTAAACCACTCCCCAGTGATGCAGTTCACTGAGAGGTGAAGTCATGCTCATGTCTTCTGGTCAACAAGGGCCTGGATAGTGACCTGAGTGAAGGGACAGCCTGAAGATTTGCCTTCCTTAATGCCTTGGGGACGTGAGTAGGCCAGATCCAGCTGGTTTTAAAATAGTATTTATTAAGTAGCTACTAAGTACCGCACTCTACTACCCGTCTGTCAGTTTGTTATACTGTGGTGGTTTGCGTGTTGCTGTGATGCTGGAAGTTATACCACCAATATTTCAAATATCAGCAGGTTCACCCATGGTGGACAGGTTTCAGTACAGCTTCCAGACTAAGACAGATTAAGAAGAAAGACTTGATGATCTACTTCCAAAAAATTAGCCAATGAAAACCCTGTAGATCACAATAGGATGATGTCTGATATAGTGCTGGAAGATAAGTTCCCTAGGTTGGAAGGCACTCAAAATACACGGGGGCTGCAACAATAGACTCGAGCATACCAACGATTGTGAAGATGGTGCAGGACGGGGCAACATTTTGTTGGGGGTTGCCATGAGTTGACAACAAAGTACCACACTGTAACATTTCTCAAGTAGCACCTACACAAGCATCACTCACTGTGTGTGTGGTGTGTTATTTGCAGGTGTTCATACACAGTGGGGCATAGAGAAGAAACACCAAGAGACCATAAGAAGCCCCCAAATCGTGACATTGTGACCAGTGGCTCAGTGTTCTTGGCTATCTTCAGCTGGGGCTTCAAGTTATATAGCCATATTTTAGCTGTTCAGTGGAGCCCTATCTTATGCAAGAGCTAGCTTCTATAATTGAAGGGTAAAGAAAAATCACATGTAGATAAAGTTATACTTGAAAACCCCTTAAATTGGCATACGGGATTTCATCTATACAGTGTGTACAGCAACATACCAATGTATAAATGTATCAGCGTGTTTTTCATCTTATGCTCACTGAGACATAGTGAATGGAATGTCAGGTAAACACTTTTCTCTGTTCTTTAAATTATAGCATTTTTTTCCCCGAATGAATTTGATTGAATAAACATTAACTAATGTGCAAAAGAGGTGGCTTCCCCGTGGAAAGAGCACAGGCTGTGGAGTCAGACCTACGTCTGAATCCCAGCTCTGCATCTTTCTATGTCAGGTAGACCTTTGCCACTCAAAGTGTGGTCCCCAGACCCACAGCATCCACATCACCCGGGAGCTCGTTAGACATGCAGAATCTGAGTCCCATGCCAGGTTTTCTGAATCAGAATCTGTATTTTTACAAGATCCTCAAGTGACTGGTATGCCCATACAGTTTGAAAAGCTCTGATATGGACTAGTTAATATCTGGGGCTTATTATAAAAGGGGCATGATACCACTTAACCGGTAGAGTTGTTAGGGTTCAATGCAATGTGGCATTTAAAGTGCCAAACACATCAGGTGTTCAATAATGTCAGTTCCCTTCCCCCATAGTCAAATGCATTTTCTTTATACAAACCTGAGGAATATTGATGTTTTCATAGAAGAGGAATGATTTTTTTATTTCTCTTAACTTTTAATTATTTCCTGCAAAAGAAAATAACAACAACAAAAAGAGTTGCCCTTGAATTGATTCTGACTCATAGCAACCCCATATGTATCACAGTAGAATTGTGCTCCATAGGGTTTTCAATGGCTGATTTTTTGGAAGTAGGTCACCAGGCCTTTCTTTGCGGTGCTTCTGGGTGAATTCGAACCACCAACCTTTCAGTTAGTAGCCGAGTACTTAACCATTTGCGCCACTCGGGGAGAGGCCCAGGTAAAATGTCACCTTCTCCAAAGAAGTGTCTGTTCTAGTTGCCCAGTAAGAATTAAGCTCTCCTTCCACATACAAGGTAACCCTGGTGGCGCAGTGATCAAGAGCTATGGCTGCTAAACAAAAGGTTGGCAGTTCAAATCCACCAGGTGCTCCTTGGTAACCTTGTGGGGCAGTTCTACTCTGTCCTGTGGGGTTGCTATGAGTAGGAATCGACTTGATGGCAATGGGTTTTTTGGGTCCACACACAAGCTTGTTAGATATGTTAGCCTCTGCCTGTTATCGGTTATGTATGCACATCTGTCTGCTCCATCGAGTGTGTGAGCTGGGGTCAGGAACCAAGCCCTGCCCACTATCTCATCCACCACAGGACCTGGCACAGTGCTTTTCCACATGGCTCAAGGGCAGTTAAGCTTTGAAAAAAGGTGTGGGAAGTACTTGGAATCATGGAAGGTATAGTGGCAAAACCAGAAACAAAAGTCTACCCAGGTCAACAAGCTTTCAAAATTACTCGCACTTATGTAGCAACCAAGGAGCCCAGGTGGCATAATGGTTGAGCACGCGGCTGCTAACCTAAAGGTCGGTGGTTCGAACTCACCAGCAGCTCCGCAGGAGAAAAAACCTGGTGATGTCCCAGAAAGATTACAGCCTAGGAAACCCTATGGGGGCAGTTCTACTCTGTCATGTAGGGTCGCTATGAGTCAGAATCGACTTGATGGCACACAACAACATGTAGCTCCTGGTTGTTGAGCATTTGGGAAGTGCTTCCGAATAATCCATCTCCTCACCTCCCCACCTTAATAGACGTGCTCTTCTTTCACTTCTTGCATCATGTGACGAACCTGAACCGGCCACAGATCATGTTTATATTTGACATGCTGGACTGGAATGCTGTGGGCGAGATTGGTTTTGACCAGTTCTACATGTTGGTTTGCATACTGCTGTCACATCAGGCAAGTAACAAGTAAGGCTCTGGGGCAGAGGGGAAAGAGCTTGGCTGCCACCATCATCTTGCTAAAGGTAGCTCTGAATTAAGAATGCATCAAAATTTTCCTTCCTTTCACTAAAAACAAAAGGAAGAAAAAAATGAGGGAGGTTAATTTGGGTTCCCAAATAGTCCGTCTATAACCTAGAACATTTCTATAATATCTCCTCAGCCTCTGCTGCTGCTATTTCCCCATCTCCAGCCCTCCCAATGGTCTCCCTTTCTAAAGCACAGATCTTAGCTGGGCACGTCCCTGCTTGGCACATCCTTCCTCGCTTGGTATCTTAGTTATCTAGTGCTGCTGTAACAGAAATACCACAAGTGGATGGCTTTAACAAACAGAAATTTATTCTCTCACAGTCTAGGAGGCTAGACGTCCAAATTCAAGGTGTCAGCTCCTGGGGAAGGCTTTATCTCTCTGTTGGCTCTGGGGGAAGAGCCTTGTCATCAGTCTTCCCCTCGTCTAGGAGCTTTTCAGCACAGAGACCCCAGTTGCAAAGGACACCCTTTGTTCCTGGCTCTTCTTGCTTGGTGGTATAAGGTCCCCTTCCTCTCTGCTTGATTCTGTCTTTTATATCTCAAAAGAAATTGACTCAAGATACTGAGTTCTGCCTCATTAACATAACTGCCTCTAATCCTGCCTCATTAACATCATAAAAGTTAGGATTGACAATACATAGGATAATCACATCAGATCACAAAATGGTGGACAATCACGCAATACTGGGACTCATGGCCTAGCCAAGTTGACACACATTTTTGGGGGACACAACTCAATCCATGACACTTGGTTTATCTGATGATCCTCTAAGAATCATCTCAAGTGCCTCACACCCTCAATGGTCCGTTTTCCCAGCAAGTTCTCTGAAGGGGGTGAGACGAGACACACTCATTTTGGGTTCCCACCTTACTTTAGACACCCTTCTAGTGTAGGGTCTATTTATCTATTTCCCATGCCTTGAGGACAGGAACCTTGTGTGGTCACCATTTTATTGCCAGTGCCATGATGCTTCATGAGTAGTTTTCCACTGAATATAAAGAAATGCACTGAGGTGACTAGAGTTCTGTCTAGCGGTGGAATTGATTACTACAGGGGCAGTAAGTTCCCCTTGAATGCAGATGCTAAAGCAGGACCTGATGCATTGATGACAGAACTCTATCAACCCTTAACGTCTATGATTTTGCCTTTTAGTTTTCTAGGGAATAGATGAGTGAACACGAGTTTTGATGTAACAAGTTTAGAAAGTGGCACCAGCACCATGTCTGCTTGTCTTATGTATTTCTTTCAAAACAGAACCACTTGGAAGAGCAATTTATTTATCGCCATTCCCGGCCTGTCTTTGAGCTGCTTGACCTGGATGGGGACCTGAGAATTAGCCTAGATAACTTCAGATTGTACAGCTTTCTCTTCAATATTAAAAAGCAGGAACTCGAAGAGCTCTTCCATGACTTTGATTTCACAGGTGACCATGTAAGTGCAGATCCCCGAAGTGGGGCATGGCAGCCTCTCTGCCCAAAAGCAGAGGGCAGTGTTCTACTAACTACAGTAGAGATGGTTGAGGAGGAGGGTGGGGAAAACCTCCTCAGATAGGCATATTGCATGGTGCTGAGATCAGAAGAAGGAGCCCTGGTGGTGCAGTGGTTAAGCGCTTGGCTGCTAACAGGAAAGGTTGGCAGTTCGAATCTAGCCAGCGGCTTTGCAGGAGAAAAGATCTGGCAATCTGCTCCTGTAAAGATTACAACCTGGGAAACCCTATGGGGCAGTTCTACTCTGTCATACAGGGTGGCTATGAGTCAGAATCGACTCAATGGCACATAGCAAGATCAGAAGAAAACAAAAGAGATTTATAGGCCCATGGAAGAGATAAGATTAGACATAAAGTGCTGTGTTACATACATGGATAAGAAATGCAGAAGTTTAGAGAAGGAAATATATTAACATGGCAGTAGTTGGTGTTGGGGTGTTATAGATTTGAATAAGTAGAAATGAAGGAATTCTATGATGGGGACATGAGCAAAATCCTGAGAACACAGCTATGGTGAAGACAGCGAATTCTGCCTGTTTAAAGAGGAAGCCGGTGTTAGAAAAGCAAGTGGAAGCTAAGGTTGAAAAGGTGAGATGATCACATTGTAAAGAACCTTAGATGCCAGCCTGAAGTGTCTGGACTTGACACAGAAGAAGTAAGTACGTGACCTTGAGTTCCCTTAGAGGCTATACTACTTCTCTATTCCTGGTACTAAACTGTAACTATGTCCTAATTACTGGGCCTCTTTAAGTTTCCAAGTTTTTCAATGAGAAATGATTACAATCCTGCTGTTATCTGCAACGAAGTATCAAATCCTCCCTGAAATAATTTTTCTTTTTCTTTCAACAAAAGCGTCTTAATTACAAGGAATTTAAGCTGTTTACAATCTTCTCCATTGACAAATACCAGGAGAGGCAGAAAGCCGAGAAAGAGAAAAAGTATCCCCTCAAAAAGAGTCTCCAAACAAGGTGATGTGCTTCCAAGAAAGTATTCTTCAAAAAAAAGAATCTGAAAGCAGACTATAAAATCAAAACTGTTAACATATGTCTAAAAATAAATTTAGAACTCAAAGTGGTTATCTTTACGTCGCCGTTTACTTACGAAGGGTCCACGAGTGCTCTTTAATGAGCAGATTCTTTTTTTTTTTTAAGAATTATTACCATTGAATTATTTTATTAATGGAGGAGACATTTTCCTGATGGTACTGGAATATACGATGCACACATGTCTTCTTAGTGGGTAAACTGATGTCCATCCCTGACACCACTTAGTAGCAGGCAAGGTGAGCCCCCACACCACCCCCTTGTCTCTCATTTGTGTGTTATCAGTGTGAAATGACAAACTCAGTGGAGACTGGCCCTCATAGTACCTGGGATAAATGAACCTCCACACGTATGTTTTTTTCTCTTCCCCTCCCTGCCCCCTGCCCTGATTAACCTGTTCTCTGTAACATATTTGTAAGGATTTCCAGCCTGGGATTAGTAGCTGGCAGGATGTGCATGGGACAGATTTTTACCTTCCTTCCAGGAAATCAGAAAGTAATCAGCAGATTCTTAATCTTACTAACCTATTGACTTAATTCAGAACTCACAGGGAACCACTTTCTTTGTCAACAGGTCCGTTCTGTTGCTGCTTTTCAGATCAATGCTGTTTGTTAGGTCCCTGTGTTCCCAATAATTACCAGCACTTACTGGAGCTAAGTAGCTGACAGAAGGTGAAACTTTCCTGATACTTGTCACTAGTGACCCAGTACTCTCAGAATCCTTCCCATCCTCCCAGTCCTTGGGCTGAGACCACCTGGATGAAAGAAGCATCAGAGTAGCCAGTGGTGAAGTGCCTCTAACCATAGGGAAATGGAATTTGAAGGATGTGGAGGCTGTGTTCTTCCTACAACCTGATTTAATCTCTGATGAGTTAGATGCTTAAGACTGTATCAGATCTACCAAGGTAAAAGAATTGTTATGTGCCCTTTTGTATAATTAATGCCTTGAATAATTTTCATTTCTTTTGGCACGAAACTTGCGATTCCTTCCTGACTCCATCATGTTGATGATAACTACCATGTATTACATGTTTGCTAGGGTAGGTGCTTTAGATACATGACTTTGTTTATCCTTGTAACTCTGAGGATTAGGTGTTCTGATCCTCAGTTTACAGACTGGGAAATCGAGGCCTAGAGAGATTAAGAACCTTACCCAAAAACACATGGTTCACTAGTGGTAGAGTCAGGATTCAGATGCAAGGTCCACGACACGCCTTTGCTTATTTACCGCCAGGGAGCTGAGTAACTCACTGAAGTTGTGGCAGGTTTCTGTATAAATTTTAAGCTGATATCTCACTGGTTCAGAAATCCCTTTGGCATCAAGCTGATTACCGTATCTCCTTCTACCCTAGCATTTCTGAGGAACAAGTTTAGGGGTTAAAGAAATACAACTGATGTACTATAGAAACCAAGGATTTCCTAAGGATACATTACATTATATAACCGATCATAAGGCATTCAATGAGTTCCACAGTACCTAATAACAAAAATCAAATTTGATTACACTTTGTCTATGTGCAACAGATAAGAATCCTGCTTATCTAAGATTATCATTCATAATAAGTTAATTTTTTTTTACTGTGCTTTAGGTGAAAGTTTACAGAGCAAATTAGTTTCCCATTAAAAAATTAATGCACAAATTGTTTTGCGACATTGGTTGCCAGCCCCTCAATATGTCAGTGCTCTCCCCTTCTCTACCCCAGTTTCCCTGTTTCCACTTGTCATGGATTGAATTGTGTCCCCCCAAAATATCTGTCAACTTGGCTAGGTCATGATTCCCAGTATTGTATGATTGTCTACCATTTTATCATCTGATGTGAATTCACCACGTGCTGTAAACTCTATCACTGTGATGTAATAAGATGGATTATCGGCAGTTATATTGATGAGTTCTACAAGATTAGATGGTGTCTTAAGCCAATCTCTTTTGAGATATAAAAGAGAGAAGCCAGCAGAGACACATGGGAACCTTATACCACCAAGAAAGCAGTGCCGGGAGCAGAGCACGTCCTTTGAACCTGAGGTTCCTGCGCAGAGAAACTCCCAGACCAAGGAAGATTGATGACATGGACTTTCCTCCAGAGCTGACAGGGAAACCCTTCTCCTGGAGCTGACGTCCTGAATTTGGAGTTGTAGCCTACTAGACTGTGAAAGAATAAATTTCTCTTTGTTAAAGCCATCCACTTGTGGTATTTCTGTTATAGCAGCACTAGAGGACTAAGACACCACTCATGCAGTTTCCTGTCCCTTCCTGCCTTCTCGTCTTTGCTTTTGAGCTGGTATGCCCATTTAGTCTCATATATATGACTGAACTATGAAATAAGTTAAATGTTTGATAATAGAAATAATGTTAGATAATTCCTATGAACACTTCTCTTCTTTGTGTCTAAGAGACATGGGATTTTGATAACACACTTATGAGTATGAATAATGTTTAGCAGCCAAAACTTTTCTCTTCCTCACATTTGTATTATCCGAACTGAATGGAGCAAGAGAAAACAGTAACAACAACAAAAACCCTGAGTCATGCCTAATTCTCTTTGCTCTCTGGTTTCCATGTGGAAATAATGATATCTGTCTCATGGAATTGTTGTGAAGACAAAAAGATGAAAAGTCTCTCACTTAGAACTTTTCCCTTCCTCTGATTTGGCAACATTTGCCAAGTATGCTCCAAGGAGAAAATGATCCTCTGCCAAACAAGTATGGATAGCACTATACCTACAGAGAGTATTGTTCAGACTAGTGCTATCTGGCTGGAAAACAGCAGCTAGAGATCAGCCATAGTTGCAAAGTCCCTCATCACTAAGCTCATCTTGGTGTGGGTATCTGCCTCTTCGTGGCAGCCTAGATGGCTTTTGCTACCAGATGGATTTAGGATCTAGGCATGGTTCTGGGAGGAGAAACTACAAAGAGGTCTTAAGTCTTCTCTCTCGCTTTCCAAGAGGGAATGCTCCTGAGATAAAGGGAAACCATGACATGGATGCTCCCCCTCCCCAGATTCCGTTGCTAAAGAATGGGGGGAAGGGGCAGGAAACGAAGGATAGCCAAAGATAATAGGTATAAACCGAAAACCCAATGCTGTCGAGTGGATTCTGATTCATAGTGACCTTATAGGGCAGAGTTGAACTGCACCATAGGGTTTCCAAGGCGTGGCTGGTGGATTCGAACTGCCAACTTTTTGGTTAGCACTCGAGCTCTTAACCACTGCTCCACAAGGGCTCCGATAAGAGGAATTAAAAAAAAAAAAAAAAGTTCCAGCTGAGTCGATTCCAACTCACAGCAACCCTATAGGCATAGTAGGTATTAATTTAGGGAGTCCTGGTGGCACAGTGGTTAAGCGCTCAGCTGCCAACCCAGAGGTCAGAGGTTTGAACCCACCAGCTGCTCCGTGGGAGAAAGATGTGGCAGTCTGCTTCCATGAAGATTACATCCTTGGAAACCTATGGAGCAGTTCTACTCTGTCCGATAGGGTTGCTATGAGTCGGAATCAACTCGATGGCAGTGGTTTGGTTTTTGGTACTTTGGCTACATAAATAAATTTTAAACCACATTTACTGACTGAAGTTTCAGGAATTAGCAGGTGGTCATTTCCCCCTCTGTTATTAGTTTCCTAGGGCTGCTGTAACAAATTGACACAAACAGAGTGGCTTAAGACAACAGAAATTTATTCTCACAGTTCTGGAGGTCAAAAGTCCAAAATCAAGGTGTCAGCAGAGCCAGAATCCCTTTGAGGCTCAAGGGGAGAATCCTTCCTTGCCTCTACCAGCTTCTGGTAGTTGCCGGCAATCCTTGACGTTTCCTGGCTTGCAGGAACATCACTCCAGTCTCTGCCTCGGTCCTCACCCGACCACCCTCCCTTTGTGTCTGCTTGTCTGTGTCTCTGTCCCCAAATCTCCCTCTCCTAGGACACTAATCATTGGATTTAGGGCCCAACCTAATCCAGTATGATCTCATCTTAAATTGGTTACATCTGCAAAGACCCCATTTCCAAATAAGGTCACATTCACAGGTTCCGGGTAGACATGAATTTTGGTGGACACTATTCAACCCAGAGAAACCCTGGTGGCATAGTGATTAAGAGCTACGGTTGCTAACCTAAAGGTCAGCAGTTCGAATCCACCAGGCGCTCCTTGGAAATCCTATGAGGCAGTTCTACTCTGTCCTATAGGGTTGCTGTGAGTCGGAAGTGACTTGACAGCAACAGGTTTGGTTTTGGTTTGATTCAAGCCAGTACACCTCCTCTCTGGAAATCATTCAGGTGAATATGGAAAGTATCATGAACCAACTATCAGATTCAAAAAAAAGGATGCCTTTTAAGAGCCTCTTCATAAACTGGGCGGTTCTAAGGTGGAATCAGGAAACTGAGCATTGTTAGCTCTCATGTCCCCAAACTGAAATTCAGTGTAAAAACTAAAGTTCAATTGCCCCAGTAAAGTGATACTCCTTTGGGGCTAGGAGTACAACAAAGAAAACAATTTGTGTCTGCTTTAGGCCTTTTTTTCTTAATCATGTGACTTGAAAAAAAAATTAAAAAAAAAAAACGTGTTTGTATGTATGCATGTAGATGCTTCAATTTAAATTTCATTATTTCCACAATGAGTTAATCTACTGGATTATGCTTTTAAGTGCAGAGCTAGGCCATGTACACTTAGGTACATTTTGGATGGCAGTAATGTCATAATTGGAGCCCTGCTGGTGTAAGGTTAAGAGCTTGGCTGCTAACCAAAAAGTTGGCAGTTTGAATCCACCAGCTGCTTCTTGGAAACCATATGAGACAGTTCTACTCTGTCCTATACGGCCGCTGAGTTTAGATGTCGTAATTACACTAGGATTCCTTGGTCAACAAAGTGTGCACCGGTTCTGGGTGCCTAAGCACTGGGTAGAGAGGAGCAGCACTTGCAGGGTAGATGAATGGCAGGCTAGACTGGAGAGATGACTTACCCTGCTATAGCTCAGCCCAGGACAACAGGCCACAATCTCTCTTAGTTGTTAACAAGGAAGGAATTTTGCGGGAAGCTAAGCGTAATCATTTCTCCTCACCAGTCTTTAGCTCTCATGTGTTATCACCTGTAGTCTCATGCCAAAGACAAAGATTAGAAAGACAAAGAGAAATCGACTATGCTGACACCTGCTGAGATAGGCACAGTCACCCATCTTAGCAGCCCCAGGAGAACCAGGGGGACTGGAGGCTAAAGAGAGTACAAGAGACACAAACAGAAATCATAGGAGACTGGCTACAGCAAGAGGTTATTGGCAGCACCCTTGTTTTCCCCTCTTCTCCGTAAAAAAAATGTTCAGTCATGGTGTTTGACAGTTGGAGGTAGACACAAAGGTGTATCTGGTAATTTGTCCAATTAACACGAAAGGACAACTAAAAAAGTATACTGTGATGGTTAAGATTGTGTGTCACTTTGGCTGGCCATGATTCTCAGTGTTTATATGTGATCACTCCATCATTGAATATGCTATGAGCAAGCAATCAGTTGAAAGGGAGTTTCCTTGGGGGTGTGGCCTGCATCCGAATATAAGCAGACATTCTGGCTTTTTGCTCTATCTGGATCCTGCGGCTGCCTCCTGTTCATCTGACCACCATGGCAGTCTTCGGATTCGCTGATCTTCACAGCCTATGAGCGGGAGCCCTGCTCTCTGACCTGCCCATCTTGGGTTCACCAGCCTCTGCAGCTACGTGAATCGGGAGAAGCCTCTATCCTGATCCACGGACTTGGGACGTGTCAGCCTCTACAATCACATGAGCCATTTCCTTGATATAAATCTATATATGTATTTATACACTTTACTAGTTTTGCTTCTCTAGAGAACCCAGCCTAAGACACTGTCTTAGAAATTTTGTCATAAAATAAAGGTGACTTCACATCAATGGGAAAAAGATAAATGAAGATTATTTAACAATCCACTAGCCTGACACCAGAAGAACTAGACAGTGCCTGGCTACCACTACTAACAACTCTGATCAGGATCACAATAGAAGGTCCTGGACAGAGAGAAACATGTAGAACAAAATTCAAATTCATAAAAAAGACCAGACTTACTGGTCTGATAGAGACTGGTGGAGCCCCTGAGACTATGGCCCTTAGACACCCTTCAGATCTGGAACTGAACCCACTCCCTGAGATCATCTCTCAGCCAAACAACAGACAGGCCTATAAAGTGAACAGTAACACCCGTGAGGAATGTGCTCCTCAGAACAATCAACTGTACGAGACCAAAAGGGCACCATTTGCCCAAAAACAAAGTTCAGAGGGCAGGAAAGGGCAGGAAAGATGGGCAAATGGAAATGGAGAACCCAGGGAGGAAGGGGGTAGAGTGCTGTCCCATTGAGGGGACTGCAACTGTCATGAAACAAATGTGTATAAATTGTTGAATAGGAAACTAATTTACTCTGTAAACTTTCACCCAAACCACAATACAATGTTAAAAAATATACAGATTTAATAAATTGTATAAGGAAAACTGGAATTACAAAAATCTGGACTGCTACTCTATTCCTTGCACCAAAATAAACTCCAGATAACAATGAAACCATAAAAGAAATAATAAAAACATGAGAAAAAATTTTTTGTAATCTCAGGATGGGGAAGATCTTTTGAAACTATAAAGAAAACCCAGAAGCCATAAAGTTAGATAGATATGATCATTTAAAACTTAAAATTTACACATGGTACAACTATTGGTCTCTTCCAGTCCAGAGCAAAGGAGAGGAAAAAAACTAAAGACTCAAAGGAGCAATGAGTCGAAAGGACAAATGGACCACATGAACCACAGTCTACACGGCCAAGTGCCCAGAACTAGATGGTGCCCGCTACAGCTGCTGACTGCTCTGATGGGGATGACAACAGAGGATCCCGGACAGAGCGGGAGAAAAATGCAGAGAAAAATGCAGAACAAAAGATCAAATTCACAAAAAAAGACCGGACTTACTGCTCTGACAGAGACTGGAGGAACCTCTAAGACTATGGCCCCTGGACACCCTCCTAACTCAGAATTGAAGCTGCTCCCAAAGTTCACTTTTCAAAGATTAGGCAGGCCCTTAAAACAAATGGAGCCCTGGTCGCGTAGTGGTTAAGATCTATGGCTGCTAACCAAAAGGTCAGAAGTTAGAATCCACCAGCCACTCCTTGGAAACCCTATGGGGCAGTTCTACTCTGTCCTTATAGGGTTGCTATGAGTCAGAATCGACTGGATGGCAACGGGTTTGGTTTGGTTTTTGGTTATAAAACAAAGAATAACACACGTGAGGAATGTCCTTCTTAGATCAATCAAGTACAGGAGACCAAATGGGCAACATCTGCCCAAAAGCAAAGACAAGAAGGCAGGAAGGGAGAGTAAAACAGGACAAATGGACACAGGGAACCCAGCATGGGAAGGGAAAGGGGGAGAGTCCTGACACATTGCGGGATTGCAACCAATGTCACAAAATAATGTGTATAAATTTTTGAATGACAAACTAATTTGTTCCGTAAACTTTCATCTAAACCACAAAATAGATATATAAAAGCAAAAAAAAAAAAAATTTACACATGGCAAATTCCACAAAAACCAAAGAAATGACAACATGATAGAAAAAGAGAAATTTCCATAATATAAAAGATATTTACTAATCAAGAGAATACAGACAAAAATGCAATAGGAAGATGGGCAAAGAGACAATTCTCAGGGAAAAAAAACACAAAGTGTCATTAAATATACGGTAAGATGCTAAACTTAACTCACAATACAAAATAAAACCACATGATAAAGCTTTTCGCCTATCAGATTGCCAAAGATAAAAACGTTGGTAGGGTATAGGGAAATAAGCAATTATACTGCTATAGTATGAGTATAAATTGGTAAAATCTACTTGGATGGCAATTTAGCATCCACTCTGAATGTACATACTCTTTGATTTAGTAATTTTCGCTCTAGGAGCACATTCCTTAGATTTATACTCACACAGAGGTGTATCTCCAGCATGGTTCACAGCAGCAAAAGACTGGAAATAGCTTACTGCCCAGAATTAAGGGTCTGAAGTTAACTGTGGTACTCCATACAATGGAATGGTACTGCAGCTATAAGAGGAAGCAGCAGCTCCAGATCTACTTATATGAACAATCTCTACAAGATTAACAGAAAATCCAAAGGTGCAGAAGAAAAGCATATGTATTTATGGAAAAAGGGGGCTGGGTTGGTGGGTGAATATACTCATACACTCATGTGCGCTAGAACAGTGATTACTGAAGAGTGGATCCCCGACAAGCAGCACCACTACCACCTGGGAATTTGTAAGAAATACAAACTATTGGGCCCCACCCACACCTACTGAATCAGAAACTCTGGTGGTAGGGCCCAGCAATCTGTGTTTTAATATGCCTTCCAGGTGATTCTGAAGCATGCTCAAGTTTGAGAACCACTGCGGTAGAGTATCTTTAAGGATACACAGAAAACGAGTACAGTCATTAGCTGTGGGGAGAAGTAGGAGATGACTCTTCTTACTTTGGTACGTCTGGAACATTTTAACCATGCACATGTATTGCCACTTTAAAATAAAATTAAAAAATTTAACGTAGCAAAATCTGCCACTTTGATCCAAAGTGGATAACAAATGACCTCAGTGCTTCCGAAAAACTGAATAATGAGTTTGGTTTACAGCACGATTCTTAAGAGAAAAAACGACAACCTATTTCAGACCAAGATTTAAATGCAGAAGATGAAGCATGTCTGTAAATGGCGATGTAAGATTTGGTATAGCAGAGTCTAAGTCTGGTGATAATGAACGTGTTATTTATTAAGCTGAGGTTTTAAAAAGGAGGAAAACCTTCACACTTCTTACTGAATGAGGCAGATTACCCTTATATTGAGTACCAATAATTAAAAACGCAGAATAAAGGCAAAGACAAGGAGAAAAATCGAATTTTTTTTTTTAAAAAAAGCACAAAAACCCTACATACTAAAATTATACACATCAAGTATTGGTCCAATCTCACATCAATCTATTTATAATTAAACAGCACCATGGTTTTCTCACCTAGGTTCGTTAAACATGCCTGGAGAATTTATTATTCAAAGTATATGTTCCTTTAAAATAAAATAAACTCTTAAGACAGCTCAAATCCTCAACAAACAAAAAGGACATTTTACCAACTATAGATTATTGATGACATCACCAAATTTACTTAAGAAAAATAAGTCTGAACATTTTTTTTCCAGTTGATAAACTTTGAGATGTTGCTGTTCAATGTGGCACACAAATGAACAAAAGAACTTTGTGATGACAGAGGCATTTTATTTAGATACCCTTATACTTTCCCCTCTGAATGTAAAAATTCTCCTTTGGAATTAATGCTGCTGTCTTCTCTTGAATTTAAACTCAGTCATCAACAAACCTAAGTCAGATGTAGCCACAATCTTAAAAATGATTGCATAAAAAAAGGGAAATAGTTAAAGCTCTTAGAAACATGATAAGTTATAATTATAGATATATCTAATCAGGCTATAGGAAATTTAATATCATTTTAAATATTACATTTAAACTAATTAGCACTTTCATTTTGCCATTAAAATTAATAATGGTGCTTCACATCCAAAGAGGTGTGGAAGTCTGACACTGTCCCACTGAGAACAGCAGAAGTACCTTCTTGCCTCTACTCTTCCATTTCATGGATTCTCGGGGGTAAAATGATCACGTTAGCCCCTTCTCACGTATGGTACCAACTTTTTTTAAAAAAAAGACTCCAACTTAAACATAATTCTCAGCAGCTTTACTCCCTGCCACAGTAGAGAAGAATGAGGTTACCTCACAGAGTTTCTCAGTCCCCTAATCCAATTTGCAGATGGTTCTTAATTTACCTCTTTGCTAGGAAAGATGAGAGAGGGAAATTGTCATCCACCATGACTAGAGGTTCACAGTGAACTGAAAAGCACTAAGGTATAAAGCAATGTTTCATCATTTGGTCTCACTGCTGATGTTTAAGTGACCTCAGTAAACCTTTTACACTTGTAAATTTTGAGTTGAAATTTTCTCTAAAAGACTGAAAATAGGCACAATTCTCTCAGGCATAGATTGAATGGGTTTTCCTTACACCCTTTCTGCAAACTGGGGGAGAAGAGATAGTACTTTATTATTCTCTAGTGAAAACAGCTGTACTTGATTCATTATGTTTCCTGGCCCAGGAACTAGGCATTTGGGGGCACAGTTAGCTATGAAAAATTTTAAGCAGAGTAGGTAGATTAATGAAGGTATTATATAGTAGTGATCTTCTAAGCCTGGATATGAAAACAGCTTTGTTATATAGACATTTCAAAATACTCATGCATCAAGAAGATGAGAGATGTTTCAACTGAGTATCAGTTGAAAATCAGAGATCTGACTGCATTGACTAAATTATTGCCTAGTGTTCCAGAAGGGTGGCTGCCATCGACAGGATGGAAGGCACCAAAATTTAGTGTGAGTGTAAAAAAGGAGCTCAACATATGGGGATGGGAAAAGCAACACTGAAACACAATTCGCCAGTCTGTACTCGTTCATGGCTAAATAGTAATTAAAACAGAATAGAAGCACATCTCTGCTCTTTGTTTCAATAAAAAAAGCTCAAATTTGTAACTATCATCAATGATTTCTGGAAATTGTATAATTTATTAAAAAAAATATTTTGTATTCAAAAGGTGCTAGGTGCTGTTCTTAATGATGCAATGTTGTGTTTACAGTCCAAATCATTTCAATACAACCATTATACAGGGTTGGATGTTTTAAAATAAATGGCTATCTTATTTCTTAACTGCCTCTCAAATTAGAAATTGTAATTACATGAGTCTCAAAGGCTGGCTCTTTGTGTTTTATTAATTATTTTTGTTGGTCTCCATCACAGATGGAAATTTTCACTGGTCATTCCTCAGAACTAAATCCATTCATAGGAAATTCGGAGCAGTGAAAATAAATTTCACCCCATAGGGTAGGAAACAACAACATTAACAATCATAAAAAGGAATGGGAGGGGTTGAAGGACCAGCCAACAGGACCAGTTCAGTTCTCAACTGGTGTTGGGTTCTGCAAAGGTTGGCTCACTATAACCTGTACAACATAGTCCTTTGGGATCTTTAGCTCTTCCAACTTCATTTTGTCGGTGAGAGGTCTGCCAGAAAAGAACCAACGCTGACTACTCGGTTCTACTCCTTCTGCTGCGTGTAACCGCCTCTTCATGTGGAATACTGTGTCTGTACTGCGGACCACCAGTTTGAGGTCTTTGCCTGTGGAAAGGCGCAAACGGAGCTGACATTCATAACCAGAATTGGGGGGTGGCTCAGGAATATCCAGAGTCTCTATGTCGCTCTTTTCTTCTATCATGTTGATTGGTGGTGCCAAACAATAGACTGGAAGCTGATATCTGTTTCCCAGTTCATCATAGCACTCTGTAAGTGCACCTTCAGAAAGAGAGAGATACAAATAAGAGTTTAAATCTAAACAAAGGCAGTCATTTCCATCTTGCAAACTGCTTAAGCCTCTCTTGCTAGTACGCCATTGTAGAGAAAAAATATATAAAGTAATGCCAATCATTGTTAGCTGATCGTCAAGGCTCATGTCCCATTATTTGAGTATTTATCTAATTTTAAGTTAACTAGGACCCTAGCTCCTTTCCCCTTAGTCTCGCCCCTTTCTAACTCATTTTATAGCTAATTCACACTTTCTTTAAAAAATAATCACAGGAAATAAAAGCACACAGAATTCAAATTTACTAATATTATTAATGCTTGGATGGTGCAGGACTGGGCAGCGTTTTGTTCTGTTGTACATAGGATCGCACCTAACAACAACATTTAACGCTTAGATCAGATCAAAGGGATATCTTTTAAAGAAACGAATCAGCTACCTTTGGGAAAAAAAGGCAAAAAAAATGAATTCCTAAGCCCAATTCACAATAATAGTACGTTCCAGAGCAGTCTTCTTAGTGCCTGGACTTCCTACATTGAAGTACTTGGCCAGAGTTCCTTAGTCCAAAGAGACCACAACCTAGGAATGACAAGCTTACCAGCTGCCTCAGACTCACGGCTTATGCATGAATCTCATCAGCACAATGACCACAGAAGTGACTGAGGTGTTTTATTTACCGCATTTAATCCATCTGTTACAGAGAAGCTATGGGTTAAAAAGGAAGAACAAAAGAGGTATGAAGTTTATAACCAGCTAGCTCAGGGAAGGGAAAGAAAGCATTTGTGGTTTAAAAGAAAAAAAAAAAAAAAAGTATCAATGGCTTATTTAAAAAAAAATTTTTTTATTGTGCTTTAGGGTGAAAGTTTAAAGTGCAAATTAGTTTCTCATTCAAAAATTAATACACAAATTGCTTTGTGACACTGGCTGCAATCCCCACAATGTGTTAGCACTCTCCCCCCACTTTCCACCCCGTGTTCCCTGTATCCATTCATCCAGTTTTCCTGTCCCTTCCTGCCTTCTCATCGTTGCTTTTGGGCAGGTGTTGCCCATTTGGTCTTGTATACTTGAATTAAGGAATTAATTAATTGAGGAATTAAGAAGCGCATTCCTCACGTTACTGTTTGTTTCATGTTGCTCTTATGTGCCTTCGAGTCGCTTTCGACCCACAGGGACCCTATAGGATACAGCAGAACTGCCCATAGGGATTCCAAGGAGTGGCCGGTGGATTCGAACTGCAGACCTTTTGGTTAGCAGCCAAGCTCTTAACTACAGGCCTGTCTAATCTTTGGCTGAAAGGTGGACTTTGAAAGTGGCTTCAGTTCTGAGTTAGCAGGGTGTCCAGGGGCCATAGTTTCAGGGGTTCCTCTAGTCTCTGTCACACCAGTAAGTCTGGTCTTCTTTTGTGAATTTGAATTTTGTTCTACATTTTTCTCCCGCTCTGTCGGGAACGTCTATTGTGATCCCCGTCAGAGTGGTCTGTGGTGGTAGCTGGGCACCATCTAGTTCTTCTGGGCTCAGGCTGGTGGAGACTGCGTTTCATTAGTCCTTTGGTTGGGCTAATATCTTCCTTGTGTCTTTGGTTTTCTTCATTCTCTGCTGTGCTAATTTCTTTATAAAGCATAAACAATGCATTATAATTACCAGGACCTCCCTTGGGGCACTTGAAAGAATACTTATGTTTCATTTTAATGTTATTCATAGCATGTCCTTTGCTTAAACTGGAACATTAGTGTCAGCTGATTATCAATTTGGATAAAAAACAAAAACATCTACCATATTCAAAACACTCATAAACAGAGTAGTGAATATGGGGAGTGGGACATTGACAAGTGGTCATCAATTAACAGATGAGTTCATGAACCCATTTTTGTGGTTACTCTGTTAGCCCTCGCAAATGAACGGACTATGCTGTGATGAACAAAGTCGATTGAGTTGCCGGAGATTAAGGTATAACACTCAGTCACTTATCACTGGTAAGCCTATTCATTAATCAATAGGGTGAAAATATGAAGCATCTGAAAACGAGACTGGAACGTCACCAATCCACAGTGGGTTTGACTGGGTCTGCTTTCTAAGTTACATCAGATGGGCTTGGTTGTAGCTCAGTCATCAAGCTTGACGCACATGAATCTTCCCTCCCTCACCTCAGATACTGAAAGATACTGTTTTGGCCTTTGTGTTGTTCACTAATGAATGTGAACATTGCTATGACATTGTAGAAATGATCTACTTCAAGCACAGCTGTGATCACTAGCAGTCCCCTATACCAGTAACCACCACACTATAGTACCAATGTATTTATAAATACGGACAGAGTCTGTTGTGTAAGCTTGTTTATATATAGCTGACACAAAAAAGCCTACCAGTGCCTTTCAGATGGGCTGGCTATCAGGAGAACAAGGGAAAAGAAAGAGGAGAGCTCACTACAGACCTATCACTTCTGTTAGGGAAATATCTTCAGACACATACCCCACTGATATTGGGGGATTAAGTAGCATCAGCCTTATTTTTATGGGTATAATAATATATTTACATGATTGTTCTGTGAGAAAACATTCCCAATTATTACCTTTGGAATCAGATCACCAAGATGAAATTCCCAGCCTTGTTACTAACTAGCTGTGCAAACCTGAATATTCTGTAACTTGAAATTGTTTTCTCGAACAGCAAAATGAGGTAGGCTAAACTGCTAAATAGTAGTTTCCAGGTTTATGCCTGCTTCCTCATCTTCATGCACTATGGCAGATGTAAAATAGGAGGACTATAAACTGAAGCAGTCATACTGCAGGGAGAATGATGTCTTGACTGAAAAACAGCCTGCATTTTTAACTTCCCTGGAAACTAGGGCTAGAGATGCCATCACAGGCTCTTGGCACATTGTATAGTGCCACAAGGAGCCCTGGTGGCTCGATGGTTAAGCACTCAGCTGCTAACAGAAAGGGTGGTGGTTCAAATCCATCCAGCAGCATCGCAGGAGAAAAGAAAGACCTGGAGATCTGCTCCAGTAAAGATTACAGCCTAGAAAACTCTATGAGGCAGTTCTACTCTGTCTCATTGGGTCATTATGAGTTGAAAACTGACTCGATGACACCTAACACCACCACCACCACCACCAATACGGTGCCACAACAGTAGTGCACACCCATCTCAAAACAAATATTCACTCTAATAGACTGTTGGCTCTTCCTAGATCTGAACAGTCACTCCTCCATCACAATGGAAAGAACTGCGTCTTTTCCCTTCTGCCCTTCAGTCCAGCGAAGTCAGGATTCAGTTTTCAAATCGCCAATGGGAGAGAACAAAAATGCCATTGAAGGGTACAGCTAGTCTCCAGTTCATGATACTGAATTGAAATTAACTACCCGGATTCTTCATTACTTCGAAGCTCCATATTTTAATATTTTTTAGAAAAGGTAACTTGTTTTTTATTTAAGTTTTCTGGCTCATCTACTTTTTTGCTCACTTAACTTCTGCTAAATTGTAATCTGAGTTATACATGCAGATGATGAAGTAAAATATGATTTAATTTTATTTTAAGGCTAGTTTTATTCTCTCTCCCAAATTAAATACCTGGGATAATAAAGTACAGGAATACCTCAGAGATACTGTGGCTTCAGTTCCAGACCACTGCAATATAAGTGAGTATTGCAATAAAGA
>NW_004443947.1:7432556-7450672 GCF_000243295.1 Trichechus manatus latirostris | reverse complement strand
TCTTTTTGCTAGCGGAGGGTCCTGCCTCCATGCTGATGGCCACTGAATGATCAGGGTGGTGGTGGTTGCTGAAGGCTGGGGTGGCTGTGGCAATTTCTTAAAATAAGACAACAATGAAGTCTGCCACACCAACTGATTCTTCCTTTCACAAAAGATTTCTCTGTAGCATGTGATGCTGTTTGATAGCATTTTACCCAGAGTAGAACTTCTTTTAAAATTGGAGTTAATCTTCTCAAACCCTGCTGTTGCTTTATCAACGAAGTTTATATAATATCCTAAAACTTTGTTGTCATTTCAACAATGATCACAGCATCTTCACCAGGAGTAGATTCTACCTCAAGAAATCACTTTCTTAGTTCATCCATAAGAAGGAACTCCTCATCTGTTAGTTTTACCATGAGATTGCAGCAATTCAGTCACATCCTTAGGTTCCACTTCTAATTCTAGTTCTCTTGCTATTTCCACCACATCTGCAGCTACTTCCTCCACTGAAGTCTTAAACCCCTCAAAGTCATCCATGAGGGTTGGAATCAACTTCTTCCAAACTCCTGTTAATGTTGATATTTTGACCTCCTCCTATGAATCAGAAATGTTTTTAATGGCATCTAGAATGGTGAATCCTTTCCAGAAGGTCTTCCATTTACTCTGCCTAGATCCATCAGGGGAATCACTATCTACGGCAGCTATAGCCTTATGAAATACATTTCTTAAATAACAAGACTTCAAAGTCAAAATTACTCCTTGATCCACGGGCTACAGAATGGATGTTGTGTTAGCAGGCATGAAAACAACATCAATCTCCTTGTACATCTCCATCAGAGCTCTTGGGTGACCAGGTGCATTGTCAATGAGCAGTAATACTTTGAAAGGGATCTTTTTTTCTGAGAAGTAGGTCTCAACAGTGGGCTTAAAATAGTCAGTAAACCATGTTGTAAACAGATATGCTGTCATCCAGGCTTTGTTGTTCCCTTTGTAGAGCACAGGCAGAGTGGATTTAGCATAATTCTTAAGGGCCCTAGGATTTTCAGAATGGTAAATGAGCAATGGCTTCAACTTAAAGTCACAAGCAGCATTAGCTCCAGCAAGAGAGTCAGCCTGTCCTTTGAAGCTTTGAAGACAGGCAGGGACTTCTCCTCTCTAGGTATGAAAGTCCTAGATGGCATCTTCTTCCAATATAAGGCTGTTTCATCTAAACTGAAAATCTGTTGTTAAGTGTAGCCACTTTCATCAGTTATTTTATCTAGATCTTCTGGATAAATTGCTGCAGCTTCTACACCAGCACTTGCTGCTTCACCTTGCACTCTCCTTAAACCTCATGAACCAACCTCTGCTAGGTTCAAACTTTTCTTCTGCAGCTTCCTCACCTCTCTCAGCCTTCACAGCACTGAAGAGTGTCAGGGTCTTGCTCTGGATTAGGCTTTCGCTTAAGAGAATGTTGCGGCTGGTTTGATCTATCCAGACCACTAAAACTTTCTCCGTTATCAGCAATAAGGCTGTTTCACTTTCTTACCATTCATGCATTCACTGTAGTAGCACTTTTAATTTCCTTCAATAACTTTTCCTTTGTGTTCACTTTAGTAGCACTTTTAATTTCCTTCAATAACTTTTCCTTTGCATTCACAGCTTGGCTAACTGTCTGGCAGAAGAGGCCTAGCTTTCTGCCTATCTTGGCTTTCCACATGCCTTCCTCGTTAAGCATATAATTATTTCTAGTTTTTGATTTAAAGTGAGAGATGTGTGACTCTTCCTTTCGCTTGAACATTTAGAGGCTACTGTAGGGTTATTAACTGGCCTAATTTCAATACTGTCATATCTCAGGGAATAGGGAGGCCTGAGGAGAGGGAGAGAGATGGGGGAATGGCCGGTCAGTCAAGCAGTCAGAACACACACAACATTTATCAAGTTTGCCGTCTTATATGGGTGCAGTTCGTGGCACCCTCAAACAATTACAATAGTAACATCAAAGATCACTGATCACAGATCACCATAATAGATATAATAATAATGAAAAAGTTTGAGATATTGTGAGAATTGCCAAAATGTGACAGAGAGACATGAAGTGAGCAACGCAGTTGGAAAAATGGCATCGACAGACTTGCTCGACGCAGGGTTGCCACAAACCTTCAATTTGTAAAAAATGCAACATCTGCAGAGCGCAATAAAGTGAAGCGCAATAAAACGAGGTATGTCTGTATCAATAAAAATAATCACTGTTTACAATGTAGTCCATAGCTGAATATTAGTCCAGAATTACCTATTTAAAGCAGACTGGCTCCTCTATAGCCCAGACCCTTTTGAGTAATCTACTCCCAATCCTCCACCATTTAATGCCCCCAAATCTCTAAAGACAATACTTCTCTGCTAGTAGTGATGTCTACCCCAAACCACCTCTTTCAGTAGTTTGTAAGGTCACTAGGAAACAAGTCTTACATTCCACAGTCACTGCATGAAACATTTATTAAGCACCTCAAAGTGTGTGGGGCATGTCACTAGCACTGAGGAGAGAGGCTGCAAGAGAGCTAAGGTAGTTGTCCCTGATCCTTGGGAGCTTACAATCAAGGGCAAGCAGATACAACATCCCCAACACAGACTTAATTACAAACTGATACACTGAAACACAGGAGCTGAGACCTTGCAGAATGCAGAATGGAAAAGTGACCAGAGCTGGCAGAGCCAAAAAGGAGACACTGCAGAAACAGCATTTAAAGACACAGAAAAGAAATGAACGGCACTCCAAGAAAGAGGAAATGGTACGAAAACAAGAATAAGTACGAGATAAGTACAGAATAGTTAAGTGACTGCTGCGGTGGAATATAGAATTAGTAGGGTGAAATTAGTAAATGGGCAGCAACAGCAGAAAACGTTGACAGAAGGGTTCAGGAGTTTAGACTTAATTCTACAGAAATGCCCTAGAGGTGACTACGATTCAACAAATACCAAGTGTCTACTATATGCCAGGAGTGCCTGGGTGGTGCAAATAGTTAACATGCTCACTGCTAAACAAAAAGCTGGAAGTTGGAGTCTAACCAGAGGTGCCTCAGAAGAAAGGACTGGTAATCTAATTCCAAAAAATCAGCCACTGAAAACCCTATGAAAGTCAGTTCTACTCGGACACACTTGAAGCTGCCATGTGTTGGAATCAACTCAAAAGCGATTTTTTTTTTTAAATCTATATGTCAAGCAATCAGTGTTCTGGATGTAGGGTTATACTAGCGAACAAGACAAAGCTTGAAAATTACTTCACCATCTGTATGAAGGGAGAATGACTGACTGGAACCAGGGGGGCCTGCTAAATGATTGCTCGACCATAGGAATAGAAAGAAACAGACCTGAGAGAATCAGTGGTAACTGATGACAGGTTAGATGTGATGGAAAACAAAAAAGAATCATCATCATCTCACTGGGAAACCAGAGTGACAGAGAACTTAGGGTTAGAGGATTCTTTGCTTAGTCTTTAACTGTTTCAGGTTTGGTGAGATACTGTAGCTGAACTATCTGTAGGTAACAGAAATAGCATTGGGAAAGGTAATAACTCAAATGTACAAGTTTAACAACAGTGAACGCTTAAGAGTGCTCACTTGTTCTAGCCCTGCCTAAGACTTTACATTTTAACGCTTAACCTTCACAATAGCTCCATGAGGTATCTATTATACCCGTTTTACAGACGGGGAAATTGAAGCAGAAAGAAGTAGCTTGTCCAGGGTCACGCAGCTAGTAAGTGACAGAGTAAAATAATCATATTCCTGAAGAAGTAAATGTATAACATAGGGATAAGACTGCATACAGGGCTTGGTTCCCAGTTAAAGATAAATGGAAAGGAGGAAAAGAGCTTGGGGGTGGGGGGGAAGGCAGAGGACAAATGTGAACAGCCAGAAACGAATCACAAGAAGTTGACAGTGCCAAATGCAGTCTGACAACGTATTTGCCAATGATGCTAACAATAGGTAAAGAAGGAAATGGAAGATGTGGCCTCTGAGGTTAGACAAAAGGAAATGGTGATCTGAGGTTTCAGTGGTGTGAGGCTGGCCAGTGTGGTGACAAAAATGGACTTATTACTGTCACTGTCTTATCTACAATATCTGAGAAGAGTGCAAAAGAAATGGGGCAACAGATGATGGAGAGTGTCATGGATTGAACTATGTCCCCCCCAAAATATGTGTCAACTTGGCTAGGCCATGATTCCCAGTATTGTGTGATTGTCCACCATTTTGTCATCTGATGTGATTATCCTATGTGCTGTAAATCCTACCTCTATAATGTTAATGAGGCAGGATTCAATCTACAAAATTAGGTTGTGTTTTAAGCCGGTCTCTCTTTTGAGATACAAAAGACAGAAGTGAGTGGAGAGACAGGGGGATCTCATACCACCAAGAAACAAGAGCGAGAATAGCGCTTCCTTTGGATCCGGGGTCCAAGTGCTGAGAAGCTCCTCCACCAGGGAAGACTGATGACAAAGACACTTCCTAGAGCCAACAGAGAGAAAAGTCTTCCCTTGGAGCTGGTGCCCTGAATTCCGACTTCTACCCTACTAGACTGTGAGAGAGAAATTTCTCTCTGTTAAAGCCATCCACTTGTGGTATTTCTGTTATAGCAACATTAGATGACTAAGACAGAGAGGTTTGCTTAAACAAATCAGTGTGTTTCAAGACAAAAGGGAAGGAACCACGCTAAAAGTTGATAATGTAAGGACTTTTCTACCTTGTCAAAATCACTTCCAACTGTGTTTGCATCTGCAATTTCAAAAGGTTTTAATCATCACTCATGGGTCCACTGACTGTGCAATTCTTGATTAGTTCTACAGAGGTGCTAGTCAGGCTTGCTGTCATTGCTCACCTATTGTCCTCTGTGGAAGGATGTGCTTGTCTTTTTGTTTTCTTTCACAAATCCACAGTGGGCCTTGAGTCCTAGCAAAGACAGATGGCACCAGGATAAATGACTGCCAGGACATCATCGCCCCAGGTCAGGAAGCCCTGAGAGCTCCCCACAGCAGGAAAGAGCTGCCAGGTCTCTGCCTTCTGTTCTCATTTCAGCATAATTTTCTGAAATTGTTTTTATCTATCTTTTACTTAGATGATGTTCTATTTTCCTTGGTCAACTGTTTTCTATGGCTGTCTTTAATCAAGCTTCAAAATATTTCACTAGAAGATTATAAAAATAAACTAAATTAGATGCCAAATAATAAAAAAAGCTTTACTAAATGCCATTAAGCCTAACATTTTACGCTTTCTCAGCCTTTCAGATTAAAAAGGAAGACATCTTTTCAAGCATTCAAAGGCCTCAGTGCTTATCCCCTCTATTCTCTCACTCCTGTAATACTGCAGCCCACTCTTGAAACTTTTACCACTTGAGACTAAACGTAGTCACGTGAACAGGTGTGTAAGTTAATAATCAATCTTTGCACAACGAAACTTTTGGGGATATAATGTTATTTTGATTGTGGTGATGGTTTCATGGGTCTTTACATAACGTCAAAGCTGATCAAAATGTATACCTTAAACATGTGCTGTTGAATGTACTTCAGTATACCTCAATAAAGCTGAAAAAAATTAATATTTAGAACACACTGTCAATCGGCTCTGAAAACTGCCCTCCCAAAATGAACAAAGCTGCCAGTGTCCTAGAACTCCAAGGCTTTTATACAATGGGGGTCTCTCCAAAAGATGCAGGAAAGCACACCTTTACTCCTGATTTCTCTTTTCTAACTGACCCAGAAGGCTTGAACTCTTCTACTTTTCAACAAACATGACCTTCTATGACAAAAGAAGGCCTCAATAAATAAGTGAGTTGGGCACAGCTAAAAAAGGACCGAGCACTGAAATAACAGAAAGAATGTAAGGAATGAAACAGTGGTTTAGACCTCCAATTGAAGCAGTCTACTGCTGAGTGTGGACGGGGGAACAGATCACTCCACGAGAAGCAATGAGCTCCGATGGAAGGCGCAGTGCTTTAGGTTGAATAATACACAAAATATAATTCAGGTCCTAATTTGGACAATATTGTTGAGTCTGCTTCCTCAAGGATTATAGTACCTGCTTCATAGAGTTGTTGTAAGGTTTTAATAATAAAATAAGTGCAAAATTGCCTACTACATATAATAAACCATAGAAACACACAAAAATGTTGGTTCCCTTCTCACACAAATTTTGAAATCTCAGAACTACACTTATGGGGGAGAGCTCACCAACAGCACAAGATCAAGGTTTCATAAAGCCTGTGTCCACTGCTTTATGCTTCGTGAGGCTCTCTACAGGCCTGAATCACAGTGATGTCAAAAAGGCCAGTAAACTGATCCTTCATCCAGGTAGTATGAGCAGTCTTGCAGGACTGCTGGGGTGCTAGTAGATCACAAGCCAGGGGTGTTTAAGGCTCTTACTGCTGAGAATTACATTATGCTGATATCTGGTAGTCAGGCTTCAGGAGAAGCACAAGGTCTAACTCTCTCATCCCACCAAAACAGCCGTGAAGACAGCACATTCAGAAGAATCAAATCTGTCATCTCCTCCAGCAAGCAGAAGTGAAGGGTGACTTAGCTTGTATGCACTGCTAAAGTCATGTGGTATCTAGGCCATTATTAAGAACTTGTGTAGCATTTTGCCACATTTCTAAGGGGACACTGATCTTTAATTCCATGGTTTAGCTCTTTAAAAGGGACAGAGGAGCAGACCAGAAACACATAGACACCTTGGTCTATTTAAAGCTGACCTGGCTTTACAGAAGTAGAAGCTGACACAGAACCCTCCCTGGGAAAGTGGGCGTCAAGAAGCCCTCGTCCCTTTCTCCCCACCACCCAGAAAGGCAGAGAGAGGAAATCTTCAGAGCAAACCTACTCACTCAAGGACAATCTCCCACCTTGACTATTTAAGGGTTTTGTTGCTCTATTTGAAGGAAAAGGATGACAGCATCAGGAGTGGCTAAATCTGTATTTTATAACTACAAATCATTTGCTTCTTTGAGGAGAGATAAAAAGGAGGTAACATTTAATTTATAATTAATCAATCATCAGATCCTTTATTAAGGTGCTGTTTCATTTCAAAACACTTTAACAGTATGGTAAAAACACCATCTTCCAGGTAAATACAGTATCTTCATGCTTTCACTCCTAAACTTTATGTACATGAATACACCTATCAATTAAATTTGTTAAATAATAAATTCTTACAGGGACCTTTAAAGCAACCAGAATTCACGGTGCTTTTTAATGGCCTCTGATACACTTTAGGGAAAGGAAAACAAGGCCTATACATCTGGAATATCATGCCAGTCTGTGTCTTACAGAATCTGTTTCTTCCCCTTATTATTTATAGGAAGTATACCTTTCCTGTAAAAAGATTACAGCCTAAAAACCCTATGGGGCAGTTCTACTCTGTCACGTGGGGTCACTAAGAGTTGAAAATCAACCCAACAGCACCCAACAACAACAAATACCTTTTGAAAGTATTTTATATAGTGTAGGAGGGGCCTAAAATGTTAGACATGGCATAAACACTGAAGATCAGTTATGGAACACTTCAAAAAACAGAGATGGAATGACTTGTTCAGGGCATTAAGCTGGTTTAGTTACTGTTAAGAGCCAGGACTTGAGTTCAAATCCCAATTCTATGACTTATACCTTAGAAAAATTACTTAACCTCTCTATGCTTCAGTTTTCTCATGTGTGAAAAATGAAGATTGTTATAGGTAATTATTATGGGCATGAGAATAAAATAAAGATTATATAACACTTGGGACAGTACCTAACCCACAGTGAACACTCAAAACATGAGTTATTGGTATTTTATTTCTTCCTGATTCTCAGTCCAGCATTCTTTTCATCATATGCCAGCTCCTGGTATATAAAAAATACTCTTTATATGCTATTTATAAATGTCTTAGTTTAAAAAAATTAAGCTGCATTATATGTAATTTGATTTATTCATATTTGATATATTTTGAGATAAGAAAGACCAGGAAAAAGGGAAAAATAAAAAATTCTGGACAACTCTTCAAAACCTGTATTTTGAGGGGATTAAAAAAAATTGTCTTTAAGAATTAATTACCTTCTTCTATCCTCCATATTTCCAAGAATGAAAAAGGACAAAAGAAATGAGTGTTTGGTAAATAGGCTTTCAAAATCCAAACTAAAGAACTGGCAGTGTTTAGCAATAAGCAAGAAGAATAAACTTGGAGTTACCAGTCCATAAGTATGAAAAAAGATGCTGTTTGAGTAATAGTGAAGGAAGGTTAGGAGGGGAGCTTTTACACTGGAGTTGCACGGATATAGAAAAAACATCCTCATGCTAATAATTATGAGATAATCACAGATGTTAACAAAATAGACAACAACCTTTCTAGAAATTTAGAAGGTAGTGGAAGGGAGTAGGTAATTTTTTTAAATCCCTTTTAATATCTATAAAATAATTACATAATCAAAAAGCATTAAGTGCTCATCTTTACAAGATAAACAGACATGGTTTCTACCGTTTAGCAGCTTAGACAAAACAAGCTTTAACTAAAAATTACTGAATAGTCATTACATTATGTACCAGACTCTGAAAAGTTAAAATGACCACCACTTGGGTTGCCTTTTTTTTTTTTTTTAACCCTGTTTATGCTAATTTGGGCAAGTCACTTCATCTACAACCTGGTTTCACTGGGGAAATACTACATTCAAATGTTTTTAGGGTTTCTAGTAATGGCAAAACAGCAGTGAATGAAAAAGAGGAAAGAAAAAAGCTAACAAGACTTCAAGAAATAAAGTTTACCTAGGATGAGGAGGCTGTGGAAAAGAGGTGCAAGGTATCAGAATAACCTGGGGAGCTTTTTACACAATACTCATGTCTGTACCATCCTCAATCTGAGTTATCATTTCCCAAGTGAAAATATGTATGTGTGTATATATAAAACTCCCAGGTAGATATGAAATTAAGCTCTCTCTCTTAATTCTCCCCCTTGCCATTTGAGAACAACTAACTAAAGACTTATCGTTGATATTAACGGGAAGATAATTAAAAAACACAAAATAGTTTTGTTCTTGGACAAAGCAGGAATATAATGAATACAACCTGATGACTGGAACCGAGACAAGAACATAATTATCAAAGGAACTACTGTAAAAAAAAAAAAGGAAGGAGGAATCATGAGGGAAAGGTGTTTTTGTTGCTTCCTTGAAAAATGACTCAGAAAGAAGGTAACCATGTATCACACAAGAAAAAAGGCCATTAACAAATACATAATTTCTGTGCATGTAACAACGATATATTCTAAATACAGTTTAAACAAGAAAAGCACAATCCTTGCTCATTTTGAACATATAATCTAAAATATCAGACAACAGATGACGTAGCAGGGCATATGCAAACAACATTTACAAAGAAATCTGCATATAGTTCTCAAACTTTAAAGAGCTTTTTATAGTATTTACATTGGTAGTACAGTATGAATAAGGTTGAGATAATAAAAAAGATTATGGGAAGAGAAGACAAAGGGCATGACATGAAAACAAGAGAGATTTTATTTAGGAAACTTTAGAAAGGGGCGTATGCTCCACAATCTCTTCAGATTGTCAGTCAATGATCTGTTTGATACTTTTATGGGTAATACTGATAGATGTAGGTGAAGGTGACAGGGATGAACCAGGTACGGGATGAGACCAACCTAACTATGTCCTCACTGCTTTGGTGTCCATTTAATACATGTGCGACTGCTGTTCTACTGAATCAAAACAATCTAAAAATCCCACCAGGCATATACCCAAGGGCAGAGTCCCCTCAAGGAAGAGTATAGCACAAAGCCAAAGAAAGATGTCACCAGTATACAATACATCCAGAAAATTATCAAAATCTATGATTAAAGATTTTGGTACAGCAATTCATTAGTATCAGAGTTCAAGAAATACAATCATCAGCACTACTATTTATTAAGTGCTTTTTAGATGCCAGAAACGATGGTAGGCAATTTACACGTACTGCTATCAGGTTTACTCAACACGACCACTCTATGACGTAGTTACTACCCATATTTTTAGATGAGAGAACCAAAGCTTACAGAGAAGTGATCTGCCCAAAGTCACATAGCTGGTGAGTATAATGGTAGAGGCAGGAAGCGAGGCCAGGTCTGATACCAAAGCCTGTGCTTTGGGAGCTAAGCAATAGCTAAAGCTTATGCAAGAATTTAAGTTCAAAATGGAAAGTACTCTGGGATGTTTAGGGTGTAGCACAACAAAGTGTACCCAAAGTAAAATTTCAAATATGTAAGAACACCAAAAAGATGCAAAAAATTTTAGCAATACCACTGAGCAGATATAGGTAAAAGCATATAATTAATAGCTTAGTTACAAACTGGTGGTAAGTTGGAGAGTATAGGACAGAATATAATTCAAAAGTCTACCCAAGAACTATTATTGGTAAGTTTCAGATACGAACAAAGGAATTTGATCAAGGGTACCAATGACAATAATAATAATAGGAAGTTATAAACAGAGATTTGAAGGAGGAAGGTGCAGACATCTGCTTGATTTCTTTCATGCTAAAGTAGAAAATATTGCTTAAACATAAAGGGGAAGTAGAGGCTCATATAATATTACCAAATATCCAAGAATAATTCTCCCTAATCTGTTGGTTGCTAGGGCTGACAGCAGCATTACTTTCCTTGGCAATTCATAGATAAACAGAAATGAGGGACTTGAGTCTTTAGAGACTTGAGCCCATATCCAATGGTGTACGCATGGGCCCCTGCGTTAGATGAAGCAGAACTACTTTGCCTCCACGATTTTTATTTATATATTTATTGCCTCCATGATTTTTAAATTTACAGAACACAATTTACGGAACACAATCAGATATTCCTGTAGTTAACTATGATTAAGTACAAAGTAAAGAATTAAAAGTTCCAAGGTTCTGGATCTCAGACTTCTAAATTAAGACAATCACACATACATGACCTTATCCCAACCTGCAAGCCTATACAAACTAGATATTCTGCTTGAAAAATGTATGATATAAACATTAAAAAGAGAAGGACGATAAAACTATTTGTAAAGGTAGGCCCTTCCCCTTATACTGTATAAAGGTAGTATTTGAAGACAATAATTATAGAACTGAAAAAGGTAATGGAGCAAGACAATAACCTCCTCTACTCTCCAATCACATAAGAGGAAAAGAAATAATTTAGTGACTACTGAGCAAAATAACGATTTTCCATGGAAAGTCATCCATGAAATGGCATTTTGAGTTTTTCAAATGTAGGAAGGGATCATTTTTGCACCTATGCAGACAAAAGTGATTTATATACAGTGGGTGTTCAATAAATGTTATTAATAACACAAGGCCATACTAATGAGCTTTCACAATAAAGAGCAGGACAGCTATGTATTATAAAATAAGAAATGTTTCTTGAAAGCACACTTAGAAAATAGAGATTTGGAAAGCTGACAGGGATACTAAGTTAAATATCTTTTATTTGAAGTAGAGTCGAAGGACATAAAGCAGATGGCTGAACAGTGAAAAGAGCACTGTTCTTCTAAGAATGCAGACAGAGAGACAGAGACTGAAAATAAACAACGAAAGTTAATAATAAGTAGAAAACAATGCAAAGGAATTTAGGTGATTATCTGTAATGGGTCTGAAGAGGTTAAGTATAGAAAAATATTAACTTGGAAAACTGAAGAGAAAAAAATAAATGTACAAATAGAGCAATCAAAAGAAAAAATAGAAATACAAAATTAACACCTCAATCTCAATATAGCATGAAAATTTTCAGTATGTGGTTTTAATCCAGGAGACCAACAAGAGTACATGCACGGTCCAGCACATAAGCATCCCTGGAAACATCCAAGCTTTTGGTGGTCAGAAGAATCATATTTCTAGGAAAGGAGAGAGGTTTCTCACAATGGTCAGGGCTACAATCATAGAAAGCTATTCTTAAGAACATGTGGGACTCACTTCTAAGTTTAGGTTTGCTCATTATACTAAAAATAGCACTGATGAGAAAGTGTAATGACCAAAGGAGCATCTACTGAGTCTCTATGCTTCTGAGATCTAAATTGAGACTATCCTCTAATGGGGGTAGGAAATCAGTGAAGCAGAAGCTCCAATAGATAGGCTGGGGGGATAAAAGAGGCCTTACTGGAGAACTAGGTTACATGGAAATGAGAAACTACAGGCTACCAGGGTTGTTCTCTTTCCTGAGATTAATAAATATTAAAACAACCTAAGAAAATGTAAACACACAAAGTAAAAGCTGTCTCAAGCTGAAAGATATACAAAGCAGCAAAGAGGAATGCTATTGCTTGCTACGTTAAAAAAAAAAAGAAAAGAAAAGAAAGAAAGGTACTAGGATAATGCACAGAGAGAAAACCAAACATTTTCCATTTGGCTTCTAATTGCTATTACAAATGATCTGATTGTGTTCCCTTTGACCTTGAGGAACATCAAACCTACCATGTGGTAATGTTATGTTTGCACCATCAATGATTGCTTGTGCCAGTTCATGATCGTTGCTTTCAAAAGCATGTGCTGCAGCCTTCAAGGCATCCCAAATCTCTTTGCGGCCTTCAAAAGCTGGTGCAGTATCCCAAAATTCATCCCTCTTGCTGCGTAGCTGTCCATCTGTCATAGGATAATCGCTTTTCCATTTTGGTTTCTCCTTTTTCAAAGGCTGGTTACGACCTAAAGCAACTGAAAAGAAAAATAAAAGACTGACATCAAAACTAAAATTTACAAAAGCTCCATCCAAAGTTATCTGGTCATCCCTCTTTTTGATTCTTTCATCAAAATTATAGCTAGAAGTTTGCCTATTAGCTAATTCCTGGGTCCTGAAATTCCCCTAACCTATTTTAGAACTACAAAAGCAAATGGAGACATTAGGTGACTATCCAAAACTTCCAAAGACAAGTTAGTAGCTCTTTTCAACTTTTATACTTCCTCCAAAGGATGATTTTAAAAATTACCTAGAAGAAAGAGTAAAAAGTGTTTCAACAGACTATACTGACGGGATATAAAAATAGTCAAACCAAAAACCAAATCCATTGCCACTGAATCAATTCTGACTCACAGCAACCATACAGGAGAGAGTAGAACTGTCCCATAGGGTTTCTAAGGCTGTGATCTTTACAGAAGCAGACTGCCACATCTTTCTCCCATAGAGTGGCTGGGGGTTCAAACCGCCGACCTTTTGGTTAGCAGCTGTGCGCTTAACCACTGTGCCACCAGGGTTCCTTAAAAATAGTCAAAGGATATCATAAAAGAGAGGCAAGATACATGGGAAAATCCAAATGGCAATGGTAGTTTGACTCTCACAATCTTTGGGCATATGAAGTCAGGAAGCAGGAACTGAGAAACCCCAAAGAAGCAAGAGACTGCTCTGCAGCGTGAGGAGGATTAACAGCCAAATCACCAGATTCATGAAGAAACCTGATCATAGGAATGTTTCCTCTAGCATTCCCTTCTCTGAGCTTTAGTCAAAGGACTGTGAATGCCATTCTCCGAAACTCAAACAGGAGTTAATCTAGAAACGGGTGGAGGTGAAGGGTAGAACCAGTGCCT
Organism: Trichechus manatus latirostris; assembly: GCF_000243295.1. Classification (NCBI taxonomy): domain Eukaryota; kingdom Metazoa; phylum Chordata; class Mammalia; order Sirenia; family Trichechidae; genus Trichechus; species Trichechus manatus. Next base: position 7,437,152 of record NW_004443947.1, on the reverse strand, counting down.
CGTTCTTTGCAGGAACTAGGACAGGATCAGATGATCCTTGATCCTTGGCCAGGGATAAACTCCCAACCACAAGCAGCAGAAGAACTACAATACTCTACTCTAGTTTCAATCCAAGAGAAGAAAAAAGAGGACAAGAGTCCACTCCTTTTTGTCTAAGTAGCAGTATCACTCTTTAGAGAATGTTACAAGTAGCAGTACTAGAACAATCCTAATGCAGCTTCTTTGCACCCAGATACTTAACTGGCATATGCTCATCTATCTATTTCTATGAGTCATACTGACATACAGTCATTCTTATCTAAGGCTCTGTAGAACTCTAGATACACAGCCATAATAGTTTGATAGATGGGAGAATAGGTAAAAAGAAAATTGAGGCTTGATGAAACGGTTAAGAGTGTTGGGTAAGAGTGGGTGGGAAATAAATGACACAGTAGGTGGGAAGTAGAGAAAGTGTGTGTCAAAATTCAACGTTCTATATTTAATAGCAGGAAAAATGCCAATTTAAGAGACATTACTCTCAAAATGGTTCTAAAGTACCAATGAAATTAACCACTCCCCCACTGGCCTAGAGCCAAATGAAATCTGGGCTATGCACAACAGAAAATAAAACAAAATGACTCTAGCCTGTAGGCAATCTCTATATCCTATACCAGGCTGACAGGACCAACTAATGCTGCAATTGTCTGGCTGGACCCCTGGATTTAACCATGCTCTCTTCACCCAATCTGGCCACTTGATCTCAAGGCGGCAGGTGACTTCCACCCTCTCACTTTCAGGGTGGCACACCATGCTACCACCAGCAGATTTCCTCTTAAAACACTTAGCATTTTGACTCACTGCTTCGTTTTGACCCTCTAACTTGTCCTAGTGAAATCCAAATCGTGTTCTAAAAAGGCATGGACAGGAGAGTAGGAAAACAAGTCTATTCAGCAACAGAGTGGGAAACGAAAGCCAAGTCTCCTTATTTAATCAACAAGTATTTCCTGAGAGTCTACTAAGCTAAGAGTCTACACTATAGATATGCATATCAGGTTTAATTCATATGTGAGAGACACAATTGATACTAATGACTTTCCCTGCATCTTCCAATATAGATGTTATGGAGATAATGCATTATTGTCCAAGAAGTGTTCTGATTATGTCAGATAATCACAATCCACTCATGATTCCACCAACAAGGTGAAATGAGAGGTAAACTTTATTTTCTGTCAGAGTAACCTTCAGATGAGTTACATAAACAGCTCAGTTTACCAAGCAGGGTGTGGAAGACAGGACAAAATAGTTAGGTAGACTCAGTAAGATCTATTTGAATAAAGTTTCAGGTCGACCTGAGTACTTTCAGAGAACTTTCTATCCTCAAGTCCTAGAAGGTGAAAAAGATATGCAATACAGGTACCACAGAGATAATCTGGTATAATTTTTCCTGTCATTGTGAGAGGATCAGAAAGCAAAGGCAAAAACAATAACAACAAAAATTTCCACAGTCTCCGTACCTAAAACTGAAGTAACTGAAAGAGGCCCTCAAGCAGAGGAACTCAACAGAAAAAAACAATCTCATAATAAAGGTAGAAAAACTTTGGAAAAAGTAAAGGCACTTTTCTTACAAATGTGGATTGTTTTACTTCACCTCCCCCCCAATCTGCACGAAGCATAAGAATAAAATCTCATAAAAAGGATATATGATACATTATGCTGCTTAATGCTAATCATCATTCCAAATGCATTTTCAAATCTATATGCTGTCAAAAGTTCCAAAGTAATTATTTTATGCAAAAGTAAATAAGACTATAATAAATGCTTGTAATATGAACGAAGCTTACTTTTATTTCTAAGTGTCTATTCTGTTCCCTACATTACAAATATATGTAATACACAGTATCTGCCTATAAAATGTCCTTAAATTACTTAAATATTTTACAACACAAAATATTATTTTAGTGATACCACTGAGCAGTGCAAAATTTTCTCTACAAAACCTGAAGTTAGAAGCTTCATGCCAAACAAAGTAAATGCAGTTAACTGCCTCACTCATCTTTGTTACGTAAACAATTAACTGGGAAAAACTGCGCATTTGGCAAAAGCATTTGAACTATCCTCTTAAGAAAACATTTAGGGTTGTTAGGAGGATTTAATACCTTAGTATTTGTAAAGCACTTACAGTAGCAACTAGTATAAAATAAAACTACAAATAAGTACTTGTTAAATAAGTAAAAATAAATTTAGAAGCGCTATATGAACTTTAAACATTTTTTGTAAAAATATTTAGACTGTCTTTTTTTTCCCCATCATTTCTGAACAGAACTTGACATTCCAAGAATTTAGCACAGAGTCCCTTCCTTACATTTTAAAAAGAACTGTTCTGTGATTGCCCTGTACTTCCTGTGCTTTTATCAGAGTGTATTTTCTAGGAATTTGCTCACCAAAACTTGTGCTTGTATTTTAGGTGGTACCACAAACCTACATTTCTGAAAATACTTGGACACAGAAATCAGCCTAGTAGCTAAATGGTTACGTCTGCACTGAGTCAACCATTTTCAATTGTGAAGATATAAGATGTGAAATATTAACTGAACTTTATTTCATGCTCCTAAACGTTCAGATCTGTCTGTCTCATACATTTTCTGCCTCCTGATACCAACAGATAGACATTCAGTACCATTCATAGTATCTGGGAATAAGTATTACACTCTAGCAATGAAAGAATTTAAAGATAGGAAATACCCCTTAATCCTCAAATTTGTCTAAATCTTTAAATTGCAGACAACCAACCATTCTTAGTTTTCTTTCATGATTTAACATATTAGAAACAGAAGGCTAATAAAGCAATCTAAGTAATTTCATAAAGATTACTGAACAGTCTACAGTTTCTTCAGAAGTCTATACTCTTCTTTTCTTTCTATCAATCCATGTTTACTACTTTCAAAACCTTACCTGAAACTTATCTTCTTCTCAGAAGTCTCTTAATCACATTCATCTATTCCTTATCTTTCTTTATAACCTTTCAATAATTCTTCCCACTCTGTGACAATATACAGATCTAATACACAGTAAATCCAAGTAAGGCTTGCTTCTCTGAGCTAAATAGCATAATCTTAACTATTTTTACTCTGCAGTTGAATGCATTTTACCAACAACTCATTTTGACATTTTCCTAATAGGAAACAATGATTTCCACAATGAAAAATGATTGTAGTTGTCTTCCCGCTTTTGGTTCTTCTTTGAAAACCCTGATTTAATACAGGGACTCTTCAAATGAAGAAAGGAGAGGCCAAAATTCGTATAACAGATAAATACCTCAATTTGACTCCAGCAGTAATAGCTTTTTTAATAGATTGAAAACTGGAAGCATTAGCTTCCCTAATACAATAGCCTAGGGGAAAAAAAAAGAATATTTAAAGAGATCATGATCAAAGGACAAAATGCTGTTTCAAAGAACTCTGAAGACTTTAAAGCAGGGAGGAATCGGATTGGGATAATGCTCCTACATTAGATGAATTACATAAGAGTCTTAAGATCATGAAATCATAGGAAAAATTTTTCTGTCACTCCCAAGTTAAAGGAGATCATAAAGAAGCCTTCCATAACAGATTGTGCTAACCTAAAAGAATACTCACAAAATATTTTATTCTCAAATAAATTTAGAATGCACTATATACACACCTGGGCTAAGAAATGTGTCTTTTACATACCAAATCAATAACAAAGATTCACTCTGAATAAAGAAAGTGTTGTTTTCCTAGCGGTACGGGTTTCATTATGGCCAATGGATATCTAGTCCAGGCTTGGACAAAGGAAAACTAACAGCAGCACCAGCTCCCCAGCCCCATCCAATCTACCATCTCATCCATTTCTTGGGAAGCACAATGCTCACCAAAGAGGAACCCTATAAGGGAAGGGAGACGCAGTTTTCTGGTCTGTCAGCTTCAACTTGTAAGTATTTAGCATTTATCACAGATAAGGCACTAAAAATTGCACGTATACATACTCATCTAGGTAAGTTAAATACACTATTTTTGATGCAATTATTTTATAATAAATTAAAATATAAATGAGAACTTTTAGCATGCTCATATCCTAAAACTCATAAAAATTAAGCAATGAAAGCATGATGATTTTATAGGCATATATAAGATTTCTAATGTTGTTTGAGTTATGTGCATTGAAGAATAAAAGTCAACATAATGACCTAATAGCCACTTCCTGGTCTTGTTTTTCAGAGTGTAAGAAACCCACGTACCAATGACCTGAACATAGAAACAGGCAACAGAAAAGCAACACAGTACGCTCAAGGACTTTTCTTAACGGGCAAATCTTATTAAAAGTTTTACAAAAGCATACAATTAAATCTCACTTTAAAAAAAACCTTAAAGGATAAAATTACATAAAATTGGGACAATAATATGGTCAGGTAACAACAGAGCACAACTTTTAAGTAATACATTAAACTCTCAGATGACTCATTCTGGTAGGGGGGACAACGACATTGTCTAGAGTCACATTCTTTGGAATTGCAAGCACCTTTTCTTCTCTAGAATTCATGGATAGGGAGAGAGGGCACAAAAGTCAAGGATGCCTACTATCTCCACCACTATTTAA
>NW_004443947.1:7422204-7431475 GCF_000243295.1 Trichechus manatus latirostris | reverse complement strand
GCAAGATTCTCTTACGATCCATAGGGATTTCACTGGCTAATTTTCAGAAGTGGACTGCTAGACCTTTCTTCCTAGTCTGTCTTAGTCTGGATGCTCCACTGAAACCTGTCCACCATAGGTGAGCCTACTGGTATTTGAATTATCACTGGCATAGATTCCAACAACGCTGTAACATGTAAGCCATTGCAGTACAACAAAGTGACAGACGGGTGGTGGCAGGATCCCCATAGGGAGGGGAATGTGGCAACATCTAACAAAATCACTACTCATTCACCCTTTGACCTAAGCAAACCCAGTTCTAGGATTCCATCTTTAAGATATACTTTCATATATATGAAACATAGAAAGTTATTTCCCGCAGGCTTATTTGTAATTATAAACAACCAAAATGTACTATGGTCCATCCATATAATGAAGCATAATGCAGCTGTAAAGAAAGGAAGAGCCCTAGGGAGTGATTACCAGAATATATATAATAAGTAAAATAAAAGCAAGATACAGAACAGTGTATATATAGTGGTACCTTTTGTTTAAGAAAATAGGAGAAATAAGAATCTATGTCGGTATTTGGTTATTAAAAAAAAACACTGGAAGTATAAACCAGGAAATAATAAAAACCGTTGTCTACAAAGAGATATAGGATGGAAGGGATAGGAATAGGAGGAAGACTTCTGAGTATACCTTTTTATACAAATCTGACTTTTGAAAAATTATAAACGTTTTGCATATTAAAAACAGAAAATCAAACCAAAAAGCAGAAAGACCCAAACCCTAAAACTGAACACAGATAAATCTAACTATACATCAAGTCGATAACGTAACATACAAATATAATTATTTCAAATTAATTTTGTACATAATACTCTGACATTTACAACTTTAGTGGGATAAACTCTAAGAAAAAAAATCAAAGACATTTTAAACTTCATTCAGTAGGTTAGAATACAAAAAACTGACTTAGAATACTAAGTACTATAATTCTGAAATATTTGATGTTTACTGTAGGATAAAGCAAACAAGGAACTACATTAAAAGTAGAGAAAAATTAAACAATTTTGAATTGGAAATATCAGTATGAACTCATGATTTAAAGATAAAAAGTATTTTATAGCTCAGTTGACTAAAACGGCTTAGAAACAATGACAACCAAGTAGCAATGAGCATACCTGCTCTGAAGGCCTTAGTTTTAAATACTATTCCCCACTAAAAAGAACCAGAGCTACTTGGAGAAATGGCTGGTTTTAAGTCCAGGACAGAGAAAGTTAAAAGTGAGCCTGGTACATCTGGTTCTGTCAAGAGAGCAATAAAATACTCAAAGACTAATGACATCATATCAAAAGCACAAAGGAGACAGTTTGTAAGAGACAACATTTGGATCATTTCTAATGCATTAACAATGACTAAAACTGATTTTAATATACTGAACAAATAAAAATTCAAGAATTACTCATTTACTTCAAGAAGAAAGGCTTTTCCTTACAGAAAATGCCAGTAATAAAAGAAGAAAAAGAATGACAGATTTATAAAAATCACTCTTTTGCAACCCCAAATCTTATTCAGATAAAGAACATCAATAGTCACTAAAGCATCAGGGTTAACAAGATATTTATGGTGTTAAGCGGATTGCCCCATGTATCACTAATTACAAAGGAAAACTTACACTGTAGGTATCTGGCATTTATTACCTTAAGCAAATGCCTAAACTTAGCATCACAAAAAGTGAGATAAAATGACATTCTGTGCCTCATGATAGGCTGCAATATAAAGTGTATGACATCAAATATGAAGTATTCTTGTCTTGAATCTAATTAAGCTTCTAAATCTAATTTACTGTTTGTAGAAAATGCAAAGCATAAACGAACAAGTTAAAATGCCTTCAGACATCGCCAAATCCCACTAGGGGGGCAAAACTGTCCTTAGTTGAGAACCAGTGGTTTACATCAAAAGCGACATAACCAAATGGAATATATAAACCTTGACTGGAACATGGTTTTTCAAAAAAAGTTATAAAAACTATTTTGGGGCAACCGGAAAAATATGAATAAAACTAGATAATAGATGTTAGTTAATCTTCTTTGGTATGTAATGGTATTATAGTGATGTAGGAAAATAGTCTTATTCATAAAGGAGAGGCATGCTGAAAGTTTTAGGAGTAAAGTGTCATGATATCTACAACTTTCAAATGGTTCAGCTATTAAAAGGGGAGTGTGTGTGTCTATATATATACATAAGGCAGACAAATATGAAAATGGCAAAATGTTAACCACTACCAAATCTATATGGAAAGTACATGAGTGTTCACTGTACTGTTTATTCATGTTTGAATATTTTTCCAATAAAAAATTGGGGGAAACCTCCTGAAAAGTACTGTGTTTTTATGCAAATAACACATGCATTATACGTTTTTGCAAATCGTTCAGCCCCTGCCTTATTTTCATAAGTGTGCTATACCAGTATTTTTACGCTGCCAACTTCAATTTCAATTTTTTTTCTTCTGTTCCACAGATTTAATGTTACTGGGATAAAACTGATCTGATGGGAGCTTCATTTAGGTAGGTATTTTCCTAAACCAAATGCAATCAATGGTGAATTGAATGAGCTCGTGATGGAAATGGCACGACATGTTGAAACCAAAGAGTATGAATGCACAAAGAGCTAGAAATTAGCAAAGAAATGATCCTAGGCCTAAAACTACAAGAACAAGATGTCGTTTATATTTTATTGCTTCCATAAATCTTAAACTGAAACAGTTTTTGATAATCAATGTCTTTGAAATCAACAACTAAAAGTCACCAGAAGAAACTGCATATTCATCTTAAAATAAGCGATTTTGGTTTATTCGTTTAATATCATCATCATCTGACTCCCGGAACCCTCCAAGGTCTGATCCCTTGTCACTGTCATCACTGAAATATCTCAGAGCTGCCTACAGATACTCTTCTGTGACTTCTGAACTGACATTATCATCACTGCCTTCAGTGTCTTCATCTTCATCATCTGTATTCTGCTGGTACACAATCCCAGCCTTTGTGAAGCCATTGTGGACAGTTTCTGGAATTAATTTCCCCCATGCAGAAGCCACCCACTTGGAGACTTCCACAAACGTCACCCACTTCAGTTGTCCTGGTAGTGTGAACTCATAAATTCCAGACTTCATCCATTCATCCCACTGTTTTCTCACAAAAAGTCTTGACTGTTGTATCTAGTGGCTGCAGCTTGCTGGTAAGGCCACCAGGTATGACTGCTATATGGGCACTAGTTAATATAATTTTGAACTTTTTTTCTCTGTGAGTGGCCATGGCGTCAAAAATTAGTAAAGACTTCTCCAAAAAGCATCACCCCTGCCTATAATATTTATCTACCCATACTTTCATAACATCACAGTCCACCCACCCCTTCTTATTACAGTAGTCCCCGGGGGATACATTCCAAGACTCCCCCATGGATACCTGAAACTGCCAATAGTACCGAATCCTACATATACTATGTTTTGTCCTATACATACATACCTATGATAAAGTTTAATTTATTAATTAGGTACGGTAAGAGATTAACAACAATAAATAATAATAAAATAGAATAATTATAGCAATATACTGTAATAAAAGTTATGTAAGTGTGGTCCCCAGGCGGGATGGGGCAGGACTGCGTGCGATTTCATCACGCTACTCATTTAACGTTTTCGGACCGTGGTTGACTGCATGTAACTGAAACTGCAGAAAGCAAAACCATGGATAAGGGAAGGCCACCGTACAATGAACCACCAAGCTCGTGGGCAGTTTTTCGTGGGGCATGGTAACTCTCTTAAAAAATCACCACTGGCTTTCATTTCACCCCACAAGCAGTGCAACCAAGGACTAGAGTAAGCCAGCCCTCTCGTGCCCAGTGGTTGTAATGGCTACAGTTTTTGTACCTGAAGCAGCTACAGTCCTGGTGGCTGGAATGTCAAAAAACATGGGAACTTCTTCAAGAGATGCCAAAATTCAAATGTGAGGTATACAAGAAGTGAGGGTCTTTTTTTTGTGTGGTATTTTTATTTTATTTTATTGTACTTCAGGTGAAGGCTTACAGAACAAATAGTTTCTCATGAAACAGTAGTACACATGTTGTTTTATGACATTGGTTAACAACCCCACAACATATTAACCCTCTAAATTCTCAACCTTTTTTTTTTTTTTGGTGAAAATACACATAGCCAAAGATACACAGTTTCAAAAATTTCTACATACACAGTTCAGTGACATTGACTACGCTCTAACAATTGTGCTGTTATTCTCACTTAAGATGAAGGCTTACAGAACAAAATAGTTTCTCATTTAACAGTTACTACAAATGTTGCCCTACGACAATGGTTAACAATCTCACAACACATCAACAATATCCCAGCTTCCTTGTCCCTTTCTGCCTTCTGGCCCTTGTCACTGGACTCCTGTACCTTGTTAGTCTCATTTGGTTTTACAGGGCTGTCCACTCCCAGGCTGAACGGTGAACCTCGGAGGTAACTTCACCACTGAGCTAAAAGGGTGTCTGGAGGCCATACTCTCGAGGTTTCTCCAGTCTCCTTTAGGCCAGTAAATCTGGTCTTTGTAAGGGTCTTTTATATACTCACAAGCATATGACCAAGGCGACTTATGATCAAAGACATTTGTGCTAATAAGACATAATTAGACTATGAAATAAGCAGACCTAACATAGCTTAATGGTTTCACTTAAGATGATCTGATAAGGTTTGAACATTCAACTGTTGAGCCAAGAGCAATCTCTTCCAATTAAAAGCCAGAGTCAGAAGACTGTCACAATTATGTCAATGCAGACTGAACTGAGATTCCTATTAATAGCTACTTGATGCCATTTATGCCAGTGCAGGCTTCACATTGTTCACCCTTCCAACTGACAGCATGTGATTTATGGACAGGCGTCAGTAGGCTCAAGGTTCCGATTGATGACTCGAAAGCAACAGGGATGTAATTATTAAGTTAACAGAAACAAACGCACAGTTTCAATTGCTTATTTTCTGATTACTGGGGTACTGCCAAACTCGATCAATGACTTCTTGACCATGGCTTATACTTTTATTATAGAAATATGATAAAAAGTAACATTTTTTGACTACTGAATGAGGGTGAACGAGGCCAAAAGTCAGTTTCGGAAATGACACGAGACATGTGTGCATGCATTATTTACATGAGTGTGCTATTTGTGAAAAATATGGTAGTAAGACATGAAAACAATATTAATGGCACTTCAGTTCTGACCCTTATACCACATTATTCTTGTATACTCATTTACCATTATACTTACACAATTACTGAAGTTATCCATACTGGATTATAATAAAAGGATCTAGGAATTGTAAGTTTGAAATATCAAGCATATAATGCAGAAGCTGAATCCTTGCTACTCAAACTTGTAAATTCAGAGTTCTAATTGGATATGTCTTTTAGGCAAATGCCTAATCTTCCTACATACTTTCATGTTCACATTCCAACTTATACCCTTAAGCCCTAACTCTGAAAAGTTAAAAAGTGGGCAGATTAGGAAGGAGCCAAAACTCGAACATCCCTTACAGGGGTGAGCTAAGGGTGGCCCCTGGGCAGACCCAAACAGCAGGATGCACTACAAAAACTCTGAGAGGTTTTGTCTCTGGCCAGAGTACCAGAAAAAGGAGCCACTGTAAGCAGAATGTATGAGGGAAATCCTAGTTTTGTTTTTTTTGTTGTTGTTTTTTAACTCTCCCAGCAATAGTGGTGGGAGGGGCATGTAAAACTCATTTTTCTACCCAGAGAAACCAAGAAAAGGGATAATGTACTCAGAAGAAGGTGGGGGTTACTTTTCTCTCTCCTTACTATCATTACTTTGTCCTGAGAACAGTCCCAGTTGCATACAACTGTATAGTAGCACTGGCAGCGAACACTCTGAGAGGAATCTGTCTTTCGCGTCAGAGAGCAGAGAAAAGGGTCCCCAGGAAGTAGATACCAAAGGCGAAACTGCAGCTGGAGAAGAGAATACCCTAATTTTGTGTATAAAACGACACAAGTCGCAGGTACGTGTGTGGGGCAGTCCCAAAACACAGCAAAGGCTCTGAGACATGAACTCTGATATAAAGCATCCCCCCAGCAAACGTTTTGAAAACTGCACTGACATTAGAACCACCGACAACAGAAGCAGAGACAGTGCTGTCTGAACCTAACAGGATTTACGGTCTGCTAAAACAAAACAAACTGACATTCTTCAGAAGATTTTAAAAGGTTCTCACATAATATTTAAAATGTTCAGGATACAATCCAAAATTACTCAATATACAAAGAACCAGAACTATGTAACCAATTTCCAAGGGAAAAGACAATCAACAAATGCCAAACTCCCAGATGACCCAGATGTGGGAATTATCAAAGAGTTTAAAGAAGTGATTATAACCATGTTCCGTGAGGTAAAGAAAAACACTCTTAAAACAAATGAAAAGAAGTTCTTAACAGAAAGATAAACTGTAAAAAAGAGCCAAATGCAAACTTTAGCGCAAAAAAATATATTATCTAAGATATAAAAAATTTACTGGATAGGCTCAATAGCAGAATGGAGATGGCAGAACAAAGTTAGTGAACTCAACAGAAATCACATAATCTGAAGGAAACAAACAAACAAAAAGATTTGAAAAAAAAATTAAGAGCCTCGGGGACCATAAGCAAAAGGTCTAACATTTGTGATACTGGGATCCTAAAGAAGAGGAGAAAGAGACTAATGTAGTGAAAATAGCTGAAAACTTCCCAAATATGGTGAAAGACGTATCTACAGATTCACGAAGCTCAGTGAAACCCAAAAGAGAAAAACTCAAACTGCCCAGACACATCACAGTCGAACTGCTGAAAACCAAAGATAAAAATCTCGAAAGCAGCCAGAGAAAAGTGATACATTACATATAGGGGAATAATGATTTCAATGACTGGATTTCTTACCAGAAACCACCGAAGTCCAGAAGAAAGTAAAACAACATCTTTAAAAGGCTGAAAGAGCACTTAACCCAGAATTCTATAACCAATGAAAATATCCATTAGGTAGAACAGCAAATTAAAGACATCCTCAAATGACAAAACTAAGAGAACTAGTTGCCAGCAGTCCTAAAAAACAGAATTTAAAAAGGTTAAAAAAAGTTCTTAAAAAGGGAAATAATCCCAGAAGAAACATGGAACTTCAGGAATGAAGGAACCAAATCAAACCAAACCCGCTGCTGTCAAGTAAAGCCCAAAGAGTAGTCAAAAAAAGTAAATTTATGGGAAAATAAAATTTTTCTCCTCTTGTGTCTTTAAATTACATTATGACTGTAGAAAGCAAAAATAACACTGTGTACTAGGATTTTCAATGTATGTAGATGAAATAAAAATAACAACTGTAACATAAAGAAGGAAGAGTAAAGAGGCCTTAAATTACCATTAAAGTAATACAAAGAAATACAGGAAAAAAACCAATAAGTAAGCTAAAGTACAATATAAAAAAACCATTCACAACAATCCAAATGAAGGCAGGAAATGAGGAACAAAGTAACAAAAAACAAAGGGACCAACAGAAAACAAATAATAAAATGCTAGACCTAAATCCAACCATATAAATAATTATATAAAATATAAATGGCCTAAAGAGACTGTTTTAGTTCACTAGTGCTGCTACAACAGAAATACCACAAATGGGTGGCTTTAACAAATAGAAATTCACTTTCTCACAGTTTCAGAGGCTAGCAGTCCAAATTCTGGGTGCCAACTCTAGGAGAAAGCGTTCTCTCTCTGAAGGTCCTTCTCTCTTTTGAGCTTCTGCTCCTGGGCGATCTTCACATGGCTCCTTCACATGCTTGTTTAATCTCTTTTATATCTGAAAAGAGATTAACTCAAAACACATCGTACACTAATCCTGCTTCGTTAATACAACAAAGACAATCTATTCCCAAATAGGATTATAACCACAGACATAGATGTTAGCATTTACAACACATATCTTGGGGTGACACAATTCAATCCATAACACACACCAATTAAAAGAGATTGTGAGATTATATCTAAAAAAGAACTCAATGATAGAACATCTACAAGAAACCTCTGTAAATATATTAACAGGGAAGTCAAAAGTAAAAGGACAGAGAATGATATATTATGCAAGCACTAATCAAAAGAAAGGTAAGTGGTTATAAATTAATATCAGACAAAGCAGATATCAGAACAAGGAATAGCTCCAAAGATAGATGATAATGATAAAAGAGCCAATTCACCAACAAGACAACGCAACCATAAATGTGTATGCATATAATAGGGTTTCAAAGTACATGAAGCAAAAACTGAGAGAATTAAAAGGAAAAATAGACCACCCTACAATTGTACTTGGACACCTTAACATTCCTTTACCAGTAACTGATAGAACAAGGAGAAAGAATACCAGCAAACATACTTAAGACCTGAATAACAGTATCAACCTACTTGACCTAAATACATTTATATAATACTCCACTCAACGAGAGAATATACAATCTTATCAAGTATACATCTCAACTGGTATTCTGGCAATTCCCAGAGCCTTGTTTTTCATCAATGCCTTCAGTACAGCTTAGACTTCCTCCTTCAGTAGTATAGGTTCCTGATCATATGTTACCTCCTGAAATGGCTGAATTTTGACCAATTCTTTTTGGTACAGTGACTCTGTATTTCTTCCATCTTCTTTTGATGCTTCCTGCATCATTTAATATTTTTCCTGTAGAATCCTTCAGTATTGCAACTCGAGGCTTGAATTTTTTCTTCAGTTGTTTCAGCTTGAGAAATGCTAAGTGTGTGTTCTTCCCTGCTGGTTTTCTATCTCCAGGTCTTTGTCTTCTCGAGCTGCCCTTTGAAATCTTCTGTTCAGCTCTTCTATTTTATCATTTTTTCCCTTTGCTTTAGCTACTCAACGTTCAAGAGCAAGTTTCAGAGTCCTTTCTGACATCCATTTAGGTCTTTTCTTTCTCTCCTATCTTTTTAATGACCTCTTGCTTTCTTCATGTATGATGTCCTTGATATCATTCCACAACTCGTCTGGTCTTCGGTCATTAGTGTTCAATGTGTCAAATCTATTTCTGAGATGGTCTCTAAATTCAGGTGGGATATAGTCAAGGTTGTACTTTGGCTCTCGTGGACTTGTTCTAATTTTCTTCAGTTTCAACTTGAACTTGCATATGACAATTGATGGTCTGATCCACAGTCGGCCCCTGGCCTTGTTCTGACTGATGATATTGAGCTTTTCCATCGTCTCTTTCCAC
>NW_004443947.1:7415488-7420334 GCF_000243295.1 Trichechus manatus latirostris | reverse complement strand
GCAGGACCGGGCAGTGTTTCGTTCTGTTCTGCATAGGGTCGCTATGAGTCAGAACCAATTCGATGGCACCTAACAATAACAACATCAACTATACATAAAACATTCACCATATACTGGGCCAAACAAACCTTAAAAGAATTGAGATCATACAAAGTATGTTCTATGACCATAATATAACAACATAAAAAAATCTGGAAAATTCCCACTAATTAGAAATGTACAGCTAAATAAGCCAAGGGGGAAATCTCAAGGGAAATTAGAAAATACATTGAATAAAATGAAAATTAAAACATAATATATCAAAAATTTATGGATACAAAGTGCTGCTTAGAAGGAAATTTAAAGGACTCAAAAAAATATAGACTTTAAGACTCTAAAAGAACAAATTAAACTCAAAGCAAGATGAAGAAAGGAAATATTAAGGAGCAGAAATTTTAAAAAGCAGAAAATAGAAAAACAATAGAGAAAAATCAATGAATCCAAAAGTTGACTCTTTGAAAATATCAATAAAATTGATAAATCTCTAGCCAGACTGACCAAAATGAGAAGACAAAAACTGCCACTATCGGAATGAAAGAGGTGACATCATTACAGACTCTGCAGACATTAAAGGGATAATGGAATATTCACTCAGGAAAGACAATTTGACCAACTCTGTATCTACCAAAGACACTGAATTTGTCATTAAAACTTTCCAACAAAGAAAACTCCAGGCCCAGATGGTTTCACTACTGATTTCTATCAACATTTAAGGAAGAAAAACACCAATTCCTTAAAATCACTTTCAGAAAACAAATGAGATGGGAACATTCCTCAACTCTATTATGAGGTCAGAATTACACTGATAGCAAAACAAGGCAAATATATTACAAGAAAACTATAGAACAATATGCTTCATGAATATAGCTGCAAAGAGGAAATAAAGACCTTTTCAGACAAAAAAACTGCAAGAATGCATCACCTGCAGATCTGAACTACAGGAAATATTAAAATTCTTCAGGCAGAAGGAAAATGATAAAAGATGGAAATCTGAATATACACAAAGGAATGCAGAGCACCAAAAATGATAACTAAGTGGGTAAATGTAAAGAAAAGTACGTTTTTAAATTATTATTTAAGTCGCTTTTAAAGATAATTGAGGGTGACATTTATCAGGAAAGTCAAAGGAAGGACTTTCAAAAATCTTCTCCAGAAATGCAATGAGAACGCTGGCAAAAACTGCTTTTTAGTACTCCAGAAATTAACCAAAGACCTTTAACAATCAAGGGAACATCTTTCTTATTAAATAAAAACAGCTGAATCTAGGTAAAAATAGTGAGACTTGTGGCGTTTTAACTTACCCTAGACTCATCACCCTCTCACCAGCTGTGTGGCAGCCATGACAGAGTAGCCATCAGACAGTACTCACAATGAAAACCAGCAGCTGAACAGCCACAGCAGAGGTCAGAGTAGGATTGTCGCTCTTTCAGTCTCATGTTCAGAGAATTCTCATTATGTGACCTGCCTGGAAGTTCTCTGAAAAATACCACTCAGAAGGCTTGTCTTAATCTTACCTGACTGAGAGCTCTCCCAGCGTGAACAGACTTTTCCCCATGGTCATTTGCAAAAAAAACAATCAGTTGCAATTGTTTAACACTGCACCTGCCTGACGCAGCAAAACATTTCAGTGGCAAACAAAAAGCTAACCAAAAAACCTAAAAGGAAAAGCTGGAAAATGAGATGTTCATGGAACCCTTTAAAAATCCCATTTCCACTGATCAAAATGTGTGGAAACTGTCAAACGGGAACCTAACTTTGTGTAAACTTTCACCAAAAACACAATAAAATATTTAAAAAAAAAATCCCCGATACATTCCTGGGAATCTAAAATACCACACATCTATGCACATAGAAAACTGTGTGCATACCCAGGGCTATGTACATGTTTGGGAAAGACCTGAGAAGGCCCAAAATTCTCACTACTGACATTGAAACTCTGTTTAAGCAAGAAACAAATGGTAAGTCAGAGCTGTAAACTGCCTGACTCAGTTACAGGTGTGTCCCAATATGAACACAGAGCCACTTGACAAAGACTAGGAGACTTATTGGTCCCAGGCACTTACGGCTTTCTCTAATTATTAGTTGACCATTAAGCTAACTGAGGAGACACTTCAGTGGTCACATACAACAAAGAATACTGACTTTACAGAATTAGTTCAGGAAAGTCAGAAAAGAAACAAGAACAACAACTACTATACCAGGTGAAGGGGGAGAATCTGATTTCCAGAGTTGCCATTTTATATTATTTTAAAGGTCCAATTTTCAGCAAAAATTTATGACGTATTCAAAGACACAAGAAAGTATGGCCCATATACAGGAAGAAAAGGAGATATTAGCAACTGTCACTGAGGAAGCCCACAATATTAGACTTACTAGACAAAGACTTTAAAACAGTTATTTTAAATATAGCTCAAAGAACTATAGGAAACTATGTCTAAATAACTAAAGGAAAATATGAGAACAATGTCTCACAAAATAAAGGATGTCAATAAAGAGTCAAAAATTGGAAAGAAAAAAATTTTTTTACTGTGCTTTCAGTGAAAGTTTACTAGTTTCTCATACAAAAATTTATACACACATTGTTATGCGACCCTAACTGCTCTCCCTGTACTGTGACAGCACACTCCTCTTTCCACCCCTGATTTCCCATGTCCATTCAACCAGCTCCTGACCCGCTCTGCCTTCTCATTTCATCTCATCTCTGGACAGAAGCTACCCATGTAGTCTCATGTATCAGCTTGTGCTAAGAAGCACACTCTTCACAAGTATCATTTTATGTCCCACAGTCCAGTCCAGTCTTTGTTTGAGGAGTTGTCCTTTGCCCATTTTTTAACTGGGTTATTTGTCTTTTTGTTGTTGAGGTTTTGCAGTATCTCGTAGATTTTAGAGATTAGACACTGATCAGAGTTGTTGTAGTCAAATTTTTTTTCCCAGTCTTAGGTTGTCTTTTTACTCTTTTGGTGAGGTCTTCTGAGGAGCATAAGTGTTTGATTTTTAGGAGCTCCCAGTCAAGAAAAGAAAAAATTTGATAAGTACCATAACTGCAATGAAAATAGACTTAACAGCCTATCTGAGTAGGCAGAAGAATCACAGAAGTTGTAGATGAGAGGGTAGAGATTAATCAGTTGAAAGAACAGTAAGAAAAAAAAAAAGAGTGAAGAAAAATGAACAGAGCCTGAGACTTTGACAGTGGGACAACAACAAATGTAGCAACATATACATAATTGAAGTCCCAGAAGGAAAGAAGAGAGAGGATGGGGCAGAAAGAATATTGTTAGAAATACTGATTGAAAATTTCTCAAATTTGACGAAAAAGATTGATCTAAATATGCAAGAAGCTCAACAAATTCCAAGCAGGATAAACTCAAAGAGATCCCCACTGTCATGGATTGAACTGCGTCCCCCCAAAATATGTGTCAACTTGGCTGGGCCGTGATTCCCAGTATTGTGTAATTGTCCACCATTCTGTCATCTGATGTGATCATCCTACGTGTTTGCAAATCCTTCTATTAACAACATTGTAAGCCAAATCCTACCTATATGATGTTAATGAGGTAGGACTCAATCTACAAGATTAGATTGTGTCTTAAATCAATCTCTTTTGAGATATAAAAGAGAAAAGCAAGCAGAGAGACAAGGGGACCTCATACCACTAAGAAACGAGAGCCAGGAGAATAGCGCATCCTTTGGACCCAGGGTCCCTGCACTGAGAAGTTCCTCAGCCAGGGACGACTGATGACAAGGACCTTCTTCCAGAGCCAACAGAGAGAGAAAGCCTTCCACTGGAGCTGGCACCCTAATTTGGACTTTTAGCCTCCTAGACTGTGAGAGAATAAACTTTTCTGTGTTACAGCCATCTACTTGTGGTATTTCTGTTATAGCAGCCCTAGATAACTAAAGACACCCAGTAAGACACATCATAATCAAACTGCTGAAAAGACCAAGAGAGAATCTTGAAAGCAGCAAGAGAAAAACAATTCATGACATATGAGGGATCCTCAAGAAAACTAACAGTTGATTTCTCATCAGAAACCACGGAGGGCAAAAAGTAGTGAGATGACATATTCAAAGTAATGAAAAGACTGTTAACCCAAAACTCTACATGCAGAAAAACTAACCTTCAAAAATGAAGGAGAAATGAAGATATTTCCAAATAAATAAAAACTGAGAAAATTTTTGCTGGCAGTCCTTCCCTACAAGAAATGCTATCAAGGAAGTCCTTCAGACTGAAATAAATAGATACTAGACATGACTATACATGAAGGATAAAGAGCACCAGTAAAGGTAACTACCAAAAACCAAACCCATTGCCGTCGAGTTGATTCCAACTCACTGAGACCCTATAGGTCAGAGTAGAACTGCCCCATAGGGTTTCCAAGGCTGTAATCTTTATGGAAGCAGACTGCCACATCTTTCTCCAGTGGAGCAGCTGGTGGGTTCTAACCACTGGCCTTTGGGTTAGCAGCTGAGTGCTTAAACAATGTGCCACAGGGGCTCCTTTGGAAATTAAACAACTCACTCCTAAATTACCAATGAGTCAAAGAAATCAAGAGGGAAACTTAAAAATATTTTGAGATGAATGAAAATGAGAACATATGAAAATTTATGAGAAGCAGCAAAAGCTTATCGAGTTAAATGTATTTTCAAAAGATCTAAAATCAATAACTGAACTTTCCACATTAAGAAAGAACAAACTAAACCGAAAGCAAGCAGAAGGAAGGCAATAGTAAAGATTAAGTAGAAAGAAATGAAATAGAAAACTGAAAATAAATTATAAATGTGTTCTTTGTAAAAAAAGAAAAAAAAA
>NW_004443947.1:7386466-7415027 GCF_000243295.1 Trichechus manatus latirostris | reverse complement strand
GGAAAAAAAAAAAAAATCCAGATTGTAAGGGGAAAAGAAAACTATCTCTATTTGCAGATGATCTTTTATAGAGAAAATCCTAAGGGATACACACCCCCACCCCCCAAAAAAACTATGAGAGCTAATAAACGAGTTCAGCAAGGTTGCAAAATACAAGATCAATATACTAATCAATTTTATTTTCCTACACTACTAGCAAGGAATAATCAAATATGAAATTAACAAAACAATTCCATTTATAACAGCATCAAAAGGAATAAAACTATTGCCCTGAGATAATCTTTAAACCTTAAAACAAAAATGTCACCTCAAATCTTAAAACTAAACAATAGTCTAGCTTAACTGGTAAAAGATGTCTGCCTTGTGCATTATACTCTTTCAAGAACTATCTATATGAAATCAGCAAAGACAGCAACTTGAAACATTAGATAGAAACCTCAGGGGGCAGTGAGTTTATGTTAATGGAGGAGGAAAAACTCAGAAAAAGGATGAGAATAGTTGCAAAACTTGAAGAATGTAATCCAACGTCATTGAATTGTACACGTAGAAATGGCTGAATTGGTGTATGTTTGCTGTGTATATACTCAACCACCACAACAAAAAAGAATAAAGTACTTTGGAATAAATTAAACAAAAGAGGTGCAAGATTTGTACACTGAAAACAACAAAACATCATTGAAAGAAATTTAAGACGTACATAAGTGGACTGGAAGATTTCACACTGTTAAGATGACAATATTCCCCAAATTGATCTACAGATTCAATATAATCCCTGTCAAAATCCTAGCTGCCTCTTTTTTTGAAACAGAAATCTGATCCTAAAATTCATAGGGAAATGCAAGCAGTCCAGAATAGCCAAAACATGAATAGAACTTGCTATAGGGCTTTCAAAATGTATTACAATCATAATCAAAATAGCGTGGCACTGGCATAAGAACAGACATATAGATCAACAGAATAGAATTGAGACTACGGAAGTAAATGTTCACGTTAATGTTCAGTTGACTGTTGACAAGAATGCCAAGACCACTCAATGGGGAAAGAATAGTCTTTTCAACAAATGGTGCTGGAACAACTGGATAACCATATGCAAAAGAATGAAGTTGGATCCTTACATCACATCGTACATAAAAATTAACTCAAAATGTATCAAAGATCTAAATGTAAGAGCAAAATATAAAATTCTTAGAAGAAAATCTAGGCATAAATCTTCATGACCTTAGACTAGGCAATTATTTCTTAGCTACACACCAAATAAGCAACCAAAGAAAAAAATAAACTGGACTTCATCAACATTAAAAATTTTTGCATGTCAACAAATACTATCAATTAAGTGAAAAGACAACCCACTGAATGGGATAAAATTTGCAAATCATGTATCTGACAAGGATCTCTTGTATCCAGAATGTATAAAGAACACATACACATCTAAGATACAGCCACTGGTCTCTACTGGAACAAGACAGAAGGAAGGAAACCAAAGACTTAGGGAAGAAAGTAGTCTACAGGAATAGTAGTCTACATAAACCAGTTCATCTTCCCTGAGACCAGAAGAACTAGACAGTGCCTGGCTACCAATACCAACTTTTGATCAGGGCCACAATAGTTGGGTCCTGAGAGAATGGAGAAAACTGTGGAACAGAACTCAAATTCTTAAAAAGTCCAGACTTACTGGACCAGTCAAGACTAGAGGACTTCCTGAGACTATCACCCCGAGATATTCTTTAAATCTTAAACCAAAAATATCCCTTGAGGCCACCTTTTAGCTAAATAGCGGACTGGCTCATAAAATAAAAGAATATCACCTGTGAGTAATGAGCTCATTGAAAAAAATCATCTATATGAGACCAAATGGTCAAAAATTACTCTAAAACAAAAGTACTGGAAATGGTACAACTACAACGAAATGAATGAGAATAATGACACATTGTGAAAAATGTACCCAAAATCACTGAATAATTTGTGTAGAATTGTTAAATGGGAACCTAATTTGCTGTATAAACTTTCACCATACACAAAATATTATTAAAAAAAAACACACACCCACATACTCAACACCACCAACAAAAGATAAAATAACCCAATTAAAAGCTGGGCAAAGGGGAAAAAAAAAAAAAAAACTGGGCAAAGAATTTCAAGACACATTTCTCCTCAGAAGATATATAAATGGGCAATAAACACATGAAAAGATGCTCAATATCATTAGTCATTAGAAAAATGCAAATTAAAACCAAATGAGATACCATTTCATATCCACTGATCAAAAAGAGGGACAATAACAAGAGTTGTCAAAGATGTAAAGAAACAGGAACCCTCACATACATTGCTGGTGGGAATGTAAAATGGTGCAGCCACTCTGGAAAAGTCTGGCAGTTCCTCAAAAAGTTACCATAACCAAAAACCCAAAACCCATTGCCGTCAAGTCGATTCCAACTCACAGTGACCTCACAGGACAGTGCAGAACTGACCCATAGGGTTTCCAAGGAGAGGCTGGCGGATTCTAAGTGCTGACCTTTTGGTTAGCTGCCAAGTTCTTAACTACTTCACCACCTGTGGTCCAAAAGTTACCCTATGACCCAGCAACTGCACTCCTAGTACATATCTAAGACAACTGAAAACATACATCCCCACAAAAATTTTTACACAGATGTTCATAGCAGCATTAGTTATAACAGCCTAAAAGTGGAAACAATCTAAATGTCCATCAACTGATCACTAGATAAACAAAATGTGGTATATCCATACAATGTAGTATTATTCAACCATAAAAAGCAACTAAATATTATTACATGCTGTAATATAAACTCTCAAAATATTATGCTAAGTAAAAGGAGCCAGACATAAAAGGTCACATACTGTATGGTGAAATGTCCAGAACAGGCAAATCTACAGAGACAGAAAGTACCTTAGTAGTCACAGGTGGGGAGGAGAGTGAGTGAGGTTGAGTGGAGAATCACTGCTAATGGGTATGAGGTTTCTTTCTGGGCTGATGAAAATATTCTGGAATTAGATAGTGGTGATGGTTCTACAGCTTTGATAATATACTAAAAACCTATGAATTGTATACTTTAAAGAGTGAATTTTATGGGTATGTAAATTAGCTCTATAAAAAATAAGTTTATATCATTTCATACATTAAGTATAGATTTAAATTTAAAAAAAGATAAATTGTTACAATAAAACAAAACAAACAAGATAAAACAAAAACTCACAAGGTATTGTGCTATTTCTAACAAGCAGAAGCAAAATCTATGACAACAGTAGTACGAAGAAGACTGGGGGTGGGAACAGTGGCGGAGAAATGATGTATGTTGTAAAAACTTCTCATCCTATACATAAAGTAATGTGATATCACTTGAAGATAGACCATGTTAACGCTGTTTACTATAAACCCTAAACCCCTAAAAAAAAAAAAACCAAAAAACCAAACCCGTTGCCATCGAGTCGATTCAGACCCATAGTGACCCTACAGGACAGAGCAGAACTTCTCCATAGGGTTTCCAAAGAGTGGCTGTTGGATTCAAATTGCCAGCCTTTTGGTTAGCAGCCTGAGCTCTTAACCACTGTACCACCAGGGCTCCAGATAAACTCTAAAACAACATTAAAATGACAAAAGAAGGAGAAAAAATGGAATTATAAAAAAATAACCCAAAAGAAGGCAGAAAAAGAAGAAAAACAGAACAAACAACAGATAGACGAACAGTAAGATGGGACATTTAAACCCAGCTATAGTAACTATCCCCCAAGCACTTGCTGATGAAGATCAAAGACTACAGCCTTCAGTATGGATTACACCTCAACATAAAGAAAACAAAAACCCTCACAACTGGACCAATAAGTAACATCATGACAAACGGAGAAAAAAAAACCAAAGCTGTTAAGGATTTCATTTTACTTAGATTCACAATGAACACCCATGAAGCAGCAGTCAAGAAATCAAATGACTCACTGCACTGGGCATCAGCTGCAAAACACCTCTTTAAAGTGTTAAAAAGGGAAGATGTCTCCTTGAAGACTAAGGTGTGCCTGACCTAAGCCATGGTGTTTTCAATTGCCTCATATGCATGGGAAAGCTGGACAATGAATAAGGAAGACCAACCTTTGAATTATGGTGTTGGGGAAGAATATTGAATATAACAGGGACTGCCAAAAGAATGAACAAATCTGTCTTGGAAGAAGTACAGCCAGAATGCTCCTTAGAAGAAGGACATCATGCTTGGCAAAGTAGAAGGTCAGTGAAAAAGAGGAAGACTCTCAACGAGATGGCTTGACACAGTGGCTGCAACAATGGGCTCAAGCATAACAACAATTGTGAGAATGGCGCAGGACTGGACAGTGTTTCATTCTGTTGTACACAGGGTCACTATGAGTTGGAACTGACTCGACAGCGTCTAACAACAATAACAACATAGCAACTACAGCAATAATAGCATATCCCTGGTGGTGCACTGGTTAAAGAGCTCAGCTGCTAACCAAAAAGTTGGTAGTTTGAATCCACCAGTCGATCCTTGGAAACTCTATGAGGCAATTCTACTCTGTCCTACAGGGTTGCTATGAGTTGGAATTGACTCAACAGCAGTGGGTTTGGTTTACAGCAATAATCACATTAAATGTAAATAGTCTATATAGCCCAATTAAAAGGCAGAGATTATCATATTAGATTTTTTTTAAAAAGCCAGATCCAAGTATATGCTGCCTACAAAAAAATGCACTTTAAATATAGATGTACAAATAGTTTAAAAGTAAAAGAACAGAACAAGATATACTATTTTAACACTAATCAAAAGAAAGCTGGAGTGATCATTTTAGAATCGAAGTAGATTTCAGAGCAAACAGTACGGGATAAAGAGGGTCATTTCATTATGATAGAGATAAATTCATCAAGAGGAAATAATCCTAAGCATTTATGTACCTAATAAGGGATCTTCACAATATATGAAGCAAAACCTGATAGAACTGCAAGGAGAAACAGACATAGCCACAATTACAGTGGGGATACCAATACCCTTTCCCCAACAATTGATAGAACAATTAGTAAGGATACAGGAGACTTGAAAAATACTATCAACCAACTTGACCTAATTGATATTGATAAGAACACTCTAGTTAACACCAGAGGAACACATTCTTTTCAAGTGCACACAAAAGATTACTAAGATAAAAGCCACAAAGGAAAGGTATATGTCTGCTTGATTATTTTCTAATAAGTGTATACAACAAGAGGATCGCATTTAGTTGGGAGGGTAAGGTGGAAGAGAGTCAATAAGGAACTTCCTTGAGTGATATTTGAACTGGACTCTAGAACAACCTGCATGAAAGCCTGATACAGGAATGAGCAGAGTATGGTACCCAAAATTAAAGAAGGCCAATGTGACTGAAGCTACGGGATTTTCTAAATTTCAGAAGTTCTTGAAGTCTTCTATGCTACCTAACCTATGAACTGACTCTTATGTGTGCCTGTGTTAGATTTCATTCAGTGGTCTGTCTTTGTCATTTTTCAGCATTCACTACAATGCTCAATATACCAATTAACTGGAAAATTATGTAGAAGAGGTGACAACAGTTCTCTATCTTCTAAGGTCAGAATAAACGGAAATGGATTTAAATTACAGTAGGAGTTATATAAAATCTGATGTAAGAACATGTTGAGATAGCATGATTTTAATATTTCATTAAATAAGAGAGGTATTTATTCCTGCAATAGCTTATACTGTAGTCAACTGACCAATAAAATATTATAATCTTGCATCTTACTTTTCAGCCACAGAGGAAATAAGGTCTTGATTAAGATGAGCATACAATTTATCATTCAAACAAGGTCACTGAGTGAAATGGGAATCACTTAATAATCACTTTGGGACAACAGGCATAAACTGGAATTGTCCAAAGCAAACTGAGACATTTAGTAACCCTACTCTTTGAAGTATCCCTTCAAGAAACAATAAAAGATGGTAATAACTCTAAAAAGGTACACACTAATGAAGCAGGTAGGGCAGACTCTACAAGTGATCTCAAAATGTCTGCCATTTCTCTATGGCAGGGTTTCTCAACCTTGACACCACTGACACTTTGAGCCAGATAAATCTTTGTTGTGGGAGCTGTCGTGTGCATTGTCAAAAACTTAGCAGCATTCCTGGTCTTGACTCACTAGACGCCAGTAGCACACCTCCTCCTTCAGCTGTGACAACTACAAATGTCTCCAGATGCATTTTGCTATGTGTCCCAAAGAGCAAAATCATTCCTTGTTGAGAACTAACGCTCAATTGCATCAATTACCACTTCATGCTGCGGTTTACCCTAGTCTTCAGGATTTACTTGATTATTTTCTAAGAATTATAAAAATATTCTTCCCAACTGCATAGGAAGTTAGGAATATATGCTATGGATATTCTACCCCCAGTCTTAAATCTCATCCATGTTCACCTGAAAATATGCTTTAAAAAAAAAGAAAATCTGTGATTGCCTCATTCCTCTATAGGGTTTTCAATGGCTGGATTTTCAGAATCGCCAGGCCTTTCTCCTGACGCACTTCTGGTTAGACTTGAACCTCCAACCGTTTGGCTAGCAGACAAGCGTGTTAATCATCTGCACCACCCAGGAACTCACCTCCAACTAAGGAAGGGCCCAATGTTATGGTCTCTGCCAGAATCATTAAGTAAATAAAACTTGATTACCAAGTGGCTAACATTTTTAAGCATTGTATAAAATGTTAAGTATTACAAAATAAACGTGGAGATGATAAATCAGAACACTTGTACATTAATAAAACAAACTATTCTTTTTTTTTATTAAGTATGGATACTACATAAAAAACAAAACCAAACATCTTTCTCTTCTGTTAAAACCAAAACACACAAAACTGACTAAATCAATGTATATCCCTCAAATGAGCTAGAAGCTTGTTACAGAACTGCACTATCTTTATCACTATGATTATGGGATATGGATGAACTGAGAAGGGGGAGCAAAAAGGCACAGTCCACCAAGACAGGTGGAGGCAGGGAGAGGCATAGGGTTATTTCATCAACAAGGGCTAGAAACTAAGTTTAAGAATATCTCCTCCTACAGAGGGAAACAAATCAGATAGTTA
This sequence comes from Trichechus manatus latirostris, assembly GCF_000243295.1. Lineage (NCBI taxonomy): Eukaryota > Metazoa > Chordata > Mammalia > Sirenia > Trichechidae > Trichechus > Trichechus manatus. The sequence continues at coordinate 7,407,937 of NW_004443947.1, read as the reverse complement.
CTTCTAATATGTACAAAGAGAATTTGATTAACAAGTTGTTATAGTTTAGTTTTCTAAATCAGTCTAAAGATGAAAAATCATACTAAGTTGTATTTAAGACAGTTCACTCTTTCAAATCTCTACTTATAGAATGAGTACACTGATGCCTTAATACAATGCTATTGAGGTTTTTCATTTTTTTAATAGTAGAATTACTTTATAATGATATCTAGGTGTCTAGGATATATCTACAGTTAAATGCAACTCTATTCTATAACAATAGTCTTACAGGGAAGAGTTGAGAATTTGAATCATGGGCAGAGACAAGGATGAAGCAGCAAAGTACAGGATCATTTCCCAGTTTAATGCTTTTCAAACACTAGATATTTCTCCCTATTAATTAAAAGATATCCAAATCACTGAGCTGCTGAATTAACCAATTCTAAAAAATATCTCTTCTAGATTTCATGTCAGTAAGAGCTAAGAAATTCTTATTGTTATTTAAAAAGAGAAAGAGAAAATTTCAGATAAAATATTGAGGGAGATTAAAGGAAGAATTAAGATGTAGAATAAAATTCAGTTTCCACTGAGAAATAGTTTTGATTCAGTAGTAACTAGGAAGTATAAAACACATTGGCAGGTTATTTTTGGAGGAAGATCTTGGGGGGAAATGCTGTCAATTTTAATGTATAGGAAAATATTGATTAATGTTTTCTCAGCATTTAGTGTTGCTAGTCTTAAAAGCTTATTCTAACATTGCCAAACTAAATCAATACCTGGTCAAAAGTTCAGACTAGAGCACTTGTAAGGTCATTTTTGCCTTCTAGGTACAGAGTAGTTAAAGCTTTGATTCTTACATGCTATATATATATATGTATTCATACATGTATATGTATATACATATACACACATTTATAGTCTCTTCTCTTTCACTGTTTTATATGAAAACTTGTTTAGGACTCATCTTTCTTGCTATATTTATGGTTATTTTTAGAGCTTTTATAAACTCTGGGGGGAAAAAAACAAAAAGTATATTTAAGAAAAAATAAATCATAGTATCCCACTACCTAACATAAACATTAGCATGCATCTTTTCAAACTTGGTATGCGTATGTGAGAGGGGGAGAGGAAGAGAGAATAAAAATGAAATCATATGTTCAAAGAAACTTAAAAATATTACTGAGGTCATTGCAGCTATGGCTTCTAGAGTTTGACTTTACTGATGTTCTAGCTTTGGAGCTGTAATGTCATTGTTAACTTCTCCTTTGGGAAGGGATTGTCAGTATTTTTTTTCCAAAATTGATCTTGCTATTTAAGAGTTAGGTATTAGTAGAGTTTATGTTGAAAGCACAATGATGTGAGAGATGCAAAATCCAGGACTTAATCTGAGGAAATGCAGTGTAAATTAGAACAAAGGGAATACCTAGCTAATAATGGAGAAGTTTCCCAAAACTTGTTTTGTGTGTAGTTTGCAAGCATATAGTATTTCTTACTGTTATTAACGGTACTTTATAGTGACCCTATACAACAGAGTAGAACTGCCCCATAGGGTTTCCAAGGCTGTAAATCTTTACGAAGCAGACTACCACATCTTTTGTGGGCGAAATTTGTCTTTTGACTGAAAGGTGACCTCTGGGAGTGGTCTGAGTTCCATATTTAAAGAGTTACCCCAGGGCGATAATCTCGAGGGTTCATACAGTTAAATAATAAATATGTTGTGGGAAGATTTAAGCCTACGTAGCGCTGGATAAGTGTTCGGCTACTAACCGAAGGGTCAGCAGTGCGAATCCACCAGCCACTCCTTGGAAACCCTGTGGGGAAGTTCTACTCTGTCCTATGGGGTCACTTTGAATTGGAATCGACTCAACGGCAACCGGCTTGGTTTCTTTTTGGTTTTCCCTTCCTGGAGCCCTGATGGCACAGTGTTAAGAGCTTCTGCTAACCAAAAAGTCAGCAGTTCAAATCCACCAGCCGCTCCTTGGAAACCCTGTGGGAGCAGCTCTGCTCTGTCCTATAGGGTTGCTATGAGTCTGACTCAATGGCAACAGGTTCCCCCAACCCTTTCCTTGGCTGTAGGATGCTTCATTAACTTACGTCTACTCAGGGAACATCTATATAAATACGTAGTGATTATACATAACAGCTAGATTTTTGTGTGGCCTTTGGTATGTAGTCTCATTACTTTATAGTTATACCTCATATAGTATGGTTTTTACTATGCTCTAAGATTTTGAATGTCTCACAGAACTTCTTGTTTGAAGTGAGGCTACTTTCTTTCCATTGTATATTGTGCTTTTCTACATCAGTGCGTTTTTTAGCTTGATTGTACAATGAACTGAAGCATACTTAGAATACACTTTTTGATTTTTGAATGTTAGTTATTTTATTTGAAATTTTCTTTCCTCTAATGATAAAATTTTCCATATATAAGTTTTCGTATTTATTCATCCTATTCCAAATTGAAAAGCTTGCCTTCACCATTTAAATGCAAGTTGTTCCTATTTATTATTTCCTTCTTAAACTACTTAAGGATCATCTATTATAAAAAAAAAATTATTTTTTTTCCAATCATTTATTTGTCCTGTGCAGATTACCTTGTAATTTCTAATCAGTGTATTTAGTTTTCAGTTGGTATATAGGGAAATAAAAAACATACACAAGAACCTGTTTTCTACTCTACAATCTATCCAATGTAAAAGGATAGTCTCTTCTCTTGCTTCCAAGAGTATTACATTTCACTCAGTAACAGATAAGCAATTTTCCCATTTTCGGAGCTCCTATCACAGGTTAAGTGTCTTATTCAATGTTCATTCCAGAAGCATTGGGTATCATTTTATTGCTCTCCAAGTTCATTTTCACTATGTCCTACCTGCTATATGTAGTGGCACATCTAATCCTTTCACTTCAAAATTGAAAGAATTTAAAGGGCATATAGACTACTCTGAGTCATTTAGGCAGAGAGAAGTATACATGACATGATGCAACCATCACAAGCCAGATTAACAGCAGGGTTTACTCAAAAGGCCCAATGTATTAATTTCTGGCAACACAACAATGATCAAAGCCCAAATTATTATTGTCAAGGTAACTGAAGTCCAAGGCAGAAATTTACTGATGACTGCCAGAAAAAGCACAAGCTATGACAGTGAAACTTTATATTATGGGACCACCATGAGTCCCTCCCTCCACTACTTCTGAGGAGGCACTTCAGGAGAAAGGATGGTCTCTGCTCCTTTTAACTAAAAACTAACCAGTTGCTGTTAAGTTGACCCTGACTTATGGCAAACTCATGTGTGTCAGGATAGAACTATGCTCCATAGGATTTTCAATGGCTGATTTTTTGGAAATAGATCACCAGGCTTTTCTTTCAAGAGCCTTGGGTGGACTGGAACTGACAACCTTTTGGTTAGCAGCCAAGCGTGTTAACTGTTTGCACCATCCAGGGACTCCTCTGCCCTTTTTACTAGCTATAACACAAAGATGTGGCTCCACATGTCCCTATGCTGATGTTGCAAACGCAGGAGCTCATTCACTTCTGGTTCCAACTCCAGTCCTGTTAACTGCTGGATATACCAATCAGACAGCACTGTCATATAATCTCCTTCAACTCATCCCTTGGAACGATCATCACTTTTTAATTTTGAGGCAGATAGATTTTCCAATACTCCACCATGGGTGATTCAAGAGCACAGGCCTAGAAAAACTGTATTAAACTTTCTCTAGATTAGACAAAGCCTTCGTTTCTTGTACTTCGAGAACCTCAAGGAAACGTTTCCCCACATGGTTCAACTCCATAGTTCAAGTAAAGCTTGAACAGAGTTTTAAGCTACAACATTCAGTCTGAGACAGGAGGCAAAGCTAATAATGAAAAAGATTACAACCAAGTAAGGGGGAATAAGAAAGATGAGCAAGAGAATTATCACTTTTTGTTATGTGATCCAGTTAGATAATTAAGATCTTAGTTCAAAATTTCTATCTTGTGAAATGCAATATACAGTGAAAGCTGTGACAGCCAGAACTCGATGAGTTGGCTTTGTTTTTCCAGGTCTTGCAAGTTTTCTGCCTTTGACAGGGTACAGTCATCACTTTTCTATCACTACTTAGTGGAAAGTACTTGAGTTTTCCTTCTCTGACAGGTTTCTGCCTTATACAGGTTCTGGAATTTGCAGGTTTTACTGTAATTTGTTGACTAAGATCAAAGACGATTACCCATCTCGTTTTTTACTGCCTTCATCTCCATTTTGGAGTATGAGCACAAGCGTCCTTAAGAATCATATTCCATTAACTTCAACTCAACTGTGTTTATTGCCATGAATGAAAACACTCAACACACACTTCTGCTGCAAGGGGAAAAAGTCAACCAAAACCCCTCACCATCTGTGAAGAAAATATTGAATTAAAAATTAGAAGGCAGAGTTACAGGAAAGACTACTCCTTTTATTCCTTATTCAGATAAAAAATTCTCTGTGGTTCAGTTTCCTCCCCTGCAAAACACCGGCATTCCAAAAGTCAAAGGTTTCTTCTAAGAATCAAGAACATGATGTGAATGTTCTTTAAAAACTGAAAAGTACAATAAAAATGTATCATTAATAAACAATCATGGTTCTTCTCACATATTTGTGAACTTTAAAGTATTGAAAAGCCGTTATTTTAACGACTTCAGTAAGATTCACACATTCAATAAATATGTATTATGTACCTATTACTTATAAGCCACTGGGGTAGGCCCGGTTTAGATATTTACAAATAAGTTGAGTATATCTCATATGTATGGTCAATAAATGCTTGCTGTGCAAATAAGGTCAGAAAGGGAGATTTTAATAAATGAAGAATGAAAACAGACTTGAAAAGTACTTCAAACGAGCCCTGGTGGTGCAAGGGTTAAGCACTCGGCTGCTAACCAAAAGGTCAGCTGTTCAAATCCACCAGCCATGCCATGGCAGAAAGACGGGGCAGTCTGCTTCCGTAAAGATTACAGCCTTTAAAACTGTAAGGGGCAGATCTACTCTAACCTACAGGGTCACTATGAGTCGTAATTACTTGACAGCAATGGGTTTAAAGTACTTCGAAGGAGCCCTGGTGGTGCAGTGGTTAAGCACTCAGCTGCTATCCGAAGGGTCAGCTGTTCTAACTCACCAGCCACTCCACTGGAGAAAGGTCTGGCAGTCTGTTTCTATAAAGATTAAAGCCTTGGGAACCCTAAGGGGCAGTTCTACTCTGTCCTATAGGGTCACTATGAGTCAGGATCAACTGGACAGCAACGGGTTTTTTAAAGTACTTCAAAGATAAGTTCCAAACCTACAACATATCCCCAGACTCTTCTCTTCCTCCAGCCTCCTCCGTTTAAAAAAGAAAAAAAAGTTCAGCTAATTCTTAAAGGGTGTCTCCATCATTCCCTGTTTACGGTTAAAGATGCTCATGAAACCTGGGATTCTGTTTCATTCAACATCAGCACAAAATCAGCCCAACTGTAGCCTAACACAATTCCTGGGCTGGGTGGGCTATAATTAGTCCTCTCTTCATATCAAAAGCAATACAAATCACCACAGGGTTTGCTAATGATGACAGAATAAAATAATACAACACAATTAAACACATGTAGGGAGGCCTTAACAAATAAATTAGATCACTGCCTCCCTTCATCAAATGCACAAGAATCTATCCCAAAGTTAGAGAGTCTCTAAAAAATAATGGGCTTTTGTACAACTAAGGAACTAGTTAGTAATAAAATAACTTCAACCAAAAACCAGATAAAATCATTAAAGCCAAGTACTAAACTTTTCACTCTCTAAGTGATAAAGTCACAACTGTCCATCCATTATTTCACATATTTAATCTTTCAATCAATAGCTATTTATTGTATGCTAGATACTAAGGATACAGTAAAGAGCAAATCAGAAAAGTCCTTGCCCTCACAAAGCTTACAATACTGGGGGGAAGACAGCAGAGTTGGCCTCACAGCACCAAGGTGCATTTCCAGCTTCAAACGGGCTGATAGAAGTCCACATCTTAAATAATGAAACAGTTTTATTTACAGAGTGAATTATGAAGCCAAGAGTTATTCTGGAAGAGAAAGACCACCTGAGGGCTTGTTCCTCACCCTAGGAATTCCAGGCAAATGCAAATCAATTTGCAGGGGTAGGGAGGTGGTGAGAAGGGTGACAGAGGTGGACAAGTAAACAGCTTCTGAGAATCTGTAACCAGGCAATAGTCACCACACTTCACTGATTCCTTTTCTTTTTAAATGTTTTATCTCTCCTTTGTTTGCTTTTAAACAGTTTTCTCAGCATTAATTTGGGTAGCAATTTACTCTTCTAAATTGTGTAAACTTCTTAATGTAGTACTATCCCTTCAGTAATTCTATAAAACTCCAAACATCTAATGCAATGCCCAACACAGTACACTTTTCCTCAGAACTGGGAAAAATGGACTGAAGTTATATGTGTTAGGTAAATATTTTTTCCTAGTATCTAGTCACATGACTTTTTAAAACCAGGTTTTAAGACTGAGTTCCAAAGAACCCAAGGAAACAAAATAAACACCTGCTTCACAGTTATACAAATATGATCAAAATTACTTTGTAAATTGTATTTTTGCTATTTTTAAGAACCATAATAAAAAGCATCACACAGCAGATATTAAATTTCAAACATAAAGACCACCATGAAATATGTTAGCTTGTGCTGCTGGGTCACATTTATTGTGAAGACATTGGAATGAAGCTTCTCTTGCTATCTCTATGCACATATGAAACTTAGGAAACGTCTAGTAAATGTGTCATTGGGAAGACTGTATCTCTGCATAACTTTTGTTAAGACAGGCACACACATTATCTACTCGTGTAAAACTGTACAAGTGAGCACGCTAATAAATACAGCACACGGATGTCTAGGCTCAATTAAATGTCATAGCAAGCTCAAATGCGTCTGCTCAGTATATGCTCTTATCATCACATAGCAACTGAACAATGTTCAGTGGAAATATAAGTCATAATGCTGCCAGACAGATATTAATGTTTACGCTGTAGGTACAAATGACAGTGTTGATGCTTCAACCTTGAAAAAAATCTCCTACAGAGCTTTATGAGACTTTATATGGTTTATTTCTACTTCTTATGAATCCAGACTTTCTTGACCCAATACAACCAAAATGAAACAAAAGGAAACCAAATGCTGAGGCTGATATGCTGCTGTTCAATATAAGATACGCCTAAAAGAAGATTCAATTGTTTTTTTTTTTTAAAGTTTGTTTTTATTTTTTTGTGAATCAAGACTCTCTTGACTCACTACAACCAAAGTGAAATAAAAAGAAAATTCTAAGGCTGATATGTTAGTGCTCAATATAAGATGCATCTAAAGAGAAGACTCAACTGTTAAAAAAGTTTGACTCTATTGATCTCATCCAACATGCTCATTTTATAGATGAAGATAAAGTAAGAAGCTGGGAAGTCAAGTCAATTATTTAAGGTCCTATATAAAGAGAGGCAGGAGCCCTGGTGGTGCAGTGGTTAAGAGCTAGGCTGCTAACCAAAAGGTTGGCAGTTCAATTCCACCAGCCACTCCCTAGAAACCCTATGGGGCAATTCCACTCTGCCCTGTAGGGTTACTAGGAGTCAGACTTAACTCGACAGCAACAAGTTATAGAGAGGCAGCGGTGGAACAAGAACGCAAGCTTTCTGATTCCCAGATCTTTTCACTACATCACACAGTCACGATGTAATAAAGTGAATACTACTTTCTCTCCAATGCCATTATAAAGTCAAAGACGTGTTCCACGCAAATGTTAACTGAACTTAAAGCATTATGAAAGAACCAAAGCTACGACTCTCTCCTAGGTCCAACGTAGCTTACATTCTGAGGAACAACGTAAGGTCAGCCTGCATCGGCGGATTCAACCAACCACAAATCGAAAATATTCGGGCCGGCAGGGGAGGGAATACGGGAAAGTTCCAAAAAGCAAAACCTGAATTTGCTGCGCGCAGAGCACTATGCTGAATTCACTTGAATGAAGTGATGTGCAGGCACACCCTGCTGTAGCCTCCCACCATTTCACAGATCCTCAGTCTCCCTCCAGCACTTATTGTTTGAGCATTGTTCACCTGGCGTCTCCTTTGTTCACCACTTGTGTTGTGTGCACCCTTTGCTTCTGTGAAAAAAAAAAAAAAAAGGCTCCTAAAAAAGCAATGAAGTGGTCAAAGCAATCCCTCAAAGGCTAAGTGTGAGGGGGTTGAGGAGAGCGAGAGGAAGGAGTTTCAGGCTAGTGAGGGATGGCTGGCTAGCTCTGGAAAGTGCTACAACCTCAAGCACTTCAAGATCACAGGCGAATCAGCATCGGCTGATGCTGAAGCAGCATCAGCGTTCCCAGAAGAGCTCAAGAAACTCAGAGGAGAATGGCTACCTTCCAGAGCAAGTCTTCCATTGTGATGAGACAACTATTTACACAGTATTTACAGCGTATTATGTATTATACTCTTTTTAGAATCAGATATACCTAATTTCCAGTTTAAAGGAAATATAGAGAATAGAGGAACACGCTAAATGACATCACAGGGAAACAATAAGACAAATCCAGAATGGGGGGCATTCTACAAAACTCAGTCAATGTCATGGGAAAAAAAGGAGGAGGGCTGTTCTAGATTAAAAGAGACTAAAAGAGCCTGGGTGGCAAAGGTACTTTGCCATTGGTTGCTAACCCAGAGGTTGGCAGTTTGAACCCACCCAGCGACTCCACAGAAGAAAAGGCTTGGTGAACTGCCATGAAAATTACAGACAATACATGCTACAATATGGATGGAGGTGGAAGACATTATGCTGAATGAAATAAGTCAATCACAAAAGGACAAAATATTGTATAACTTCACTTATATAAAAAGACAGAAAAAGGTATATGTATAGAATAAAGTTTATTAGTGGATACCAGGGGCGGGAGACAGGAGGAAAGGGGGAGGGGGTTAACTGCTGAAAATATCACATTGATTAAGGGTAGGGTTACACAGCCAATTATTGTAACTGCCGTCAATAAGTTGTACATCTGTAAAAAGTTGAATTGGCAAAAGTTGTGTGACAGGCATATTTACAACATTGACTTTAAAAAAAAAAGAGTAGCTGCTGAGGCTGCTTATATACAACCAAATCCTCATGGGATTTGGTTCACTGGTTTGGAGGTTCAGGGTTATGGCTTCATGGGCCATCCCAGTTAACTGGCCTAATAACGTGTTTAGTGCTTCAGTTCTACCTCCTAGCTTGTTGCGTAGTGCCTGGGGTCTTAAAAACTTGCAAGTGGCCGTCAAAGGCACAACAATTGGTCTCTATTCACCTGAATAACAGAGGAAGGAGTGTCAGGAATAGAAGGAGGATAAGGAATGTGTGGCAATTGCCTCCATAAACAATTGTCCCCTTTACCATGAGACCAGAAAAACCGGATGGTGTCCTGTTACCATTACTAAACACTTTGACCAAAGATTCTATAGAAGAATGCTGATCAAAAGAGAGAAACGCAGAAGAGAATTTAAAATTCTCATGGACTCCAGACTTCCTGGAGCCATGGAAGGTGGATGAACCCCAAAACTATTGCCCTGAGATAATCTTTAAACCTTACACCAAAAATATCCTCTGAAGTCTTCTTAAAACAGTTTAGCTTAACTAGTAAAAAAAAAAAATGTCTGCCTTGGGCATTAAGCTCCTTTAAGAATTATCTATATGGTATATGGGATCGAACTAACAACAGTAACTTGAAAGATCAAAGAGCAGTGAATTTATGTTCATGGGAGAGGAATAACTCAGAAAAGGAGGGTGAGAATTGCTGCACAACTCAAAGAATGTAATCAATGTCTCTAAATTGTACATGCAGAAACTGCTGATGTTTTGCTGTGTATATTCTCAACAACAACAAAATAAAGTTAAAAAAAATTACAGTCAAGAAAACCTTATGGAACAGGTTCTACTCTGTAACACACATGGGGTCACAATGAGTCGGGCTGACTCCGCAGCAGCTAACAACAGCAAAGAGACAAACATAATGTGTAAATGCTGACTATGTCCTATTTCGGGAAAAAAAAAAAAAAAAAGCTATAAAAGAAAATTTGGGGACAACTGGAAAATTCTGGTTATGGACTAGATCTCAGAAAATATTACAGAACAATTGCTAATCTTCTTAGGAGTGAAATGGTATTGTAGGAGAACGACTCTATTTTTAAGAGATGCATGTTGAAGGGTCATGATGTCTGCACTCACTTTCAAACCAAAAACCAAAACCAAACCCACTGCCATAGAGTCGATTCCAACTCATAGTGACCCTACAGGACAAAGCAGAGCTGCCCCACTGGGTTTGCAAAGCTGCAGTCTTTATGGAAGCAGACTGCCATATCTTTCACCCATGCACTTTCAAACAGTTAAGCAAAAAGAAGTATATATACACAAACATATAAAGCAAATATGACAAAATGTTGTTTAAAATAACTGATGACTATTCAAGAGTTTGTTGTACTCGTTCTTCAACTTATCAGTATGTTTGAAAAACGTCATTTGAAAAGAAAGAAGTACACGCAGTTTTGGTAAAGATTATCTAACCCTATCTCCTCTTTTAACAATGGAAGAAACTGAGCCCAAAGTACCACAGTTAATGTCTGTAGAATCAGCCCAAACTCTTCCATGTGCCAGAAAACCGGGACCTAATTAAGAGACACAGACTGATCTGGGACAAATACATACATGTTCATGGAAGAAAATTAAACATGTCTTATGCTTTTTCTGTGACAATACCACTAAAATTATAAAAGATTAAGAATCTTTTAGAGACTTTAACAACCTAGTATATTAGAATTTTGTATGAAATAACCTTGCAGAATACAGCATTACACGGAATTAGTTCCTTAGCTCAAGCCCGTTGCCGTCAAGTGGATTCCAACTCACAGCTAACCTACAGAACAGAGTACAACTGCTCCAAAGGGTTTCCAAGGAGCAGCTGGTAGATTTGAACTGCTGACCTTTTGGTCAGCGGCCAAGCTCTTAACCACTGTATCACCAGGGCTCCTAGTTTGTTAGAAGCACAAAAAAAAACAAAACAAAACAACCTTTTTTTTTTTTTTTTTTAAATAACTAGTGTCACCTATGAAACTGTCTTGGTCTACTAATAATGGCAATATGGCCTCCCAAAACCTGACAACATACCTTAAAAACTTCGTATTTCACCTATCCCCTCCACAAGCTTCTTGCCAATGCCTCAAAATGTCATGTTTTTTTTCATATCCTTGTACAAGTAATTTCCTCTCCCTACAGAATGTTTTTCTGTCCGTTCTTCATCTACTGAACTCCAGTCCCACTCCTCTTTCAAAGACCAACTTCTAATGCCACCTCTTCAGTGAAGCTTTCTGCCCCCCTCCCCATTATTCCTCAAACCTCCATAATACTTTTTTCTTTACCATACAGACTTTTAAAAGTTTACCTATTTACCTGTATGAACTCTCCCTTAGAACATAAGCTATTTAATAGCACAAGCAAGTCTTATTTATCTCTCTAATTAGAGCTAGCTTCAAGTCCTGGGGAGTTAGAAATAATGGGAGCGTGGTATTTTAAAAATTTTGGGAAGAAGCATCTTAACTCATCTAAGAAATACAGTGTTTGTCCTGAGTTGAAGATGACAGCTTACCATAAAGCAGATTTACAACTAAATGAAGTATCTGTTACTCTGCCCCTTTGATACTCTTGTCACACAGCCCATAAGCATGGAAACTATCTGAACTGATGCAAAGTAGTAGTCTGAACCTGCTTATACCTAACAGCCAATTATAATAAAAGGAAAAATTACCTAAGCACTTTCCTTTGAGGTTAAGAACTCAATCAAAAAGCCCAAAAGTCACATATTCATTTCGTCAAGTCTGGAGCAAATATGTATCATTAAGATCTTACGCTCAAATAAATTCATTTAAAGTGACTTTCACATGTAAATATTTTTTTCCTACACATCTAACAACAACAGAAATTCCATTTCTGAAAACAGAGCTATAATGGAAACTTCTAAAAGTTTTACTGCAAACATGCAAAAATATGACAGTACAACACCCAGTTTTACTCAGGAATATTTAACCTCTCAGCTCAATATTTGGATATATTCAAAAACAAACTTGATTTTTGCTGACTGCATTTCAAAGTCGCTGATGTAAGACGAATGAATACATGCTGATTGTTCTTGGCCAACACACATGCATCTTTAAGTACATATGCGTTAGTAAAGTTTTCAACCTATGGTCCTTGAACTACCAGTGAATCATGAGGAGCTTGCTGGTAGCCTAGTACTGCTCAATAAGCAGAAAGCTGGGTAGGGATGGTGGGGGGCGGCGGGAAGAATCAGGTGCAGTGGTCCACTAAATGAAGATAAACCATTCAGGTGGTCTGCAGTAAGGAAAAATAAGAGAATCACTAAATCAGCAAAAGTATGTGTCATCATGCCCGATTAATCTGATCATGCTGCTTAACCTAAATCAACCTAATGCTCTCTTACAGCAAAAGAATGTGTTTTGTCCAAAAGCCATGACAGATACATAACTAATCCAGTAACTTAAAGGCAAGAGTTCGTTATTACTAGTGATTAACACTCAATAACCATTTTCATTAGAAGACTCACCTGGGTATATTACTACAGTACTAACAAGATGCTGCCAAGGCTTTGCAATTATAGTAAGAAAATCTAATCGTTTTAAAAATAAAATCCATCTATCAAAATCTGTCTAAAAGAAAGAAAGCTGTTACAGACTGGTCTATCAAAAGACAAAGGAATAAAGATCTCTATAATTTTCAATGGGTTAAAGCTCTGTCCATAGTATATAGTGTTAATATCAGTTCCTAAATAAATTAAAATTAGAGATGAAAAATGCCTCATTTAATATCCATAGCCAGGATTTTCTTTTAAAATGCCCTTCTCCAACATAAATCCCAAGATCACTTTGATTGGGGGAAAAATTCAATCTTTGCTTGATAAAAGATTGAAAACAGAGTGGGACTAGCCCAGTGGAAGGTAACCAGTTAGGCAATAGCTACAACAGCCCATGCCAGTTTTTAACATAAATTCTAAAGCTTAAATATCTCCACAAGGATCATTCAGCTTTCCCCATGTCCAATATTTTCCAACTGCAGCTTCCCTGAGCGACAGTTCTCATACCTGCCAAACCTACCTACCCAGAGTACAGTTATATTTTCAACTTATGCCTTCTTGCCGACTGTTTTTCCTTTGGGCCCTCTCCCCATAACACTACTCCTAGTAAAAGCTGCCACCTGCTTCACATCAAGCAAATGCCTCCTATTTCAAGGTGGGTTCAAGGCCTTGGAAGAAAGGCCTGGTGATGTACTTCTGCAAAAACAGCCACTGAAAACCCTATGGCGCACAGTTCTATTTTGACACAAATGGGATCTCCATAAATTGACTCAATGGCAACTATCTTTTTTTCAAAGTATAAGTCTCTCTGAGGTGGTATGAAATTTTCTGCACCCCTCTCATAAAGCTCTACAGTTCACCAACTCAGAAAATATGAGTGATTTTTACTTCCACTGTCACTCTAGGGATAAAAGGAGGAGACTAAGTAGGGATAAAAGGAGGAGACTAAGTCTTCAGTCCTCCTCATACTCAGTTCTGCTTCCTTCTTTAGTATAGACGCAAGAGTAGAAGCATAAAACAAGAACATTCAATAAACAATGCAGGTGATATATAGAAGTTAACGTATGGGACACTGAAAATACATAAGGAAAAGGGATGTATGATATTATTGGTGAAAGAAGAAAGGAATGTCTTGTAGAGTATTATTTGTCCTGCATTACACCAAAAAAAAAAAAATGACAGGAGAGAAAAGACCAAAATGAACGTCAGGAGAAACTCTGAAACTTGCTCCTGAACGAAGAGTAGCTAAAGCAAATAGAAGAAATGATGAAGAGGAAACAGAAGATTTCAAAGGGTGGCTTGAGAAGGCAAAGTAAAGTATTATAATGAAACGTGCAAAGATCTGGAGTTTGAAAACCAAAAGGGAAGAACATGCTCGGCATTTGCAAGCTGAAAGAACTGAAATAAAAATTCAAGCCTAAAGGTGCAATTTTGAAGGATTCTATGGGTAAAATATTGAACAACGCAGTAAGCATCAAAACAAGACGGAAGGAATACACAAGTCAGTGTACCAAAAATAACTGGTCGGTGTTCAACCATTTCAGAATGCAGCATATGAACAAGGACTGATGGTATTGAAGGAAGAAGCCCAAGCTGCACTGAAGACACTGGTGAAAAACAAGGCTCCAGGAATTGATGGAATACCAACTGAGATGTTTCAACAAATGGATGCCGAGGAATTTGGAAGAGATCCATATTTGTGCCCATTCCAAAAGCGATCCACCAGAATGAGGAAATTATTGAACAATATCATTAATATCACATACAAGTAAAATTATGCTGAAGATTATTCAAAAATGGTTGCAGTAGTACATCAATAGGGAACAGCCAGAAATTCAAGCTGAATTAAGAGGATGCGGAAAGAGAGATATCACTGCTGATGTCAGATGGATCTTAGCTGAAAGCAGAAAATATAAGAAAGATGCTTACCTGTGTTTTATTGACTAGGCAAAGGCATTCAACTGTGTGGATCGTAACAATTATGGATAACATGGCAAAGAACAGGAATTCCAGAATACTTAATTGTGCTCATAAGGAACCTATACATAGACAACAGGCACTTGTTCCAACAGAACAAGGGGGTACCGCATGGTTTACAATTCTGAAAGATGTTGCTTCAGGGTTGTATTCTTCCTTCATAGTTAATCTATATGCTGAATAAATAATCCGAGAAACTGGACTATACAAAGAAGAACGTGGCATCAGGATTGGAGGAAGACTCATTAACAATCTATGATATGCAGATGCACAACCTTGCTTCTGAAAGCAAAGAGAACTTAGTACTTACTGATGAAGATCAAAGACTATAGCCTTCAATATGCATTACACCTCAACCTGAAGAAAATAAAAATCCTCACAACTGGACCAATAAGTAGTATTATGATAAACGAAGAAAGGATTGAAGTTGTCAATTATTTCCTTTTACTTGGATCCACAATCAATGCCCATGGAAACAGCAGTCAAGAAATCAAATGACATATTGCACTGGGCAAATCTGCTGCAAAAGACGTTTTGAAAGTGTTAAAAAGCAAAGATGTTACTTTGAGGACTAAGGTGCACCTGACCCAAGCCATAATATTTTCAATTGCCTCATATGCATGAGAAAGCTGGACAATGAATACGGAAGACTGAAGAAGTACTGATGCATTTGAATTACAGTGTTGGCAAAGAATACTGACTATACCATGGACTGCCAGAAGAATGAACAAATCTGTTCTGAAGAAGTATAGCCAGATGTTCCTTATTAAGTCAGATGGTGAGACTTCATCGTATGTACTTTGGACCTGTTATTAGGAGGGATTAGTCACTGGTAAAGTGGAGAGTCAGCAAAAAAGAAGAAGACCCTCAATGATATAAACTGATACAGTGGTTGCAACAATGGGCTCAAACATAGCAACGATTGTGAGGATGGTGCATGACAGGGCAGTGTTTCATTCTGTTGTACACAGTGTCAGTATGTCACACATAGCAACGACTGTGAGGATGGTGCATGACAGGGCAGTGTTTCACTCTGTTGTACACAGGGTCAGTATGAGTTGGAACCAACTCAACGGCATCTAACAACAACATCAAGGTCAAAAGCACTGCTGGTATATTCTGGAGCTTGATGCCCAAGGAGTCTATTTTGTGTTGGGATATGAGTAACAAACTATAGCTAGAATTTCTGCAAACAATACAAGTAGAAAAAAAGTTAAGAAACCAAATTACTTTCTGAAACAATGAGAATGGCCTGTTCAAATACAATCTGATCTGTAAATTTTACAGATTCCTGTTATTACTGTTTTTCAATACAAAATTCAGGAGACTGCGCCTCTCCTCTGTGTCAGGCCCTGATTCACAGGTGATTTCTCTCATTTCTCCACCTTTTGTGAATCTCTCATGACTCAATTCTTAGTACTTTCCTCCTCTTTTCACTTACCTATAGCAGTCACCTTCAAACTCCAAAATTCACACCCATAATTCTAAATATCTAGGAGCTTCTTATCTAACCTTTTGTACCACCCTAAATTATGTCTCCACTTAAAAATTCTTCTGTTGTTTAAACCTGAACGTACAGAAAGCTAAACTAGGGTGTTCTCCAGCTGTCTCTTTCTTACTTCCCAATACCAGTTAAGCCATCTAAATCTTCCTGGTCACCAAGGTTCACAAAAATGGATTTTACTTCTCTTTCTCTTCCGTATTCCTGCATCCAATAAATCACCAACTCATGTCATTTCTTTTTTTCCTAATGGTTTCCTGACTCTAGTTTCTTCCCACTTTAAGCAATCTGGAACAAATGATTAAGTGCTTGACTACTAGCCAAAAGGTTGGTTGGAAACTACCCAGAGGTGCCTTGAAAGATAGGCTTTGCGATCTGCTTCCAAAAGGTCAAAGCACAGAAAACCTTATGGAGTAGTTCTACTCTGCACACATGGGGTACCATGAGTAAGAATTGACTCCACAGCAACAATTACATTAGACTAGGGCTTCTCAAACTTTAATATGCCTAGAAATCATTTGGGGATCTTGTTAAACATGCTCCAGATGATGCCAATGACGCTGCTCCAGGGACCACACTTTGAGTAGCAAAGTGCTAGATTGTAAATTCCTTCAGGGCAGGGGCTTTTTTTTGTTCCCTGTTGTAATTTCAGCAATGAGTACACAACACTGGCTCAACAAATATTTATTGAATGAATACAGAGTCAGTATACTCTTTCTCTTTAGAAGCAAGGATGGAAAGACATCGTTTCATGTACTTTGGACACGTTATCAGAAGGGACCAGTCCCTGGAGAAGGACATCATGCTTGGTAAAGTAGAGGGTCAGAAAAAAAGAGGAAGGCCCTCAACGTAACAGACTGACACAATGGCTCCAACAATGGGCTCAAGCATAACAATTATGAGGATGGCGCAGGACTGGGCAGTATTTCATTCGGTTGTACATAGGGTTGCTATGAGTTGGAACAGACTCGACGGCACCTAACAACAACACACTCTTTCAGTCTCTCTTTTCATCAGACCACGAGTCCTCCTCAAGAGTCCACAGTAGCATTCTACTCACTACCTGTCCAGTCTCTCCATCATTTCCTGCTACACACACTGCTCCAACCAAAGTGCCACCTTATTAACCACTACCCAGTGCATTTTGTTATTTACAACAATTTTCAAGTCTTAACTCATAACCATTCTTCCATGTGGCATGTTCTCTTTACCAGCTTACACTGGTCACTCTTATAGAGCCTATTCTAACTAACCTTATCCTGCTGAGATCACTTTGTTTTCCTTTATTCCTCCAGCTCTTGCACAGTTCACGCTATGTTCTATCTACCTACCTACTTAAATACCTATATGTTTATGTACTATTTTATAATTTTTCATTGCATATTATATTTTTTCCTAAAAAAAGATTTTGACATATTTAAGAAATAGGATTATGATTTCTTTTTTTGTTTCTGAACTACAGTAACCAATACATTGGGCATATTTTAGCTGGTATTCAATGCTTGTTGATTGCAAAATGCCTCCCCCAAAAATACAACCATCATCTCTTGATAAAGATGCTGAAGAGGGTTTATGGATTACCTCTGTCAGCTTTTAAAAAAACCATTTCACTGCTAATAAGCCTTTTCACCAGAGTAGACAGAGGAAATAAACTTAAAACAGTCACTTTTTCTATTCATAGTTGAGAAAGCAAATTTTAGTTATAAGGTTCATGAACATTGGTTATAAATCTACTTTCTTCATCAGTGAAGGGTTGGTAATATAGATTTAAAAAGTAAAACTGGGGGGGAAAAAGGAAACAAGAAACTAGCATTTTTTATTATAGCCACGGGTTCAAGTTCTGACTGCCATTTATAAGCTATGTGATGTTGAACAAGTTATTTAATTTTGAGGGGCTTCAATTTCTTCATGTATAAAACAGAGGTATCTATCCACCTCACAGAGTTGTTGAGGACTAAACGAGATAAGTAATCACTTAGCACAGTACTTGTTACATAATAAATACTGGATAAATGGTAGCTGTTATTATTCAAAAACCACTGTTACTCACTGAGTAGGTGTCTGTAAGGCTGCTATAAATGGATATCCGAAAAGACTCCATGGTGTTCCCAAGATATTCAGAAATAAAGACTAAAGAAATCAATGTTCAGCATTCGGTGTTATCTTATCCTGTAAAGCTGGAAACTTGTGACCACCAGAATCAGTCCTCCTGGGATATCACTGAATGTACAGAATGAATGATACACCCAGAAATAGAGAGCCTACTTTGCACGTCACCACACTTCCACTAAAGAGGTGAACAAAGTGAGAAGAAACCAGTTGGCTGTATTAAACTGATTTAATTTTGTTTTTTTCATATTTTTTTATTATAAGAAATCATAAGGGACCTAATTCCTTAGCAAATGCCCTGGGCTAAAGCCTGCTCTAGAGGTCCTAAGTGCCAATCCCAGCATCACAATATCATCATAATAAGGCAGAGAACCATACAGAATATGCTGTCTAAAAATGTCAAAACAACTGGAAATCCTAGGAGCATGAAAGCTTGTAGAGAGCTGTTAAATAATCTTGCATAACCTCTATGATATATACCTATCTTGGCTAAAATTAGGCATTTAAAAAATGCTCAAAGTAGCTGAAATTCAAAAACTGAATTCTAGGCAAGTTATGCCAGGGGAAGATACTACAAATAATTCCAAAATAATAGATAACACGAATCTTATAATGTGAAGTAGGCCATTTTCATATTCAACAGTCTCTTGCAAAAATTTCCCAAATTCTTTCAAAGTAATCCAACTAATAAGGAAGCTTTTCACAATATATACTTGATCATTTGCATATATGAGACTTGGATCCAAAAGGAAAGTACACAATCTCAACTGGCCAAAAAGGTTAAAAAAAAAAAAAAAAAAAGTAAGTTTTTTACGAGGGCTGGCTGATATTCAGAAAGGGTCAAACCAATTTTAAAATGGGACACATGATCAATACACAGGAAGTATCTGAATCTTTACAATTTTAAATCTGTCATGAAAAGTATCTGAAAAATATATTTCACTCCTTGTTGATAAAAGAATTTTCATAACCTGTTACGTCCAGATTAAAACTACTAACCATGTTTCTATGTTTGAAAAGCTAAGGCTCTGTGCCAACACCCTTAGGAAAAAGTCTGTCTTTTCTGAACAAAAACCTACTATAATAACAACTACTTAACATGTTAACCTAAAACACTCACCTGAGCTAATTCTATTAAACAATTAACTTAACTATCATGACAACAATGGAAAATAAAGGCTTCCATAATTAAATTCCAAAACTAACCCTTTTGTCTCACCCAGCCCCTCCCCCACACCTACTTAGATCAGGGCCATCCCCTCCCTGCAGAAGAAAACAAAGATGATGATGATTAACGTTCCTTTTCCTAAATTTTACTTTGGGAAGGCAGAGCATAGCTTTCCTTCCCATGAACTCAGTCCTCTAAGATACTGACACTATAGCTATCTAAGTGGACATCACGGTAATAAATTACCCAAAGCTAAGGCTTCACGCTAGTAAAAAGCCCATGCTAATAATCTTTGGCTGGTCTTAAGTCACACAACAAAAGGTTTAAATAAATTGGTTCAACTTCACTACCAAGAAGGGAAGAAAAAAAATGGTAGAATTTTAAAACCAGAGTGTGAAAAAATTTTTTAATTAAAACTAAACACTGCCTACAAGTACTAATATGCTTCGGGACCATTAATGATCACCTCAAAGAGAAAGAACTATTCTGACGCCCAATTTGACCGAAGTCTGTTTTAAATCATGCCGCTTTTATTTTCTCTTTTGTTACTGAGGACCTAGGTGTTAATGTGCCACCAAACAATAATGCTACGACATGAAATGCACTATAAAGTAGTGTTTTCATGAACCTTTTTTTCCCCAAGACACCCTTCACTGAGTTCTCAAATTATATGCCCAGGATTTAGTCATACAGATTTTTTAACCAAGTGGCATGGCTAAATATCATGTAATTCAGTAAACACATCAGCCTAAAGCTGACTGTATATCATTTACAGACAAAACTTAAGTGACTGGACAAGCAACTGATCTAAATGTCAGTATGTTAAGAAAAAGTTGTACACCCTCCCATCCTCATGAATTTAGTTTAGGAACCTCTCTCTATAGCTCATTATTCTGAGACATCTAACATCAAGTCAGAACAAAACCAACTGTTATCTTTGCCATTCCTGAGAAGTTGTTTATTCTTTAATTAAACCTTCTAACTTCTATTAATTACACTATGGACACAGCAAAAGGTTACTTAGCTCAAGTACTGGTGGTTATATCGACTGAATTAAAATACCTCTCCCCGCAAACTGCTGTTTACAAGAAACTAGAAGTGCGTCTGTGTTCGAAAATTTTAAAAGTACTGATCCTACTTGGTTAAGTCAGACTCTTACGCGTTTGTACTTTTATCCTACATATTTTCCTTTACGTAACACTGATCGGAATTTGAGTAGCTCACCCCGACAGCAAACTGGCCCAACAACCCCATCCCGCAGCAAGAAGCCACGTTTTACTCGGGCAGATCGTTTCCTCTCCCCTCCTTAAAATAATGCCTGTGGCCCACTTGAGACTTCCCCAGTCGAGCTCCAGAAACTCGCAGGTTTAAATGGCCAAATTGGAACCAACCAGGGCAGCTGTCATCTGAAACTCAAGAAAGCTGAGACCAGCCAACTCTGCAGAACAAGGAAGGGTGCGGAGAGATGTGGCGGGGCCCATCGAAGGGAATGCATTAGGCTCCCCGCCCTCCCCCCGCCTCCGCCCCATCAATTCGCTTTTCTGCAACCCCAGCGCCGCCATCCTGTTCCTGAATAATTAAACAGGCTGGAGAGGGAGTGAGGTAGCCAGAAAGGCAGTTTCTGGTCCGAGTTTTCCGATCCGAGGCGGTGGAGTCGGGGAGGCCGGGGGCTGTATCTTCGCGCGCAGAAGACTTTTCCCCGGGGCAGCGGAGGTAACGGGGCGACCCCCGAGGCCGGCGGGGCAGCCGGAAGCGGGGCGCGGGGAGTGACGTGGAAGAGAGGATGACAAAGGGGCGCGGGGGCTCCGGCCGCGCGACCCGCGGGCCCGTAAGGGGTCAGGACAGGTGGCCGGGCCTGGCCGGGAACAATGGGGGGCCGAGGCTGCCCCCTGGCGCTCACCTACCTCCGGTGCCTTCCGAGTTCTCGTTGAGGCTGCCCGAGGAGTCGTGCTGGGCGCCCACACACCCGCCCATGGGGGCCCCCGGCGCCTCGTCCGCCACCTCCGGGCGCTCGTCTGGGCCGGCTGCCGCCTCAGCCTCCTCCGGCGCCGACGCCGCCGAGCTCCGGACAGGCGCGGCGCTCCGCTCG
>NW_004443947.1:7385024-7386366 GCF_000243295.1 Trichechus manatus latirostris | reverse complement strand
CGGCCCCCGCCCCGCGGCGCCGCCCTCTAGCACCTCGGCCTGGGCTAAGCCGGGCCCGCCCGGAACGGCCGGAGAGGGGGCGGGGCCTCGGGAGGCCTGCGCTCTGATTGGCTGCGGGAGGGGCTGCGAGGGGAGTGGGAGGAGAGAGAATGGGGGAGAAAAAAGCGAAGAGGGATCTGTCCGGGAAAAAAGAGGAAAGGAAAGGAGGCAAGAAGGAGGGGGAGAGAGAAGACGGGAAGAAGACTAGAAAGGGAGAAAGAGAGATGTAGCAGGAAAGGAGGAACAAAAGTAAGAAATAAGAACAAAATCGAGTTTCTGTCTTCTCTTCGGACGTCAGCTCTTTATCTTTCTGGTAGAAACGGGTCGGGAGAGGGGCACAGAGAATAATGGAAAACTCACATATGGGGGCTGGCGGTTTCCCAAATAACTGGAGAGAGGGGCGTTTCCTGGCTGAACGTTGAGGTTCCCGCACCTTTTGGAATCGACTAGAGCTCAGTTGGGCTGGTATCCTGAGTCTGGGCTTCCCCTTACCTTCCCTATCCCCACAGCCACCTGAAACCACGGTGTCCCACTATTAGAGGTGGAGAGGGAGTCTGTCGTTGTGATTGCAAACTGCACTCAGATTACCGAGGCGAGGCATCCGTGTAGGGAAAGATAAGCCTGACCTTAGTTCAGGGGGCGTGGATTTGTTTCATTTTGACAGGGATCCTTGTTCAGACACAATGCTACTTCTCCAGATCCTCCCTTTAGGTACCTTAAATCGTCGTTAGAGCAACGTAGAATATAAATAAATAAAATCACCCTACAAAACTCCAGCCTTTGGTCCACTGACCACGCCCCACATTCTTGGCCGTTACTGTTCCAATCTAAGCCAAATTGTTAATGATCCCTCAGAATTGTGCTTCCTATGATACCTCATTGAAGGAGCCCTGGTGGTGCAGTGATTAAGCTCTCAGCTGCTAACCCAAAGGTCAGCAGTTTGACTCCACCAGCTGCTGCGCGGGAGAAAGATGTGGCAGTCTACTTTCCTAAAGATTGCAGTCTGCTTTCCTAAAGATTACAGCCTTGGAAATCCTACGGGGCAGTTCTACTCTGTCTTTTAGGGTCGCTATTAGTTGGAATTGACTCTTAGGCAGTGGGTTATTATGCCTCATTAACAAGCTGCGATATGCACATGACAGCCTTGCTTGCTGAAAGTGAAGAGGACTTGAAGCACTTGCTGATGAAGATCAAAGACTACAGCCTTCAGTAGGGATTATACTTCAAAGTAAAACAAAAATCCTCACAACTGGACCAATAAGTAACATCATGATAAACGCAGAAAAGATTGAAGTTGTCAAGG
>NW_004443947.1:7379060-7384753 GCF_000243295.1 Trichechus manatus latirostris | reverse complement strand
CAAAAAAGAAGACCCTCAACAAGATAGATTGTCACAGTGGCTGTAACAATGAACTCAAACATAGCAATGGTTGTGAGGATGGCGCAGGACCAGGCAGTGTTTCATTCTGTTGTACACAGGGTTGGCATCTAACAACAACAAGCTTATCTTCATGCCTGGACCTTTGTAAAACTTATATCCACATAAGGGCTGTTTTAACTATCTGCTCCATTTTTCTTTCAGACTTTCTTTTTTTAACATCCTGGGTAAACCTTCATCGAGCATTAAAAAAAAAAAAAAAAAAAAAAGCATTTTTCTTTTAAGTGAAATACCTAAGAAAAGACACTGCAGCTTGGAATTTGCATTTAAATATATTCTCATACACTGCTGGTGGGAGCGTAATTGGTTCAATCTTTTTGCAAAGCAATTTGGCAGTGTGGATCAAGAACCTTAAATATGCTCATATCCTTTGACTTGGGATTATTGCACATCTGGGAAGCTAGCTCACAGAAACAGTCCAAAATGCAGACAAAGATTTAGGTCCTTGTATTCACTTGCTAATCAGATAAAAATAAGGGTTAAACATACATAAACACACACACACACACACACACACATACACACGCCTCTAGATTTATATTAAAGCACAGAAATATCTTGTGAAAAATAGAAGTCTGCTATACTAAACTCTTCCTGAATAGTTAGCATTGTTCTCAATTGTAGTCCTGAATCTTCAAAAAGAGCTTACATACAATTGATGTTTTTATGAGTTTTCAGGATTGCTCTTGAGATTCAGGGGCTGTGCCACAAAGACTTCTACCTGATCATTCTCAGCTGAGTATTCATGTTGGCAGACAGACATCACTTCCCTGAAGGAGAGAAGCTGTAAGCTAAATCGTTTCAAAGAGATTGCATTATCCTGAATTTTGCTTTAGAAATTGCAGAAACCAAAGTCAACTTCTACGATGTCAAACAGATGGTAGGCAACCAAGTGATAAGTGCTTTCTGATGAGCACTGTGGAGTTGGCACTAGGAAGAGAGAGCAACCTCATCCATTTTACAGATTCGCAGCTACAGATGTTCTCCACCCTGTCTTCATCTTAGAGCAAAGAGACATGTTTCTAGGAAGCACAGTAGTGTAGCAGTGAAAGGACCAGACTCTGCTTTAAAATTTCCTGGGTTAGGGTCTGGGTTCCAATACATATTAGCTATGTGACCTTAAATTTCTGTAGAGCTCAGTTTTGTCACCTGTCAAGGTGGGTCAATAATAATAGCTCTGTGGGGGCCCTTTGTTAACTGTCCTGTTTATGTCATGCCTAGCATCTATCTAAACTTCCCAGCACGGCCCAATCCACTTAACATGTTCCCATAGAGCCAGTGCTTTCTTGTGTGTGTGTGTGTGTGCTTCTATGTTTTATAACAAATTTATTGAGATATAATTCACATACCATATAATTTACCGACTTAAAGTGATACAATTCAATGGTTTTTAATATATTCACGAAGTTGTGCATATATGTACTTTTATGTATGTATATGATATACACACATATATTCATACATATACACATAAATATGAATATAAAAATACAAATAAATACGTGTATATGTATGAATATATATGGGTATATGTATATATCTATATAATCTATATCTATATGAGATTATGTGTGTGTATACTTAGAAGCAAAATAGTAATACGTACATATAGCACTCAAATCTTGATCTCTAATACCATTCCCCACTAAAAGGAACCAGGGTTTTTTGTAGAAAGGGTAAATTCCAGGGCCAGATGAGACTGGAACATCTTGCTATGCTATAAAGTAAGGAGATGCTAAAAAAAATGATAGGGACATGTCACAAGGACACTGGGGACAGCTTGAAGGGGCTCTTATTGGCCAAATCTTGGGCAGTTAGAGGACCAAAATAATTCAGATCAGTAATGAATTATAAACCATTAAAATATTAGAAATGCATGAGTCCATATAAATAATAATAAATAAATAGGAGAAAAGGGAAGGCTCTTGTTTACAATGGAATGCTGAATGCTGACTTGTAAATATGGAGGAAGTACTGGAGTTGGAAAACCATCATTTTTCAACTATCATAGTAAAGATAGGATCAGGCAAAAATCATCAATAGATCATCAATGGATGCTAAATATATGAAAGAAATTTTGATGAGGAGCTGGATGTTTGTATTGTGTTAAAGCATCTCCCACAAACTGTCTATTCATTGCAAGGGGGAAAAATAATAACTAGGCAGTAGAAAAAAATGGACACTATCTTGACAAAGTGATCAAAATTGATATCACCAATGAGGAGAAATGGACATTATGTGCCTCTCAATGGGATTCCTTGAGAATGACAAAATATCACTTAATGTAGTAATCTGATTGAGGATGCATAACCTGACTGTAATCATGAGGAAACATCAGTCAAGCCCAAATGGAGGGGCATTCTACAATAAAAAGAAGGGAGAGACTTTTTTTTTTTTTAAATCCATGTCATAAAAATAAAGGAACATGGCTTCGTCTAACCTGAGACCAAAAGAGCTAGATGGTGCCTAGCTACTACTACTGACTGTTCTAACTGGGACCACAATAGATGGACCCTGATAGAATGGGAGAAAAATGTGGAACAGAACCTCAAATTCCTAAGAAAAACTAATCAGACCTACTGGACAGTTGAGAGTGGAGGACTCCAAGACTGCTACCCTGAGATACTCTTTAAACCTTGAACCAAAACTAACCCCTGAGGTCACCTTGTAGTTAAATAACAAACTGGCTCACAAAATACTGAATAACACCTGTTAGTACTGTGCTTCTTTAAAAAATCACCCATATGAGATCAAATGGTCAACAACTACTTTAAAACAAAGATGAGAATGTAAGGGGACAGGGAAACTAAATTAGTGGAAACGGAACAACCAGAACGAAAATAATGAGGATGTTCACGCAGTGTGAAGAATGTAACCAATGTTACTGAACAATTTGTGTAGCAGTTGTTGAATGGGAACCTAAACTGCTATATAGATCTTCACCAAAAACACAACAAAATATTAATAATAATAATAATAAAGGAACAGCTGAAAAACTGTTCCAGACTTTAGAAGACTAAAGAAACACAAGAAATAAATACAATGTATGATCCCAGACAGGACATGAACTGGAGGGGGGAAAGCATTCAAGTGATAAAACTGGAATATGGATGGTAGATTAGATAAAAATATTGTATCAATGTGAAATTTCCTCAAGTTAACAACTACTCTGTGATTACAAAAGAGATTATTCTTAGGAAAAACACACTGATATATTGAGGGGTAAAGGGATATGGCATGAGGCATCGGTGGTTCAGTGGTAGAATTCTTGCCTTCTGTGCTGGAGACCCAGGTTCAATTTCTGGCCAATGCACCTCATGTGCAGCCGCCACCCATCTGTCAGTGGAGGCTTATGTGTTGCTATGATGCTGAATAGGTTTCAGCAGAGCTTCCAGACTAAGATAGACTAGGAAGAAATGCCTGGTGTTCTATCTCTGCAAATCAGCCAATAAAAACCTGTGGTGTGATGGATTGCTTTTGTGTGGCCTTTCTCACCATGGTCTTGTAACTTTCACCCAAGTGATGGGGCGGAACTGTGCAGATAAGGT
Organism: Trichechus manatus latirostris; assembly: GCF_000243295.1. Taxonomy (NCBI): domain Eukaryota; kingdom Metazoa; phylum Chordata; class Mammalia; order Sirenia; family Trichechidae; genus Trichechus; species Trichechus manatus. The sequence continues at coordinate 7,381,127 of NW_004443947.1, read as the reverse complement.
AATTGTGGCCCACCAATGGGATTGGTCAGTTTTGCCATCCTGCTGGGCTTGAGGTGAGGCATCCCAGAGGCAGGAGAGAAAGGATCCCACCACCATCAAGGAAAGAGAGCCAGAAGTGGGGATCCCTGTGCTGAGAAGCTCCTGGAACCAGGAGAATGCGAGAGAGAGAGCGAGAGCTGTAACACTGAAGACAGGAAGAAGCAGTGGCAGAGAAACCGCGGCAGGAGAGACCATCAGGAGACAGTGCAGTGGGTTTCCTGGCCCATGGAGCAAGAAAGCTGAGTGCCTTTGGGCCGAGACTTACTAGTGGAGTGGGATGCCTTGAGGAACTTATCAGCAGAGCTAAAAGAGCTTTGTAACACTTGCTCGAGCAGAGTAGAGGCTGAGGGCCAGGAAGAGGCCTGTCTGTGAGCATGGTTGGGAAGAGGCTGTCTTGATGGAAGAACTATATCCTGAATGTTCCTGAAGCTGTTAGTTCACTAATAAACCCCATAATTGTGAGTATTGTCTGTGAGTTCTGTGTGGCCATTGCAATGAATTATCGAACCCAGCAGAGAAGTAGAGAGTGCCATGGGAGGGACAGTTGGTGTCGGAATTGGTAAAGATGGCAGAGAGGAGGCCTGTCTGAACTCCGCCTCATAGGAATCAGCCTTGAGCTGTTGATCTTGATTCTCCTTCCCCTCTGTAAAGAGCGAGGAAGTCAGATGCCTCCCCCACACCATTTGTACAAAACTCTACAGATCACAATGGTCTAATCTCCAACTGATCACAGGGATGGCACAGGACCCATGTTTGAGATGACAAGTGTATTCCAAACCCATGGTTGGTTTAGACATGGACATGTGATCCAATTTGGGCCAATAAGTGTCAGATCCAAGACTTTTTTTTAAAATAACTGTTGGGAAGAATCTCTCTTCTGAACATGAATCTGGGAGGATGAGCTGCTTGGTGCCCCCATAAAGTGAAAAACTGGGGTCACCAAAAGGGGAGAGCCTACCCAAGAGGGAAGCCAACACAGAGGAAAACACAGTGGAGAAAGAGGAAAAAAACAATTCCTGAAAAACTGTCTGAGCTGGATCCAGCTATGCCTGAATATACTCCCTGAAATTTTCAGTACTATAAATCTATAAATTTTAATTTTATTCCCCTAAGTCTGTTTGAAGATCCCTAGGTGGCACAAACAGTTTTCACTCACTTGCTAACCTAAAGGTTGGCTTTTCAAACCCACCCAGCTTTACTCCGGCAGAAAGGCCTGGCAACCTGCCTAAGATTACAGCCAAGAAAACTGTGGAGCAGTTCTACTCTGTAACACATGGGGTCACCATGAGTTGAAATGGACTTGACAGCAACGAGTTTGGGTTTTTTTTAAGCCTGTTTGAGTTTGGTTTCTCTCACTTGATGGCAGGGCAATCCAAACACCAAACCAGTTGCTGTCAAGTTGATTCTGAGTCATAGTGACCCTATGTATAGGACAGAGTAGAACTGCCCCATAGGGTTTCCAAGGTTGTAAATCCACAGGGAAGCAGACTGCCACATCTTTCTCCCTTGGAGCTGCTGGTGGGTTCGAACTGCCTGCCTTTCGATTAGCAGCTGAGCGCTTAACAACTGCACTTCCAGGGCTTTTTTTTATTAATTAATTAATTTTTATTATTGTACTTTAGATGAAGGTTTGCAGAACAAACTAGTTTCTCGTTAAACAATTAGTACACGTATTGTTTTGTGGCATTGGTTACCAACCCCACAACAAGTCAACACGCTCCCTTCTCAACCTTGGGTTCTCAATCACCAGCTTTCTTGTCCCCTCCTGCCTTCTAGTCCTTGCCTCTGAGCTGGTGTGCCCCTTTAGTCTCATTTTGCTTTATGGGCCTGTCTAATCTTTGGCTGAAGGGTGAACCTTCGGAGTGACTTCAGTACTGAGCTAAAAGGGGGCCATACCCTCAGGGTTTCTCTAGTTTCTGTCAGGCCAGTAAGTCTGATCTTTTTTTGTGAGTTAGAATTTTGTTCTACATTTTTCTCCAGGTCTGTCTGGGACCCTCTATTGTGACCCCTGTCAGAGCAGTCGGTGGT
>NW_004443947.1:7368921-7377436 GCF_000243295.1 Trichechus manatus latirostris | reverse complement strand
GCTTCCATGACCTTTCCTAGAACATGAAATTCTTACTTCACAGCCCCATGTAGCTGAATTACGTACCCTCTGACGACTGGAGGATCAAGCCATAACTGAGTTATACGCTCCCCATGTAGGCACACGAGGGATAGGGCTTCTATGCAGTAGTTCCCCCAAATACCTTCTGCTCACAGTACCTGAACTGCTCTTGGAAGGAGGCTTCTAGGTGTCCATGAGGCAGACCCACACACATTTAGAGCAGGAGTAAAGCACACTTCATTCTACACAGCAACATTAAATCAAAATCAAACCCACTGCCATCCAGTCGATTCTGACTCATAGTGACCCCATAGGGTCTCCAAGGCTGTAAATCTCTATGGAAGCAGACTGCCACATCTTTCTCCTGCAAACTGCTGACCTTTTGGTTAGCAGTTAAGCAATATAACCACTGCACCACCAGGGCTCCTTCACAACAACAATAGGCCTTCATTAAAGGGATACACTAACCCATAGCTGTTGAGTTGATTTATAGTGGCCCTATAGGGATACACTAGCTGTGGGTAATTAAAATCTAATTGAAACTGGCATCCTGTGAATGGTTTCCAGAATCCAGCGAAGAGAACACTGTTAAATGTTTGCCAATTATTTTACGGTGAAAGCACCCATACTCCCCCTTTTCCCAGACAATCCCATGGCAGAATGCATCTTTACCTCCTTTTCTTTTATTACACTCTAGTCTGTCAATTACAACATGTATTACCAAAAACCTGTTGCTGTCGAGTCGATTACTACTCATAGTGACCCCTGTAGGACAGGGTAGAACTGCCCCATAGGGTTTCCAAGGAGTAGCTCGTGGATTTGAACTGACTACCGTTGCTTAGCAGTCTAGCTGTTAACCACTGCGTTACCAGGGCTCCATGTATTACTATATGATAATACTGTAGAGTTACTTTGTATTCCTTTCTAGATGTGAGCTTTTAGGGCAGGGATGGTCTTATTCATCTTTGTGTTCCCTGCTCTACCCACACTCCCCACAGAGCCCTTAATGCCCATTTGTTGAATTGAATTGGTGAAACTCATAATCTCCAGATAGGGCTGATCCAAAAAAATCATTGAACCTATACATACTCTCTGACTCCCTATGTATATTAGGACTCTTTCTTTGGCCAGTGACAGAAACTCAACTCAAACTGACATGAGTTAAAAAAAAAATCATTGATTCACCTTCAGGCACAGCTAGATCCAGAGTTTCAGTGTCACCAAATGTCTTCATGTCCTAGTCCTGCTGTAACAGAAATACCACAAGTGGGTAGCTTTAAAGAACATAAATGCTTTTTTCTTACAGTTCTGGAGACTAAAAGTCCAAATCAGGGTCTCAGCCGTGTCAATTCCTTCCTTGTCAGTAGCCCAGGCCCTCCTTTGTTCTTGGCTTGTAGATGGTCCTCATGCGGTGACTGTCTTCCTCCACGTGCATGCATGCGTGCATGTGTGTGTGTGTTTGTCTCTTCTGCTCTTTTTGTAACTCAGAAGTGATTGGGTTTAGAACACACCCTACACTGGTATGGCCTTAACAAAATAACAAAGAAAACCCTATTTCCAAACAGGATTGCATTCATAGCTATAAGGGCTAGGACTCCAACACATATTTTGCGGGGTGCAATTCAATCCATAACACCCAGCTTCTTGTTTTCTACGTTTTTTGACTCTGCTTTCCATTCTGTTGGGCTTTACTCTCAGGCAAGCTCTGCCCATGAGATGACAAATATGGTCACCAGCATCTACAGGCTAAGTTCTGCCAGTTTAGCAAGCTTACCAGAAAAGAACTCCTCTTTCTCAAAGTCTCCAGTAAAGGTCCCGGGATCCAGTCTCACTGTCTTGTCCTGGCTCCTGTGCCCAATGCTGAGCTAATTGTTGTAGCCAGGAGACTGGGGTAAGCTGATTGGCCAGGTCTGGGTCATGTGCCCATTCTTGGAACCAAGAAGTGAGGTCAGCCCCCTCGAAACCACATGGATAGAGAGTGGGGGAAGAGTGGTTCCCCAAAGGAAAATGAAGGAATACTAGTTGAGGAAAGGAATATAGAATATGGGTTGCTAAAACTCACAAACAACTATTATATGTATAAAAAATAAAAACCAAACTCATTGCTGTAGTCAATTCCGACTCATAGCAACCCTATAAGACACAGTAGAACTGCCCCATAGGGTTTCCAAGGAGTAGCTGGCGGATTTAAAATGCCAATCTTTTGGTTAGCAGGCTGAGCTGTTAACCACTGTGTCACCAGGGCTCCATTATATATATACAATTGATAATTCATATGTATATGAATATATAATTAATATATGCAATTTTAGGCTAATTGTATACGAGCCAACTTTATTATTGTATCAATAATAATAATGGTGATAGTTACCATCAACTGAGTTATTACATAGTAAATACTATGTTATTGTTGTTGTTAGCTGTCATTGAGTCAGCTCTGACTCGTGGTGACCCCATGCACAAAAGAATGAAATGCTGCCAGGTCCTGTGCCATCCCCATGATCGTCTGGAGATTGGATAGTGTTCCATTATAATCACAGAATTTTCATTAGCTAATTTTTGTAAGTAGATCACCAGGCCTTACTTTCTAGTCCATCTGGAAGCTCTGCTGAAAACTGTTCAGCATTATAGTAACTGACAGGTGGTGCATTGATCGAAAATCGAACTCAAGTCTCCTGCATGAGAGGCAAGTATTCTACCACTGAACCATCACTGCCTCCTCTTACTATGTGCTGTCACTGTGCTAATTGCTTTATATCTATTTACTCATTTAGTCTTTACACTAGCCCTATGAGTTAGACGCTATTATTATCCTCACTTTACAGGTAGGAATTCAAGTCTAACTCAAAAGTCAGTACTGTTAACCACCATCTCATATGATCTCAGATGAGTTCCTGGCCATAGATTTGTGAGACAACTCGGTCGATTGGCATAGTATAGTTCACAACATTTATGTTCTACATCCTAGTTTGGTGAGTAGTGTCTGGGGACTTAAAAGCTTCTTAGTGGCCATCTAAGATACAACTCTTAGTCTCTTTTCGTCTAGAGCAAAAGAGAAAGAAAGAAACGAAAGACTCAGAGAAGAAACTAGTCTACAGGACTAACAGTCTACATGAACCACGCCTCATCTACCCTGAGGCCAGAAGAACTAGATGGTGCCCGGCTATTACTAACAACCGTTCTCATCAGGGCCACAATAGATAGATCCTGATGGAAGGGGAGAAAAATGTGGAACAGAACTCAAATTCTTAGAAAGTCCAGACTTACTGGACCAGTTTAGACTAGAGGCCTCCCCAGGACTATCACCCTAAGATATTCCATAAACCTTGAACTGAAACTATCCCCTGAGGTCATCTTTTAGCTAAATAACAGATTGGCTCATAAAACAAAGAATATTACTGGTGAGGACAGCACACCTTTAAAAAAATCATCTATACGAGACCAAATGGTCCACAATTACTCTAAAACAAAGATGAGAGGGTAAGGGGACCAGGAAACAAGATTACAGGAAATGAAACATCCAGAAAGTTATGTATGAGAATGTTAAGACATTGTGAAAAATGTAACCAATGTCACTGAACAATTTGTGAAGTAATTGTTAAATGGGAACCTAATTTGATGTGTAAACTTTCACCTTAAACACAATAAAATATTATTTAAAAAAAAGAAGAGTCCCTGAGTGGTGTAAATGGTTAAGTGCTGGACTACTAACCGAAAGGCTGGTGGTTCAAACCCAAACGAAGGAGCCTCAGAAGCCAGGCCTGGCGATCTGCTTCTGAAAGTTCACAGCTTTGAGAACCCTATGGAGCCCAGTTCTACTCTACACACATGGGGTCGCCATGACTCAGAATCGACTCCCCAACAACTAACAACAACGTGGTCTCACATTAAGAAAACAAGTCAGAAGAACACTAGGGTATTTGATTTTTTTCTTCCCCTTCCCCTTCCACTACCCTACTGGGTGGGCCCATTCATGCAGCGAACACTGAGCAACGGCTGCAGTGTGCAATGGCTGCACTGTGCAACGGCTGAACTGTGAGGAGACTTCTACCAAATAATGGAGGAGCCAGCACAGGAAAAGTAAGACAAGATCCCTGCCTGGAGCATTCACAGTCTGTCTGGTTGGGAGACAGACATATAAACACAGGATTGCACTGCAATGTGTTAAGTGTTATAGCAACATTATTTATAAAGAGTCTCCCTTTTGTTTTCTTCAACACAATGGGTTTTAAAAATATTATTACAATTCAGTAGTGTTATGAAAATAGGATCAAAGAATTTCAGTTAAAACAGAATTCTTTCTACTGTGGACCTCCCTGAGTATTATTAAATCCAGAAAAGGGTGATCAAGTGGGGTGGTCCTGTTTAAATCTGTCATTATGAAAATATCCTTAATGCTCCCTGCTGCCAGCTTCCCCAGGGCTATGTCCACCCTTTCACATCTCCCCCATCATGTCTGTGTTCTGGTTAAATTGCCCCACACCACCTAGACCCAACAAAAGCATTAAAATTAAGCCAGTATTTTTCAAAGTGTGGAAGAGGTGACTTGGGGTGGCATGTTCACACACATGAAATGTCACTGAATTACATGGTGTGCAAGTTATTCTCATTTTCAATACACTTGTGATTCTTTTGTTTTAATGAAGTGTAACATCTCAGTTTGGTGCTAGCTTGTCTTTAACACCTCTTTAACACTTGCTAATCTCTCTGTTGGGGCCCTGGTGGTGCAGTGGTTAAGAGCTCCGCTGCTAACCAAATGGTTGACAGTTCGAATCCACCATCCGCTCCTTGGAAACCCTATGGGGCAGTTCTACTCTGTCCTATAGGGCCGCTATGAGTCAGAATTGACTGAAGGGCAACTTTTTTTTTTTTTTTTAATCTCTTTGGCCTCAAAATCAGAACTCTTAATAGGTAACAAACCGCACCTCTTCTGAAACTGAAAAATACCATTTCACTTTCATGTTCCAGCTTATTTACTTATAGAGTTTCCTTCAATTTATGGAAAAAGATACAAGTTTTCCAATTATTGTCATGATATAAAACTTATTTTCAAAGAAACATATTTAAATTTCAAGTTAACCAATTTAAAATATTAAATAGGTAATGGTACAGGTGAGATGTGAACATAGCAACATTTGTGACAGTGCTACTCAAACAGCTCCAAGTTTGGAAATGCTGCACTCATCTAGTATTGTTGTTAGCTGCCATGGAGTTGGCCCCTAACTCACGGTGACCCCATGCACAAAGGAGGGAAACGTTGCCCAGTCCTTCACCATTCTATGATGAGTTGCAAGTCTGACTGTTGTGATCCATGAGGTGTTTTTTTTTTTTAATTTTATTGTGTTTTGGTGAAAATTTACAGAGCAAATTAGTTTCTCATTCAAAAATTTATACACAAATTGTTTTGTGACATTGGTTGCAATCCCCGCAATGTGGCAGCACTCTCCCCGTTTCCACCCTGGCTTCCCCATTTCCATTCATATAGTTTTCCTGTCCCTTCCTGCCTTTTGGGCTTTGCTTTTGGGCAGGTGTTGCCCATTTAGTCTCATATACTTGGTTGACTAAGGAGCACGTTCCTCAGGAGTGTTATTGTTTGTTTTACAGGCCCATCTAATCTTTGGCTGAAAGGTGGACTTCAGGAGTGGCTTCATTTCTGAGTTAGAAGGGTGTCTCGGGCCATAGTCTTGGGGATTCTTCCAGTCTCTGTCAGACAAGTAAGTCTGGTCTTTTTTGTGAATATAAATTTTGTTCTACATTTTTTCCCGCTCTATTGTGATCCCTGTCAGAGCTGCTGGTGGTGGTAGCCAGGCACCATCTAGTTCTTCTGGGCTGTGGCTGGTAGAGGCTGTGGTTCATGTGGTCCATTAGTCTTTTGGGCTGATATTTTCCTTGTGTCTTTGGTTTTCTTCATTCTCCTTTGTTCCAGATGGGATGGGACCAATAGATGTATCTAAGATGGCGGCTTGCAAACTTTCAGATGCCAGATGCTACTCACCAAAGTATGATGTAGAACATATTCTTTATGAACTATGTTATGCCAGTCGACCTAGATGTCCCCCGAGCCCCAGCCCTCAGCCCCAGTAACTCGGTCCCTCAAGATGTTTGGATGTGTCTAGGAAGCTTATATGACTGTGCCTCCTTTGTGGTCTATTATATATATGAATATAATGCTGTACATACAAATATGTATGTAAAAATATCCAGAGCCTAACCTATATATGTATGTAGGTATACTCTTATACACCCTCCTTTCCCTATTCAGCATAGGTATCTGCCTGTGTATCTGCTTGTAAGTTATCATTTGTACTGTTGTTGTAGGGTTATATATGCTATAGTACTTACTGTGGCTGCCTCTTTTTTTTTTTTTCCCCTTGTGTTCCTCTAAGTGTCTTCCTTTGCCTTGGTCAAGTTGTGCTGCCTTGCCTTATACTGTGTACTGGGGAAGTTAACACTCGTCTACTATCTAGTTAGTGTTTTTCCCTCCCCATCCCTCCCCTCCCTTGTAACTATCAAAGATTGTTTCTTTCTGTGTGTAAACCTGTCGTTGAGTTTTTATAACAGTGGTCTCATACAATATTTGTCCTTTTGTGATTGACTTATTTCACTCAGCATAGTGCTGTCTAGATTCATCCATGTTGAATGATATTTCTTGGATCATCATTGCTCTTTATCGTTGAGTAGTATTCCATTGTGTGTATGTACCATAGTTTGTTTATCCAGTCTTCTGTTGATGAGCTCTTAGGTTGTTTCCATCTTTTTGCTATTGTGAGTAATGCTCCAGTGAACGTGGGTGTGCATATGTCTATCTGTGTGACGGCTCCTATTTCTCTAGGATATATTCCTAGGAGTGGGATTGCAGGATCATATGGTATTTCTATTTCTAGCTTTTTAAGGAAGTGCCATGCCGTTTTCCATAGTGGTTGTACCATTTTACATTCCCACTAGCAGTGTATGAGAGTTCCAATCTCCCCACAACCTCGCCAGCATTTATTGTTTTCTGAATTTTTGATCGGTGCCATTCTTTCAGGGGTGAGGTGGTATCTCTCTGTGGTTTTGTTTTGCATCTCTCTAATGGCTAATGATTGCAAGCATTTTTTCATGTATTTGCTGGCTGCCTAAATGTCTTCACTGGTGAAGTGTCTGTTCATATCCCTTGCCAATTTTGTGACTGGATTGCTTGTCTTTTTATTGTTGAGTTGTTGAAATTTTCTGTATATTTAGAGATTAAACCTTTATCAGACACGTCATTGCCAAAGATTTTTTCTCAGTCTGTAGGTTCTCGTTTTACTCTCTTGGAAATGTCTTTTGATGAGCATAAGTATTTAATTTTTAGGAGATCCCAGTTATCTAGTTTATCTTCTGGAGTTTGTGCAGTTTTAGTTACGCTTGATATTCTATTTGTGCCATAACTTAGGGGCCCTAGCATTGTCCCTATGTATTCTTTCATAAACTTTATAGTTTTAGGTTTTACATTTAGGTCTTTGATCAATTTGAGTTAGTTTTTGTGTATGGGGTGAGGTATGGATTCTGTTACATTTTTCTGCAAATGGATATCCAGTTTTGCTAGCACAATTTGTTGAAGAGACTATCTCTTCTCCATTTAATGGACTTTGACCCCTTGTCAAAGATCAGGTGTTCAAGGTGGATGGATTTATTTCTGGGTTCTCAACTCTGTTTCATTGGTCTATGTGTTTGTCATTGTACCAGTACCAGGTTGTTTTGAGTACCATAGCTGTATAGTAGATTCTGAGATCCAGTAGTGTGAGGTCTCCTACTTTGTTCTTCTTTTTCAGTAATGTTTTACTTATCTGGGGGCTCTTTCCTTTCCATATAAAGTTGATAATTAGTTTTTCCATCTTGTTAAAGAATATTGTTGGAATTTGGATCGAGATTGCATTGTATCTATAGATTGCTTTGGGTAGTATTGGCATTTTCACAATGTTAAGTCTTCCTATCCATGAGCATGGTATGTTTTTCCATTTATGAAGTTCTCTTTGGTTTCTTGCAGTAGTGTTTTGTAGTTTTCTTTGTATAAGTATTTTACATCCCCAGTTGTGTTTATTCCTAAGTATTTTATCTTTTGGGGGGCTATTGTAAATGGTATTCTTTTCCTGATTTCCTTTTGGAGTTCTCTTTGTTAGTGTAGAGGAATCTCACTGATTTTTGTATGTTGTCTCGTACCCTGCCACTTTGCTGAGTCCTAGACATATGTGCATATGTCTACTGGTGTGATGGCTATTATTTCTCTAGGATATATTCCTAGGAGTGGGATTGCTGGATCGTATGGTACTTCTATTTCTAGCTTTCTAAAGAAGTGCCATATCATTTTCCAAAATGGTTGTATCATTTTGCATTCCCACCAGCAAAGTATAAGAGTTCCAATCTCCCTGCAGCCTCTCCAATATTTGTTATTTCCAGTTTTTTTGATCATGCCAGTAATGCCAGGGTGAGATGGTATCTCACTGTGGTTTTAATTTGCATTTCTCTAATGGCT
>NW_004443947.1:7360161-7368821 GCF_000243295.1 Trichechus manatus latirostris | reverse complement strand
GTATGTGATTTTTGTTTTTCTCGAGCTGCTCTCAGGATTCTTTGTCTTTGGTTTTAGCGAGTGTGATTATGATATGCCTTGGTGATTTTCTTTTAGGGTCTATCGTATATGGGGTTCGTTGAACTTCTTGGATGGTCAGCTTTTCATCTTTCATGATATTGGGGAAGTTTTCTGTCAGCAGTTCTTCAATGATCTTCTCTGTATTTTCTGTTTTCTCCCCTTGTTCTGGAACTCCAATCACTCACAAATTTTTGCTTTTGATTGTATGCCACATAATTCTCAGGGTTTCTTTGTTTTCCTTCTTTCTTTTTTCTGATTTTTCCTCAGAGTTGTAGCCGAGTGTTTGTCTTCAATTTCGCTGATCCTGTCTTCCGTTGTTTCAAACCTGCTTCTCGGCCCCTCTATGACACTGTCCATTTCTGAAATCTTGTTGTTTACCTTTCGGGTTTCTAATTGTTGTTTTTGTATGATTTCTAGTTGTGAATTTATTTTGACATTTTGTTCCTGTATTATTTTCCTGAATTCTTCCATTTTTTTGTATGTATTTTTCATAAATTTGTCTGCCTTTTCCATGAATCTGTCTATTTTTTCCCCATATTTGTCTGCTTTTTGCTTCAACTCTTGGAATAGCTCTGAATATTAGAGACTTGAATTCCCTATCAGGTAGTTCTGGTGCCTTTTCTTCTACTGGAAAGTCACCTGGTGTTTTATTTTGGACACCTACTGGTACTATCTTTTCCTGTTTTTTAATATGTTTTGATATTGACTGCTGTCTTCGGGACATTCAGTAGTTATTTTCCTCGTTTATTGATTATAGATTTGTTTGTTTTGTCCTGCTTTTTTGTTTTATTTGGTGATGGGTGAGCAGGCAGGCTGTGTGTTCTTTGTAGCTTGCTCATCTGTGGACACGATACGTTTTGCCTCCTTCTCCAATGGGCAGGGTCAGTTGCTCAGATATGGTACAGAAGGCAGGTCCAGCTGAAGGGGAGTTGCTGGGATAGGTTGTTTGTGGCACGTACTATGGCTGACAGGGTGGGCCAGAAATCAGTGCAGGGCAGGTACTGGTAGGCCGTGTCTGTGCTGCTTGGGGGTGTGATGTTCGCTGCACTGTGCAGGTAGGCAGGAAGGAGGGGGGAGATTGTGATGTGTGGAGCTAAGATGGGTATGGGAAAGAGGAGAGAGAGGAGAGAGGAACAGGAACCAAAAACATACAAACAAACAAAAAAGAGTGCTAAGGGACTTGCTGTTGGAGTGGAGAGATGAGAGACTGAGAAATGGAGGGAAAAGAAAGGAAAAGAAGAAAAAAGAAAAAGGGCAAAAGAAAAAAAAAAGAATAAATAAAATTTTTTTAAAAAAGAAAGAAAAGCCCCAGGGATCCCACTGGTACAGCTTCGAGGACTGGAGAAGTTGCTCCTAGGCCATGAAGTACAGCCTGGCTAGAAGGGGTAGAATGTCAAACAGCACCAAGTATTCAGGAGACAGGAAGAGAAGGTAAGTATAGAGAGACGAGAAACTGAGAAATGAAGAAAGACAAAAAGGGAAAAAGAGAGAAAAGAAGAGAAAACAACAACAAAAGAAAAAAAAATGAAAAAAGAAATGCCCCCAAGGGATCCCACTGTGCGGCTGTGCAGACTGAGGGAGTAGCTCCCAAGCCTTGCAGTACTGCCCACCTAGGAGGGGCTCCCAAGCCGAGAAAAGAAAAAGAAAACAAACAAACAAACAAATCAAAACAGAACAAATCAAAGCAAACAAAAAGCCCCAGGAATCCCATAAGTGTGGCAGCACAGGCAGGGAAACAGTTCCACAGTTGAGCAGTGTTTCACAGCCTTTCAGGAGGAAGCAAAGATGGCACAGGGAGCCAGGTATTTGAGAGAAAGGAGGGGGAGGTGGTGAAAGGTAGGAAAGAAACCAAAAGAAGTGGAAAAAAGCAACACCAGCAACCAACAAATCCCACTAAGGGAGCCGGCCAGTGCCAGCAGGTGGAATGCAAGCGGCACAGGGGTGAAGCTTGTGATTCCCGGCCAAGAGACTGTGGCTGCAGGAAGCAGAGGAGGCCGAGCGGAGGTGAAGGAGGATGGGGGGTGGAAAAGCATGTATCACTGGTTACTGATTGCTCTGTCTGCTTCTGGGAGCTCCATGAAGCTGCTTTCTCGTACTCCCTGTTTGCTATCCTCTGACAGGGGTCCATGGTGTGGGATCCATGCTGTGTTAGCTGATAGGGGACTTCTGCATGTATCTCTCCTCGCTCTCTGTTCTCTGTCAGTTTCTTATTCCATTCGGTTCTTGGCTGAGTTCTGTATCTCTTCATTTGATACTTAGGGTTTCAGGGTTGACATTTGTCTCTGACTTAGTTTTTCAGATCTTTGCTGTGCAGGGATGGTGTGGTGCTTCTGTCTATAGTGCCATGTTGCCCGGAACTCTACTCAGTGGTTTTTAAGCATCGTGTTTTTCAGTTTCCAAGTATTTGGTTTTTTTTCCCTTTATTCTTCCAGTTATTGATTTCTAATTTTGTAGTGTTGTGATCTGAGAAGATGCTTTGTATTTTCTGATATTTTTTAATTTATTGAGGCTTGCTTTGTTGCCTATGATATGGTGTATTCTACAGAATGATCCATGTGCGCTGGAGAAGAATTTGTACTGTGCTGCTGTTGGGTGGAGTGCTCTGTATATGTGTATGAGGTCAGTTGGCTGATTGTGTTATTTAGATCTTCTGTATCCTTGTTCAGTTTCTTACTAGTTGTTCTGTCCATCATCAAAAGTGGAGTGTTAAATTCTCCTACTATTATTGTAGAACTATTTCTCCTTTCATTTCTGTTAGAGTTTGTTTTATGTATTTTGGAGCGCGATCGTTGAGTGCATAGATATTTAATGTGGTTACATTCTCTTGGTGGACTGATCCTTTAATCATTATATAATGTCCTTCCTTGTCTGTTACGATGGAGCTTGATTTAAAGTCTATTTTATCAGAGATTAACATTGCCATTCCTGCTCTTTTTTGGTTATTGTTTGCTTGATATATTTTTTCCATCCTTTGATTTTTAAGCTCTTTATGTCTTTGTGTAGGCAACATATTGATGGGTCATTTTTTTTTTTTATCCATTCTGCCACTTTCTGTCTCTTGACTGGTGCGTTTAACCCATTTACATGCAGCGTGATTATTGATAGATATGAATTTACTGCTGTCATTTTGTCATGCTTTTTTTTTTTTTAAATAGTGTTGATAGTTCCTTTGTTCCACTTAACTTTCTGTGCTGAGGTCTTTTTGTTCATGGATTGTCTTTTCTTTTCCTTTGTTTTTGTCGATTTTGTGTTTACTGAGTCTTTTATTTTCTTCTTTGTTTTGGTGGGTAGGTTTGTTAATTTCCTTTGTGGTTACTGTGAGGTTTACCTTTATCATCCTATGTTTAAATTAGCTCCTTGACTTCCTCTCCATATGGAAATTCTGTAACTACACCGTTTGTTCCCTCTTTTTGTCTTGAAGTTGTCATCAATTTCAGATTGACATCTCTGGTACTGTTTTTGGTACTGAAGTGTTATTTTACTTTCGAGATTTCTGTATCTGGGTTGGTGTCTTAGTGATGCTGTTGTGATGCTTACTGTCAGGTTGTTGTCTGCTGTCTTTGGTTCTCTATCTGGAGGGCTTCCTTTAAGATTTCTTGTAAGAATGGTCTGGTTTTTACATATTCCCTTAATTTCTGTTTATCTGGGAATGTCCTAACTTTGATATTGTACTTGAGAGACAATTTTGCTGGGTAGGTGATTCTTGGTTGGCAATTCTTTTCTTTCAGGGTTTTATATATGTCATCCATTGCCTTATTGCCTACGTGATCTCTGCTGAGAAATCAGAGCTTAGTCTTACTGGAATCCCTTTGTAGTTGATATTTCATTCTTCCTGAGCTGCTCTCAGAATTCTTTATCTTTGTACTTGGAAAGTTTGATAATGTTATGTCTTGGTGACTTTCTTTTGGGATCTATCCTGTATGGGGTTCATTGAGCTTCTTGAAAGGAAATGATGTTGGAAAGTTTTCTTCCAGCAAATCTTCAAAAATTGTCTCTGCTATATTTTTTTTTCTCCTCCTGTTCTGGGATTCCCATCACACATGAATTTTTCATCTTTATAATGTCCCACAAACTCTTGGGCTGTCTTTATTTTTTTTTCATTCTTTTTTCTGATTGTTCCTCAAACAAATTGGTATCAAGGGATTTGTCCTCTATTTTGCTAATTTTCTCCCATTATCTCAGTTCTCCTTTGATGTCCTTTCATTGAGTTATCTATTTCTGATATTTTATTTGTACTTGCTGTTTTTGTTTGATTTCTACTTGTCTGTTTAATTTGTCATGTTTTCTTGTATTGTTTTCCTTAATTCTTCTAAGGTTTTGTCTGTGTTTTCCTTGATCTCTTGGAGAACTCTATATATAAGCCTTTTGAATTCCTTATTAGGTAGTTCCATTATCATCTCTTTCTCAGGAATGTTTTCTGTGCTTCTATTTTGGTCATTTTGGTGGAGCCATCTTGCCTTATTTCTTTATATAATTTGATATTACCTGCTGTCTCCAAGGCATTAAGGTGTTTTTTATTTAATTACAATTTTCTTTTGTTTTGATTTATCAGTGTGGGCTGGTCAGGCGTGCTTTGGTGATTGCTTGTCTGGGAGCATGGGGCTTTCACTTCCTGCTATGGTTAGATGGGGCAATGGTGGGCAGGTTGAGCCTTCCTCACTCATCACTGTATGTGTGAGATGGCTGAGGGTGTACTGGGTGGGCACTATCTGGCAGTGAGAAAACGCTTACAGTCTCTCACCAGGTAGGGAGGCAATGGGCAAAGAGGAAGGCAGGTATCTGGGGGGCACTGGAACACTCCTTCTGTTGGAGGGGGTCAACCAGGGGACTCACAGGTGCTCTCCCCAGTGTGGGAGGGAGCGGGGCGGGCAGCCAGGGGGAGCGCAAGTGCTTTTTCTGATGGGAGAGAGGTGGGGCGGGCAACTGGCGGTCGCACAGGTCTCTCTCTGGTGGAGGAGGGGTGGGGCAGGCCACCAGGGAGGGAGGTAGACAGAGAAAAAAAAGAGAGAGGGAAAAAGGGGGGGCCATCTATTGCTCCAAGGTCGCCACCTGCCCTGCTGGCCTGGTACTGCTGCTAGAGAGTCTCCCTCTCTCTGGGTCCAGGCTCCTTCCCTGCTCTGTGTATAATGAGATTCCTGAAGCTCTTGTCCTCCTTCCTGTACTTTCCCTCGTTAGCTCCAGTTCATGTCCTCGTCATCTTGCTTCACTCCAAGTATGTCGACACAGTTTCTCTGTCTCCTACTGGGAGTTTGGTGATGTTGTCTTCCTGTGCTCCTAACCCAGGGTCACTGCTGGCTTTGTCTCAAAATGACACCTCTGTGCCGGCCTGTCTGGCAAGGCACCTCTACTCCGTATCTCTCCTTTACACATTCACTGCTGTTGTTCAGTATCTTTTTCCATTTGGTGTTTGATATAATTCTATATCCTTTCATTTGATACCCAGAGTCCAGGGTTGTCATCTGTATCTATTTCACTTTTTTTCTGGTTCTTTGCTGTAGAGGGGTAGCATGGTGTGTCTGACTAGGCCACCGTCTTGAGTCTAGTCCATAAGGTTTTCATTGGTTGATTTTCAGAAGTAGGCCATCAGACCTTTCTTCCTAGTCCATCTTAGACTGGAAGCTCCATTAAAACCTGTTCAACATCATAGCAACAAGCTTGCCTCCACTGACAGATGGCTGGTGGCTGCGTGTGGTGTGCATTGGATGGGAACTGAACCCAGATCCCTGGCATGAAGGTGAGAATTGTACCACTCAACCACCCCTAGGCTTACCTGTAGTTATTTATAGGTATGTCTTCCCAGTTAGACTATGAACTTCTCTACTGGCTTTTATGCATTTCTCAATCCTCAGCTCCCAGCACCAAGCCTTGCCCAGTGTAGGTCCCAGAAATATGCTGGATATTCCTGTTCTCTGGTGCATGAAAATGGAGATTTCAGGATTGTCCCCACAAGCTAGGAGTTACCTCTTTCCTAGGCAGTTCTGCCCCTGGATATTTGTCTATTTGCCATGAATCCACTGGAGTCAATGTGGATGGCCAAGGCAGGCTGTCTGGGAAAGAGCCTCAGCAAAGGCACCTTGGATTCCAAATTAACATGAGTGGCAAGGAGACCACACAGCCCGGTGTGGGTTCTTGGCTGACATTACTGACCCACTATTGCGGTGAGGGTAGGCTTTGCCTCTGATGGGGACATATTGTCCACATAGGCTGAAAGAGAGTAATCTTGAAGGAGGGGCTAGCTCCCTTTTCTCCCTGATGTCAAAGCCACTTGCTACCCTGTGACTGGGCAGTGCTCTCTTTTCAGCCCACATAGGAGGGATGTTTTAGTTGACTCTGGAGCATCCTGCTTGCAATGAGTGATAATGGCAGAGGTGGGAGCCCTTATCCTTTTCATTGAGCTTGTGTTTATATGTGTGTATTGGGGTAGGTAGGTGGGATGGAAAGATGGCAGTGGTAGTACCTGAATGCTGAACCTTGGTCTTATCGATTTCCCTGTCCTGATTCTGAACATTTGAAGTGCACCTTGGGAATCCAGGAGTTCCCTGTTCAGTCTACCTGCACCTCTGTACCTACAGCCTTAGTTGGAGGACAATTTAAAAATTACCAAGTGTTAAAAAAAAAAAAAAGAAAGATAATTAAATACAGGCAGAACTTAATAGAGATACTCTCCAACATGTGACAGGAGAATTGAAAGAGTTCTAAAAAGCCGGAAGTTCTGGAAAGTATTTGCTTTTATAAACAAACCCTTTCTGCCTACATTTATAGCACTAGCACACAGCAGTATTTCAGAGTTTCTCTCCTCGAGAATCTCTACAGCTCATCCCCAGTGGCATCTGGTTTTGATGGATAATAAGCCCAACGAGTAGAGCACACCTGAAAGGAGTAAGTCTCCTAATTGCCTTTGCCCTACTTTGCCAGTGGCAGGAGTGATTAATCCCTTAAATTTCTCAAACTTCACTTATACAAGTTCCCACAAGGGGCCTGGGGCCTGGGGCTTGGCCCGAAGCAGTCCACTGAAGCCTCCATTTCTTTGAAGTCTGCAGTTTTATCTTCAAAATGCAGGCCAAAAAAAAAAAAAAATGCAGTTGAGTTTTGTATTCTATTGCATAACTATCCCTGTTTGTTTTAATTTGAAAATGTATAAAATTACTTCCTGGTTAAATTGCTTAACTTCCCACTCCCAACTTTTTGCCTAGCTCCAATTTTTGGATTAAGTGAAATTCCTAGAGCAGGTCCTATTTATTTATCTTGTCTTTGGGATACACACACTCAACACACTACTATGTGTCCCGTTGGAGCCAGCCCCAGTGTGAAAATGAGTGATCCCAGCAGTTTCTGAATGCCTTCCAGAGTATGCTCAGGGCTTCTGTACACTCTCATCGACATCTGGAGGGGCTATTATAGGAAAAGGAGAGGCTGGTGGCAAAAAGACTTAAATTGGTGAGAGTCTGTCTGCTCATCCCCAGGGCTTGGCACAGTTATGGAGTCTCTGGGTAGTGCAAACAATTAACATGCTCAGCTGCTAACCAAAAGGTTGAAGGTTAGAGTTCATGCCTTGAAAGAAAGGCCTGGTGATCTACTTCTGAAAAATCAGCCATTGAAAACCCCATGGAGCACAGTTCTACTTCGACACACATGGGGTCACCATGAGTCAGAGTTGACTCAACAGCAAATGATGATGGTGGTAGGATTAAATAGGAAGACAGTGTTTCTTAACTTGGGTACAAAACTTCTCTATGAGAATGTGTAAATTTGCATTTCTATTTCAATGATAATTTTTAAAAAACTGATAACCTGTTGCTGTTGAGTCGATTCCGACTCATAGCAACCCTATAGGACAGAGCGGAACTGCCCTATAGCGTTTCCAAGGAGTGCCTGGTGGATTTGAACTACCGACCTTTTGGTTAGCAGCCAAGATCTTAACCACTGCGCCAATTGATAGGCGTATTATAAATAATCTGAATGTTGACCTCAATAACTGAGTTATGCTAGCAAGTGAATTGGGGTCCCAGGCTAGTACTTCAAATTTCATGGGCTAATGAGAAAAGGAGGAGCCCTGGTGGTATAATGGTTAAGAACCTGGCTGCTAACCAAAAGTTCACCAGCCGCTCCGTGGGAGAATAGACTTGGTGACCTGCTCCTGTAAAGATTACAGCCTAGGAAACCCTATGGGGCAGTTCTACCTTGCCCTATAGTGTCGCTATGAGTTGGAATCGACTTGATGGCATGCAACAATACAATGAGAAAAGAACCAAGTGTAACTTAATACATAAGTGTTGGATTTGCATCAAATAAGTTTTAAATGACACCATGATGTGCTGCTTTAACAAAGGTTTTCCCATTAGAGAAAGATGATGGTGAAACTGAGTTACCATATGCACAGAATATATAGGCAAATTGATTTACTTTGACATGGTTGGCTCCATTCTGCCATGATGAGTGGAAATATAGTTTTGGCAAAGCAATGTCAGCTCTCCTGTTTAAGTTGTTAAGAGAAATTCAATTGGTTTTGTAGTTGTGTTTTTAACTTCTAAAAGTGTTCATTTTTTATTTTTATAATAGCTACAAAATGAACATGTTTTTATCTGGCTTATGTATATACG
>NW_004443947.1:7353161-7359291 GCF_000243295.1 Trichechus manatus latirostris | reverse complement strand
TGACCATAGTCCTGGTTCTGGTTCTGGTTCTAGTTCTGAGTAAGAGTGTGAGTGAGATATGGGGAACAAACTTAGCGTCTCAGAGTGCTCCCATTTAGGCTCTATACTTAAAAATTGGTCCTCTTTTAGTTATGAGCCTATGAATAAGAAGAAACTCATTTTCTTCTGTAATACTGCCTGGCCACAATACTAGTTGGGGTCCGAGGAAAAGTGGCCTGAGAATGGGTCGCTGAGCTATCATACCACCTTACAGTTAGATTCGTTTTGTAAAAGAGAGGAAAAGTGGGATGAAATCCCCTGTGTACAAATCTTTATGTCTCTCTGGCAAAATAAAAACCTACAAAAATAGTGTAAGCTGATGGTGCAGGCTGCAGGGGAAAAGGGAGGCAGTGACAGGAAACCTCTGGTCCTTCCAGACTCGGAGAGCTATCTAAACCCCTTCAGCCCTTTGCCTCTGCATGTGCCCCCTTCTCCTTATCCACCTGGAGGTGTAGGACTGGTTCCCAGCCAGGTGCAGCCCCTACAGCACCACCGGGCACAACACTTGTGGCCCCTGCTGCCTCACCAGTGGCAGCCGCTATCTCTTTGGCAGGACCCTTTACTACCCCTCTGGCAAATTGCTCGTGGGTCCCTTATGAGTCAGAAACTATCCTGTGCAATTTGGCCAGGGATCCACCCAAGTTTCCTCAGAGCAATTTCCCCTGAGACAAATGCTTGCCAGACTAAATCACAATGGCCGACCTAGAGGGTTTGTCTAGGTCCACACACTGTACCCCACGTCTGACCTGTACAATTGGAAGAACAATCTCACAGTGTGCAGAGATGACCCAAAACACACCAAAGCTCTGTTTGTGTCTATTTTTGCTACACACCACTCTACTCGGGCTGCTTGTCAGTCATTCCTAAATGTTCTTTAAACTCCAGAAGAGTGGAGGATGGTCTTAGAAAAGGCTCACCAAGAGGCTGACAAGCTACACAGTCTCAACCCTCAGAACAACATTAGCCTCCTGGCTGCCCAAGCTATACCTGCCATTGATCCAAACTGGGACTTGAATGACTGACTCGGGGCAGGACAGCTAGAACGTTACCAAAAGTGTCTAACAGTAGGTTTGCAACAAGGGGCCCTGTGACGGTTAAGATTGTGTGTCAACTTGGCTGGGCCATGATTCTCAGTGTTTTAATGTGGTCAGTCTCGTGATTGAATATACTGTGAGTAGCCAATCAGATGAAAGGGAGTCTCCTTGGGAGTGTGGCCCGCATCTGAATATAAGCAGACATTCTGGCTTTTTGCCCTCGCTGGATCCTGCGGCTGCCTCCCGTCGTCTCATCTCCAGTTCTTGGGACTTGAGCTGTCAGCTTATCTGCAGAACTTGGGATTCGTCGATCTGCACAGCCTGTGAGTGGGAGCCCTGCTCTCCGATCTGCCGATCTTGGGCTTGCCAGCTTCTGCGGCTGCATGACTTGGGAGAGGCCTCTACCCTGATCCACGGACTTGGGACGTTCTAGCCTCTACAATCGTGTGAGCTGTTCCTTGAGATAAATCTCTCTATATATATTTATTTATACACTTTATTGGTTTTGCTTCTCTATAGAACCCAGCCTAAGACAGGCCCCAAAACAAAAGAGCCTTAGAAAAGTTCAGGACGTACAGCAAGGCCCCTAAGAAAATCCCTCTGGTTTCCTAGAACATGAACTCTCGGTATGAAGCCTACTGAGAGTTTACTGATATAAACCCTGAGGACCCAGATAACATTAGGTTAATAAATATGACTTTCATCAGCCAGACTGTCCCCGACATCAAACAAAAAGTTCAAAAGTTAGAAGGAGGTTTGGGAATTAATACTTCACAACTTGTTGAGATTACCTTTAAGGTTTTCAATAATCAAGACCAGGTACAGGAGAAGAAGGAAAATCAGAAGATGAAACAACAAGCTGCATTCCTGGCAGTGGCTTTCAGAGGTAACCTGCCACTCAGACAAGCCTTCTGCAGAATAATCAGTGAGGTAAGTTTCAGTGTTCCCCAGAAGTGTGGGTTACTAAACCAAGCCCCCCAAAGCTAGGCCCCCAACAGTGTGCCTACTGCAAACAAGAAGGCCATTGGAAATGGGAGTGCCCCTCACAGCCAGCCTAGCCTGAGCAGGAACCTAAGAAAAAACCTATAACACATCTCTTGCTGTCAGCTGAAGGTTCAGACTGACAGGACTCAGGGGCTCCTCTGCAGCCCACTCAAACCCATCCCCCTCCAGGAGCCCTGGGTTACAATGACTGTGGGCAGACAACTTACTCAATTTTTGGTGGACATAGGTAAAACCTACTTGGTTTTAAATGCCCTAAAAGGCCTGCTTTACTGGGGTATCTGGACATCCTGCCAGTAAACCATTCCTCCCACCTATGGATTGTCAAGTCAGAGATATCCAGAATTGACTCACAGCTCCTTGTATGTGCCTGAAAGTCTCATTCCCCTATTGTGGAGAGATGTATAACTAAGCTAAATGCTCAAGTCACCTTTCAGCAGATCATCTCCAAGTAGGAGTGGAACCAGATAAGGCCTGCGCTCTACAGGAGGCCCTTTTGCAGCTGGCTGCCCCTGCAGAGTCTTTACTCCTACCTCAGCACCTCCAGGACCAAGTCAATCCCCAGGTTTGGGCCACAGGAATCCATGGTAAGGCAAAGATGGTGGCCCCGGTCCAGGTAAAGCTTAAACCAAACCACACTGTCCCACATCTCAAGCAGCACCCTTTGAAGCAAAAGGCTTAGTTTGGCTTGCAGCCTCTGATCAAAACCTTCTTGGTACATAGGCCTATTCATTCCTGCAAATCTGCTTACAACACCCCTATTCTGCCCGTAGTGAAGCCAGGCACTAAGGAGTATAGATTTGTGCAGGAGTTATGGGCAGTGAATCAGATAACAGAGGACTTGAAACTACTCTTCAAAAAGATAAGTAACATTCTTTTCTTCCATGTCTCCACCTTTGCATACTGTAGAAGTACTAGGTGTCCTTGTCACATGTGCTGTGTTGATCCTCTGTATCTTCTCTTGTATTCTCCCCTCTGGGGGTATCACCTATTTGCCATGGTGCTAAAATTAACCAATACGAACCCTATGGCATTGTTGCTTTTGCTCCACCTGCTTCAACCTATCACTTGTATCCAAGCTAAGTGAGAAGACAACCGATTCATCCAGCTTTCCAGTTCCGTTTCTCAGGGAGATAATCTGAGTAATTGTTAGATCTGCCATCCATTCCCCACCTCCTCTGCTGATTTGAAAGTTCCCTGGGGAAATCCTATCCCCAGCTCTTCCTGGATCTCTCTAATGCCAGGGCAAAAAAGAGGAAACAGTACCTCTGACCCCTTAGAAGTAAGAGTACTCCCTATTAAAAAAGACTTGTCAGGAACCATGCCATGTTTCAAAGTACTTAACTTGGCATGGTGGACTACGGTGGTCCCTGAGACTGCCTTTTTTAACAGGACCAAGTTCATTGATTTTGCATATTATCTTGGAAACCTCAGTGCTTGGAGACACCTTTCCTCAATGGCTGGCCAGGTTGTGATAGAGGCCACCAAGTTTCCACCTTTGGGATGACCAAGTTCTCAACATGATTCAATACTACCCACCTCTGTAACTGCTTGGCAGAGAGTGGTTCTGTTTTTGCAACCCGAGGAATCTGTTTTCTGTTTGGTAATTTTACCTCCTCTAGCACCCGGTATTGCAGGAGCCTAGCTTACCCATGCCTAAACCCACAAGAATCGATTGGCACTTGTACGATAGGAGTTGTCACTTTCCCCATGACCCTTGTGAACTCCGATAACCTTGCCACCCTTATAAAACCTCCACCTCCCAATACACACAGGAGGTGAAGAAGAGTTGCTGATGATACCAAAGAAGGCTGGGATTTAAGGGGAACAGGATATAACCTCATCACAGAGACAGGAATAGGATGGTCTGTTTTAAGAATCCTAATTGTTATCCCACAATTAGCTGCTTTACAGGATGCTGTGCTTAACCTCTCCAACACCATCCACCTTCTATCAAGGGCTACTAGGAGAGCCATGAAAGCTTAACAATAGTCATTAAACATTCTGGCCAGAGTAGTACGAGACTACCTCTTGGTTCTAGACTATATTCTAGCTGAAGAGGGAGGAGTTTGTACAATAGCTGGCACCTCCTGCTGTGTATGGGTCAATACCGCTCATGAGGTTGAGCTAAATGTACAGGTAATTGACCAAATGGCCAACTTGACCAGACCGAGGCCTGTAACAAAATCCAGAGGAACAACTTCTTGGTGGGATTAGATTATGTCCTTCTTCCCCAGTTTTGGCTGGGTTTGGCCCCTGGTGACTCCTCTAATTTTTATCTAACTGCTGTCTGATCCTACCTTGTCTGTTAAAGTGTTTAACCCAATTGATTTCAAAAAGGCCTCAAGATACAGGGATCTTTTCCCTCCTGCCCCCACCAGATCCTAAACAACAACAAACAACAGATGCTAGGCAATTCTGCAGCCTTGGTCCCTAACTTCGCCCCGCGTCAGCAGGAAGCAGCCAGATGAGTCATTAACCCTCATCCCTTAAGATTAAGGAATTGCTACAACTCAAGGGGTGATTGTAACCTGGCCCAGTGAACCTCCCAGCACGCCTATGCGGGAAACCCCCGCTCCCCTCAGCGTGCCTGCAAATTGGAAACCCCCGGTATGCCTACACGTGTGAAACCCCCCCCCCCCCACACACACAGTGCACCTGTGTGGCTGCCATCTTGCTACCTAATCCCATAAAAGCCCTGCCTCCCTATCATTCAAAGAGTCAGATCTGAGGACCTTCCTCCTGACTCCTTGCTCTGGGCATTGCAAATAAAGTTACTTTCTTTTTCTCAAAGGCTGGTGTCCAGGTTATTGGCAGGTCTGAGCATGCCGGACAAGGACCAATCTTCCCGGGTTCAATAACAATAGGAGTTGGATATGGAATGTGTGGCTAATTGCCTCCATGAACAACTGCATCCTTTGCCATTAGACCAGAAGAACTGGATGGTGCCTGGCTACCATTACTGAACATTTTGATCAAAGATTCTACAGAACCTTGAACAAAAGGGGGAAAAAGTAGACCATAATTTCAAATTGTCATGGAATCCAGACTTTCTGGAGCCATGGGGGCTGGATGAACCCCTGAAACTATTGCCCTGAGATAATCTTTAAAACTTAAGCCAAAAATATCCCCTGAAGTCTTATTTTTTCAGTTATTGCTTTAAGTGAAAGTTGACAGCTCAAGTTAGCTTCTCATACAAAAATTTATACACACATTGTTGTGTGACCCTATTTTTTATACCTGTAATGAGACAGCACACTCCTCCTTTCCACGCCGGATTTCCTGTGTCCATTCAACTAGCTCTTATCCCTTTCTGCCTTTTCATCTCATGTCTAGACAGGAGCTGCCCATTTAGTCTCATGTATCTACTTGAATTCAGAAGCACACTCTTCACGAGTATCGTTTTATGTCTCATAGTCCAGTGTAATCTTTTTCTGAAGAGTTGGCTTCAGGAATGGTTTTAGTTTTGTGTTAACAGAGAGTCTGGGGCCATGTCTTCTGGGGTTCCTCCAGTCTCAGTCAGACCATTAAGTCTGGTCTTTTTACTGGAATTTGAGTTCTGCACTCCACTTTTCTCTTGCTCCATCAGGAACTCTCCGTTGTGTTCCCGTCAGGGTGGTTATTGGTGGTAGCTGGGCACCATCTAGTTCTTCTGGTCTCGGGCTGATGGAGTCTTTGGTTTATAAGGCCCTTTTGTCTCCTGGGCTAATATTTTCCTTGTGTCTTTGGTGTTCTTCATTTTCCTTTGCTCCAGGTGGGTTGGGACAAATTGATGCATCTTAGATGGCCGCTTGCTAGCTTTTAAGACCCCAGATGGCACTCACCAAAGTAGGATGAAGAACATTTTCTTAATAAACTTTGTTATGCCAATTAAACTAGATGTCCCCTGAAACCATGGTCCCCAGACCCCCGCCCTTGCTACTCTGTCCCTTGAAGTGTTTGGTTGTGTTCAGGAAACTTCCTAGCTTTTGGTTTAGTCCAGTGGTGCTAACTTCCCCTGTATTGTGTGTTGTCCTTCCCTTCACTTAAGATAATTCTTGTCTGCTATCTAGTTA
>NW_004443947.1:7312373-7340235 GCF_000243295.1 Trichechus manatus latirostris | reverse complement strand
GTTTGTTTGTGTCTTTAAGTCTAAGGTGTGTCTCTTGTAGGCAACATATAGACAGATCGTGTTTTTTAATCCATTCTGCCATTCTCTGTCTCTTTATTGGTGCATTTAGTCCATTTACACAGTGTAATTATTAATAGGTATGCATTTAGTGCTGTCATTTTGATGTCTTTTTCTGTGTGTTGTTGACAGTTTCTTTCTTTCACTTAATTTTCTGTGCTGAGTCGTTTTGCTTTATGTATTTTCATCGTTGTTGATTTTGTATTTGTTGAGTCTTTATGTTTATTTTGATGTGTAAGATTGTTAGTTTCCTTTGTGGTTACCTTAATATTTACCTCTATTTTTCTAAGTGTAAACCAATCTTTTATTTCTTTATATCGCCCTGACTTCCTCCCCATTTGAAAGATGTATGACTACATTATTTAGTCCCTCTTTTTTTGTTTTAATGTTGTCATCTTTTACATATTGACATCTCTGTTTCCCTGTTTTCAGTGTTTTAGCTTTGATTTATTTTTGTGACTTCCATATCTGGATTGATATGTCATTGCTCTGTCCTGTGTTCTAGTCTTGGGTTGTTATCTGATGTTATTGATTTTCTATCTGGAGGACTCTCTTTAGTATTTCTTGTAATTTTGGTTTGGTTTTTGCAAATTACCTAAACTTCTGTTTATCTGGAAATGCTCTAATTTTTGCTATCACTTTTGAGAGACAGTTTTGCTAGATATATAATTCTTGGCTGGCAATTTTTTCCCTCAAGGCTTTATATATGTCATCCCATTTCCTTCTTGCCTACATGGTCTCTGCTGAGTAATCAAGTTTAGTCTTTTTGTCTCTCTTTTGTAGATGACTTTTCATTTATCCCTAGCTGCTCTTAAAATTCTCTCTTTATCGTTGATTTTGGCAAGTTTGATTATAATATGTCTTGGTGACTTTCCTTTGGGATCCAGCTTGTGTGGGATATGATGAGCTTCTTGGATATATATCTTCTCATCTTTCATGATCTCAGGGAAGCTTTCTGCCAAAAAATCTTCAACAATTCTCTTTGTATTTTCTGTTATCCCCCCCGTTCTTGTACTCCAGTCACTCATAGGTTATTCCTCTTGATAGAGTCCCGCATAATTCTTAGAGTTTCTTCAATTTTTAAAATTCTTTTATCTGATTTTTCCTCAAATAAGTTGGTATCAAGTACTTTATCTACAATCTCACTAACTCTGACTTCCATGACTCAATTCTGCTTCTGTGACTTTCTATTGAGTTGTCTAATTCTGAAATTTTATTGTTAATCTTATGGATTTCTGTTTGTTGTCTCTCTATGGATTCTTGCAGCCTGTTATATTTGTCATTATGCTCTTGTATAATATTCTTAAGTTCCTCTGTTGCTTTGTCTTTGTGTTCCTTGGCTTGTTCTGGGTTTTGCCTGATCTCCTTCCTGATCTCTTGAAGAGTTCTGTATATTAATCTTTTGTATTCTACCTCCGGTAATTCCAAGAAGTTCTCTTCCTCTGGAAAATTTCTTGAGTCTTTGTTTTGGTGGCTTGCTGCAGCCATCATGTTCTGACTCTTTATGCGATTTGATATTGACTATGTCTCCAAGCTGTCCTTAAGTTATTATATTTATCTTATGTTTGCTTACTGTGCCCTAGCTTCTTTTTTTGATATGCCCAAATAGGCTGCTAGTGTGAGCTAGTTTGATTATTGGTGTCTTTGAATCTTTCACGTCCTGTCTCCAGGTGGCTAGAACTGTTACTAGGTATATGAGCCCAGGATTCCATTTACTTTTCTCGTGTGGATTCAGCTCAGGTGTCCAGGTCGTTGGTCACCAAGTATATGGTGCAGGCTGTCACCTACAGTCCTAGACAAGCAGGGGTGATTGGTGTAGGCACAGGTGTCTGGCTGCAGCAGGGGGTCATGCACTGATCAAGGCAGAGGGCTGACTGCTGCCTCTGAGTTTCTGGGTGGAAGGCATGTCCTCGTTCCCTATAGCATGTAGGTAGGTGGGTTTTGTAGCTGGACTATGGGCATCCAATGCTGTTGGGTGTAAGGACTGGGAGTCATCACTTATTCTTGGACTTCTGTTGTGGGTGGCTCAGTGGAGTGGGTGGAGCCACCAGTCCTCAGGCCCCTGATATGGGTAGGTGAGGACCCTGCTTAATGGGCGGGGCAGTTTAAAATGTTATGAATCTGCCACTCCCCATTATAGCTGATACAGATGAGAGTAGGCTTCAGGTATATACCCTGTTGTAATGTGCTAATGAGGGCCTATGCTTTTCAAATGGGCCCACACAGGTCTATGTAGGGGTGAAAGGCATTCAAAGTCTGTGGACCCCTTATGCCTGTGTCTAGGCAAAGTGGATGTGCCTGCCCTGAGTTCCTGGCTTAGGGGAGCTGGTGGATTATTTTTTCCTGATTGTTAATTTTTTCCCTCTCCAAAGCCAGAAGAATGGCTTAGGGCGCACGATGGGTCCTACTTTAGCCCAGGGCGGGCAGAAATCACTGAAGCTGGACTGGGACTGGAGCAGAGTGGGGAAGGGGCAGGTAAATGGGAGAGAGGTCCTTCCTAAAAGCGGGTTTTTTTTTTTTTATCCACACGGTAGGTTAGATGCATATACTTATCTTTCACCGATTGAGCATTGCTTCTCGCTGGTTCTGGAGGGTCAGGCACTCCGCTGCTCAGTCTCTCCCAATGTGGAAGATGTGTCCTGAGTGCCACTGCTTTCCTCACCTTGCGTGCCAGCCTATCCAGCCTGCAGGGTGTGGGTGCTGGCCAGGTCAGGTTTGGGAACTCCTCCCTGCTTCTAAATCATCTCTCCCTCTCCCTGCTGCTCAGTGCAGTTCCTCAACTTTGTCTTTGATGTTCAGGGCTCCTAGATTGTTATATATCATTTGATTCACTTGTTTTTTTTTGGGGGGGTCTTTGTTGTAAGAGGGACCACAGGAAGCATCTGACTATTCTGCCATCTTGGCCTCACTTCCCTGAAATCTTCTTAAAACCAAACAGTAGTTTAGCTTAACTAGTAAAAAAAAGGTCTGCTTTGAGCATTATGCTCTTGTAAGAACTATCTATATGGGATCAAAGTGACAACAGCAACTCGGAAGATTAGATAGAAACCTTAGGGGTCAGTGAGTTTATGTTAATAGGGGAGGAACAACTCAGAAAATGAGGGTGAGAATGGTTGCACAACTCAAAAAATGTAATCAATGTTCCCAAATTGTATTTGTAGAAATGGTTGAATCGGCGTGTGTTTTACTGTGTATATTCTCAACAACAACAAAATAAAAAAGAATTTTGTTACTTTTAAGTGGTGGGTACAAACTCACATTTGAAAAATGATTTTTAAATATAAGGAGCTCCACTTCAAAAATGTGGTTTAGAAATTAACAACAAACATTCAGTAAAAGTAGTTTATCAAATCCATGTTTACAGTAGCAAGGAACTAGCCTGGTTCTCAGATCCCCTTCAAGGATACGCAGTAGCTGGTACGTGCTTTCCCAAGGTGCACAAGTGCTGCCAGGCCTCTTGATCCTCCTAAGAGTGTCTTTCACAGGGCTTTCCAAGTGAATGTTCTTATGGTCCCGAGATAAACATAGGGAGAACAATCAGCAAATCTGCAGTTCTTTTGAAACTGAAGGCCAAGTTGGCCTGGTTACTCTGCTGAGGGTAGTAGCTAACACATACCAGCCAAGTCAGATTCCTCGAAGTTATGCATTATCATCATAAACTCAATTTGTTGTTGTGTGCCGTCAAGTTGATTCCAACTCATAGTGGCCCTATATGACAGTAAACTGCCGCATAAAGTTTCCTAGGCTATAATCTTTACAGGAGCAGATCATCAGTTCTTTTCTTCCACAGAGCAGCTGGTGGGTTTGAACTGCCAACCTTTTGGTTAGCAGCCAAGCAGCTAACCATTGTACCACCAAGGCTCCATAAACTAAATTTTAATATGGTGAAATTCTGAGTCCTAGGATCTACAGCAACATTTTCCAAAATACATTTTGTGGGGTGTTCATAAGTGTTACATGAAAAGGAGGACTCTGTTGTCAAATACATTGGGAAACACTGGATTAAATCTCGTTAAAACAGGCTTCTTTACTGCAAGACTTCTCAGAGCCTTTGAAGTGCTAGTATGTGACATGAATCTCCAAGAAGGGGGGCGTGGAGGGTACTCATAGAAGTGTTCGCCAAATGGATTTGATCACAGAACACTTTTTTTCATAATCATGTTGAGAGATGGATATTCCATAAACACATTTTGGAAAAACTTTCATTTGGAGAACTATAATAAAATAGAAGATGAGTATATACTAGGCCAGAGATCAGCAAACTATAGCCTTTGGGCCTAATCTGTGCAGCTGCCTGCTTTTTACAGCCCGCCAGCTAAAAATATTTTTACATTTTTTAAATGGTTGTATTCTAAATAGTTATATAAATATCTAACATAACATTCTTGTTTTGCCTCTTGGCTTACAAAACCTAAAATATTTACTATCTGAACCTTTAAGAAAAAGTTTGCTAACTCCTGCGCTAAACCCATTGCATGGAGTTGATTCCAGCTTATAGTGACCCTATAGGACAGAGTAGAACTGCCCTATAGGGTTTCCAAGGCTGTAATCTTATGGAAGCAGACTGCCACATCTTTCTTCCATGGAGCAGCTGGTGGGTTTGAACTGTCAACCTTCTGGTTAGCAGCCAAGTGCTTAACCACTATGCCAATGAAAACATTTGAAGATAGTTAATATTTTTTTACTTTTCACAGAAACAGTAATGTTCGATGTCAGCTAACAACAATTAGAAGTGCCTACTGTGTGCTAGGTATACATTATTTCCATTAACCTTCATAACAACTCTATTATAAAGGCATTATTGCCCCCATTTTACAGAGGAGGGCACTGAGTACCAGAGAGGTAAAGTGCGAGTCAGAGCCAGGACGCAAACCCAGGTCCGTCTGCCCCAAAGCCGATAATTTTCCTTTGTTGGTGGTTCACAAAGTGGCGTCCATTTATCCCAG
This sequence comes from Trichechus manatus latirostris, assembly GCF_000243295.1. Classification (NCBI taxonomy): domain Eukaryota; kingdom Metazoa; phylum Chordata; class Mammalia; order Sirenia; family Trichechidae; genus Trichechus; species Trichechus manatus. Next base: position 7,335,232 of record NW_004443947.1, on the reverse strand, counting down.
GGGGAGGATAAGAAAAGCTATTGGGTTGCAATGAAAAATTATATCTTTTCATTATATATTTTTTAGCTCATCCTTCAGACACTTTTTATTTTGTATATGTATTATTATTACAATATTTAATGGTTATTGTACACACTGAATTGACTAGAATTAGCCTAATAGGTAGTCAATTCACCACCCATCTGTGAGTTTGTCGTACTATGGTGGCTTGCATGTTGTTATGATGCAGGAAGCTATGCTACTGGTATTTCAAATACCAACAGGGTTACCCACAGTGGACAGGTTGAAGGAAGCTTCCAGACTATGATAGATTAGGAAGAAAGGCCTGGTGACCTACTAAATTAACCAATGAAAACCCTATGATCAGAATATTGACCAATACAGTGCTAGAAGATGAGCTCCCTAGGTTGGAAGGCACTCAAAATACACAAGGGCTGCAACCATGGACTTGAGCACACCAACAATTGTGAAGATGGCTCAGGACCAGGCAACGTTTTATTATGTTGTATATGAGGTCGCCATGAGTCGGGGCTGACTTGACAGCAACTAGCAACAACAAGTAGTCAACAGGCAGATTTTAGGGAGCCTAACAAATCACTCCCGTTTCTCCTCACCCGGCTCAGAACTAACTGAGAGAGACAGAGGGGCCAGGAGATGAGAACTGAATGTCAGCTTTATTCCTGGGACAGCGGTGGAGAACCTGGCTTAGGTGTGGTGTACAGCAGCCATGGGTTTCTTCAGCCTGAATCCCAGAGTTAGACATGCTGACTGGCCAGTCACAGGCAGCTCTGAAGAGCACAGGCCTCCTTTCATGGGGCCCCTTTTACCGCTAAGCCTGCCACTGCCAGAGGCTGAGTGGAAGGTGCACTCCCTGAGAACATCTGGACCCAGACAGCAGAGAGGGAGGGGCTGAGCAGTGCATGCCTGCCTCCAGCTCCCCTAAATAGCAGACATCTAGGTAGATGTCTGAAAAGAGAGAGCTGAAATGTTACTGTAATGGAGCTTCCTTCACATGGAAGGGGACCACCAGGCATGGGGCATAAGAGTTTCCCACAATAATGTACATAATCTCTTTATTTGTTAGTGTATGTATTTATCTATCTGTCTGTCCATCCATCTGTCTGTCTTCTATCATCTATCTTTCCATCCATGCATCTACTATGTGTGCATATATAGGAGTTCCTGGGTGGCACAAACATTAAGCGCTTGGCTACTAACAGAAAGGTTGGTGATTTGAATCCACCCAGAGGTGCTTTGGAAGAAGGGCCTAGTGTTGTACTTCTGAAAGGTCACAGCCACTGAAAATTCTACAGAGAGTAGTTCTACTCTGAAAGACATGTGGTTGTCTCCACAGCAACTGGTATAGACATGTATATATATAATGTGCATATGCATAATGTATACATATAACATAGATATATGCTAAAATTTTTATTTATAGGTGCACAATGAAAATTGTTTGATTTGGAAATTCTATTCTATACTATAATGTAGAAGTGTGTGGCCAAGTTCCATGCAGTTGAAAGGGAATCAGAGAATATAGTTTATTATAGTTTATAGGATCTGGGCCTCCTTGGTCTTAGGAGGTGATGAACCTGGACTTCCTTAATTTGAATATGTTTAACTTCAAAATGAGAACACTGAGTACCAGGGAGGTAAATTGTGTATCAGAGCCATCTGATAGATGGGTAGTGCATTGGCTACTTATAGGCTAATTTTAGTCAATTTAGTATGTACAATGATGATTAGATATAATAGTAATAATACATATATAACATAAACATGCCATTGACTTACAGGTCTCTAAAGGAAAACTTGGAGTCTCTGAGTTAGGCAAATGGTTAATGCTCTTGGCTGCTGACTGGAAGATTGGAGGTTCCAGCCCATTCAGAGGTACCTTGGAAGAAAGGCTTGGCAATTTACTTCTAAAAAATCAGCTGCTGAAAACCCTGTGGAGCGCAGTTCTACTCTGACACTCATGGGGTCACCATGAGTCAGAATCGACTCAACAGCAAATGGTAAAGGAAAACTTGTTTATGAGGTAGAAAAAAATTCCATTCCTGGCTGCTATTTTCTGGACAGTTTCCTGCATGTGGTGATCTCACTATGGGGAAATTCAGACAGCTCTTAATAAGAAATAGGAAACCTTAAAGTTCCTGAGCAGCTGTCCTTCAAGGAAGTATTTTGTGCTCATGATGCTGTTAATGTTAGCATTAAAGATTGGGTTGCAGTGAGGGGTAGAATTACAGCTGGAAATAGGGTGAAGATCAGGTTAAGGTTAGGTAAGGGCTGTGGTTCAGAAAGAATTCAAATTAGAGTTGAAATTTAACATTTTCCAGAGTGTATTGCATCAAACACTGCTCCTGCTGGATGCTCTGTGAATGGTTTCAAGGTAAGGTACACTTGGGGAACCCAACGTAAATAAATAAACACCCTCTCGGACAGTCACACTGCATGTTAGTATATAAAAAGCTTCCAAAAGTCTTGCAATAAAGAAACTGTTTAACTTTATTTAACCTAGCATGTCCCAAATGAATGTGTCCACAGAATACCTATTGACATCTGTTCTAGCCAACACACTTTGGGCAATGTTAAGTTGGAAGATTATAGATTCTGGAGCTGTTAGGCCTATTAACGTAAGGGGTTTTGAATTACACCTTGGCTTATGTCTTATATCAGTTCATCCTTTTATCAGCTGTAACCATGGGTAAACTGCTTAATCTCTGTTTCCTCAACCATAATATGAGTATAATAATTTCTATCTAGAAGAACTATAGTAATGATTAGAAGCGGTAACATCTATAAAATAGCACATAACAAAAGTTAAATCCTTTGTTCTTAATTGCAAAATTAGGTTTTTGAAAGGGGAAGTATTTCTTGAATATGATTTCGAATTCAGGAAATCATTACATCAGGATGAGAGATGTGCTTTGATTAGCACTGGAGAGGGGGCATCTCCAAAAAACCCATTACCGTTGAGTCGATTTCAACTCTATAGGACAGAGTAGAACTGCCCCATTAGGTTTCCAAGGCTGTAAATCTTTATGGAAGCATACTGCCCCAATTTTCTCCCATGCAGCAGCTGGTGAGTTCGAACCACCGACGGTTAGTCGCCAAGTGCTTTAACCACTGCACCACCAGGTCTCCTGGAGGGGGCATAGTATGGGGTAAAAGAGGCAGCTCTAGGACCAGACAGGCAACGGGTTAGCAGTGTGAGACTTGAACCAGTGTCTTTATCTTTTTGAACCTCAGTGCCTTCACATGTAAAATGCAACTATCCACTTCACAGCTATTTGGAGATAAAACCATGCATGTATGTATGTGAAGTTCCCCATAGGTCTGGAACACAGCAATTGCTCAGAAAAGTAATGACTTTGATAATAATAGTACAAAGCACCATTTCTGAACGTTTAGACTATGCCAGATAAGTGCCGAGTTTGGCCGTTTCTCAAAAGAGGATGCAGGCTGTTTCTTCAGAATCACTGGCAGTGCTCCGTAGGGCTTCAGGGGGTGAAGCCTAGGAATCTGCCTTTTGACAAGCAAATGCTTGGCTAATCCTTGTGGCCAAAGAAATGTGAGAAGCAGCGACTGGGAGGCATGGGTTGGAGGATGGTGAGGAATCCCACCTATACCAGATGGATATTAAATGGAGAAATGGACATTAAAGACCCTGGCCTCAGAGAGGAGTGTCCCCACGATGTTATCTTTGGACCCAGAAACTCACCCATGACTGCATACAGGAGGGGGTGTTTGTGAGAGAGAGAGAGAGAGTTGGATCATGTTTGGTGGGGCATTCCTGAAATGGTATGAATGGGAATGGTGAATGTGCCAGTTACAAGTGAGACCTGAAGCAAGGTTATAAAGTAGGGACATGGCAGAAGGCCTTGCAGCCCCTGATGAGGTCAGGCGCCATGGTTCCTGACCGTGGATCGTTCCTATTCCTTCACATAAAGCCCAGATGCCCTTCCACACTGGCCCTAGGAAGCCCACGCGAATGCCAGTTGTATTCTTATGATTAAACACTCTGGGTTTGGAAGATTTGGGAGAAAATATTCCCATGGGGGTCTGAACCACATGATTATTCCTTCTTATAGAAACAGGTAGTATTAAAAAAAAATAAAAAGTTACTGTCAAGTGGACTCCAACTCATGGCAACCCCATGTGTGTCAGAGTAGAACTGTGCTCCATAGGGTTTTCAGTGGGTCTTTTCAGAAGTAGATCGCCAGGCCTTTCTTCCAAGGAACCTCTGGGTAGACTTGAACTTTCAAACTTTTGGTTAGCAGCTGAGGGGTTAACTGTATGCACCACCCAGGGATTCCATTAATGTATTCATGACCATTATTCCTAAGCAAGGTTTGCCAGGTCACTGCATTCTTTAAGCTGTTTTTTCCAAAGGAAGATGGATATTGTATGCAAATTCTCCCCTTTGAAGTTCGTTCAGGCACTCCTGCTGGTTTTGTTTTCACCATAGGAAGGTGGGGTTGTTGTGTGCCAACGAGTCCATTCTGACTCATAGTGACCCTGTATGACAAAGTAGAACTGCCTAATAGGGTTTCCTAGGCTGTGCCAGGTCTCTTCTCCTGTGGAGCAGCTGGTGGATTTGAACCACCGACCTTTTGGTTAGCAGCTGAGTGCTTTAACCACTGTGCCACCAGAGCTCCTTTGGAAGGTGGGGGTGACGGTGTCATTTTGTTTAAGATTCACCTCGGACAGAGGCGGCTCCACGCTGGGAGTTGTTGCCTTGGTTCTGCTCTTGGGAAGGAAACATGGGGCAGTGTCCTCCACCTCCCAGGAACGGATGGCTGGGGCAGTCCCTGCAGCCGAACTATGACTGCCCCCAACTCTAGCCCATCAGTAAGCAATGCCAGTGATGATTCCAGACCCCTTGGACATTTGAAGCTTTCCATCTTTAGGTGCATGGCTGAGAACATGTGGGAAATATCCAGTGAATAAAGGGAAGCTTTCTCTCGGTTTCTGGACATTGGAAATAAAAGAATGTAAGTGCACTAGGGTCCCACAAGAGCAGTCATCCTGAATTCTGGGCAATCCCCAACACAGCTCACAAAGGTTTCCATCTCTGGATCCCAAGATGCCAGGGCACAAAGCAACGTGCCTTTACTTAGCCGAATAAAATCCACAGACACTACATTTTCACAATGAAGCTTGAAACCAGTCAAGCACATTTTTATTTAAAAAAGAAAAAGAACAGTCTAATGGTATATAGTCTATACATGCTACGGCTAATTGTCCCCCCCCCCACACACACTGTATATACTCATGTGTATTTTTGTGTTAAAAGGAAACAAAAACCACCACCAGAATTTGTCAGTTTGCCGCGAGGGTGTGAGAAGTGCCAAGACATCCAGGGATCCCCAGCGCCATTCTAGGAGCGGGCCATGAGGTGGTGGGACACTGTTCCTGGAGGGATGCGAGACATGGCCTCGTTATTTGGTGGCTCCCTGAAGCAGGAAAGCGGGTTGTAGTTATGGTGGCCATAGTTTATCACCACCCCTTGGAAAAGAGAAAGGGGCGCTATTAATGACACTGGAACAAAGGCATGAACAGGCAACCGTGGGTGAAATACGGACCCCTTAGTTGTTAGAAGTACTTATTGCTGTCAGAAGCCTGGCGGGGCACCTTCTTACATTGATGAAGATCTGAGAGCTAAGGCTACCGGCTGTGGCACTCTGTTTGGCCTTGTCAAGGTCAACAGAGGCTTAGCCCTGGTCCCTAATTGGAGCTAAGGCCGACTTTGGAGTAGATGACAGAAACAGGAAAGGTGGAATGTCTGCACATGATGAAGGGGGCTCGATAACTTGGCAGGGTAGCACCGGAAGCCAAACATCACCCTGCAAAGCTGTAGGGTCGTCTGCAGAAAGGATCCTCAGCAGGTGGAGCCTTCCTGATTTTAACCCCACAGCTCTGCAACATTCATGGCTCTGTGGCAGCTATGGCCAGTCTAGACATCAGGACCTTACCCGTTACAAGCAACTCCTACAGGCCAAGGGTGTGCGCCCTGCACCCTCAGTCCCCCCATGCAGGCACATATCCTACGCATCCAGGCCACACAGTCTGATGCTAGGTAATCTTTGGTGTATGGTATGACTGGCTGTTTGCAGCTGACACAAAAGCCCTGAAGGAATGGGATGGAAAACCAGCTGGGAGGACAAGACTGCCTAGCATGGTGGCTCAGGCTGTTATGTGCCCACTTTCAGAGTCCAAAGCAAAGGGCAAGACCCCCCAGGGGGCAGCCTGACCCAACACCCATGCCAAGCCACAAATGTTCTGGTTCTTGATGATGTCAAGTTGCCAGCTTTTTAAGAGCAGGCGCGGGTTTTTCTTTATCCCACTCAGGGCTGGGTACTTTGTAGACGCTGAATGAACACTAGACTGTCCATTTCTTAGCCTAATGTCCTTCCAAACCATGGGAAGAGTCAGCACCTGCCCTTTATTGTGGCAAATCTGTTCTCCCATGTTCTGCCTGGTAATGAACTCCTCAGTGGCTTCAGAAACTCTGCCTTAAGAAATTGACTACATGGAGACTTAAAATGACCACTGAAAGCCCGATCAGGGCTCTAGAAATTCCCCAGTAGGGTAGGGGGGTTAGAAGTGGTTTGAGTAGGAGCCCAGCTCTACCCAAGTCACAGCCTGTGGGGACATAAGCCCACCAACTGGCAGAGAAAGATGGTGAGCAAAGGCCTATTTTATCCAATGGTGGTCCTAAAATGCAGATTTTCTAAGATTTGGTGGCAACACAAGCTGTATTTTTGTCCTAGAATGTAAGATAAAGTAGTCACCACAAGGTGGTAAGTAGGGGTGGGGAAAAAAGAAAAAACCACTTTTGCCTGCCTTCTGGGCTGACATTTGGACTGTGATTTTCTATCTACTGACATGCATGAGGAGCCCTGGTGGCTCAGTGGTTAAGAGTTCAGCTGCTAACCAAAAGATCAGCAGTTTGAATCCACCAGCTGCTCCTTGGAAATCCTATGAGGCAGTTCTATTCTGTCCTATAGGGTCGCTATGAGTCGGAATCGACTCAACGGCAACAGGTTTGGTTTGGGTTTTAGACACGTGTGACCACAAGGTGGTGGCAGGAGAAACCCAAATTCAGAGGAAGGGTCACCTGATTCCTGGGAGCACCATGCCTGTTTCACTGCTGATGGCAGAGGAAAAACCATGGGCCCTGGGGAGACAAGTCCCTGGATTTGAATTGCAGCTTTGTCCCTCTTTGGATGAGGCTGGGCATGTAACTTCACTCTGTGTACCTCAAGGTCCTCACTTCCCAAACAGGGTGCCCTATCCACTTCACAGGATTGTTGTGAGGACTAAAGGAGGGGGTATTCCAGCAGCGGGGACCTGCCCGGTGCTTGGCATGGAGTTATGATGGCCTGGACATTTTCCATGGCCAGAACTCCAGGGTTTTCCATCTACTCCGCCGATGGCTCACGGAAAAGTGGCTGCAGTCCTGGATGGTGTAAACAGATGCCCCAGGCAGGAGAGCTAGAAAGAGCCACTCGCCATCAACAGCTACCTACTTCCACGTGCCTGGGGCAGCACCCACCACTGTGTCGAATGGAGCTGGACACAGAGTCCTCAGGCCATAGATCAGGCCTGAAGAAAGGACAGTGAGCAGAAAGGAATGTGACTTCAACACCTATAGTTCATGTCTGAATATTAGCAAAAAAAAAGTAAATTCCTTCATATGCAGGACAACTTTCTGCTCAAAGCCAGCCCATTCCTACCCAACTGACCCCTGGGAAGAGAGAATGCGGCGAAAGAAAAACTCCTTTAGTGGAGTCACAGCTCTTCACAGCCAGGGATGGAGGTGCACACATCTGGTCTACCCAGCGCCTAGCACATAGTAGGCCCTCATGAAAGACCTGCAAAATAGGAAAACAAATCAGGAAAAAAAAAAAAAAAAATGAGACCTTTGCGCTTTGGAATGAAGCCAAGTCCTAAAGAACAGCTTCACAAAAGCTATTTAAAGTAAAGTGGATTAAAAACTCAGGAAAACGTGCTGTGGAGCCTTGTCCCAAGTCAGGGCATCAGGAGAGACCTTGAAGACGTGGGCGGTCTTCCCCCAGCTTCCTTTCTTACTCCAAAGTTCTGGGCAAGAGGAACCTCAGGGCGCTGCCCCAAGATTTGCTGGGAGATGGGATTTGTAGGCCAAATGGAGGAAAGGAATAAAGATGCTACTGTGGATCCGTGGAAAATCTTTCTCCTCCAGAAGCATACTGAGCCCCCGTGGCAGCAGGGGGCGCAAAAGAGGACCCACTGCGCAGAAATCTTTGGCACTGCAGGCAGACAGTACGTGTCCCCAGAAAAGCTGGCCGGCTGGCTCCAAAAGCATCGCTCTGATGGACACTCGCAGAGATCTCTGAGGCAGCACAGGGCTGTCCCCTCTTCTCCTACAGGGCGGGGGAAGGGCAGAGGGAGGGGGCTTCTGCTCTCACCCCAGGTAGCCTGGTCCACAGGCTGGGAGCCAGAAATCCCGGGTCCTCATTCTAGTTCTGCTATGGCTTAGCTGCGCCTCAATGTGCCTCAGCCACATCTGTCAAGATGGGAGTTAAGGGCTGCCCGGGGATCCTCTTAGTGAGTAAAAGACGGGGAGTGCATGAAAAAAGAAAAAGGTACTCTACAAACACCAGAGAAGGAAGTAGCGGCAGGGAGGGACAGGTGTCCGCCTGGCCCCTGGGTCCCTGTCTCCTGATGACACTACTGCTTGCTTTGCTCAGTTTGATGCAGATGCAGCTGTCTGTACCTGAGTTATCAGGGCCCCACGAGGCTGGCAGAGGAGACCCATTTAGCCCTCCTTGCTCTAGATCTATCCCCCAGGGGTGGACCTGCACAGAAGCAGGGCACAGGGCTCTGTGCCAACCACCAGGATGGTCCTGGCAGCCCCTGCCATGAAGGAGCAGTGTCCAGAGTCCAGGGTGGCCTTCAGTGATGCACTGCAGCAAGTTGAAGGGATGGTGGGTGTGGAAACAGTCACAAATGCCCCCTCACCGACACAAGGAAGCCACTTGGCCACCGTGCTCTTGGTGCCCAGCAGCTTCTATCTTTCCCCTGCCTGGTTTGCCTTTTCCAGGGGGAGGAGCACAGGCAGCGAAGTCAGGGAGACCTGGGTTCAAATGCCCTCTCCTCCCCTTGCCAGCTAGTGTGCTCATAAGCACGCTGTGTCCGAGCTGCCTCATCTATAAAATGGGTATACTACTACATTAAACCATGATTGTAAAGTGCCAAGCAGTGTTTGGCACGTACTAGCTACTCTGCAAAGGGGCGCTCACGGGGGCATGGCTTGCAAATGGCCCCCTTATTCAAACAAATGTTGAGATTCTTGCTCTAGGTAGACAAAAGCGAAATGCCCCACAGGGGGAGATTCTTATTTAAAAGCCCTGGGATGGGCCTGGACTTGCAGCAGGAATGTGAGGTGTGCTGAGTGGTGGAACCATCCCTCTAAGACTCAAAATGGTCCCAAGAAAAGCCTAGTGGCCACTCCTGGGGAAGCCGCCTCTGCCACACCTCAGAGGCCTCGGGGAAGAGGACACTTTCCCTGGGATTGGCAATGGTGCCGTCTTCTACAGGACAAAGTGCTTTTGTGGTACCAGGCCTTTTGGAAATGGAGTGAATAAAGTCACTGGGTTTTTAGAGACACGGAGAAGTTAGAGCAAGTGGTCATGGGTTGGGTGGGTGCCAGGGAGTGCTGCCCCTTACTAAGCCTCATCTGAGTAATGAGAGACCCTCTCTGGAGTTTGTCCTGATGGTAGGCTCTGGTCCTGGCGGGGGCGGGGTGGTCTTAGAGTCACATCCCTGCCCCTGGGAGGGCAGGGAAGCTAGGTGGCAAGGTCCTGCACTGGGAGCAGGAGTTCTCTTAAGGCTGGGATGCTGATGTGGATAGAAAGCAACGGGCGCCGCCGAGCCTCCAGGTGATGCTGCAGTGGGAGGGATCTGAACCCATTCTCCAAGGTCTCCGTGACTCTCTCTCCATGAAGAATACCCACCATCCACATGGGAAGAAGGGAAGAAACCCGAGTCCACCTGCCTTTGAAGCTGCGTGGAGGATGATAAATTAAAAGGCATCTTAAATACGTGGGTAAAGCCAGCAGGGGCTAAGAGGACCTCCGGGCAGGGAGGAGGTGTCTATGGCTTCTTTCTTAGATAGTTGGAAGGAATCCACCCTTCCCAGGAAGGGCCCCCGCTCAGGACCTGGCAGAACCACCAGCCGCTGCTGTTCTTTTCTTGGACTTCGAACACAGTCCCTTCCTGGAAGCTGCTGGTATCTTCGTCGCCGTCAAAGTTGGCCACAGCCACATACAACGAGTCCTTCGGGACATCGGTGCTGGGGAAAGTGGATGCAGCTACTTTCTCCCTGCTTTCTCCGATCCTGCTCACCATCCGCGGCCCTGACACGCCTTTGCCTCTCACATCATCTTGGCCTCCCGAGGAGTTGGAGAGAAAAGGCCTGGCTTTTGGAGGGACGAGCAGAGCCCGGCCGGGGACAGCAGCTGCCTTGCTTTCACTGGCCTCACGCTGCGGTCCTTTGACCTCTGGGAGGGGCCTGGGTGACGAGGAGGCTTTCTTGGGTGGTGGTGGTCTCCGGGGCGGGACCATAGGCCTCTGCTGGGGGGCCTCCTGGAGAGGGGTGGGGACACTCTTAAGCACAGGCTCTCCTGTCTTGGCTGGCCGGGGAGGGGCCCTGGAGGCCATCTCCTTCGGGCCCAGCCCATCCTGTCTGCCCGTCCTCTCCTGGGTGCGGCCGGGACCCTCCCCTGGGAGGAAACTGCGGCTGAAGGGCAGATCTGGGCCCCCCACAGCCTGGTGGCTCTCCCCATCTAATGAGGCTTTCTCTTGGGACTTGGCAGGCCTGAGCTTACTCCTGAGGTTACAGATGTCCACTTGGTCTTCACCCTGAGGTGGCTCTGTCCTGGGGGAAGGAGCTGGTTTTGGCCTAACCTGAGGTTTGGACTTCAAGAAGGGGTTCTGGGGAACGGCTTCTGGCTTCTCCTCTGGTGGGTCGGCTTTGGCCTTGGAGATGGGCCGGAGGTTGGGCTTCTTCACTTCCTTGGCTAACACCTTGTGGCCACACTCCAGCCCCATCTCATTTTTCAGCTGGAACAATTTGCTTTTGTCAGGTTTGGGCTCTGGCCTCCTGCTGTCTCGGGCTAGGGGGGCATGCTTGGCTGGGATCATGGGCAAGATCATGCCGGGGGGCTTGGGTGAAGAGCCCCGGAGCTGCTCCAGCCTCTGCCGCTCCCTCTCCTGCAGCTCCCCTTCAGACTTGATGATGGACTCTTTCCGGGGAGGGAGGCTGGGCTTCTCCTCCAGGTCAGGGTCTGAGATCTCCTCGTAGCCTGCAGATGCAGACATGTCTGCAGATGCCTTCCTCAGGACCTCCTTGCTGCCCTTCCAGTCCTTGGACCATGGCATCCCACAGTCCACACCGCTATGCGGTGCCTCAGGCAGGGGCCGGGAGGGGCCCACAGCTTCACTGCCTGTGCTGTTCTCCATTGCTGCTGCGTTCCCAAGCTGGAGCTGGGTCACCTCACTGGGCAGGGGAGCCAGAAAGTTGGGTCTTGAGGCGTTGCTGGTTTTCTTGTACTTATCAATGAAGGTGGCTGGGGCCCATCCTTCCTTATCTTCAATCTGAATATACCACCAGCCACTCAAGTTCTTCTCGATCACCTGCAAGGGATGACAGAGGGAAGCACTTAGCAGGTGTGATGCCAGGGCCACTGGACTAGAACGGAGTGGGGGAACCAAGTGGGGCTGGAGTTCAACATCTGTGGAGACCATCTATGGAGACTTTACTGTGTATCAGGGCAATCTTGCACAGGAGCAGATTCTTGTCTTATTCTGGATTCTCTCTGCAATGCTTAATTTTATATGTCAGCTTTGCTAAGCTATGGTACCCAGTTATTTTGCCAAACACTAGTCCAGTTGCTATTATGATTAAATCAGTTGGCCTTAAGTAAAGCAGATTACCCTTCATAATGTGGGTGGGCCTCAATAATCAGCTGAAGGCCTTAAGAGTGAAAGGCGAGTTTGCCTAGGATGTGTTCTACTTCCAGGCAATAAATGCATATTTGGCAGAACTCTGTATTTTTAATGCTGCCTGACCTACGGATTTTGGATTGCCCAAAAAACCAAACCAAACCTGTTGCCGTTGAGTTGATTCCGACTCATAGCGACCCTGTAAGACAGAGTAGAGCTGCCCCATAGGGTTTCCAAGGAGCGGCTGGATTCGAACTGCTGACCTTTGTGTTAGCAGCTGAGCTCTTAACCACTGCACCACCAGGGCTAGCCCTTCACAACTGCATGAATCAATTCCTTGAAGTAAATACTCTCTCTATATATATCTCACTGGTTCTGTTTCTCTGGAGAACCCTAAGAAACTCCTAAAAGCAGGCCTGATCCCAGGAAGTACAAGTGAGGAAGTGGGGAAAATGAGAAGGGAAGGTGAGAAACCAATGAAGTGTGTGTTACTGAGCAGATCACTGCTCTGGGCCACTGGGGCTTAACTGCCAGGGGCCCGCTGAGAGACCACGTGAACCATGCCTCAGAATCATCCCACAGGAGGCAGGGAATACTGACTCTAAGCCCCCAGAGGCTGGGGGTCACCCCCACTCTCTCAGCATTAACTTCCCTCCCCTTTGGACTGTGCCCTTGCAGGCAGAGAGGAGAGAGGTGGGAAGCTGTCAGCTTGTGAGGACTTGGCGCAGCTACAGGTCAACTCAGGTGGGGTGGGACGTGGGGCAGAGTGCCAGCAATGTCCACCACAATCCTAAAGAAGTACAAGGCAAAGACCCATGATCAAAACACCCTTGACTGCTGCTGCTTTGGTTGAGCACCAGAGGAAGCAGCTGGCTGGTGTTAAGAAACCATGTGGTATAAAAAAAACAGATCTTTAAACTTGGGACTCACACTTGGCTTGACAACGTGCTCAAGTGTAGATACAGGGAACCAAGGCTGATGGAGGGAAAGCAGATTTTCATCTCTCATCTCTCTCTGGGATACACACTTACTGGATGGAATGGTAGGCACTGTCCTCCATGTTATTTAAGATTTTATATTTCCTCTTTTTTGTCCAGAACTATATGGTTGAATTCATGTGGGCTAACACTGCATATGTTCAATTTCCCGGGGCAGGCTGTATCCGTTTGAGATCTGATTAGTGCTCACAACCACCCTGTGAGATGGGCATTATTATCCCATTTTATAAATGCAGAAACCGAGCCTCAGGGGAGTTGAGGATCTCAAAGTCACGAAGAGAGTGAGTGGTAGAAAAAACCAACTGATGTCAAGTTGACTCTGACTCAAGGTAACGCCATGTGTGTCAGAGAGCTGTGTGGGTTTTTAGTAGCTGGTTTTTCAGAAGTAGATCACCAGGACTTTCTTCCATGGCTCTTCAGGGTGGACTCGAACTGCCAACCTTTTGGTTCACAGCTGGGTACAATAACGTTTGCACTACCCAGGGACTCAAATGCAGGCCAGTGGGCTCTAAAGCCTGAGCTTTTACCACTACCCAACCCTGCCTCTCTGAAAGGGGATGCTGCTTTGGAAGGGGCCATTCCTGGGGTAAGAAGCATACAAGGGGCAAAGAGGGCTGAGGGCATGGCTCTGCTGGTGCACTGAGGCCCAGCATGGAGGGAGATGGCGGCCACAGATCCAGCAGCAGGAGGCAGAAGCTGGGCTCTGAGGCCTGAAGTCCTGGGTTCTAATTTTGGCTCCACCACTTACTGCCTCCACAGTCTTGGGCAAATCACTTAAGCCACCATGCCTCAGGCCCCACACTACAAAACAGGGATGATCATAAGAATGATAACACCCATTTGCAGTATTCTTAAGATGACCAAATGAGCTACTGTATGCAACAGCACTTGGTAAACTCTGAAAGGTAAATGTTACCTATTATTAAATTATGGTATAGACCACTGAGAAGGCAGGCTGCACTTCAGAGGCATGCATTTAATGAGTCTCCCCAGTTGCTCTCCAGGAAAGCATACTGATAAATGTAAGTACTTTACCTGAGGGTGACCGGCATCTTAACATGCAGTAGCTCTGATAACAACCAATGGTGACTCTGGGCATACAAGTCATAGGCAGTGCACCCAAGAATCGAGATTTAACAACTAGTACCAAGAACATATATGAAGAAATCAAAACAAGACAGTAATCAAAATAAAATGGTATCATTGAGTCTTGCCAAGCTCTCACTATAGGCAAAGCACTACGGTAGAAGCTCCAACACTTTGTGTTCTTAGTTAGGACTTATGGGAGTTTTAGTTCACCACAGAAAAGTCAAGAGCTACCACGAATAAAAGCAAAGGCAAAGACAGTCTGAGTTAACAGTGGTGAGACAATATGGGCAGAGACGGTGACACAGTGTGAAGTATGTAACCATTGTCATTAAACTGTATACGTAAAAACTGTTGAATAGATTTTTTTTTTTGGTATGTATTTCCACCAAAAAAAAAAAAAAAAAAAAAAAGCAAAGACAAGAATGAGGAGGTAAAAGAAAAGAGACTGGGCTTTAAAACCAGAGAGACCCAGGTTCAAATCTTAGCTCTCACTTACTACCTATGTAACCTGGGGCAATTCACCTAACTTCTCTCAGTGTCAGGTATCTCATCTGTAAAATAGGCTGATGATATTGAACTCCTGAGAGTGCTCTGGAGATTAGCTAGCAAGTATGTAAGGTACCTGGCACCTCGGAGATGCCTATCTTATCATTAGTATCATCATCTTCGGTAAAACATGTCTTGAAAATACAAAGACCAGGCAAGGAACTAAGATGCTCCTGGTAGCTCCAGCACTAGAATGTTGTGGTTCCATTAATGAAATCTGTAGGCTAAGATGATGTTAAAATGAACCAGGAAGCAAAACTGGAGAAGAGGGGAACAGAGAATACAGTATTTATCTTAAGAACACTTAGTTAAGCTGGAAATTTTGTTGTTGTTATTCTTACTGCCACTGAGTCAACTCCAATTCATATGACCCCATATACAATAGAAATGAAACACTGCCCTGTTCTATGCCATCCCCACAATTGTTGGTATGCTTGAGTCCATAGCTGTGGCCACTGTGTATTCTGAGTGCCCTCCAACCTAGGAGGCTCATCTCCCAGCACTATATCAGACAATATTCTGTTGTGATCCATAGGGTTTTCACTGGCTAATTTTTAGAAGTAGATCACCAGGCCTTTCTTCCTACTCTTAGTCTGGAAGCTCTGCTGAACCCTATCTATCATGGGTGACCCTGCTGGTATATGAAATACCAGTGGCATAGCTTACAGCATCATAGCAACATGCAAACCGCCACAATATGACAAACTTTAGCAGCAACTATCTCCATCCAAGTCTCTCAGGTTACCACTGGCAGAACCTATGCTGACAGCACGAAACAATAAAGCAGAGATGTTTCGAAGATAGGTCCTATCTGTGCTTCCTGGAAAAGGACATTGGGTATGTGAGCTTTTCATTGGATTGGCTTTAGCAAAAATAGAGAGGATAAAGGCTGGAAACAAAAATAGGAAATGGCTGAAATGGGGGTGGGGCCTGAGGGGATTCCTCAGCACCTCCAGGAAACCTGGGGATCCCTGAGGTCCCCACTGTACAGGGGTGCCATCAGGCCTCACGTCAGTACATTCTCCATGACACTCACCCTGAGCCACCCTTGGCAGATTTATGAACATTCTAAGCCAAGGAGCAGGAGTGCTTATCAGCACACATTCAGTTTTGTCAGCATGTTCAAACAACAGTGAATGTTTGTACAAAATGCTGGAAACTCAAAGACTATATCTTAAGGAGAAGGTTCTATAACATTTCTTAGCTCTCTAGGAAAGAAACCCCTTAACAGCATGCAAGTTAGACTTCTGGTTTCAAGATGAGAGATGGTGCAAAAAGTAGTTTCCCCTTCATTCAATAAACCCAGGAAAAGAAATAAAACAATACAAAGCCAGGCTCAGAAAGATGAAGCGGAGAAGTTAGCGGACCAGAAATTGTGAGGAATCACTGATGGATGGAAGCTGCAGAGGAAACATGTGGCCCTGCACTGCTGTTGGTATTTTCTGCTGTAAAAGGTGAGAGCAGTACTGGGGCCTGCCAGACTTCAAGGTGGTAGAACCTGGGAATAGGGGAGGCCCAGGAGCAACTGACAAAGGATTAACTGGAATGCTACAGAAGCAGCCAGCTGGTTAATGCCTATCTATGCCCTTTATTCCAATCTTGTAGGGCAAGCAGGAGTAAAGAAGGCGACTGCTTACAGATGGAAACTGTCAATGTGGGAGCTTGAGTCGGAGAGATGTGATATTGCTCAGTGGCTTAAAAGTCCCCAATTTGGTACTGAAACCAGTGGAAGCTGACCAGCTCAGCTCCTTATGTACACCCGCCAACTGGGCTGATTGACTGCTGCCTCTTTTTGCATCGTCCAAGATAAGTACTAACACTACGAAAATAACTGAAATACCAACACCACTGAAAAGAATTTACAACTGAGAAAAGAAACAATAAACAATAGAGCCTTAAATAAAACATATATTATATCCTTAGAGAGATAAAGAAGAACATCAAATTCATGAAAGAACAAACTATTATGAAATAAGAACAGGTAGCTATGAAAAAAGAATCAATACAGGCTTTTGGAAATAAAAATGATTATTTCTGAAATAAAGTAACCAACAGGCTAAATCGCTACAGAGCAAATTAATGAGCTAGAGGATTAAACAGAATTCCCCAAGAATGCAACACAAAGTATAAAGGTAGAAAATATGAAAGAAAAGTTAAGACACAGGGAGAACAGAGCCAGAAATTCCCGTATCTGTCTAATAACAGTTCCAGAAGGAAAGAATAAAAAGAGTGAAGGGAGTCAATATTTAAAGAAGTGAAGAATTTTCTAGGAAGATCTGAAACCTTAGACTGAAAAGGTCCACAACATGCTGAGCAAGATAAAAATAAACAAACTCATGCCTAGACATACTTAAGTGAAATTTCAATAACAAATAATGAGGAACTTAGGAGAGAATCAGAGAAATAACAGATGAATAGAAGAAAGAATCAGGTTGACAGTAATTTCTCACTAGCAACACTAGATGTAAGAGAACGGAACTACATATTCAAAGTGCTGAGGGAAAAGTACATTGACCTGGAATTCAATACTCAATCACTGAAGAATGAGAAAAAAAAAATTCTTATATTTTGAAGAAAGCATTATATACAGAAATGGGGCCTGCTCTTTAGTTAAGGGCTGATATATGTGGCCCTACAGAAGCTGACAGTGTGTAGGGAAGGGAAACCAATGAAAGTTGGATGAATCAGGGGAGGCTTCACAGAGGAGGGCAGGGACATGAAGAGTGAGTTGGATTTTGATATACCAAGTTCAGTTTAAAAAAATGGCCTTGAGTGCCTTCTATGAAAAGCAGGTAGAAGATCAGGAGCTGGCCTGAAGGAATGTCATTGCTGGCAGAGAGCACAAGAGAAGGGGGAAGGGCCAGCTTGACCAGAGAGGTTCAGAAGAAAGCCATGGGTAACAAGGCTTAGAACAATCCTTGATCATGGAGAGATGTCACGAAGCAAGCAGGCATGTCATATCAGAATGGCATGTATGTTTTACATCAGCTAAATGGGGTAACTGGATATAGAATTACCTTGTAGCACAAGCAAGATGCTTTTTGAGTTCTTTCTATGGATCTGAAGTTGGAAAGAGAATGGCATAGAAAAGAGAGAGAGTAAAGTAGCAAATAAAGAGCTTCTTAGAATCTTGGAGGTATTTCTACTTTCCCCTCAGTTTCTGTATCAATTAGGATTTGCATTTTATAAAAATTTGAAAGTCAGTCCATTTCTTTAAACACCCCCGCAGACAGTCCTCCTTCAATGGGTAGCTGAGGACGTTTGGCTTGAGAAGAAATTTCTGGAGAGGGCTAGGCAGAACCAGTGGTTCTGCACTGTTGGGAAGCCACCCTCTCCTGAGCTCACTGGGCAGCTGCCCTGGGACTGGAAGGGAAGGGGCAGAGAGGCAGGAAGTGAGAGCTGGAGGGAAAACTGTGGCTGCTTTGGAGGCCTGGAGAGTGATTAAAGACTGTCAGGAAATGTGCCACACTCATGCACTGACTAAACCATTTGTTCACTCAGTATTTCCTCCGTCCATCCATATATCTGTTCATAAAGGAACTGTTTACTGAGCACCTACTATGGACTGCCTCCTATGCTAGGGCTACAGGCAAGAAAGAACAACCCCGCCTTGAGTGTTAAGCAGGATGCTAATGGTTAGACAATTATTTTCATTCAACAACAAACATTTATTGCAAACCTATTATGTGCAAGGCACTGTGGTAGCTGCTGGGGACAAAGGAGTGAAAAACAGACATGGTCCCCGCCCTCTTAAAGTTTCCAAATGTCAGGCAGATTAAGTAACAACAGGCTGTCAAACTCCTTGGTTCTATCAGTTTTTAGCTGTGGGACTCTGGACACTGTCTGAACTTTTCTGAACCACAGCTTACTCATCTGAAAAATGGGGATAATAATAGTCTAACCACACAAGTTATCATGGACTGAATTGTGTCTTGCAGAAATTGTGATCTGATATAATTGTCCTATGTGTTGGACTTAGAGAAGTTTTAGGTTTACAGAAAAATCTCCCAGAAAGTACAGAGTTCGCATATACTCCCTCTCCCCACCACACACAGTTCCCTCTATTATTAACATCTTGTATTTGTGTGGTACATTTATTATAATTGATGAACCAATATTGATACACTATTATTAACTAAAGTTCACCATTTACATTTACATTAGGGTTCACTCTTTGTGTTGTACAGTCCTATGAGTTCTGACAAATGCATAGTATCATGTGTCCACCATTACAGTATCCTTCAGAGCTCATGCGTTTTTTTTCTTCCCGAGTAGACTTGATGGCAACTGGTTTTTGGTTTTATTTTATAATGATTCAGTGAATAAAAACACAAGGCATTTCTCTACAGGAGAAAGGAAATTGATCAGAAAAAAGGGAAGTAATCATTGTCCATTCATAGGGCTCATCTGTTTCTGAAAACTGTGTCAACACCATCTTTGGCGTCTTGGCCAAAGGTTTATAATCACTGACCCTTGCTGTTATCTCATTTCCTGGAGGCATGGGAAACACCTTAAAGCCCTAACCCCACGATGAGAAAAAAAGAGAAGTGAAAGAAGAGAAAGGATTTATGTTGGCCTTTATTCAGTGAACACAGTAGATAAGCAGAAAGAGTAGGAGGAAAAGGAGAGAGGCGAAGCAATGCAAGTAGGAGGTGATTCAAAAAAGAATACAAGTCAGTCACAAAAGCCCACATATTATATGATTCCATTTATATAAAATGTCCCAAACACACAAATCTATAGAGACAGAAAGTAGATTAGTGGTTGCCTAGGGCTGGGAGAATGGGGGATATTGGGGGAGGTGATGATTAAAGGGTACAGGGTTTTTTGGGTATTGAAAATGTTGACTGGTGATGGTTGCACAATACTGTGAATATACTGAAAACCACTGAATTGTACACTTTAAATGGGTGAATTTAATGGTATGTGAATTATATCACATTAAATCCATTAAAAAAAAAAAGAATATGAAGGTAGGAGGCAAGAGGAGGAAAGTAGGAGGTGACGACAGAAGTAGGAGGTAATACTAGAATCAAGAATCAGAAGCAAAGGACACCAGGTCCACTCACCTCGACCTTCAGGCCGGCCTGGAAGCTGATGCCATCAGGGATGGTTGTCTGGAATTCAGCAATGGTGTAATACTCTTCCTCCACTTGGGGTGGGATGGGAGGTTTCGGTAGGTTCAGACCTCGAGGCTGGTAGGATTAAACACAGTGCTAACTCCAGTGTGGGTACATTACCACAACACCGGAGTGGAGGGGACTAGCAGGGCTGGGATGCACGATCGCCCTCAAGGTGAGGCTGCTGATCTATTTGGATTCTAAGGGACAAAACAAAGGAACACTCACACTGTCATCTCCTCAATGAGTCACTGGCCCTTCAGCTTTAGAGCAATGAGAAGAAACACAGGACACTTGGCTACAATCCTGATAAGCTGGTGTAAGATAGTATTCTCTGGATTTAAGAGACAGTGAGAGTCGTGGAAAGAACATGGGTTGGCAAGTCAGACCCGTCTGGGCTGGAAATTCTGATTATCTGTGTGACTTTGGGCAAATCACCTTCCTTCTGAAGTTTCAGTTTTATCTTCTGTAGAATAGGGATAATGCAAGTATTAAATAAGTTAATGCAATGTAGTATATCTAGTAGATTGCATGGCATCCAATAGGTGCCCAGTAAATGACAGACATAAAAAAGGCCCATTTCTCAAAGTACTGGTTAAAAATTTGCCTCAAGAATAAAAAGAACGGAGTATGAAAGTAGAATAACAGAACGGTACCACAAATGCTAAGGACTCTCTATCAACATGGCCTCTCCTAAATCACGTGCTTTTCTATGCAGGAATGAATATGCAAGCTTGGGCCTCAAGTTGCCTCACTGGAGGAGACTGACTAAGACAAAAAGAAGTGGGCACAGGAAGTAGAGAGCATGTCCTGAGGCCTAATAATCACAAATATACTCTGGAACCATGGGAAAATGGTTTAACCTTCATGGAGCTCAGGATTTCCACCAGTCAATGGGACTAGCACTTGTCCAGCCTGCTTCACAAGGACAGAAAGGGTGAGGTGAGCTGAGGGGCCACTGGACATTCTAGCCCTCAGGTCAGCAGCTGGCTCGCTGGAGTCAAGGGTCCACTTACTATGGTCATGTCCCGGCGAGGAGGGGGTCTCTGCCTCATCTTTGGTGATCCTATGGAGAAATGAGACCTTATTTCACTCACGTGCAAAGCTCTACAGATTAAAATCCCCAAGACGGACACCAGGAAAGATGTATTCTCTCCTGCACAAAATTAGGCGTAAAGCACCGGAGTTAGCTTGCTGCTGTCACCCTTCCTGGAAGAAGAGCCCAATTAGGAAGTTGCTGCTCATGCTTGGGTCAGGACCCTCTATCAATGTGCCCTTTCCTAAATCACAGGCTCTTCTGTGCAGCAATGAATAGGAAGAAGATGGTGCTGGGCACACGGCAACCCTATAGGACAGAGTAGAACTGCTCCATATGGTTTCCAAGGAACAGCCAGTGGATTTGAGCTGCTGACCTTTTGGTTAGCAGCCAACTCTTAACCACTGTGCCACCAGGGCTCTGGAAAACTTTCCAGCAATGGCAGAAAGTGTAGGCTTAAGAATAACAGAGATGAGGGCTCCTATCCTGGCTCTGAAGCTCGCTGGCTACCAGCTTTGGACAAGTTATTTGACCTTCTGAGCTACAAGGTCCTCATCTGTAAAACAGGGATAGCACATGCCTCCCAGGGGCAGTGGTTGGAGATTAAAATAAACAACCCATGTGAAGCTCTTGGCACATGGCATACATGCAATAAATGTTGCTGCCCTTGGTTTTGCCTCTACAGCAAACCCAAATTAAACAAGACCAAAACAAACAGACTCAACCAACTTGGGCTGATGACTTCAGCCCACACTATCTCTGGGTCTTACGGTCAGGAACAGGATTTTTCAGTGGTTCAAGGCTCTGGGCTGAAGTCACCCGATGTGTCAGCAGAGCTGATTTTGTATACGTGTCCATACAGAGGAGAAGTTTGGGATTTGGGATGCGGAGGAGACTGCTAATCCCTCAGGTACTCACTTGCCCTATCTTCAAATAGCAAAAGAGTTTTAGCCAGACACTTAGCTACCTATAATAAAGATGACATTTCCCAGACTCCCTTGCAGCTAGGTATGGTCATATGACTAAGTTCTGGCCAATGGGTAACTTCCACTCTGCTTTCCCCTCCCACCTCTTCTCCTTCTTCCTTTTTATCAGCTGGAATAGTGGTGGGCCATCCTGGACCAGGTGGACGAGGGCAGCGTACTCTGGGGACGTCCGCCTAACAAGACAGAAGGAGCATAACAAGACTCCTGACTGCATGGAGCTGCCACACCAGCCCTGGACATATACCGGGACTCTTTCATGAAAAAGAATAAACATCTAAATCATTTAGGCTACTGTTACCAGGTGTGTTTATGAATCTTTGTTATTGCATTGGAACCTATATCATAAAAAGACACAAGGTTTCTAAGTTTCATTTGCTCCTCTAGTCTTAACAGGAATCCTCCCATGCTCTTGGCCATGACAGATTAGAATCACAGAAACTCAGGGCTGCCCGGAACCCCTGCCACAGCGCATCAGACAACATGGGCAGTGTTTTCTCAGGGCAGCTGGACAGAAAGTATGAGTCTTGGAATTCAACAACTTGGAACTCGAAGAGTTTATTGACTATAAGAGGCACTTGGCAAAAACATTTGGAAGAACCCCAGTCAGAGGTAAGTGCTGTCACTCCTGCAGGGAGCTGGAAGCCCTTTCCCAACAGACAGAGTCCCTCACCTGCATGATGAGGACCGGATCATGGTACTGGGTTTGAGGAGTCCTGGGTATGATGCAGGCAAAAATGAACCCTACTCTCAGGTGTATGGGGATGCTTTGAGAAAAGCAAGATGGATAAAGTAGTATCATTAGGGTAAATTCAACTTTTTCTTCCTTTGGCTGAGAAATGAGGCAGTGTGGTGGAGCAGAGGGAGAACAGGCTCTGAAGTCAGACAGGCTTGGGTCCAAGTCCTGGCTCCCCTGTTTACTAGCTAGGCGGCCTTGGACAAATTTTGTTTCATCTCTGTTTCCTAATCTGTAAAACGAAGCTACTATGTTCCTCAAGGTTGCTGTGAGGAGTCCATGACACTAAATGTAATTATAAGGTGCCTGCACATAGTAGGTGCTTGAAAACAGGAGCTGTGGTGATCATCATGAGGAAGT
>NW_004443947.1:7304270-7310633 GCF_000243295.1 Trichechus manatus latirostris | reverse complement strand
AGCCGGCTCCCACCAGCTTTGAAAGCCAAGCGTGTGCATCTCTTCCCAACTTCATATTCAGTGAAACACACTGGGAGCTTGACATCGGCCATGGTGGGAGTATTTACACCATGGGAAATGGCAAATGCTACAACTCAGAGCATATTTTCCCTGGAGAGCTGGCTGTTAAACATTTAACAGCACCTCCGTGATCTGGAACCACAAAACAGGTGTCCACACCTCTGGGGAAAGTTGAACAGACTCAACTGACTAGAGGTATATGGCAGGGCCAATTCTCTTATTGAGAATCACTTTTAGAACTAAATAGCACTGTGTTTCCATGAAAAATTTATATAAGGCTCACACTTTGCTGTTGTTTTCAAATGTCTGCAGATTCTTTGATAATCCTCTGTTCAAGAGGTGGAGTCTGATTCTCCTTCCCTGGAGTGTGGGCCAGACAAATAGAATAAAGTAGAAGTGATGGTGGATAATCTTGGTCATAAGCCTCTGCAGCTTCCTCACTCACTCTCTCTTGGATCACTTGCTCTGGGGAAAGTCAGCCGCCATGTTGTGAGAACATTCAAGCATCCTATGGAGAGGCCCATGTGGTGAGGAACTGAGGCCTCCTGCCAAGAGCCACGCTGAGTGCGCCATCTTGGGACAGAATCCTTCAGCCCCAGTCAAGCCTTTAGATAACTGTAACCCCTGCAAACATCCTGAGTGCAACCTCATTAGAGACCCTGAGTCCAATTAAGCCACTCCTGGTTTCCTGACTCGTGGAAACTGTGAGATAATAAACTCTTGTTGTTTTAAGCCATTAAGTTTTGGGATAATATGTTATGCAGCAAGGTAACATATATGCTCAATATATGTTAGCTATCATTACCATGGAAACCCTGGTGGTGTAGTGGTTAAGTGTTATGGCTGCTAACCAGAAGGTCAGCAGTTCAAATCCACAAGATGCTCCTTGGAAACTCTGTGGAGCAGTCCTACTCTGTCCTATAGGGTTGCTATGAGTCGGAATCAACTTGATGGCAAAAGGTTTGGTTTTGGTTTTTTATCATTATCATTACTCCTCCAAATTTCAGTTTTGAGGTTCCCTCCCTCAGGAATCCTTCCTGACCCCCAAGCTGAGGAGCCCCACTGCTGTGCTCCAAAGTCCCCCATGCATCCCCTGACACACCACTCACCACCCTGTTCTGTAATTACTTATGAGTCCATCTTCTGTGCTCTTTGGTGTGAACTACTGTCTTGCTCACCATTGACTTCCTAGCTCCCAGAATAGGGTTTGGCCCAAAACTGATTCTTAATATATGTTTGAATGCACAAACGAATAAATGAAGTGTCATATGCTCAGCCTCATGTGAGTGGCCCTAATGCTCTGCTACACATCACGGTGGCAGACACCAGGCTGCGGGGACCTCAGGCTTCCTCTTTTGTCCTAACTTCCTGCTGTCGCAGCGTGCCTATTAGGGTGACCAATAGGAGGTTTCTGGAACTTTCATTGCTAAATCAGGAAACCTCCAGGTAAACCAGAACAAGCTGGTCACCTTACCTGCCTATGAGATTCTGATTTCATCACACAAGTGAAAGAAAGAGCTGTGAAAAAGTCTGAAAAGCGTGTCTCCTGCTTTTACTACTGGACCGTGAGAGATGAAGGCAAATTATCAGCCTGAGGAGGAGTTACGGTCAATGTGGTTTTTAAGCATCATATTTGTCTCTGTGTGGGGCAGGAGCGGGAAGTCACTCACACAGGGCAGCTTCAACCTCCCAGTCACTCGTCAGGAGAAACATGTGGAGGTGGAGACCATCCTTGCTTAACACGGTTGCTGCTATCTGTGGTTCAGTGTGTTTGGAGAAACTTTTGCTTATTATGGACTTTTAGGGAAGGATATGGGTAGGGAGGGAAGCCAAGTGGCACAGAGAAGTGTCCTTTTACGGCTCCAGCAGAAACCTCACCCATCTGCGATCACGTACAGACCTCAGTGAAGCCAGAGCCCTCGTGACCTGGAGCCCACCCAGCTGGCGGCAGCAGGCAGAGGCGGTACCTGATCTTCCACCAGCCTTCCAGGTTTTTCTGGATGACCTCCACCATGGCTCCTCTCTCCAGGTTCATTTCATCCTGGTCGCGGGCTGTGTACGGGTAGATGACTGTGTACTTCTCCTCTGTGGGGACAAAGGGATACTGGGTTAGGAAAAAGTCACAGGACACTGATGGCCAAGGTGGCGGTCCATGAGATGCCCTTGCCCATCGGAGGGAAGGATTCCCCAAGAGATCACTGTGCACCCCCAGGCCCCACTTAACCCTGGGTGACTTCAAGCAGCAACAGGTCATGGGACAAAGAGCAGGCCCAATCCCTCTGAAACCCCTCTCCTTCACACATTCATCCTCACCTTCTTCAAATCTGGGCTTGAAAGTCACCCTCCCCCACTACCTTACATAATACTCTAAAACCCTGGCTCCTCCTCCCCCTTGTTGGTGTTAGTTGCCGTGGAGTTGGCCCCATGACACGTGGTGATCCTATGCACAATGGAACAAAACGCTGCCCAGTCCTGCGCCATCCCCATATTGCTTCTGAATTGGACCACTGTGATCCATAGGGTTTTCACTGGCTGATTTTTGGAAGTAGATCACCAGGCCTTTCTTCCTAGTCTGTCTTAGCCTGGAGGCTCTGCTGAAATCTGTTCAGCATCATAGCCACACACAAGCTTCCACTGACAGATGAGTGCTGACTATGCATGAGGTTCATTGGCCAATAATTGATCCTGGGTCTCCCACATGGAAGGTCAGAATTCTACCACTGAATACCACTGCTCTCCTCATCCCCCTCACTCTGGTATATTTTTCCCCCTATACGGGGAATGACCTTCTAAAACACCATGTAATGTACTTATATATTCTGTTTCATGTCTGGTTCCCTTGCTACAATGTGAACTCCATGAAAGCAGAGATTTGGGTCAGTCTCATTCATTCCTCTATCCCTAGCACTGGGCATGGAGCCTGGGATGTCATTAGCAAGGAAGCCAATGCTTGGTAAATGAATAAGTCCTGAAGGCCTGGCAGGGGCCACCTTGGGCATGCCAGGGGGGTTAAACCCTCCATAGCTCCTTCCTGGTTCTCCCTGGTGGAGAGTTCTGGAATGAGCTGAACTGTTCAGCAGATGACCTGAGGCTGAACTCACTACCAAGGAGGACACAGCTAGCTGGGTACAGGGTTTCACTTTTTATCAATGATTTTCAAGCCCCTCGATTCAACCATGCTGGAAGCTTCCCTTTTCATTAATGTGATTGGGGTACCTTCTGCCCCACTCCCTGGGGACCCCTCCCCAGAAGCCAGGGACCATCCTTCCAGGCCCCCTCCTAGAGAGCTGCTTCCAGCTGTGTCCCTCCCACAGCAGCACCCCTCCTCCCAACACCATCAGCTCTGACTGCTCAGACAGAAAAAATGGAACCCTGTCACAGGAGAGGCCAGACAGGAGAGGAGGGGGACTTCCTGTGTTGGTTCCACTCAGCCCCTAGGTGAGCAGGAGCCCAGCTGTGGCTGGTGTCGAGGGTTTGTATGTTGGTGCTGACTTGTCTCTTTGGGAAGACACCCCAGGCGCCTGTGGCCTGCCCAGCTGTACTGAGGGAGAAGGTAAGCACACAAGGCGCTGATTTATTGATTGATCTTGCCTGCTGACCTGCCCGCAGGAGCTGAGCCGACTTGATTTGCTTGAATCCTGTGCACAGCAGAGTCCCTGGGTCCCCGCACTCATGGAAGCTGCAGGTTGCGGTATGGGTGCAGATGCACTGCAGGTCTGTCTGCGGGGGTGGTGTGAGGGCACTGCCTGGGGCCTGTCTAGGTACAGTCAGTCCTGTGAGCCCTGAATTCCTGGGCTGTGCCACATAGGCCAGGAGGTTCTCTGGTGCTCAGGGGTCTTCTCTGGGCTCCATGGGGCACTCAGGGAGCCCAAACAAAGCTCAAGGTCAATGGCCTTGCAAACTGTACGGGGCACTCGCTTGCCCTGCCTCTGGGGGCACTGCCACCCTTAGTCCTCATGGAGGGTGAGGCTGACCTCACACGTCTTATAGGGAGGGGGCAGGTATGTGACCTGGCCTGGCCAAATGCTGCATCCTCTTGGCCACCACGACTGGTTCAGGGATGGCATGGGACCCAAGTAGGTCCAGTTGGAACCAGTCATGGCGTTTTTGTTGAAGGCAGGCATCCCTGAAAGGTGCCTGGAACAGCCATCGCCAGGAGGGGAAAGAGGCCACAGAGAATGCAGCCAACAGAGCAGAGGATAGAGTAGAGAGGTGGCTAAAGTGAATCCCAAGCCCTAATGATATTTTTAAGTCCTGATGACATTCTCAAGACCCTGGATCTAGCCATGCTTAATGCTACCACTACCCTGGACTTTCAGTGATAGGAGCCAATAAACCTCCCTTGTGGTTAAGCTGGCTTGATGTGGGTTTCTTTCCCTTGAAACTCAAAGGCACCTGATGAAAAGTAACAGGCTCAGCACTATGAAGCTTGGGGCCCCCATGCATCATTGTTTAACCTGGGAAACCTTAAAGCCCCCAGGCTGAGAAAAGCCCCAGGGTTCCAAACCCACATGCCAGCACAGACACCCCCCCCCACACACACACATACATGGGGAGGAGAAGCTCCCTGGTTCCCACATGCAGCAGGCATGGGCAGGCCCAGAACAGGGGCTCATGCAGATGCAGGGACCCGGCTCCAACACCCGACAGGGAGGACAATGTTGAGGCAGGCACCTGGACGCCAGCTGATGGCATACAAGTCCCCCAGAGTCCGGCGGCGGCCCACGGGCCGGGGCAAGGACCAGTACCTCCAGGAGACTGGATGGCAGCATGTACGGGAGGGCAGAAGGCAAAGGTGAGAGGAAAGCACTTCCAGTGTCTCGAAGCCAAGGGGCACCAAGGGTGTGCTCCCATTTAGCAGTGCATTACTTTTTGAGTCTACTCCAAGCCCCAGGTGTTTGAGAAGGACCAAGTTCCTGAGTATTAACCTTGAACTTGCATGAAGAGGTATCCAATAGACATAATTCCAATACTGTTGTTGTGTACCATCAAGCTGATTCTGACTCAGAGCTACCCAATCTGACAGAGCAGAAGTACCCCATAGGGCTTCCCAGGTTGTTATCTTTATGGGAGCAGATTGCCAGGTCTTTCTCTTGTGGAGCTGCTGGGTGGGTTCAGACCACCAACCTTTCGGTTAGCAGCTGGGTGCTTAATCATTGTGCCACTAGGGCTCCTTATTCTAATACTAGCATGATTATAAAGAGGTACTAAGAGAAGCCTTCATGTTAGGGTGAAGAAAATGATACAAACCCTTAGGAAAATCTGGTCTCTTTCCTAACTTCCAGCTGTGAGACCCTGGGCAAATCTCTCTACCTGTCTGAGCCTGTTTTCTCATCTGTAAAACGGGGATAACAATCACTCCTTACAGGCATGCCCACGGTGGTCATTGTTAACTAGTCCAGACCTTGTGCCTGGTGAAAGGAGCCTGGCAGAGCAGTGATTAAGTGCTTGGCTGCTAATCGAAAGGTCAGCTGTTTGAACCCACCAGCTGCTCCTCAGGAGAAAGATGTGGCAGTTTGCTTCTGTAAAGATTCAAAACCAAAACCAAACCCATCACTGTCGAGTCAATCCAACTCGTAGCGACCCTGTAAGACAGCGTAGAACTGCCTCATAGGGTTTCCAAGGCTGTAAATCTTTATGGAGGCAGACTGCCACAACTTTCTCCCATGGAATGAATGGCTGGTGGGTTCGAACTGCCGATCTTTCGGTTAGCAGCTGAGTGCTTAACCACTGCATCACCAGGGCTCCTTTCTGTAAAGATTACAGACTTGGGGGCAGTTCTACTCGGTCCTATAGGGTCGCTATGAGTTGGAATCAACTTGATGGCAACGAGTTTCGTTTGGGTGTTTTTTAGTCCCGGTGGGCACTCAGACTCAGAGCACAACCATCAACAGATGTCTGAGCCGAGGAACCTGGCTCAGATAACACTAAGTGCAAAACCACACGTTTTTTTTTGCTAACCTTTGAGCAAAGAAATGTCCCCTTCTCCTCATCCTCTTCAGATAAATACATACTTAAATGGCTTTGTGCTTTCTCAAAATAATTAAAAGCCACCCTGGGTAAGGTATAGCTGATACAATAATAACTGCTCCTGGTTATTTATTGTTCTGGGGTCTTTGCTAAATGCTTTGCACGCAGGATCTCATTTAGTTTTTAAAAATCCTATGGTGCAGATATCATCGTTTCCATTCTTAAATGAGGAGGCTGAAGCTCAGCGAGGTTAAGTTACTGGCCCAAGATCATTCAGCAAGTAAGGTGTGGAGGTGATATTCCAACATAAGTCTGCCTGACTCCAAAACCCCA
>NW_004443947.1:7302427-7303761 GCF_000243295.1 Trichechus manatus latirostris | reverse complement strand
TCTGGGTGGATTCCTACTGGGGTTCCCTGAAGGTGCTGGGAGAAGGCAGGCTGCAGCTCCAGCCAGTCTCACCTGGGGTGGCTCCTAAGAAAGGGCATGCTTGCCCTTTGGCCCTAATCCCATGGCCAGGCTTCATGTTCCAGGTCACGGAGCCTGAGCCAGTGAGCTCCTGAGACTAGGAGGCAGAGGCTGAGGGTGGGGACTGGTTGAGAAGGCAACCTGGTGCGGGCGATAGTTGGCCCAGTTTTTCTGAGCACAATGAAGCTCGAGCCCCTTCCTACCTTCTTCAGGCTGTAGGGAAAACTCATCCTGCACACCATCCTGGCCTTCGAGGCAGGTTGCAGGGACCCAGCCTTGCTCCTCTGCGGTGCTGACGAACCACCAACCTGAGAAGCGAGGGTGCAGACTGATGTTAGTTAGGTCAAGTGTGAGGCACTGGGGATCAGAACGTAACAGCTTATTCAGCCACCGTATCAGTTAACACCCAGGGCAAGGCCACCAAGTCACCATTTTACTGGTAGAACCCAACTAGCAATGTGAGTTATTGGCAAATAACTGCCAAAGACAGGCTAACAAGAAACTCGCTCCTGTGTGCAACACAGGGGAGACAAAGGGTCCTAAACAATTAGTAATGGATATAGAGACCCCCACTAAGGTGTGCAATGCACGCATCATTTTACTTGCATTATCTTATATAATCTTTACACCATCATCCCCATTGCACAGATGAGGAAACTGAAGCTCATAGAGGTGAACAGACTTGTCCAAGCTCACACAGTTTGTGACAGAGCTGTGACTTGCATCCAGGGCTGTCTGGCATTGAAGCCAAAGTCCTCATAACTTATCTGAGTTACTGACTTAGTACTTGTTCATGTCAAGGTCAACCTGGTTGTAGACTTACAGTAGATTCTCATTATTCATGGATTCTGTATTTACAAATTTGCCTACTCGTTAAAATTTATTTGTAGCCCCCAAATCAATACTCGCAGCCCTTCTGCGGTCATTCATGAATATGTGCAGAGTGGTGGACAATTTGAGTCGCCCAATGAGCACATTCCCAGCTGAGGTGACGCTCTGCCTTCTTGTTTCAGCTCTCCTACTGTCAACAAGTCTTCTTTTCATGGTCTATTTAGTGCTACGTTTGTCACATTTTTGTGTTTTTTTTTTTTTTTAATTGTACTTCAGGTGAAGGCTTACAGAACAAATAGTTTCTCATGAAACAGAAGTACACATGTTTTTTAAGACATTGGTTAACAACCCCACAACATATCAACCCTCTAACTTCTCAACCTCTTTTATTTTTGGGTGAAAATACACATAGCCAAAGATACACC
>NW_004443947.1:7279192-7296968 GCF_000243295.1 Trichechus manatus latirostris | reverse complement strand
ATATGATATGTCTTGGTGATTTTCTTTTGGGGTCTCTTCTATATGGGGTTCGTTGAGCTTCTTGGATGGCCAGCTTTTCGTCTTTCATGATATTGGGGAAGTACATTTTTGTGCTTTTTGTTGGTGATTTTTGCTATTTAAAATGGCCTCCAAGCATAGTGCTGAAATGCTGTCTAGTGTTCCTAAGCACAGTAAGGCTGCAATATGCCTTACAGGGAAAATACATGTGTTAGACAAGCTCTGTTCAGGCATGAGCTATAGTGCTACTGGCCATGAATTCAATTTTAATGAATCAACAATATAGATTAAATAAGGTGTCTTTAAACAGAAACACACATAAAACAAGGTTATGTATTGATCGGTTGACGAAAATGTTGTGACCAGAGGCTCGCAGGAGCCTAACCCTGTACTTCCCCGAGAGCAACGGTTCAGCATTCTCTAATTCAGTGCTTGCATCAACTTTACAGAATACAGCTACTGCAAATAACAAGAATTATCTGTAACTGCCTAAGAAAGGTCTCTGAGCCAGACTTAAACTCTCCCCAACAAGAAAGGGCTCCCACAGGCCCAACCAGCACTGCACAACAGAATGCAAAAAGGGGACTTGCTCCCCAAGATCACACACATCCAAGTCTGGAGACCCTGCAAGAGAAGAGAAAGAAGGAGCAGAGACTCCTGAGCAACCTCCGTGGTCTCATGAGGGTCTTTGCCAAACTGGAAGCCACGTTCTGCTTTAGTCAATTAGACGTTTCAATATACATGTCACGGTAACTCAGATTGCTGTGTGTGTGAGAATGAGTGAAACTCTAAGGTTGGTAAATCTGTGGAAAATCAGAAATCAGAAGATCCGTCCTAGGTCTTCTTAAGGACTCATATTTGTAGGTATTTGGGTAGGGGTGCGCAAACTGTCATAACAACAGTGACAGCAAACTCAGCTGCAGCGCGTGCTGTGTGCTATGTGCCAGATGCTGTCTTCAGTGCTTCACATCTACTACTAACTTGTTGGATCCTTAAACAGCCTTACGAGGAGGATACTATTATTACCCTGTTCTACAGATTAGGAAGCCAAGTGACTTAACCAAGGTCACAAAGATAGAAAGCGATGAAGCCGGGATTCGAACTCAGGCAATCTAGCTTCATAATCCAAGTTCTTGGCTCTATTTTCTCATGCACTGCTGGTGGGAAAGGCACTTTCTTCAGAAGCAGGTAATTTGGCAATATCTTAAAATGTAAAATACATATATTCTATGGCCCAGCAGTTCCTCTTTCAGCATCTACCTAAAATAACACTCATTCAGGTGTACAGAGATATACAGCATTGTTCACACTGGAGAAAAACATGACTTACTCAGAGTATCTAATACCAGGAAGTTGTCAAAAAGAATGAGAAGAGCTACATGTTGAGTGAAAAACGCATGCTGTAGATTGAAATGTATACAATGAAATCACTAGGTTTAAAAACCCCACAAAATTTTAGACAGATAAATATAGATACAAGACGTGTGTATCTCTTCTATCTATCTACCTATCTACACATATGTAGATATGCATACACACACATACATACATGTATATATAAAATCATCAAGAAAGATTCATACCAAATTGATGAAAGAATTATCAGAGCTTGGGAAAGGGCAAGGTTGGGACTGACAGAGGAAACAGATTTAGTTTTATCATTAATATTTTAAGAATGTATCCATGTATGACTTGAGTAGTTAAAATTAAAATATAATAAAAAATGTTAAATAAATAAACATTGCCAGTTTTTTGGCCACCTGAAGACTGACCATCTGCTCCTTTTTTTTTCTTTTTTTGCTGCCCTCTGGATATACCAGGCTTGTCCCCAACACCTCATCATCCTGGCTCTTGCCCTTCTTTTCTTCCTAGTAACTCAAAAGTGACCAATCTTTCCGGCTCCACACTGACGCCTGGCCTGGGGGAATAAGCACTCCCTTCTGTCCTCACATCCTAACCACATCCTAACCACACCACACAATCTGCATATGCTCATTCCCGAGGCTTGGGGGAACTGTTCTGGGATTCCAGCTCTGTAATCTGCGGTGACATCTTGGGCACGTGACTGAGTCACTTGGAGTCTTGATTTCTTCAGCTGAGAAGCAGGGATAATAATTCCTATATTGAGTAATGAAGGAGTTTTGTTGGCTGATGTTGATCACAGGCATTTGACTAATGCTAATATGATTCAGATGATGCTGGAAACAGAGTCTTTCCCCTATTCTTTGGACCTTAACTAGCCATTGGGGTATCATATAGATTGGTCAGGTAATGACCATTATAGCCAATGTCACATTTTAGCCACAACAAACCCAGTGAGTTTAGGTCATTTTTTTCCTGGACAAGATATTCTGGTCTTTTGGCTCATCCCATGCTCCCTGCTCTTTGTCTTCAATGGTGCTCATTGTGGCTACAGATGGCAAAAGAGAAGGACACCCGCATTTTTGGAGCACCTTCTATTTGCCCAGCACAGGTTTAAACAAAGCCAGTTGCCAATGAATCAATTCCCAATTATGGCAACCCCACATGTGCCAGAGTAGAACTGTGCTCCATCGGGTTTTCAGTAGCTGATTTTTCAGCAATAGATTGCCAGGCCTTTCTTCTGAGGAGCCTCTGAGTGGACTCAAAAAGCCATACTTTCACCTAGCAGTCAAGGGCATTAAAGTACAGATTTAGGCCCTTTATATGCATTATCTCATTTAATCCTTAGAACAGCTCTTTGAAACAAAGTTTTCTTCATTTTGCGGATGAGAAAACTGATGGTCAGAAAGGTAAAGCAACCCAGACCACTACTAAATGCTGGAACTCTGATTTAAACCCAGGCCAATTTCTTGATCGCACCACATACTGTCCCAGACTCTGCCAGGGTACGTGTACAGTGGTCTCTGCGATGGACAGATGGGCTGAGGACACAGGCCGGGTGTCCATACACCAGAGCCCACAGCTGAGAAGTCTTTGTGAAAACGACGGTGGGCAGACAAAGGCAAATCGACAGAAGCAAGTTTCCAGTGGAATGCTCAACTCCATGTGTCCAAGAGCTTTAAAGCCAGAAGAAACATTCATGAAATGTGAACCTCAGAATAAATCAGTAAGTTCTGACCCAAGAGGATGTTGGTGAGTTGTGACCAAGTGGGATATTCGAGCGCTGTGATCAAACAGGGCAGGTTTCTAAGAGGCCATCAGCAGAGGAGTGGGAACCTGGCCAGTTTGATTGGTTGCTGCACTTTCTAAGTTTCCTAGTTGCTTCCAGTCCTAGGGGCTTGGTGACAGTGTAGGGTGGGGAGGAAGGTGGTTTAGGTCCCTACCTGACTCGTTCTTCTCGATGATATCCACCACTTGCCCCACGCTGAGGCTGATCTCCGAGCTCTCCTGCTTCTGGTAGTCGGCTACCACCACATACTGCTCCAGGACCAAGGGGTCCACTGAGGTCAGGTCGCCCCCTGTGAACAGGAGATTCTGTCAGATGTCACATGTGGCCACATCCCATGTGCTAAGGAGGAGGAGTCATGGGAGTAGGGTGGGTCAGGAGGACATTCCAAATACAGAAGGAAGCTGTTAGAGGACTCCTCTCAAGGGTTACTTTATCCATTCTTTCATTCTGTGCAGGCACCGTTCTAGGTGCTGGGGGTTCAGAGTTGATTCAGATACGGTACATGCCCTTAAGAGGCTGACGGCATAGTGGGAAAGCCTATTCGTTCATTTCTCTCCATCTATCCATCAGCCATTATCCACCCATCCATCATCCCACTCAACTAAACATCCATCCATCTACCATCCATCATCCATTCAACCTTCCACCCAAATTCACTCATCTATTAATTCATGGAGTCATCAGTGAAGCTCAAGACACTCCATGAGGTGCTGGGGCTATAAAAGTGAATGAAACAGGTATGATTCCCAGCCTCAGGTAACCTAATCTAGTCAGGAGACAGACACGTAAATCAGTGTATATAGTCAATAAGTATATATAACTATATAAACTGCTGGTTTGTGATAAATGCACTGCTAGAAACAAACAGTATGCCATGAAAGAATGAATGGAAAGGGACTGCTTCATTAAATGGTGGAGCCAGCAAGACCTCCCTAAGGAGGCAGCATTCGGCAGAGACCCGAGGAGAAGTTGTGAGGAGGATGGGGGAAGGGCGGTGCAGGCCAACTCTGAGCTGGGAAAGAGTGTGGAGCCTTCCAGGAACTGGAAGGAGGCCAGTGGTGGGAGCCCAGTGGGTGAAGGGAGCCTGGTACTGAGGGAGGTTGCAGAGGCAGGCCTGGGTCAGGTCAGGAAGGGCCTAGGGACCAAAGTAAGAAGTTTGGAGTTTTTTTTGAACTCTGAAGTAGAAAGCCATTTCTTTAAGAAGGGAATAACAAAACAGGATTTATATCCTTAAAAGATAATTAGATAATTTTGGCTGCCGTGTGGTGAATGGATCAGAAGCTGGCAGGAGATAAATGAGATGGAGTCCCTGTGACATCAGGGAGAGGTGATGGTGGCTTCGGGCCAGGGCATAGAGGAGGGAGTGCAGTGGGAAGGTGCTACAGGAGATGCTGCCTCCATAGGATGCAGGGTGAATGGTGCCCCCTGGAGTTGTGCACCTGGTTAAGCACTAAGACGTATCTGATAAATAAATGAAGATATCGCTGAAAATGGGTGACTTAAACAAAGGGACACCTGTGGACAGCCAAGCAACCATTAGAGCAGCAGGCTGAATGTACGGGAAGGCAGCCTGACATTTGTGGCCTTGATTCAATCTACTCCCTGGTATTGTTTTCTGAGAAGTCCCTGGGTGGTACAAACAGTAAACACACTTGGCTGCTAACCGAAAGGCTGGCGGTTCAAATCCACCCAGAGGCGCCTTGGAATAAAGCCCTGGTGATTTACTTCCAAAAGATGAGCCATTGAAAATCCTATGGAGCACAGTTTTACTCTGACACAAATGGGGTTGTTATGAGTCAGAGCTGACTCGATGTCAGCTAGAAAAAAAGACTGTTTTCTGAAAGTCTTAATTCAAAATATTCCTTATTTCCATAAAGCAGTAAAATATACTAGAAACCCTACATTTCCGTGTCCAAAATACACACAGCAGTGGAGTAGTATGCTGGAGAGCCGGCTCACATGGAGTCAATTTTGTGCATCTCTTCTCAACTCTCTCGGGTGCCTGTGGCTGGTTGGTAGCTTGAAGTTGACCAAAGTGGGAGTATTTACACCATGTAAATTGGCAGATGCTACAAATCAAAACTTCTCCTCTTCCCTGCTCCACCAAGAGAGCTGGTTGTTAAACATTTACCAGCATACCACTGCATTCTAGCCTCTGGCATCCAGAAGCAGCACAAAAGCCCTTTGTTAGAACCATGTGGTCTGAATTTTTCGTGTGGGAAACCAGAACAGGGCATTGTAGCTGGGGAGCATGGTCACTGCTTCTTGGCTCTGTGACCATGTTTGGGCCATTTGCCCTCCCCAGTTGAGGGTAATGGAGGGAAACAGGAGGGCCTCTGAGCTGGGAGTGCCTGGAGAAGAAGAGAATGAGAGGGAGGAAAGAAACGGAAGATGCTGGAGGAAGGTTCAGGAGAAGGCTGGGAAGCAGCCCAAATGATTGCCCATGCCAGGCTACATGTAAAAAACGCTCAACACAACCACCCTGCAAGGTGGGTACTGCCATTACCATTGTACAGACATGAAAACAGAGGCTCAGAGAGATTAAGTGACTGGCCTTGGGTCACACAGCTTGTTAGTGAAAAAGCTAGACTTCAACCAGGTCCTCCTGGTGGGGTAGGGGGTGAGGGAGAGAAAAATAAAATGATGGGGAAGGAAGGGTGGTCTGAGGTAGGCTTGCTTTCCCTCCCCATGACCACCCCAGGGTCCATTCAGACTGAACTTTATTTCTTAGGGTCTCTCCAGGGTTCCCTTCGCTATTCCCAGCTCTTTCCTCTCCCATCACCTCCCCCAAGGCCTGGCTGCAGGGCTGATTTCCTCCTAGCCTCCAGGATGACCGCTCACCCCAGACAGCCCAGCCACTTCGGGGTGATGTCTTTCAGCAGCCTCAGGGTAGGCTGCTCTGCACACCCTACCACACAGTGAGCTTCAGGAGGGCAGCAGTCTTGACCATCTCCATAATCACCTGGCTTTTGGCTCATGAAAGGTACTGCTGAGTGAATGAATGAATGCAGAGCACTGGCATTCTGGAGGCTCCTGGCTGATGTCCTGGTCATTAGGAGCTGGGGATACTTTACTCTGTGAATTCAAGAGCTAGAGACCAGAGTCACCAGTTTTGACCCCAGGATACCTTGTTTTGGGGCCTGACATAGGCTGCATTCAGTAAAGAGACGAGAAAAAGCACCTACTTCACAGTTAGGTTGAAACCTGTGCCCTGCTGCCCAGGTGGACACTTAACAAGTCTTCTAGGCAGGCAGCCTTAGGTGATGTGGGGCCAGGGAATGGCTGTGCTCATGCCTGGAGCACCTCTACTGTCACTTGTAGCCCTCTTTTTCTGTTCTCCTCCAGGCACTCCCAGCTGAGAGGCCCTCCCGTTTCCCTCCATTACCTTCAGCTGGGAGAGTGAATGGCCAGAACATGGTCACAGAGCCAAGAAGCAGTGACCCTGCTTCCCAGCTTCAATGCCCTGTTCTGGTTTCCCATACCAGAAATTCAGACCACATGGTTCTAACAAAGGGCTTTTGTACTGTTTCTGGATGCCAGAGGCTGGAGTGCAGCGGTGCGCTGGAGTCTTTCTCAAAACGCCACAGTTTAATGTAGGTGACCTTCTCTCCAGTGCGTCATCACCCTGCTTCACTCATGTCCTCAGTGAGCCACAGCCTGTGTAGCAGGGTGTGAGAGAGGCTTCCTTGGAGCCCGAGGAGGGAGGGGGACACTATAACTGGTTTCCATCCTGCCCCTCCAGTTTGTCCTCCAGTGATACAATGCTTGATAGTCTGTCTTACTGTTATACCTGGCTAGTATTCCCAAGATCACCTCATGGCCCAGGATGGCTGTTGCAGCCCCAGCCATCACTTTCACATTCCAGCCAGCAGGAACAAGTGAAGCATGAAAAAGGGCACACCTCCTTCTATAAAGATTCTTACTAGCAGTTGCATACAACACTTTGACTTATACCCACTGCAGCCAGAGTGCTCACTCAAAATGCTAATCTAACCCTGCCACTCACAGCTCAGCACCCTGCCGTGGCTTCCAAGTGCTCTCAGGTTCTTGCAGTCTGGGCTCCGCTTGCCTTTCTGGCCTTGCCTTTTGGCCACCTAATCCTTGCCGCAACTATAAAACTGCAAAGCCTAAAGGTGCCTTTGCACAGGCTATTTTCTCTGCCTGGCATGCCTCCTCCTCCTCTCCCTATTCAAATGGTAGCCACCTATTCTTAGCCTCCTAACTGGTCTCCTGCTGCCAACTTTGACCCCCAACTGTTCTCAACACAGCTGTCAGAATGAGCCTTCTAAAAGGGGTGTCAGATCACAGTCCTCAATGGTCAAAACCCTGCAGCGGTTCTCATCTTATTCAGGAAAAGCTCCAGTGGCCTAGAGGGCCCTGCCCTCTCAAACCCCTTTCCTCTACTCTCCGCTGACATGGCACAGAGGGTTACTTATCCCCTATTCTCCCTTTCTTCTAAGGTAATAGAACGTCTGGTTTTTAGCCAAGACTCCTTTACAGTTAGGAGTGATCATGTGACTAAGTTTTAGCCAATGGGATATAAGTAGGAGTGTTGTATGCAACTGCTAGTAAGAATCCTTACAGGAGGGGGCTTACCCTTATTCATTCTTTACTCGTTCCTGCTGGCTGAAATGTGAAAGTGATGGTTGGGTCTGCAGCAGCCATCCTGGGCCATGAGGTGATCTTGGGAATACTGGCTATGTTTGGAGCCCTGGTGGTGCAGTGGTTAAGAGTGATGGCTGCTAACCAAAAAGGCTGGCAGTTCAAAGCCACCAGCCAACCGCTCCTCGGAAACCCTATGGGGCAGTTCTACTCTGTCCTATAAGGTCGCTATGAGTCGGAATCAACTCGATGGCAACGAGTTTGGGATTTTTTTTTAAGGCAGAGCAGCAAGACAGACCATCAAGCACTGTATCACCCCTGGACCACCTACCTTCGGAATATGATCCGAGAAGAAACAAAATTATATTGTTTAAGTCACAATTATTTGGGGTTTTCTGTTACTTACGGTCAAATCAAATTTACCTTTCGTGATTACATTCTGGTTTTGTGATTCCTTGATTATGCAAAGCATGTTCCCATTGCAGGGCTTTTGCTATTCCCTCTGCCAAGGTAGGTCTTCTCCAGATATCTGCATATATTCCTTCCTCCCTCCCTCCCTTCTGATCCTCTATCAAAGCCTGCCTTATCAGTGAGATCCTCCCTGACTGCCCTATATAACAGTGCTTCCCTTCCTCAGCACTGCCTTACCCTGTTTTACTTCTTGCCATAGTGCTTTCTTCTTTTCGCTTTTAACTATCATAGAATTTATACATTTACATGTCTCTTTGTTGTTTATTTTCTATTCTAGAATATAAGTTCCATGAGGGCAGGGAATCAAATCTCTTTTGCTTACTGCTGTACTCATTTGTCTACAGGCCCATGAACCCATGGTCTGTTTTTGTACTGGTGGGGAGCTAAGAATGGTTATGCTGTTAAAGGGCTGTTAAAAAAAAAAAAGAATATGTGATAAAGACCAAATGTTGCCCACAATGCCTAAAATATTTACCATCTGGTTCTTTAGAGAAAAAGTTTGCTAGCTTCTGGACTAGAACATGGATGGCATGCATGAGGGCTTAATAAATATTTGAATGGACAAATAAATATTTTAAAACTTAGCTTGGAATGACTTCTTACACAGGGAGAAATTAAAATGCTTTCCATCACAGCACCTGTGACATTTTAATTTGTTTTATGTTTATTTTTTCTACTAGACTCTGAGTACACTTTCCACATCTTATTCACCTTTGTATTCCCTAGGGACCTAGGACAGTGCCAAACACACAGCAGGTGTTTAACGTTTATTGAATGAATAACTGTGTCTTTCTCGTTCATTCAGCACCTAGCACACACGTTCAATAGACATATGTGGAGTGGATAAACAAAGGTTGGAGACTTATAGAAACCCTTCCTCCCCTATACAAGGCTCCAGGCCTCATCTTGGCAGCACACAGTGCTGACAGTTATCAATAGGGACCTTTCCATCTACGGACAACCAAAGATGTCCTTCTTGCCTGTAAGTAGGAACAGAGGCCCTGATTAAGTCAGGGCCCAGTTAAGCCAGGTCATTCTGTCCAAAAAGTTTAATTGCTGCCACCCAGTTTTAGCAGCTGATGGTAACACAACTGTACCACATGCAATTTTTAAGACTCTGATAAATGGACTGAAATTACTCATTTCTGCACCGACTATCCTAACCAGTCTGCCAAGGGGACTTGGCGTAACTACAAGCAGTGACAGAGTCAGGAAATTGTGACATTTAGCCAGCAAAGGAGAAGGGCAAGACATCAGGGTTTGGGGTTCTGGGGTGGCATGAGCAGATGAGATACTGGCACAGGGCTCAGGGCTGGTGCTTTCTTCAAGGCTCACTCTGGGGCCAGGTCTGGGCCTTACACCTTCTCGTTTGTCCACAGGTGTAGCTTTTAGATTGTAGTTCCCTGCCATGAAGTGGTTCAGAGGAGAGTGCATGGAGTTGGTTTTTCAATTTTCAGTACAGTTCTTCTAGGGAAGATAGCCTTCATTTTATCCAGAGCATTCAACTTACCAAAACTGATGAAGAAGAGAACCCAATTCATTTGATCTACTAGGAGTTACAAACTAGGCTTGAGGCCAGTTAGGTGTCAGAGACACCTACTAGTAGAGTATAATATTGCAGCCAAGCTCTACAATGCATGGTTGATTGCAATATCTAAAAGTTGATGCAGGTAACTAAGTTTTAGGAGTTGCCAGCATGGAGTCAAAGGATTCCTAGGCATTCCTGTGGCCGAGTAGGAAATAAGAGAAAAAGAAAAGGTCAGGAGAAAGGAAGAGATTTGATAGTGGAAGGGTGATTTTAACATTGAGAAGGTGTTATAAAATATTCCCAGGAGGTATAGTGTCTGATCTACCACAGAAGTTTTCTATTGGGGGATTTTTTCTTCATGATAACATATATTTACTTTTTTACATGATTAGTAGGTATAAAATATGATTTGTTTCCCAGGAATTCACTACATTGCCAGTCTTGCTGAAAGTATCAGTAAAGGAGCGAATACTTTAATAAGTAAAAGGCTGAAAATTCAAGAAGGAAATCAGATGGTCTGTTAAGTTTTGGTGGCAGGATTTTTTCCTGTAGGATGAGAATCTGAGACCACATTAGCCAAAGTCTGTAGGAGCTAGCTAGCCATAACTGGGAAATGTTGTCAACAGATAAGCCTTCTCTAACTCAAGAGTTCTGGAACAGACATCTCAGGGCTTGAGCTGTTAACCTTAAATCCCTTCAAAATTCAATCAAGAAGTCCAGCTCTAAAATAGATTAAGTGTTCGAAGGTCAGATAAAAAATAAGGTTAATCCCAGCATGAGTTCTTAGTCTGAATAAGAAAGACGCTATTTTCCACCGAGTTGAACTATAAATAAATCCGTCCCGCATTATTGCAGGTCAATGATGTAACAGTGGTTACCACAAATTAGAGCTCCTTCTCTCTTTTCCAGACAAGTCCCCTCATCAAGCTGGTTTTGACAGGACACTTCTGTTTTCGCAAACCACAGCTATCTCTTTCCTCTCTCTTTCCCACCCATTCCTTCTAGGGACAGAGTCTCTGTATACTCAAAACCAGAAACCTCGTGACCAGCCAAGAGTGGCAGGCTCCTCTTCTCTCTGCTCTTTTCTAAAAAACGTATAATTATCCCTGGGGCTCAAGAACTATTTGCAGCTTTAGCAGGATACCAAGGCTCTGGTCAGTACCCATTAAGCCAGAAAGCAGAACTGTAAACAGACT
This sequence comes from Trichechus manatus latirostris, assembly GCF_000243295.1. Lineage (NCBI taxonomy): Eukaryota > Metazoa > Chordata > Mammalia > Sirenia > Trichechidae > Trichechus > Trichechus manatus. The sequence goes on along the minus strand of NW_004443947.1, from coordinate 7,286,002 downwards.
GGGTGGGAAAAGGCTCAAGTTAATTCCAGATGTCATACCTTGAGCAACTAGATCGAGTTTCTCTCCAGTCCTCCTTCCAAGAATGACCAGAGGCCCTGTACCCAGAGGGCAGTAAAAGGACCAGAGGTGTTAAACTTGGAATTGCTACTGATGCTGGTCAGGGACATCTGTGTACTCTGAAGTAATAGTAGTAGCAGTAAGAGTAAAAACAGCAGCAAACATGTATCACTTATAGCACACCAGGCATTGTTCTAAGTGCTTTACACATATTATTATAAATCCTATAACTATCTTACAAGGTAAATTACTATTAATATTTGTATTTTACAAATGAGGAAACCAAGGCCCATGAGAGGAGGCATCCTTTTTCACTTCTGGGATCTCTGCTTATCCCTTTTTATCCTCATCAGCTCCCTTGAATTTTCTGGGGTTCCTAGGAATATCTAAAAGAACTTAGAATTCCAGAAGCTCTGAAGACTACGTTGGGTCCAAGTGTGGTACGGGCCAGGGCCATTGCAGATGTGAGGGATGATCTCGGGTCACAGGAAGAAAAAGTTGGGCCATTGTTAGTCTAAAATTATAAACTCCAGGCCTGTGACAACTCAAGTCACTCCTCTGTTCATTCCCAACTTCCCATCTTCTCTTTTCCTATTACTGCTCTTGATGTCCAGGGAATAAGATTTTTAGGAAGGAAGATAATTTGCTTCAGGGAGGGTGGAAGTGAGGATGGGAACTGCTTCAAATAGCACTGCACATTGTTCACACCAGTGGCAGACTGAAGGAAGTTGAGGCTGGGGCCAAGGGCTGAGGATGCTGAATGGATCAGGCCCAAATCTACTGCACATTCCCACTGCCCAGCCCGTGCACACGCCATCCTCTCAGTCCACAATGTCCTCAGCTGTGTGGAAAGCCCCTGCTCATTCTTCAAGACCCAGGGCCCTCCTATCTGACCTGCTCCCAAGAAGAATGCACTTAGCTCTGAGCTATTGCATCACTTTGTATAAAGCAGTAAAAGGCATTTCGTACCCTATGACATAGTTAGAAAGATGTGTCTTCCCTATTCCACCGAGGCATTCCTCAGCAAAGACACCAGGTCCCATTCCACTTTGAAATCTTTTGGTTTAAGATGAAACAACCTCAAATCCCTCTTTTGGGGAAACAGGATGGGATCAGTCAAGCATCCATCCATCCATGCATCTGTGCATCCATCCATCCACCCGCATCACTGCACCCCCAGGTGGTGCCCCGTGCCTGGCACATAGTAGGTGGTCAAAAAGGGTATGCTGAACATTGAAGGAATAGAAGAAAATGGAAAATGTCATTCTTACCAGATTTCTTTTTTCCAGTGTGCTCCCTGTACAGGAAAGAAGAGGGGTGGGAAAGAGCAGTCAGTACTTGTGTATTGACATGAGTTATTCTGTTAAAACACTGAGATTCTCCATCCCACAACATAGCTACAATATCCAAGCCAGTCCCATGGTTCTACACTCCTTAAGAACGAAAGAACTCCTCTTCTTTTTCTCCTTTTGACCAGTAAGTGCTCCAGCACCCTGGGGCAACTGCTTCCACTCTGTTGGAGAAATGTCTGATTTTAAGGTCTGGGTTTTTAATCACCAGGTGATCATGCCCTCAGTGCAACCTTGGGAGAGGGTGAGAGAGCTGAGCAAATGGTCAGGGCCTGGTGCTGCATGCCTGTGTGTCTGGGAGGAGGAGAAGCAGAGCCTGGCTCACTGGGCTGGGCGAGGCATGTGTCCTCTGGCCAGATATTACCTCAGTGGGGTTAAACTTTGCAACCTCTGTGTGATGAAGGGTGGGGGTAACAGTGGAATATCCTAGCTCACAGTTCTGGGCAATCACTGTGCACTGAGGCCTGGCCAAGTGCCGTAGCTGGGCTGACTCATTGAATCCTCACAGCCACCCTTTGAGGGTTACTCCATTTCACAGACGGGGAAACTGAGGCCCAGAGAAGTGAGTGTCTTGCCCGGGATTTGAACCCAGGAAGTCTGACTGGAGCCCACTGTCCTGTGGGTGAAGTTTTCCTCTTGGCTGCTGGCTGCAAGACACACCAACAAAGGTTCCTCAACGCTGCTTCTACATAAAGCATCATCTCCCAGAGTTGCCACACAGGCCTGTGACGAGAGCCATGGCCTGGGCTACTTCAAGCCCAGGGATCCTGCTTTACTACATACACCTGCTAGAGGCACCAGGGGCTCTTGGGTTCCAGTCACAGCAACATGTGTGGGCCCAAGCAGGCACATTACCTGTCTGTGTAACAGGCTTGCGATGTTCCCAAGTTTTTCTACACAGGGCAGCAAAAACCCGCTTTTGAGGGTGTTGTTTGGAACCCATCATTTCTCTACCTGGGTACCAGCTGGGAAAGACCCCCAATTTCAGTCTCAAGTCCTAACTTGAGTCTGAGCTTCAGGGCCTTTGACCAAGAGACCAACTCCGTCAAGCAGCCACCCTGCCGTCCATCCCTCCTTCAATCAACAACCAGGGTCCAGCTGAGAGGCCCGACTGTCTGCTTTGGCCCCAGAGCTGCCCCTTGGGCTCTTCGCAACCTCCTCACCTTCTTTCCCAAGTAGAACCTTTTCCTTCAAAGCTGGGCTTATAGACAGGAAGGCCTCACTAGGTAAGCACCAGCCATGTGCCAGACACTATGCCCTATGGACAGAATCCTCATAACCAAGATGGCAAGCTAGGTTACCAAAAAACCCAAACTTGTTGCCTTTCAAGTGGACTTTGACTCATGGAGACCCCATGTGTTAGAGCAGAACTGAGCTCCATAGGGCTTTCTTGGCTGTAATCTTTAAAGGCCTTTCTTCCGTGGCATTGCTGGGTAGGTCTGAATTGCCAATCTTTCAGTTAGGTGAGCTAGGTTAGCTGTTTCCATTTTACAAATGAGCAAATGGAGGCTCAGAGAAGTCAAGTCACTTGTCCAAGGTCACACAGCTAGGAAGGGACAAAGAGAGATGTGAACCTTTCCTTTCCTTCCAGGAAGCCTCTTGGAACCAGATACACGTACTCCAGCATGATGCTGGTTAGCTTACGTCAGCTGTTCCTTTGTGATTTTTTGGGCACTGTCTTGGCTGGGTTTTGTATTTTTAGTGGATGTTTCATTTGTGTGTGTGTGTGTGTGTGTGTGTGTGTGTACACGTTTCCACATGTTTGTGCACCCTTTCCCACCTGTACAGAAGTCTCCTGAGGGCAGGAGCTATTTTTCTCTTGCACCCCTCTTAAGTGAAGAACAACAAGTGACCATTAAATACCACAGGGTGTGGCATTATTATGTTTTAAAGGGATGGAGCAATAAGATTTCTTTTACTTCGTCACAAGGTTCTACACTTAGAAAAAAATATTTTTTAGATTCTCACTTCATGCCATACATGGAAATGAATTCTAACTGACTTAATGAAGAAATATTAAAAGAATACTCAAACTACAAAACAACTAAAAAAAAATCAAGGTGAATATTTATCTTGTGTCTGAATGGCAACTACCCTTCTAAGCATAAAAGCAACGGAAGAAGTCACAAATGAAAAACAGTTACCACATCTGACTTTACAAAAACATAAAACTTACGCCCATCATAAAATTCAGAAACAAAACATAAATTCTAATGAACCCAAAACCTGTTTCCATCCAGTCAATTCTGACTCATAGCGACCCTACAGGACAGAGTAGAACTGCCACATAGGGTTTTCAAGGAATGGCTGGTGGATTCGTACCGCCAACCTTTTGGTTAGCAGCCAAATGCTTAAACCACTGCGCCAGCAGGGCTCCTAAATTCCAATGAAAGGGGCAAATATTTGCCACAAACATGGCAAAGAGCAATCTCCTTAATACTGAAAGAGCACATACAAATCATAATAAAAATACTAAAACCAACAGAAAAGTAAGCAAAGAGATCTTTCCCTTTCAACTACGATTATTCTTGGAGTTCAGAGCCTCTTACTCTGTAACCATCATGCCAACACCAGTCTGAATCTTTTCTGGCTCAAGAGATGTCCACTAGCCCTCAGAGCTGCCTGAAGGTAGGAACTTGGCTTGTTTTTCCAGGGCTCCCAAGCCAGGTAGCTGTCATAGGGGAACATCTGGCGAGTGAGCATACTTGAATGAGCTGACCCTGTCCTTGTGGTTCTTTACCCAGGACTTGAGGTTAGGCAGAATCATCTGAAAGGCCTGGAGTGTGACGCTCCCCTCCTCAAGCCTTTTGAAGGCCCCGAGGAAAGACTGGTCTTCCCACATAAAGACAAGTATTTCCATTATTGTACCCGACTCCTTCCAGAGGCTATAATAAATCCAACAACCAATTATCTTCTCTGTTACCATCTCATACAGCAGGAGGAGGAATAATGAAAACTCACTGTATACCTATTATGTGCCAGGCACTGTGCTAAGCACTTCACACATTATATCCAAGCTTCGTTTCAACTCTGCAAAGTAGGTACTATTATCATTCCCATTTAAGAAATGAGGAAATGGATTCTCCTTAAAATAATCCAAACAAAACTCTAACTCCAGGAAACAGGAAAGGTCTATCCTTTGAATTATCAACATAATGCCCAGAGGGGTCACCAGTGATTTCAGCCCCAATCTTCAAAAAAACTAATTATTGATCACTTCCTAATTTTCCCACTCATATATTTCAATTTAGCTGAGTTGGAATCGGGTTTGTTTTTGGTTTTTTATAATGTGGGCAGGCCAGGTGACATAATCGCATTTTACAGATGAGGCAACTGAGGCAAAAAGGGAAGGGAGTGTGATGGATGTGCCTTGCCCCTAGACTGGGCGCTCCCTGCAGGCAAGGGGTGGTGTCTGTCATGTTCGTCTGTACCCCGGTGCCCAGCACTGGGCCTGGCACACCAAAAAACAAAACAAAAAAACTGAACCCATTGCCATCAGGTCAATTCTGACTCATAGCCAGCTTATCTTGATAGCTATTTGCTGAATGGATGATCAATGCGGGCCCCCCTGGCGGGGGCAGCACGTCTAGAATTCCCGGTCCTGTGCTATTTCTACAGGCCCAAACCAGCCAGCAAGTGGGGAAAGTACTGCTGCAGCCACCAAAGAGAGAAAGCCAGGGAGAGTGACCAAGTCAGCTGGCGGCTGCCCTGATTTCCCAGATCCCTCAAGGGCTGGCTCCCATCCTGTTTCCCGGAGAGCCTTTCCTTCCTGAACGAAGACCACACACACTCTCCCAAAGCACAGCAGGCTGGCCCTGGCTGTCACCCACCTACTTATACTGATAAGCAGGCCTGATGTTTTGCTCAAAGGATAGGGACCCACTTCAACCACCCTTGCCAGGCAGGGGGCCAAAGATATCAGAGCATCAACATTGGACATGGCCACCATGGCCAGGGTTTTTAACCCAGGTCCACAGATGGGATTCTGCACAATTGAGGACCTCCTGACACTGTGGACATTTTTCCAGGGAGAGGGAAGACATCTTTCATTGGATTCTCTAACTGGTCCATGATCTACCCCCAAAGTTAAGATCTTTGGGCACTGAGATGAGGTTGAAGAAAACCTAGATGTTGGTGAACCCAGTCGCCTGAGGAACCTACACCCAAGGTCCTTCTCTTCCTCCGGTGGTTGGTGTTCCTCCTTCCTTCTGCCCTTGAGCAGTATGCAACATTTGTCGTGCTTCTCTTTACATTTTCTCCTTTGATCCCTGAATAATGCCGCAAGGGAGGTGTTATTAGGTCCATCTTACAAAAGAGGAAACTGAGGCTCAAGGCAAGATACACCCAAGCTCACCCAGCTTAAAAGTGGCCAAGCAATTTTTTGTCGCTGAGAGCGTATCAAGCTGGGCATCTTCACAACTGTTGAGAGGTAGAACCTGGAGTAAAAGCAGCTATGAGTAGGTGTTCAGAGAAGGAAGATACCATGAGCCACTACCTTTTGAGCACTTGGCAAATTCTTAGAATTTTTACTTATACTAGTCACCCAATCCTCATTATAACCCCAAGGAGTGCTGCTACTCCCATTTTACAGTGGAGACAATTGAGGCCCACGGATGAAGACAGGGAGACGAGATGTAAACCTAGGTGTACCAGATTCCAAACCTGGGCTCTTTCATTAAGCAGTGTTGTCCCTCATGTGAGAGGCACACACAGAGGCTGCCCAGAGCTTAAGGTTTTCCAGACTCAGGCAGACCTGGAAAAATTCATCTCTACCTCTTCCAAACTGAGTTATCTTGGGTGAATCCCTTCATTATTCTGGATCTCAGCTTTCTTATTATAAAATGGGTACAACAATTCATATGTGGCAGTATTGTTATAGAATGACATGGAAACAGAACACTATAAGCTCCATATTCTTTTTTGTTTGTTTTAAAGCTTTATATTCCTTGATTCACATTGGCTGGAAATTATAATCGAAGCCAGAGGCTACTGGCAATTTAATTCTCAAAGCCCAGGAGAACTGTAGACAAAGGTGATCTGAGAATATTTCACCATATCTTGTTAGAAACAATAAAAATGTGGGAACGTTTGCCAGACATAAACGTTAAAGACAACAAGAACAGAAACATTAGCCAGGATAGGCTGAAGACCCAATACTGTCAGATCTATACTTATTCTGTATCTTTCTTTCTTTCTTTTTTTAATTCATGAAACTGTGTCTTGGCTTATGTTATTGGCAAGACATTCCCTTGCGACGTTCTGACTTCAAAAGGTTCATTGTCGCCTATTATGCAATGTCGTCTTTAATCCCAAAGCCATGCTTGTGTGTGCTGGCTATGAGAAGCTGCATTCACTCCAGGCTTGTCATAGGAAATGGTAGTTATTAGAAGAACTTTACTGCAGT
>NW_004443947.1:7272662-7277234 GCF_000243295.1 Trichechus manatus latirostris | reverse complement strand
AATTATGTTCTACATCCTTCTCCAGCTCTGTCCAGAACCCTCTGTTGTGATCCTGGTCAGAGCAGTCAGTGGTGGTAGCCGGGCACCATCTAGCTGTACCGGAGGGACCCTGAACTTTTGATAAGGGTGCTGAAAAAATTCAGGAAGAGTTAATCGTGATGGCTGACCAACATGATGAACACAACTAATGTCACAAAATCGTACACATGAAGATTGTTGAAACAGCAAGTATTTTGTTACCTATGTATTTACCCCAACAAAAAAAAAGTATTAAAAAAAAAAAAAGTGGTGTGTGTATGTCAGTGTTTCACGCTGGCTGGGGTGGTGGTGCCAGCAACTCCTGGAGTGTAAGTGCTGGCAGGCAGGTGGCATTTGGATTTTGTGTGGTGTTTGCATTCTGTGTGATATTTAGATTTTGTGTGCTTTGGATTCTGTGCAGTGTTTGGATTTTGCGTGGTGCTTCGATTCTGTGTGGTATTTAGATTCTGTGTGGTGTTTACAATTTGCGTGTTGTTTAGATTCTGTGTGGTGATTAGATTCTGTGCAGTGTTAGAATTTGCATGGTGTTTAGCTTCCATGCAATGTTTAGATCCTGTGTGGGTGCATGTGTGGCTGGAACTGTTGGAACATGCACTGACAGGCATCTGTCCGTCCGCTGCAGGAGAAATGACAGGGAGGCAGGGGCTGCAGTGGAAGTTTCAGACGAGCTTTGAAGCCCCCCACTGAACAGGATCAAATCCAGGCCCTGTCACTCATTAGCGAGGGGACCTTAAGCAAGTCTCAGCCATTCATTCATTCACATCTCCCTTCATCCATGCCTCCAGGGCTCATGGTCTACTCAGCTTCCACACAGTGACATGTGCTGCGGGGCAGTGCAGCGGTTACAGAGCAGGAATCAGCCAGGATTTCTCCACCTGCAAATAGGGAAGGTAACTGCCCACTTACAGTGACTGTAAGGCTAAATGAAAGGAGGCTCAGCATCCATGGAATCTAGTTTGATTTTGACTTTGTGTCACTCCAGCTCCTCCTGGAGCAGGCTGGATAGGCAAGAAAGAGGGCTGTGAGGGCACGCTCTGGGAACTTCCACAAACCAACTTACTCTTTGGGGGGATTCAGGTCCTCGGGTCTTGTCTCAAAGAACTGCAGCACCTCATCGCACTGAGAGATATAGGGGGGCAGCTGGATCAAGGCCTGCAGAAGAAACACACAGGTGAGTCCAAAGGAAGGAGAGGAGGGTCAAGGGTGCCATAAGCCAATGGTTCTCAAACTTGAGGGTGCATTAAAATCATCCAGAGGGTTTGTTAAAATACAGATTGCTGGGCCACACCCCTAGAGTTTCTAGTTCAGTGAGTTACGGCTGCTAACCAAAAGGTCAGCAGTTCGAATTCTCCAGCTCCTCCTTGGAAACCATCTGGGGCAGTTCTACTCTGTCCTATAGGGTCGCGATGAGTCAGAATCGACTCGACAGCAATGGGTTTTTGGTTTAGGTCTGGGTAGGGCCTGAGAATTTGCATTTCTAGTAAGTTCCCTGGTGATGCTGATGTTGCTGGTCCTGGACACACACACCCCCCCACACACGTGTAAAATGTATGTATGTACACATGTAGAATATATGTGTGTTATAGGTAAATATTTGGACAAATAATATGATTTGGAACAAAACCAGACCATATTGCATATGCTATTGGTAACTTAATGATTTCACTTAAATTATGAACTTTATGCCATGTCATTTTTTTCCTACAACATCATCTACATTGGATACTGGGAGTCTATTCCATAGATGTATCATACGCTCTTCAACTAGATGCTTACTGGTGAACACTTAGTTGTTTCCAATTTTGTGATATTATACAAAATGCTTGCGTGTATGTCTTCACTCATGAATCTGAGAGTTGTTTTAGGGTATGGGTCGAGGTGAGAGGTCCCCTCATGAGTGAGGGGCTGAAACACCAGGGATCTCCTGCTCACCAAGCCTATGTTACTTTGTCACACCTGTTCATCAGGTGAGCTGTGGGGAGACTGTAGTCTCTGCCAATGGGCCGGGTAAGGAGGCGGGTGAGGGTACAAAGAGGGACTAGATATTCATGGTGCAGGTTTATCAATGGACAGATATCCATTCAAAGGTCACTTGCTTTGTGCTCAGCACTGCACTGCTTTCTGCGCCAAATATGAGAGAAGTATGGGGTGCATCCCAATCACTAAAGAATCTAAAACTAAGACATGGCTCCATGATGAATAAACAGCCTAGTGTAACAAATATTTACTTAAGGCCCCTCTGGCCCAGGTCCTGAACCAGGCGATGGGGCTGGAGATGTGAGTGCAAGGAGTTGTTTCACACACATTTCATTACAGACACTTGTGCAGGGAGGGTGTACACGCAGACACGCGAATTTAAATAGCACAGGTGACTCGGCCAGCCATCCCCAGCCCACCAGCACATGCTCTGGGGTGAGGTGTAGCTCTGCTGTTTCTATCAGCCTCAGTTCCCTGGGGCCTCTCATATGCCTGCTCGCCACACAGAACATGAGGCTATGGTTTGAAAAGGCATGTTTTACGTTTTATACATAACTAGTCCCTAAAATCTCTCTACCTGCACCAACTGATATTGCAACACAGCAGGAGTACTGGGCTATCATGGACAAATGGAAGGAGACAGATGGAGGTCTCCAGTGTGGCACCTTCTGCAGGGCTTCCAGAGTATTTTGACCCTACATGATTTTTTAAAAATTTTTTTATCCTGGTGAAATATATATAACTTTGCCATTTCAACCATTTTTTACATGTAAAATGCAGTGACATTATTCACGTTCCCCATGTCATACAGTGCTGCTAACCGAAAGGGTGGTAGTTCGAACCCACAAGCCACTCCATAGTAGAAAGATGTGGCAGTCTGCTTCCGTAAAGGTCTACAGCCTTGGAAACCCTGTGGGGCAGTTCTGCTCTGTCCTATAGGGCTGCTGAGTCAGAATTGACTCGACAGCACACGTTGTGCAACCATCACCACTATCTGTTTCCAAATTTTTCATTACCTTTAACAGAAACTCTTTACCCCTTAAGCAATATCCCCCTATTTCCTCTCCCACCTGCCCCTGGTAACCATTAATAACCTGCAGGATTTTTGAGTCAGGGTCTGACAGTAAGCCAAATTTCCCAAGGTCTGAACTGCCCCAGATCTAAAGTGAGGGAACACAATCCAATTCAGTGACACTGATTACATTATTGAAGTTGTGCAACCATTCTCATCCTCTTTTTCTGAATTGTTTCTCCCCCATTAACATAAAATCACCATCCCCTAAGTTTCCTATCTAATCTTTCAAGTTGCTGTTGTCAATTTGATCCCATATAGTTCTTAAAAGAGCACAACGTTCAAGGCAGACATTCTTTACTAGTTAAGCTAAACTGCTGTTTGGTTTAAAGAAGACTTCAGGGTCATTGATTTTTTATTAGCCTCTACCTACCTCCTGCACTGCAACAAACTCCCAGGGACTTTCCTTTCCCAGGCCCGAGGCCGGCGCCACAGGGGAGAAGAGCAGGCATGTCCTCCCTCCACCTCCCATGTCTAACCCCCATCTCCTTCTGGTTTGGAGCAGCAAGTACTCATTCTCTTGCCCGGGATGAACCGCCGTCTGGGGGCCCCTGGGGCCTCTCTTTCCTCTGACATCCTGCAGCTCTTGCAGTTGGAACTACATAAAGAAGGAGCTGATGATAGACTGAACAATGGTGCGTCCTGGCTGCCTCGTGAGCAAATGTCTGTGGTTTCCACCAGAATGCAACCACAATGCTGTGGGTCAGCACTTGTCTTGATGGCTTCCATGGGTCCGTCTGCATCACTTCCTGTAATCCTGGTAGGGCTGGCCCATTTCAGAGATGGGGAAATGGAGGTTCTGGTGAAGTGATTAGGACTTGAGAGCACAGGACTAGAGACTAACTCCTTTACCCCAAATTCACCTTTCCTATATACCTACAGAGCTGGGGGGCCCATGATACCTGGTGTCTTAATTTCCTAATGTTGCCGTAACAGAAATATACAAGTGGGTAGCTTTAAAGAATAGAAATTTATTTTTTTCACAGTTCTGGAGGCTAAAAGTACAAATCAGGGTCTTGGCCATGTCAATTCCTTCTGTGAGCCACTCTCCTAGTTAGGTGACTACCGTCAATCCTTGGTGTTCCCTGGCGTCTATCTTCTCCCTATGTATGTCTCTGTCTTTTCTGCTTTCTTCATAACTCAGAAGTGATTACGTTTAGGACCCACCCTTCATGGGTATGATCTTATTAACACAACAAAAGAAAACCTCTCATTTCCAACCAGGCCATATTTACAGGTACAGGTGTTAAGAGTTCAACACATACTCTTGGGGGAGTACAATTCAATCCATAACACCTGGTCAAAAAGTATTTGTTAGATAAACAACGTGAGGAAAGGCCCAGGATGTGGCCACGTAGCCCTGTTTGCGGAGAGCTGGGTGGGTGGGGGGCACGAGCCCCCAGGTGGTCATCATCTCTGTCTGCAGGGGCCTTCGCCTGGGTGCTCCTTGCTGAAATAGGCAGAAGCCCCAAATGGACCAGTGA
>NW_004443947.1:7270145-7271869 GCF_000243295.1 Trichechus manatus latirostris | reverse complement strand
TCGCTGGCCCCCTACTTCACCCAACATGATGTCCTTTTCTAGGGACTGTCTTTCCTGATGACGTGTCCAAAGTGAGCAAGTTCAAGTCTCACCATCCTTGCTTCTAAGGAACATTCTGGTTGCATTTCTTCTGATGTGGTAGTTTCCAAAGGTGATTTTAGGGGGCAGCAAGATGATGATAGCTGGTACCCAGTTGCAGTGTTAAATAATAATGCCTTGTTAGTGAGAAAGTTTTTCAGTTCTTCAGTTTTCTTTCAATCTCCTTTAACTTCAAAAAGAACACCCCAGTCAGGTGCTGGTATGTATCTAACACTGCTGTTAATGCTTCCTAATTCCACCTGAGAGCAGAGCCTGGGCCAGGCAACAGCATCTACATTTAAACACTTATTTTTGTTGTTTTCATTCTTACTCTTGTTTTCTTTTATGGCACGTGATACTAGTTTTATATTATGGTTGTGATATCAAGTCTCCAAATATATTTATTTAAGACGTTTAAGTTGTTGTTATTGTTAGGTGCCGTCCAGTTGATTCCAACTCATAGTGACCCTATGTACAACAGAACGAAATACTGCCCAGTCCTGTGCCATCCAAGAAGTTTATGTGAGTTAATTTAAATAAAAATATTAATAATGATGATACAGGTGGTGTATATAGCAAAAATCTTGAAGGGAGGTCTCAAGTGACCGGAGCCTGGTAAACACTGCAGTTACGTTGCCTATAATTTACTTTAAAACAGTACAGCACGGACACAACACGAGTGTGTTTGTGTTAGATTTAAGCTACACTCCAGCAGTTGTTACTTAATAACTGAAGTGCCCTTATTGGGAATGACCACTTCAGCAAGTGAAAGACTCTAATCAGAAGTCCTCACTTCAGAAAAGGCTACTGAGGGGTTTCAGCCATCTTCATCTCCGAACAACACTACAACCCTTATTCATCAGTGTAACAGTTGTTAGAAATGTTTTTTTTTTACTGGCGAACTGAGGGGTATTCTAGAAATATTCTCAGGCACTGTGGCCCTTGCATGAATGTAACCTGGTGAGCCCAATATTGTACACCCTTCACAATGGTGGCCTGGGCTTAGGATTCTCCTTCGGTCCTGTGTCCAGCCTCTCCTTGAAGATTTTATTTTCAATACCATGGTTAGAATTAGTTGAATCCTACACTAGAATATTACTGCATCTGCCTCAAGGACCTTTCATGCAAAGTGGTGTCAGACACACAGCTGGTATTTCAATGAGCTTATGAAACAACTGAAGTGGCTGTTCATAAGCCTGCTTGATAATAAAGGATTGTATGCGTGGCAGGATTCAGCTGAGTCTTATGTTCATTCATTTTTTCCATGAGTAGAAGTTCTTGATTTTAATTAGTTAAATCAATCAATCTCTTTATGTTTAGTACTTACAGTGTCTTAAGAAATCCCTCTGTACCTGGACACAATGAAGATATTTTTCTATTTTATCTTTTAAATTCTTTTATAGCATTGTTTCTTACATTTAGGCCTTTAATTTCCTTGGGAATGATTTCATGTGTGATGTAAGGAAAGGATTAGTTATTGTTTTGTTTTTTCCCACATGGAGACCCATTGTTATGGGCTGAATTGTGCCTCCCAACCCCCAAATTTACATTCAAGTCCTAACCCCTGTGCCTGTGAATGGGACCTTGTTTGGATCCAGGGTCTTTGAAGATGTTATCAGTTAACACAAGGTCATACTAAGGTAAGA
>NW_004443947.1:7268029-7269485 GCF_000243295.1 Trichechus manatus latirostris | reverse complement strand
CTTTAATGTTTTTTATGCATAGAAAGGTACATTATATACTATATACTAAGACAAACATTTGACTGAGGTTAGATACAACCATATCTAACTGTTCCGACTTACATACAAATTCTACTTAAAGACAGATTTAGGAACGGAGCTCATTTGTAATCTGGGGACTGCCTGTACTCTGTTATGGCAGCCCTAGGAAGCTAAGACACCCATCTCATAACAAATCCAACAACTCCTAAAAGATCTGCGAGGCTGCTTTTGTCAATATCGAAGTATCCAAATACACACGGGTCTGTTTCTGAATTCTCTACTTTGTTCCAATGGTTTCTGTCTATCCTTGTGCCAATACCAAGCCCGAGCTCATTGCCATCAAGTAGATTCCGATTCACAGTGACCCTACAGGACAGAGTAGAACTGCCCCATAGGGTTTGCAAGGAGGGGCTGGTGGATTCAAACTACTGACCTGTTCTGGTCTATCTCTAGAAGGCCACCAATTTCTACTACATGAAGCTAACTGTGATAGACCGAATTGATTTAGTCAGCTCACAACAATGTCAATAACAGATACTCAAATGTTATGTAAAAGCCTATGTAGTCGGTAAAAAACTTTGCAGACCTTGTGGCAAAAGGGATAGTTTCATCTCCTTCCAGGAGCCTTGGGAATCCAGCCAATCAAAGCCCCAATATCCGCTCTGTTTCTTATGATTCCTTAATAGCAGGGGGTGGGAACTTCCATGTGGCTCATATAACATAAGCAGTTGCATGGTTATTTCCTATGGTTAATCCAGGTGGATCCATCCTCTCTTGTAACCTTACAAGCACAAGCCAGATGCAGGCAGCTGCTGCCTTCATCATCGCTTCAGGATTTTAAATTTCCCATCTAAAAATGGAATGTCTAGGGGTTCATGAGGCCTTAGTGCAGGAACAGTCTGACTCTGGAGAGAAGTAGGGTGGGCTGGGAGGAAGCAGGAGTTTAGGATAATTTGGGCTGAGGGACAACAGTTTCTGGGGAAAGGATCAGTAGGAACTTCCCAGCTGGGCAAGGTGACCCCAAGGGCTCAAAGTTCTTACTAGCAGGGCCAGGACAAAGAGGGTCATCTCTGGAATTGGAGTTTCAGACTGTAGAGGTCTGGAGAGGGACAAAGAGGGGATGACCTGAACTCTCCTCTGAGAGCTGGGAGGCCGTAGCTGTGTCTTTGTGTCTGAATGACTGTCCCTGCTCCTTCCTCCACATCTCCCCTCTCTCTTTCTTTAAATAATAAAAAATTTTTTATGGGGGTAAAAATATATATAACTAAACATTTGCCAATTCAACGATTTTTGCATGTACAATTCAGTGATTGTTTGTCATGTTGTACAAGCATCATCAACCAGCCTTTTACAAATTATTCTACCACCACTAGTAGAAACTCAATACTCCCTAAGCAATGACTCCCCATTTCTCCATCCCTCCCACTCACCCCCA
>NW_004443947.1:7254826-7259208 GCF_000243295.1 Trichechus manatus latirostris | reverse complement strand
CACTGGGTAATAGGGTCACTATGAGTTGGAATTGACTCGATGGCATTGGGTTTGGTTTGAGTATGTGCCAGATGGAGCCCTGGTGGCACGGTTGTTAAGAGCCTGGCTGCTAACCAAAAGAGTGGTAGTTCGAATCCACCAGCCACTCTTTGGAAACCCTATGGAGCAATTCTACTCTGCTCTATAGGGTTGCTATGGGTTGGAATCAACTTGATGGCAACAGGTTTGGTTTTTTTTTTCACTTGAATATCCAGATTATCACTGAAGTATGACTCCTACATATGAAACCAAGAAATTCCAAAGGGATGTCCTAGGATACTGTTTTTGCCTTTACCAAATACCTACTATGTATCAGGGGTTCCACCTGGTGAAGCAGGGGTCACTGTTCCCATTTTACAGATGTGGAAACTGAGGCTCAGAGAGGGATGTGCCTGCTGAGGTCACAAGGCTGGGTCTGACGGACTCCAAAGCACATGCCTGGAGCACTGGTATTTGGCAGTTGCAGCTGGCACACTGGGTTTTCTCTAGCAGGAAAAAGCAATTCCAGTGTGATCGCATACTTTCCCCATGAAGGAACTAAAAATGGTAGCTTTTTTAGGCAAATGACTCTCCCAGTGGAGGGGAGCCTGGCAAACACATCTACCCTGTCTCTAAGCCCACTTGACAATGACGATCCCTGGGAGAGCCCACTGATGTGCTGAGTGCAGAGCCTTGGGGGAGGCAGGGCGGGGGAGGGAGACTGGGCTTCTGTGACCCTGGTAGAGTCCCCTCATCCCCTGACCCATCTCTGGGCCTATCCCCTCATCCATTGACTCAGTGGCATTGGGTTTGGTTTGAGTATGTGCTAGATGGAGCTCTGGTGGCACAGTGGTTAAGAGCTCGGCTGCTAACCAAAAGGTCGGCAGTTCGAATCTACCAGCTGCTCCTTGGAAACCCTATGGGGCAGTTCTACTGTCCTATAGGGTTGCTAAGAATTGGAACTGACTAGATGGCAACAGGTTTGGGTTTATATCTCAAAAGTGGTTAGGTTTAAGACACACCCTACACTGACAGGACCTCATTAAGATAACAAAGAAAACTCTATTTCCAAATGGGATTACATTCACCAAAAAAACCAAACCCACTGCCATCCAGTTGATTTCTGACTTATAGCGACCCTATAGGACAGAGCAGAACTGCCCCATAGGGTTTCCAAGGAGCGGCTGGTAGATTCGAACTGTGGACTTATTGGTTAGTAGCCTAACTCTTAAAATTTGGGGGGAAGCACAATTCAATCCGTAATAGAGTGATTGTCAGTCTGTTGACTATCTGTACATGAAAATAATAGGAAGTGCTTAACTGCTCTTAGCTATGTCCCAGGCACTCATATAACCCTCATTACAACCCACCATTAAGTACTGTGATTATCTCCAACCTGCAAATGAAGAAACGAAACTCTGTGCTGAAGCAACTTACCAAAGGCAACAGAGCTGGTGAGAAGAGTGCTGGGATTTCAACCCAAGACATCTGACTCCAGGCATAAATTTTGGAGCCAATTATACCTATGTTTAAATTCCAGCTCTACCATTTGTGCAAGGGATTATAACTTCTCTGAGCCCTCAATTTCCTCATCTGTGAAATGGGCACAGTAATCTCGACCCTGCAGGGCTGTTCTGAGGACTAAACAAAGTAATGAGCATCATGCATTTAGCCCAGTGACTGGTCCACAGAAGATATCTAATCAATCATTACTGGAAGCAGTACACTGGCCTGGGTAACCCACTTTTTTCAGCTGAAGCTCTGATGCTTCCTTTGGTAAGGAATTTTTTTAGGGGGAGAGGGACTCTGAATGTCTTAAGAGCAGAACTAGATATTATTGCATTATATCCTCCATAGCACCAGGTGTGGTGCCTGGCACTCAGACAGTGCTTGGTGGCCATGGTAGGTAGATTTTCTAAAATGGTCCCCCAAAGAAGTTCCACCCTAATGTCCTGAACCTGCATATATGATGAGTCAGCAGTCCTGTGACTATGTCACATTATGTGGCATAGCTCACCTTAAGATAGGAAGACTATCCTGGATTTTTCAAATGGGTCCAATGTAATCACATGAGCCCTTAAAAGCAGAGAACTTTCTCTGACTAGTGGCAGAAGGGGGAAGTCAGAGAGATTTGAAGCACAAGAAAAATTTGATAACTCCACTGCTGGCTTGAAGATGGAGGGGGCCATGTGATGAGGAATGTGGGCAGCTTCTAGAAGATGAGAGTGGTTCCTGGCTGACAGCAAGCAAGGAAACAGGGATCTCACTCCTATATCTTCAAGGAACTGAATTCTGCCAACAATGAGGCTGGAAGTGGATTCTTTGCCAGATCTTCCAGATAAGAGCCCAGCCCAGCCAACACCTTGACTGTAGCCAGAGAATCTAGCTGAGCCCAACTGGACTTCTGATCTACAGAACTGTGAGATAATAAATGGGTGTTGTTTTAAGCTGCTAAGTTTATCACTAGAAAAGGACATCACATTTGCTAAAGTAGATGGCTGGCAAAAATGAGCAAAACCCTCAATGAGATGGATTGACACAACAGCTGCAACAATGAGCTCAAACATATCAAAGATCATGGACGGAGCATAGGACCAGGCAATGTTTCGTTCTGTTATATATAAGGTTGCCACGAGTCAGCGTCGACAAGACTGCAGCTAACAACAAAAAAGTATGTGGTAATTTGTAATGCAACAAAAGAAAACCAATACAGTAGCCTTAATAACAGATGCCATTTATTATAAAAACTATAATTATTCACGTTTTAGAGATGGGAGAAACTGAGGATCCAAGAGGTAAACTGACTTGCCCCGGGGCAGATTACCCAGTAAGCAAGATACACACAGGCTTAATTGTGTTTACACAATTTCACATGAGTTTCACCACATCGTTGATATGATCCAAGTTACTTGCCCAAGGTCAGCTAGCTAGTAAATGGTATAGCATCTAACTCCAAAGCCCATATTCTTAGCCACTAGTTTCTACAAATGACATAGACTCTGGCAATGCCTCAAAGAAGAAGAGCCAGTAAAGTGTCCTGAGACATCTGGGGTCTGTACCAAAGTCCCCCAACCCCCAAAGTCTGAGCATGCATCTCACCTACCTGGCAGAAAGGGAATGATCCGCTGTTTGGGATCCTTCTGTCCTCCTTCCATGGGAAATTTGTCCAACATCTGCATCTAAATAGGGGGAAGAATAATAAAAACAAAAACCTTTGGTGGTACAATAAATGCATCTCTGACATTCTAAAGGAATTATCTCAAATATGTGATTTGCTATACAAAAGTGCACTTTGCTCAGAAACTCTAATGGGGGAGGCAATTTCAACTAGACCTACAGCGCCCATGAAAACAATTCTTTTTATCCAGCTGCCAGATCAGTGAAGGCTCAGGGTTGGTAAAGAACATTTTCAGTTTTCTCAGGGGTCTCCAGCCACAGGATCTAAAATTTGAACAATCCACCCAAGGTCACCAGCATTTCATGGATGACAATCACCTGGTTTCTTAAAGAATTGCCAGGTTGTGTTAAGGAACAAACCACAAAAAACAAACAAACAAAAACAGTTGCTATCAAGTTAATTCCAATTTATAGAGACCCCATGTATGTCAGAGATGAACTGTGCTCCATAGGGTTTTCAAGGCTGTGACCTTTTGGAAGCAGACTGCCAGGTCTGCCTTCCGAGGTGCCTCTGGGTGAGTTTAAACCATCAACCTTTCGGCTAGTAGTCAAGCGCTTAACTGTCTGCACCACCCAGGAACTCCTGATCAAACCACTAAGACTCAATTAATCTGGCTGGGTCTATGCCTATGAGATCATTACACTCCCGTTTCCACTAAGAATTCTCCATGTTGACTCAACAGACAGCTCTGTTCCTGACCCTGAGCTAGACTCATGGGATACAGCAATGAAGACTCCAGAGGGGAGACTGGGAACTGAACCAATAATTGCAGAGTGGAGTAGGAAGCACTGTGAGAGGCTGTTGCAGGGTTAGACAAGCAGCAGGTAGAGAAGACCACACATGAAAACATTTAACAGTGCAATTAAAGCATCTTGGACATTTAAGGAATTAATGTGAAATATGTGACTTGATATCCACGAGTTCAAGGATCTGTACTTATTCCCGGCATGGGACTGGGGAAGTGACATAACCTCTTGGGACTTCATTGTTAAGTTAGACATAATAATACCAACTTACAGCATGCCGTTATGGATTAAAGCTGGGCTGTGGTAGTCATTAATGATATCACAAAATATTTCCTGCTCTTCTGAACACAAGGCAGATTTGTACTTCCCCACACCCTTGAAATGCGATGTGGCCAATCAAATGTGAGAAGAGACAGGTGTCACTTCAGGGTGGAAGATTT
>NW_004443947.1:7252348-7253451 GCF_000243295.1 Trichechus manatus latirostris | reverse complement strand
TTCTTTAGAAACATTCTCCCATTACATTCTCAGAGCAATCCTTCAGGGTGGACATTACTATCCAGGAGACTGAAGCCCAGAGAACTGAAAAAACCGCCCATGGGCCTGTAGTCAGCACATGGCCAAGGCCAGAGATTCAAGCCCACATGCTTCTCTTCCATCACATCACCCACCTCTGAGATGTTACGGAGACAATTAAAAAGGCTTACCCTGCAGAGCTCTAGAAATGGGGTCACTTTTCCTCAGGCTAGAGCTCCTTGCTCCCTCAGGGCTGTTTTACGTGACCACCCTCCCCACGCCCAGGAAGGTGGGTCAGCCTTGGTTTGGCTGGGCATCCTGAGAAGCCCCTGGGATGCACAGCTTGCCCCAGAAGTCCAGGCTGTGACCTTATCCCCTGACTGCAGAGGCCATGGCATTCTGTGTGGATTTCCAATTGGCCCCTACTCTGTCCTGCGTGAGATGGAGAAATGCTCATCCATGGTCATTCAGCAACTGATGAGGCCATGGTGGGCCCTGCTGGAAAAGGCAGTCTCCCTCCATGAGCTCCTCCAGGCTGGCACACAGTAGGTACTCAATAAAAACTGGGAGAAAGTGGAAACCCTATGCATTGCTGGTGGGTGTGTAAAATGGTGGAGCTACTGTGGAAAAACAGTTTGGTGGTTCCTCAAAAAGTTAAACAGAAGTACCTTAGGACCCAGCAATTCCACTCCTAGGTGTATACCCAAAGGACTTGAAAGCAGGGGCTCAAAGAAATACTTGTACAACAATGTCCATCACAGCACTATTCACAATAGCCAAAGGTGGAAACAAGTCAAATGTCCACCAACATAAGAACGGATAAACAAAATGTGGTGCATACATACAGTAGAATACTATTCAGCCATAAAGAGAAATGCAGTTCTGATACATGCCACGACATGGATGAACCGTGATAACATGCTGAGTGAAATCACTCAGTCACAAAAGGACAAATATTGTGTGATTATACTTATCTGAAATATCTAGAATAGGCAAATGAATACAGACAGAAAGTAGATGAGAGGTTACCAGGAGCTGGAGGGAATGGGGAATAGGGGACTATTGCTTAAGGGGTACAGAGTTTC
>NW_004443947.1:7205052-7248043 GCF_000243295.1 Trichechus manatus latirostris | reverse complement strand
ACCTAAAGTACAATAAAAATAAAAAAAGAAAGAAAGAAAAAAATCCCCCCTGCCTGCACTTTGACCATACTGAACATGTTATTTTGAAAGTTATTTGGGAGTAATTTTTAGTAGTTTGTAAGGCTGTGTTTTAAGGTTGGCAAAACCCCTCAGATTGCCCAAGTCTTCCCAGCGGCTGGAGCTGGGCTGTCCAATACAACTTTTTGTAAAAAAAAAAAAGAACTTTTTGTGATGATGAGAACATTCTATATCTGTTCTGTCCAGTACAGTAGCCACTAACCCTGTGCACTAGCCCTGTGTGGCTACTGAACATTTGAAATGTGTTCAGTAATTTTAATTAATTAAAATGTAAATAGTCTTATGTGACTAGCGGCCACCATACTGGACAGTGCAGGGCTGCTCTGTAATACTTACCCTCCTCTTTCAGCCATATGCAGCTTTATTAAATTTTCTTTATCACCATATCAATGTTAACTGTAATCTATAAGACTGCTATTAACAAGGACTGAGTGTAGGAAGCCAGGAGGTCAGACGCCTGGGAAATATTCTGCTTTTGGTCTTAGTGTGTCCAGGTTCACAGGCCACAAGCCGCTTCTATCCGGAAAATTGTCACACATGGCACTCGAAGGTCTTCAACATTCCAGGGATGCCACGTGAGAACCCAGATCCAGACTGTCTGCAGGAGCAGGACCCACAAAGTCTGACATGGACGTTTTCCTCGGAAACTAGAAAACCCGCTCCCCTCCCCCTAGTCATGCAGGAAGTGGTGTGCAGGGTGAAGAGGACTGGAAACCGAGGAGAAAAATGAGTCAGCTTTGGGGGTAGGAAGGGAGAGGGAGTCACGTCAAGTTGCCACATCACAGACCTCCAAGGGAATGAGAGAACACTCCATCAGCAGTTTTCAAGACGTCAGTCTGCGGTAGGGGGAGAGTGAGACATGCTGTCCAAGGAAAATACTGCGCACGCTGGCGTGGAGAGCCACACGTGGTTTGTGTTAGCAGCGGCCATCAAGGCTGGACTTGGAAGGGTTCATGCCCTCAATTATCACAAATGCCCGAAGCCCCAGAAGAACCAGACCAGAGCAGGAAGTGGAGAAACGCTGGGGTGACTGTCGTGTGCAGCTGCAGGCTGGCATTAGGCCATGGGTCCTTGAAGCAGGGTGCTCAGGGCCCTGGGCACAGCCACGGATATACTTAGGCTTTCTCTATAATGTGTGACTGGTTGTCTCTGGGGATTCTGTCCCTTCAGCGAGCTGCGTTGTCTAAATGTCAGTGTGTGCCTGGTGTCCTGATGGACATGCCACGAGGGGCCTGCCACAATCTCCCATCTGTCTACTTCTCTCCATCCTCACTGCTTCTCCCTTGTCCATTTTCTCTGCCCCGAACTCCTCACTGGTCGGCCTGCCCTCCCACTGACCCCCCACCTCATCGCTAGTACATAGTTGGTCCTTAGTATATATCTGTGGAAAGAATGAATGAATGAATGAACAAATGAATAAAAATGTGGCTAACTGGTCTAGTCAGCCACTGGATAGGAGAGTAGAAATTATATTCCATGCTGCAGCAATAAGACCTGGATTTGGGCTTAGATCCAAGTGGCCAAGATAATCTTACTTCTTTCTAACTTAGAAACAAAAAATTGCGAACCAAAAGGTTAGAGGCCACCCAGAGACACCTTAAAAGAAAGGCCTAGTGATCTAATTCCAAAGTATCAGTCACTGAAAAACCCTATGGAGCACAGTTCTACTCTGACACATGTGTGGTCACCATGAGTTGGAGTCGACTCCATGTCAACTGGTTTACTGGTAACCGTGGAAAATGGCAGCCACCATATTTTCTTAGCTACATACCATCGGTATGGTAATAGTTTTTCAACTGGAAGGAAAAAAACATTCCGGTAAGTGTGCACAACACTTGGAAGGCACATCCCAATTTCAGAAGATAATATCAGGATTGAGCAAAGGCAGTACTTGGATGAACAGGGTTGGCAGCCTTAGGCCAGGTGTTGGCTGGGATCTTTCTGGGAAGCCTCCCTAGTGGGCGAGGGCTGCAGGGGGACTGAGATCATCTTTGGTCCTACCACTATCATAACTCCCCCAGAAAAGACATAAGAAAACTGTCCTTCCCTTTGGCCTCTGTGGTGGACTATGGGACTTCCGACAGACAACCCCGAAAGCTCAGAAGTGAACTTGGGCAGCCAATGCACTTCATGAGTAGCCACCATCTGTCTGTCAGCAGTGGCTTTCGTGTTGCTATGATGCCAAACAGGTTTCACCGGAGCTCCTGGACTAAGATGGATTAGGGAGAAAAGCCACTTCAGAAAATCAGCCGATGCAGCTAGGACACTGGGTTATTTCAATAAATGTTGAAAAGGAATTTAATAAAATTCAGCGTCCACTTCTGACAACTCAATAAAATATGAATAGCTATATACTTCCTTAGAGTGATAAAATCATTCAGTTGATCTGTCCAACTGAATCCAAGATCAGCATACTTTTTTGAGTGAATAGATAGAAATAGTTCTCTTAAAGTCAAGATCAAGTGAGGTTGTGCGCAATATTTAATTTCTTTCTTTTGGATATGGCAGCCAATACATTTATACAAGGGGACTATATAAGAGGTACAAACGTTTAAAAGGGGTTTAAAATTAAGGGGGAAACAAATGGATGGATTAACAAGTGGTATTGGGGCAACTTGTCTAGCCACTGAGGAGAAAGGGAAGCACGTCCCTGCCTTATAGAAATGCAAAAGTCATACAGGAATGTGCAAATTTTTTTTTAGAAAAAAGAAAGAAAATCAGCCAGTGAAAACCATACCGATTCTAACAGTCTGATCTGCAACCGATCATGACGACAGCGCAGGACTCGGCAGCTTTTCGTTTCACTGTGTGTGGGGTTGCCATGAGTTGGGAACCAACTCAACAGCAGCTAACAACAACAACAGAAAGACATGACAGACAGAGAGCTGAGGAGTGCTGACGAAATCCTGAAGCAGCACAGATGAGAAGTTCTTACGTAATTTCACCTATCCCATCACTTACTCTAGGAGCCTGGATATGATTTAACCTGAAGAAACGATATATGAATGTATTATTTTAAGGATGCCAGAGAGAAGCAGTTGTTAAGTGCTTGACTTGCCCTTGGCTTCTTCTGAACTGATCTGTAGAAATCATGTGGAAATCTGAGAAATGGAAATCTTATACTTCATGCATGTAGCGTAAGATTTGGAAACTCATTTCCAGCTTTTGAAATTGTTATGTCATGAGAAGATGATTCAAAGTTCATTGGAGGAAGCACGACCTAATAAAAATACAAATGCCATTCATTACAAGTGTAACAAATGGCATTTCTGATCCACCAGTGCTGGTCTCAAAGCAGTTTCCAATCGTTTGTGCTTGTCTTAGTCATCTAGTGCAGCTACAACAGAAATACCACAAGTGGATGGCTTTAACACAGAGAAATTTATTTCTTCACAGTAAAGTAGGCTAAAAGTCCAAATTCAGGGCATCAGCTCCAGGGGAAGGCCTTCTCTCCCTGTCCGCCTTCTTCTCACCAGTGTTCCCCAGACTAGAAGCTTTTCCGCGCAGGGACCCCAGGTCCATAGGACGCGCTCTGCTCCTGGCACTGCTTTCTTGGTGGTATGAGGTCCCCCTGTCTCTGTACTCACTTCTCTCTTTTATATCTCAAGAGATTGCCTCAGGACACAATCCAATCTTGTAGACTGAGTCCTGCCTCACCAACACAATTGCCGCCCATCCTCTCTCATTAACATCATAGAGGCAGGATTTACAACACATGGGAAAATCACACAATACTGGGAATCATGGCCCAGCCAAACTGATACACACATTTTTGGGGGTACATAATTCAATCCATGACAGTGCTCCTGGTCCTAATCTCTGTGACCAAAACACTGATGTGAACTTTAGAACCACATGGACCTGGAAAGAGAAAAACAAACAAAAAAGTGCGATTGGGGCTGTCCAACTCCTGACAGGGCAGAGGTGGAAGGATGGAACAGGTCAGTCCTGTCTCAACTGAAACTGGAAACAAATGCTTCCTGCTGGGTGACCTGGGACAGTCTCTCCTGTCTCTGGTCTCAGTTCCCTTCTCTGGACAACGGCTACAAAGGCCTTCCACCCTCTGGGTCGTAGCTGGTGGTGTCTCTGTTCTAGATTATGAGTTTGTTGTTAGCTGCCACTGAGGTTGGCTTCTGACTCATGGCAACCCCATGCACCACAGGATTGGACAGCTGTGATCCACAGGGTTTTCACTGGCTGATTTTCTAAAGCAGACCACCAGGCCTTTCTTCCTAGTCTGTCTTAGTCTGGAAGCTCCACTGAAACCTGTTCAGTGTCATAGCAACATGCAAGCTGAACAGATGGGTGGCTGTGCATAAGGCGCACTGGCCGGGACTGAACCCAAGTCTCCCACATGCAAGGTGAGGATTCTACCACTGAACCACCACTGCCTCATCAGTTTCCTTCTATGGGGAGAAGCGAAGGTGTGAATCAAGGTACAGCCTCCAAGTCTCCTTCAGCTCTATGATCTGACTGATGCACCCAAGAAACAGCTCTACCCTAAAAGCCCCGTGCCTAGAAGCAGTCCTGGCAACATACGGCATCTGAGTAGGAAAGTGGCTGGAAAGACCTGTCTGTCCCCACAGCAGTTAGGGAGGGTTCCTGCTTACAGGACAGATGTGCCTGGCACTTCTCCTGAGAGCTCCCTGACCTGGCTGGCTCCATAGCCTCCGCCATCAGAATTCAAGTCGGCCAGTTGAAACTCCTGCTCCCTTGTACCTCTGTACCTCTGCACACATGGTTTTGTCTGTGTGCAATGTCCTCCCCCATCTTGTTAGTGGCTCAATCCCTTACTCACTGTCAAGACCTTGCTCAGATATCATCTCCTCCAGGAAGCCAGCCCTGGCTGAGCTTCCTGGCTGGGAGAGAGGTCCATCTCCCATAGGTGGATTTACCTCTATCTGGAGAACCTGGGTGGTGCAAACAACCTGCTTGGCTGCTGACTAAAAGATTGGAGGTTCGAGTCCACCCAGAGGCCCCTTGGAAGAAAGGCCTGGCAAAAGATCAGCCATTGAAAACCCCATGGAGCTTGGTTCTCCTCTGACACATATGGGGTTGCCAGGAGTTGGGGTGGACTCCATGGCAACTTGGACTGGTAGGGTAACACACGTCTGTCCCGTCCTCACTACACTGAGGGCTTGTAGAAAGCAGATTCCTCTGAGTTCCCAGGGCCAGCCCAGAGGCCAGTTCAGCCAATGTCTACTTGTGCCCTCTGTGAAGGAAGCCCTGGCACCAGTGACAGGCATAACCCTTGACCTGGAGGACACAATGAACAGTGGAAAAACTCCGAGGGCAAAGGTCAAACGGCATAGTGTAAAGGGCATCCCTCACATATCCGAGACTTGTTTGCAAAAGGCTCGTGTTATGCTCACACCACCCCTCCACAGGGCAGACTCTGCCCACATCTTATGGGAAGGTGCCAAGTGGGCCTTAAAAATGGGCAGCTTCTGGGAGGACTCTAGATTCAAAGGCCATACTGGACTTCAAGGAGGCAGGGAGGTACTGCGGTTAGGAGCACAGGTTTCAGACTCAGACACACTCAGCCATGCTAGTCTCTGGGAACGTGACTCTGCCTCTCTGGGCCTCATTTTCCCCATCTGTGAAACAGACACAATACTGATCTCATGCTTGCGAGGATTAAATGAGAAAGCAAGTAAGATGGGCATCTGGTGCAGTCCAGTAAATGGTCACTGATATCATTACTACGTGGCTCAACAGAATTATATTTCCTCTGAGCTCTGCCCTCAGCGACCTCAGCTCTAGGGCCATTTGGTCATCCCCAGTGCCCTGCTTGGACGCCAGCTCCCTATGCCATGCTCTGATGGACTCTACAGTGTGGGCCCAGGCCAGGGAGGCTCAGAGAGGCTGGGACTTGACACCAGATATTTTTCCATTCCATGCCCAGGGCTCTAACCCCTGCACCCTGGGAATGAGACACGTGACCAGATGTCAACTAGTAGAGGCGGGCATGAACATCAGCCTTTTCTAAGACAACTGAGTCAGGAAACCCCGTTGGAAGATGAATTGTCATAAAAGGTACCTTCTCGCTGGTGACAGTGAGTCCTCTTGGTCGGTCCCCACAAAGGAACCTGGGTCATGCTCCTACTCAGGCAGCCTCTCTGCAGTTTCCTCTGCCTGAATGTCTGGCCCCACTGGAGGGGACATTTTTTGTTTTGTGACCCAGAGGCCATTTCCCCTTGTTGGGTAGTAGTTCCCTGACTTCCTCGGGGACACCCCCGCCCCCCCATTAGTCTACACGCATCAGAGTGATGCTGATTCTACTTTTAGCTCCTGTCTGGCCCAGAGTGGCCAGGCCATGTGACCCAAGATGGGCCAGGGATATGTTTGCTTAAACTGTTGGGTGCTCTCTTCCCCTGAGGTCAGTGATCTGTTAGGTACGGCCTGAGCTCTGGCCACCACAGCAGGACATCCTGCCTGGACACAGAGACAGCCAAAAGATGGAGGACGACAGGTCCCTGCTGACACTGTGGTCCCTAGATCCAGCCACACCTGAAGCCAAATACCCTCAGACATCTCAGTTCTGTTTAATCAATGTTCTTTTCCAATAATCCATCTTGACTTGGGTTTCTGTCACCTACAACTAAATCTGTTCTGACTAAAACAAGATCTCACAGCCAGTAAGTGGAGGAGTTTGGATCAAAGCCCAGCTCTCTCTGACTCTAAAGCCCAGGATCTTAACCACTATATTAAACTGGCATAATCTCATCCTCTAATCTTTATGCCAATTCCTAGCAGCCACCATGCCTATCAGTAATCCTACCAGCTGACATTTGCTCAGTGCTTGACAAGCCAGAAACTACTCTCATATACATCATTTTTTTTAAAAAGTCACAATACAATTCACATACTATCAAATTCACCCTTTTAAAGTGTACAATTCAGTAGTTTTTAGTATATTCATGTGGTTATGCAACCATCACCACTATCAAATGCCAGAACATCTTCATCACCCCCAAAAAGAAACCCTGTACCCGTTAGTAATCAATGCCCATTCTCTTCAATAATGTTCTATAGTTTTTTTTCTGTCCAAGTCTTACACGTCTTTCAGTGCTGATACTCCTAGGTTTTCTCCCACAATTTATTTATTAGCCTTATTGAGATATGATTCACATATGATAAAATTCAGTGATTTACAAGTGTACAATTCAAGGTATTTTAGTATATTCACAGGGTTGTGCAGCCAGCGCCACAATCTATTTTTAGAACATCTTCATCACCCCCACAAGAAACCCTGTACCCATTAAGCAGCCATTCCCCATTCCCCTCTCCCTGTATCCCCTAGCAACCACCAATCTGCTTTTTGTCTTTATGGATTTACCTCTCTGGGCACACATATAACTTTTAACTCCACAGGAACCTTGGAAAGGAGTCACTAGAGAGAGAACTAGACTAGTAGAGTGGCTAAGAGCTGTACTTTGGCGTCCGCCTGCCCAAGTGCAGATCCGAGTTCTGACACTTACTAGCTTGTGCACGTGTAAACAAATTTCACCTCTCTGAGCTTAGGTTTCCTCATTTGTATCACTTTACAAGCTTCTCGTGAGGATTAAATGATTACTTCACCTAGATGCTTGGCAGGAGCAAGCCTAGAGTCAACACTTTGTAAACGTCAGCTATTTCTATCAATGTCACCCCATGTCACCAATGTGCACACTCAAGTGCAGAGGAGTTAAGGGACGTGTCCAAGGCCACACAGCTGGCAGTGGCTCAGCCCCAGGTCTCCCGACTGAGTCCCCTGCTATTTCCATTACACCACACTGGCCTAACTGCTCCTCCGTGAAGCCTCCATCCTCCCCATTCTTGGAGCCAAGTTAATTCTGAAGAAATCAAGGCTACTCGCCAGGCAAGAGGGAGGGAGGCTGAATCATGAAATCATCTCACTTTGGGGCATCACAGCCCCATACGGCTGGCCTCCCTGCCTCCTCCTCAGGACCAGCTGACTTCGGCTGGTGCGGCCCTGCCCTAACCTCTTCCCAGCTTTCTACTCTGGGGTGTGGGGACAAGGCTGGGTCGAGGATGTGCAGGACCTCTGGAATTCCACAACCTTCCCACTCCAGCTGCCCATCTGGGATTATTTAAAGCTGGTGAAACCCTGCCTTTAAATGGCTTTGCAAAGGGAGGGAAGTCTGGGGCAGCTATTTATGCTACAGCAAACCCCCAATTATTACCAATTATACTGAGTGGGCAAGAAAGCCTGACTCTTGAGTTCTGGTTGAAATAAAAAAGTTGAGTCAGAACAGGAGAGTGGAAGGAGTCAAGAGGCTCTGGGCCAGGGAGATGAGCGATCAAACCCTGGTTCCAGCCTTCCCAAACAATGTCACCCTGGGTGAGCCACCTCCGCGCAAAGGGACGGCAGATTATAGCTAATGCATACTGAGTGCCTGGGCTTTGGGGGAGGCAGATCTTCTTTAACGGTCACAATAAACATATGACAAAAGTGTTTTCATTCCCATTCTGTGGATGAAGAAACCGAGACTTAGAAACATTAAGTGATTTTGCCAAAGGTCACACCAAACTGAGATGTGAAAAGGTAAAGCTGGGATTTGAGCTCAGGCCATCCCTTTGCACGGAGATGGCTTGCCCAGGGAGACATTGTTTGGGAATGCTGGAACCAGGGTTTGATCACTGATTTGACCCCAGAAGCCATGGTCTTCGGTTCCAGGCTCTGCTGGAATAGGGATCGTGGCTAACACGTGTAAGTATCTTGCGCACTGCGGGCCCATGATGCTTTAGGGTGGCAGCGAGGAACAACATTCCCATACATGCTTCCACAGTCTCCTCCCCATTTCTCAGCCAACCTACTCCTCCAGATGCTGCTGCACCAATGACCTTCCACATCCTGGCCACAGATGACGTGGGGGTGGGGGTGGACTCCTGACCCAGGCACCTGGGACAATCTGATTCTCCCTCCTGGAAACTGCAATCAGCACCCAGGTACTCCAGTGCACTGACAATAGGGAAGGACACGGTGATGTGGGAATCAAGGTGTTGTTTGGGGGAAGCCCTTGAAGGGTTGTAGGTCAACGGGCAAGTGTAGGAAGCAAGTCCGCAGAGGCAGGCGGCAAAGTGAAGCAGGCTGGACGAGAGGTCCTGTGGCCTCACTGACAGACACTGGGGAGCTGCCGGGCCTCCAGAGGGTCATTCAGTCGCCAGTTCTGGGCCCTTTAGTTTTCTGCTCTGCCTCCTCCCATTAACCTACTCCCACCCCTCTCATGGAGCCTAAGCTGAGTGGACATTTGTTCTGCAGATGTAAATAATCCCTAGAATAACAATCATGTTCACAGCTATTCCCGACCTCCTCTGCTCTTTCTTGGAGGTGTGTCTGAACATACTCTACAAACGGTGCTCACCAGCAAACGCAATCATTGTTCAAAACACAAATTCAAAATCCATATTCCAGAGCCACACAGAAATGATTTCCAGATCACCCTCCATTCTGAAGTGGCCAACAAATACATTATGTGGAAGATATTGAATATCAAAGCATAAAGCAATAAAAAACAAAGCACATACTATGTCCCAAAAGCAACAGATGTCATTTTTAAGTCCAGGAAAATAAAAAGAACACTGTGTGTCAGCTGTGGGTGAGGCTATGGGCTCTGAAGTTCTAGGGGAAAGTAAGGCCAATGAAACCACTTCCCACCTGCAGCTCACCAGAGATCCTGCATTCTTACCTGGAGGTCAAAGAACTTGCTGTAGCGCCGGTAAATGGCCTCGGTGGAGCCACTGGACCACGTGACCCGGATGATGTAGACCTGCAGGGAGGGATGGAGGAGACACATGTTAACACCAACGGGGCCTTTCTGCCTCGGGGATGCGGGGTGCAGAGCACCAGATTCAGAGTCACAAAGACCTGGGTTTGCATTTCAGCTCTGCCACTGACCAGATGCATGACTTTGGACAACTGACTTGCTCTCTCTGAGCCTCAGCTTCCTCCTCTATACAACAGGTATATATGAAGAGAGGCAGGAGAGAGCTCTCTGAGCTTGGAGCCATCACGGTGTACCTTGAAGGACATGTAGTATTTAGACAGGAGAGGAGGGAGGTGACTATAGGTAGAGGAGAAATGATGGTGGAGCAAAGATCAGTTCAAGGGTAATGAGCCTGGCAGTGGTTTCCAAAGTGTTTTTAGCCAGCGTCTCTTTTCAAATGAGTTCTCACTAGAATGCCCACATTACAAACAGAAAAATGGACAGCAGCAGCTCTGGAGGGATTGAGGGAGGGGGTAGCTGGAGCCAAAGCCCAGTGTGAATACCATGGACTTACAAGAGAATATTCTCTGCGTGAGAAGAGATAAAAACTGGAAACACAAATCAGGACAAGATGCTAGGTAGCCTTGAATGCCAAGCTAAGGGGCTCACTAGGAAGGACCTCTGTATATCTAACCTGGATTTTATTTCAAATAAGCGTGGCAAAGAGGAAGGAGCGTGGGCTTGCTGAACCTCAGCTTTCTTATCTGCAAAATGGGGTCATCCAGCCCATCTCACAGAGCTGTTATGATGATGATAAGAGGCAAAGCTCTGAGCTTGGTGCTTGGTAGAGAGGAAAGGTCCAAGAAATTTTAGCACCCTGCTCTCTGATTTCCCTATGTCTACCCCACCCCTGAAAACTCTGGCGGCACCAGTGGTGAAGAGTTCAGCTGCTAACCAAGAGGTCGGCAGTTGGAATCCACCAGTGCTCCTTGGAAACCCTATGGAGCAGTTCTGCTCTGTCCTATAGGGTCGCCATGAGTCGGAATCAACTCGATGGCAATGGGTTTGGTTTTTTTTGTTTGTTTACCCCATCCCTGCTCAAAAAAACAGGCAATTTCAACACCAGGATTTGGGCATCCTGAGCTCACTTCTCTCCCTTGCTTGTGCTCACTGGCCCTGGACATCTCATGGAGTCAGAGAGCAGGCAAAGGCAGCCCTTAGGAGGTATGAGTCGGCCATCACCTCAGAAAGCTGACGGCCCTACAAAAAGGAAGCTGTGTCTCCAAAGCCACCTGAACAGTCACAGTTAGTTTTATTAAAAAGAGGGCTTCAGATCTGCTTCTGTAGCCCTCAACCCTACTGCATGGAGATTTTCAATGGTTACCATTCATTCATTCATTCACCCTAGAACATTTATTAAGCACCTATCACGTGCCAGGCCCTCTGCCATGTTTAGCAAGACAGACTCTGCCACGTGGAGCAAGTCTGCCCTCAGCGAATGGAAAGATAGGCAATGAACCAGCAAACAAGCAAATAAGAATATGACCATAAATTCTAAGTAAGTGCTAGGAAGAACACCCAAGCCTACTCTTGGCAGGGAAGGTCTCTCTGAAGAAACAACCTTTGAACTGAGCCCTGAATGATGAGGAGCCAGCTGAGAAGAGGGAAGGGTGCTCCAGGCAGAAAGAAGAGCGTGAACAAAGATGCAGAGGTTGGAAAATGCTCGGCATGTCTGCGGAACAGAAGACTATTGTGGCAGGACAGAGCTCAGAGGAGGGGAAGATGAGGCCGGGAGGTGGGAGCGGCTGGGTTATGAGGGCTTGCAGGCCACGTAAGGAGTCTGGATTTTATTCTATTAAAGAGTTTTAAGGGGTGGGGAGAGGTGTATGACGGGATCCAATGTCTTTTTAAAGAAATATTCATATATATTCAAATATTCATATATATATATTCCCCTGGCTGCCATGTGGAAGATGGTGTGAAGAGGGTCAGGGACACCAGTAAAGAGGCTTTTGTACAACTGAAGGGAAGTTAAGAGGTGAAAGGGACCACCAGTAACCAGCTGCTGTCGAGTCAGTTCTGACTCATGGCGACCCCACATGTATCAGAGTAGAAATGAGCTCCATAGGGTTTTCAATGGCTGATTTTTCAGAAGTAGATCACCAGGACTTTCTTCCAAGGCACCTCTGGGTGGACATGAACCTCCAACCTTTCGGTTGGCAGCTGACTGCATTAATGATTTGTACCACCCAGGGACTCCGAAAGGGACCACAGAACTCAGCTAACCCAATGGCCTCACCTTCCAGATAGGTAAACTGAGGCCCAGAAAGGGTAAACACCTTACTAAAAGGTCCCCGTGACTGGGGATGTTGAAGCAAAGTGTGGACGACTATCTGTCAACGGCGTTGCCAGTGGGGATTAAAAAACAAGAAAACAAAAACAAAAGATCATCAGGGATTTTTTTTCTTAAAACCAACAGAAAGCATACTCCCATAAATGGAAAAACAATATTCTGCTTACACAATTCATTCCTGATCTCTTGTTTACAAGTTTGAAAGTTCTGTACGTACGGTACAAGGATTCTGCAGCAAGCCTAATTAGTTTATTGGATTCAGTAACTGAACGAAATTCTGATGCCAGCATTTTTAGGCACAGATTGAACTTTTTAAAATGAGAACTGTCCTAATGCAGGTCTTTGGCCTCACCCAGGATTTAGGGGCTGGTGAAAGAACAAGAGTGCTGGGTTCTAACGCCAGCTCTGCTGCTACTGACTCACAAGTTAACTAACCTCTGACCAAAGTGTCCTTCTCCCTAAACAGAGACAATAATCTCCCTTGAGGATTAACGATAACCAATGAATGCAAGAGGCCTTGCCCAACGTCTGCTCATCAGGCACCCCTTTCCCTTCTTTTGGTAAAGTTGTTTTTGTGTGCTGCCGTGACGATTCTGACTCACAGTGACCCTAGAGGACAGAGTAGAAGGCCCCCCAGGGCTTCCTAGTCTGTTATCTTTATGGGAACAGATCAGCAGGTCTTTTCTCTCGTGGGGTGGCTAGTGGGTTCAAACCTCCGACCTTTCAGTTAGCAGCCAAGAGCTTAACACTGCACCACGAAGGCTCTTTTCATTTGGTAACAGTGCCCTGATTTCTCTTGAAGAGTCACCCCTTTCTTTCCCCTAGTCTTTGTGATGGGGGTGGGGGGTAGGCATGTGTGTCCCAAGGCCTGGCCACAATGATTGGCTCAAGAATGGGCATATGACCTAAACCAGGCCAATGATACTCCAATTCCAGGACTTTTGATGGCGCTATCAAGGAAGAAACACTTTTTCCCACTGCAGTGGCTAGCTGGGAGGAGAAACAGGGAGTTCCCAGATAGAGAGTACCTGCCACGCAGAAGAAAGCAGAGTTAAGAGGGAGAGAGAAGGACTGCGTGCTTATGACATCATCTGAACCCCTGGATCCAGCTCAAATTCTTGGACATTTCATTGACTCGAGCCAAAACTTTCCCTTTCTTGCTTAAGCCAGTTTGAGTTAGTTTCTGTTACCTGCAACTAAAGCAATTCTAGCATATTCGATCTTGGCTTTTAGATTATATTCTAAACCCAAGTAATGCTCAGTGGCTTGGCATTAAGGAATTAAAAGCAGACTTCCTGCAGAGATTTACATACCCCAAGTCATGCTCCCTTGGAATGACTCTAAAGGTGTCTCCATGATATAACCCTCAAAACACATGTTGCATATCCAAAAAAGGATACTTTTGTACCTAGACTATATAAAAACCAAAACCCTTTGCTGTCGAGTCAATTCTGACTCATAGCGACGCTATAGGACAGAGTAGAACTGCATCATAGGGTTTCCAAGCTGGTAGATTCAAACTGCTAACCTTTTGGTTAGCAGCCGAGTTCTTAACCACTGCGCCACTAGGCCTACATAAAGAACTCTTAAAACTCAAAAATAAGAAAAAAACCAACCCAATTAAAAAATGGACAAAAGACTTGAACAGACACTTCATCAAAGAGGACATATGGGTGGCAAATCAGCACGTGGAAGATGTTCAACATCACTAATTAGCCATTAGAGAAAAGAAAATTGAATCTATGATGAGATACCACTACACACCTACTAGAATGGCTAAAACAAAAAATACTGACAATAACAAGTGCTGATGAAAACGTGGAGAAACTGGAACTCTCATACATTGCTGGTAGGAATGCAAAATGGCACAGCCACTCTGAAAAACAATTTGGCAGCTTCTTATAAAGTTAAACATACACTTAACACATTACTCAGCAATCCCACATACTCACCAGTATTTACCCAAGAGAAATGGCAACTTATATCTACACAAAAACTTGCACACAAATGTTTATAGAAACTCTATTCAAAACTGTCAAAAACTGGAAACAACTCAAACGCCTTTCAACAGGTGAACAGATAAATTGTGACACATCCATACAATGAAATCCTACTCAGCAATAAGAAGGAATGAACTACTGATACACACAACAACTTGGGTGAATCTCAAAGGTATATGCCAAATGAAAGAAGTCAGTCTCAAAAGGTTACGTACTGTATGATTCCACTTACATGACACTGTCAAAATGACAAAACTATGGCGCAGTGGTTAAAGCGATCGACTGCTAACCAAAAGTTTGGCGGTTCGAAACTACTAGTGGCGGTTCGAAACCTCTAGTGGCTCCAAAGGAGAAAGATGTGGCAGTCTGCTTCCGTAGAGATTTACAGCCTTGGAAATGCTTTGGGGTTGCTGTGAGTCGGAATGGACTCAATGGCAGTGGTTATAGAGATGACAGACACTAGATTGTCAGGGTTAGGGGTAACTATAAAGGGAGAGAATGAGGGAGTTCTTTGGGGGTGATGAAACTGTTCTGTATCCTGATTATAGTGGTTACATGAGTCTACACATGTAACATGGGTCTATACATGTAAAAATTCATAGAACAGTACACCAAAATTTCTTACTCTATGATAAAACAAAACTGACTTTCAACAAGTCAATTAACCTCCTTTAGAAAATGAATCACTGGACCATTGCTGTGGTATCTTTTAGCTTTAGAAAACAGTGGAACCTTTTATGGAACATCTGAGTTAAGATCCTGGGAAAACCTCTTGTAATCATTTTTCTCCCCTCTCCTTCATTATGATTTTTACCCCAAAGATTTGCCATGACATCGAGTGGCCATACCTAGGGTACGGGCTGGTGACTGAAGCCCATTAGAACCCTGCCAGGAAATATTAAATAATAAACAATACCAACAGTAATCCAAGGAAACATATCTCCTAACACACACATTCTTTTAAATAAAACCCACCTTATCCATGCTAATAACACGCTTTACTGTAACTCACGATTGGCAATTTTATATGATAGTAGTCATAGTGAACATATTTTTAGTGTCCCTAAGCGGTATTGATATTTTTCCCCTAGGGTAGATATCACTTTCAGTTTAAAGACAGAGTGCATCTGAATCAAATGCAGAAGAAACCAAGAAACAATTAAAAAGTAAATGATGTCACTATTATCAAGAGAAATGCAAATTAAAACAAAAATATGAAACTTCGTCAAACTGACAAAGATTAAAAAAAAAATAGTACCCATTGGTGAGGGTGTGGTAAACTGGGTCTCTTAGACACTGCTGGTGGGAATGTAAATTGGTCAGTGCTTTAAGGAAAATCTGACTATAAGTATCAAGAGCCTCAAAAATGCCCATGATCAAGCAATTCCACTTCTGGCAAGTTATCATAAGGAAATAGTAGTCAAACATGTGTACAACTTTATGTGGACAAAGCCATTTACTGCTTTTAAAAGGGAAAAGGTGGGTCTCAATGCCCACTAATTGCGGGTTGATGAACTGAATTAGTAAACATTCTTTTAGCACAACCACTAAAAAAAAAAAAAAGATGTTATACCCCCATTGTAATAATGGATTCAGACAAGGAGCATCAATAGATGCTGAATCACTGGGTGAAAGGTTACTGAGGAACAGGATATTCACACGATGTCAAAATACTGCCCGACGGATTCCTCTCCTAGCAAAGTGAAAAATGTCCTTTTTCAACAGTGATTTCAACCTAGCAGTCACAACCACAACCAGGGGATCAAACCTGGTATTACCAATAGAAAAACAAAGAGACATTGTGTGATCCTTGAGATGACGCACTATGAACTACACAAAAAATCTGTCAAGTGTTGTTGCCAAGAGTGTTTACCCTGAATCTCAAGCTTCTAGATGGCCTCGCTCTTAATTTACAGGAAACGCAGGAGATAGAGGAGCAAGTTAAACTATACCATAAGGAAACAATCCAACAAACCCAGAATGGGGGACACTCTACAAGTCAACTAACTGGCAGGGCAAACTTAAATGCTACTTCTTCCAGAAAGCCCTCCCTGAGTACTCCCTCTCCACCAATATTAGGTTGGGTCCCCCTGCAGTATGTCTCCTTCAAACGCACTTACCTGTTACAACGCTAATTACACTTCACTGCAATTACCTACGCATCTGCTTTCCCACTAGGTTGTAAGTTTCAAGAAAGCAGGAACCATGTCTGTCTTATTGAGTGCTGTGTCTCTAGCACTTAGCATAATGGAAAAATATATGTTTTATGAATAAATAATATAATAAAAAATATGTTCACTATGACTAATAAAGCAGCCCTGGTGGTGCAGTGGTTAAGCACTCGGCTGCTAACTGAAAGGTTGGCAGTTCAAATCCACCAGCTGCTCCACGGGAGAAAGATGTGGCAGTCTGCTTCTGTAAAGATTTACAGCCTTGGAAATCCTGTAGGGCAGTTCTACCCTGTCCTATAGGGTCGACAGGAGTTGGAATTTGACTTGACAGCAATGGGATTGGTTTTGGTTTTGGTTTTTTATCACTACTAACATACAGAGTTGACACTGTAGAGAAGAAGAAAATGAGACCCTGGGAGTATCTCCGAGGCAGGCCTCAGAGATTGCCTAGAACAGTCCCAGAGGCTGGCTGAGGTCTGTGGGAAGGGGCCCTGGCTGTTGTCCCTGAGGCCACCCCTCCCCCTGCCTGTCCTCTCTGTCCCCTGCCCTGCTTTACCCAAGCCTCCTTCTCTCCTCCTATTATTACCATTATCATCACTATATGCCAGTCTCAGGAAGTGACTGAGACGCTCTCTGGGAATGAGGAAGCACAAAAACCAACAATGAGGGTTTAGGGCCAAGGAGGGGTTCCTTCTGCTCCCCAACAGGAGGCCCTGAAGCCAGAATTACCCAAGATCTAAATCTCCTCTTACACAACCTCAACAGCTGAGCCTGTCAGGTTTAACACAGCCCAGACCCTCCAGGCCCAAGTTTCCCACTTGGGCTCAGCCTCAGTTGGGAGGAAGTCTTAGCAGGGCCAGGTGTCCTGGGTTTCTTCACTTTCTTAAGACAATGAAGAGAGGAGATTGAAAGGGGAGGGCAGGGGACTGTAGGGTAGGATGGTCTGAGGCAGAGGGCTGGGCTTTGGTCTCTTCCCAAACCCCCACAAGCGTGCAGGCCAGGTTAACCTTGTTGTTGTTAGCTGCCTTCGAGTCAGCCCCTGACTCATGGCGACCCTGCACACAACGGAAAGAAATGCTATCCATCCTCATGACATGCGTTCTGGATCGAACCGCTGCGATGCACGGGGTTTTCACTGGCTGATTTTGGAAGTAGATTGCCAGGCCTTTTTCCTAGTCCATCTCAGTCTGGATGCTCTGCTGAAACCTGTTCAGCATCATAGCAACATACAGGCCTCCACTGGTGGTTGTACATGAAGTGCACTGGCCAGGAATCAAACCCAGGTCTCCTGCATGGAAGGCAAGAATTCTACCACTGCACTACTACCTACATTTAACTAGTGAGGAACAGAGGCTCAGAGACGCAGTGACTTGCCTGAAGACACACAGCTACTAAGTGTAGAGTCAAGATTCTAACCCAGGTTACCTCTGACCCTGATGGCCTTGATGCACCAGAGAATCATTCCCTGCCTTCTCTCTTCCCTGCCCCAGTCACTTGGCTATAGCTGGATCATGGTTCGGGGGGCACTGCATGCTCATTCTCCTGGGAGGTTGAGGAGTTCAGCGGTTAGGAGCCCTGGACTCACATCCTGCTTCCATCTCAACTAGTTGTGTGGCCTGGGAAAGTGGTTTACCCTCTCTATGACCCAGTTTCCTCATCTGTAAAAACTGGGGTTCGAACCTCAGGGCTGGGGTGAGGATGAAATGAGATCATGTTTAGCACAGTGCCTGGCATATAGAAAATGTTCCATAAAGAGAAGCTATCATCACTGTGTGCTAAGCACAGGGGCACAGAGATAGGTGAGCACTGCTTCTACAGATGAACCTCCCACAGCCCGCTCCACCTCTCTCCAGCCTGCTCCCAGCTCCATTGGTCTCCTCTGCAATCCAGGCTCCATGGGGGTACAGAGGGACCGCCCCTCTGTGGTTCTGGAAATACGGGTTTCCTGGCTGCCCAGTGAGTCAGAGCCCTGTCCCCTTCCCATGGGAAGAGTCTGAGTGACTCAGGAACCATGGTCTGGTCCAAATGCTGATGGACACATACCCATGAGTTTGCTTGGCGGCAGAGCTTTGTCTGCCCAACATCTACTTTTCCTTCTCTACTTAGGTTTGAGGACCATCCCAGGGAGCCCAAGGTCAGCTGGGCTTGTCGGGAGCTGCCATCCAAAGGACGAGGGACCGCTCATAGATGGCGGAAAAGGTGTTTTGTGGCCCAGACCACAACGGCCCCATCTTGAGGGCCACCCTGTCCTGGGGCCTCCAGAAGCCACTTTTCTTAAACTTGGGCTCTCTGGACCCCCTTTAAAAGGCAGGAAAGGAAAAATAAACAAACCCTCCAACTGATGCCTGAGAGTACTTTGAGGGCCCTCCACTTCAGAAGTACCATCGGTTCTGCCTGCCTCCATGGCCACTGCTGATTGGCCCAAGCACAGTCACCTGATCCAAGCCAGGCCAATCAGATTCTCTCAGGAATGTGGCATTAGAACTCAGCATGTCAGTTCCATCTGGGAATATGACTGTAACCCTGAGCCATCTTCCACAGTTTGTGACAGACATTTGGTCTGCAGAGCAGAACAAATGAAGGAGAAGTACAGAGAGAAGCAGGGTGGGGAGAGCCCAGCTTGGCTCCTGCCAGCACTCCAGTTCCTGCTTCCGGGCCTGACTGCCCGTGGGTTCTATGACACACCAGGGGCCTGGGCCTTCCAGTCAACCCCTTTTGGCATGAAGAGGGCTTTTGTATAAACAACAGAATTCCAAGATGTACAGGGGAAAGTTCAGGCTATCTTAGGTAAACAATGTAATCCTAACCTCAAATTTATAAATACTGTTTATAAATGTATGTGTGTGTGCATATACAGGTAGTTCCCTAAGTTGGTTCTGATATTTAAGTCATTATTATCAGTATCTTTATAAACTCGATCTTTGAACATCTGCAAGTGAACATCTGAGAATGGTAACATCAGCAAATTATCCACTGCAACATTGTATGTAGTATATATTGCTAATGATAAGATGTACCAAAAATAAAAAATAAAAAAAAACAACCCAGACCGTGGTAAGTGCAATGCATCCATTGTAAGGCGAATACATCTTAAGCTGGGGACTGCCTGTATACATAAATGTCAGGAATGGGGTAGAATTTTAAAATTCTGTGCTTTATGCTTTCTTGTACTTTCCAGATTTTCTACAATATATCTTCTTTTATAATCAGAAAAAAAGATGTCACCTTCCTAGGAGGACAGAAAGAAATCTGTCTGGAGCTCTTTCTTGACCCCAAGGTGGTCCAAGTGTTAAACCCCAGGCTAGCATCTACTCTCACTACTCTTGCTCAGACTGCGGCTGCCCTAGGGCCATTCTTCTGGAACATCTTTCCAGAACTCAGAGCACCAGCTGGGTAGAGGTACAGTCGATGGCAAGTGGACACCCACTGAGGAGGGTAGGAGGAAGCTCCCTAGCAGGGGATGTAGCTAGAAGTCAGGAGATGTGGCCTTAGTCGTGAACTCATCACGTGAGTTAGGGTAAATTCTTTGCCTCTTTGAGCCAATGTGGTCTCTGGAAAATGCGGAAGAGGATCAAAGACCTCTATAAATATCATGGAAGAAAAAAACAGGGTCAACACTAGGGGCCCTAATACACGGCATAAACAGAATATAAACCATAATTAACAATACACAAACACCAGAAGATAAGCTAGATAAAGGGGATCTTCTAAAAATTAAACACTTATGCTCATCAAAAGACTTCATCAAAAGAGTAAAAAGAAAACCTACAGACTGGGAAAAAATTTTTGGCCTCTACATATTCGGCAAAGGTCTAATCTCTAATATCTATAGGAAAACACAACACCTTTACAATAAAAAGACAAATAATGCGTTTAAAAATGGGCAAAGGATATGAACAGACACTTCACCAAAGAAGACATTCAGGTGGCTAACATGAGGAAATGCTTGGGATCACTAGCCGTTAGAGAAATGCAGATCAAAACCACAATGAAATACCATCTCACAACAACACTACTGGCACAAAAAAAAAAAAAAACAAAACTGAAAATAGCATATGTTGGAAAGGATGTAGGGACCTTGGAACTCCTATGCACTGCTGGTGGGAATGCAAAATGATACAACCACTTTGGAAAACAATATGGCACTTCCTTAAAAAGCCAGAACTAGAAATACCATATGATCTAGCTATCCTACTCCTAGGAAAATATCCTAGAGAAATAAGAGCCGTCACATGAATAGACATATGCATACCCATGTTCACTGCAGCATTATTCACAATAGCAAAAAGATGGAAACAACTTAAGTGCCTATCCATAGATGAATGGATAAACAAACTACGGTACATACACACAATGGAATACCACCCAACGATAAAGAACAATGATGAATCTGTGAAACATCTCACAACATGGATTAATCTGGAGGGCATTATGCTGAGTGAAATAAGGTAATCACAAAAGGACAAATACTATATGAGACCACTATTACAAAATCACATGAAAATGTTTCCACACAGAAAGAAATAATCTTTAATGGTTACAAGAGAGGCAAGGGGTGGAAGGGAAAAACATTAACTAGATAGTAGATAAGTGGTAACTTTGGTGAAGGATAAGACAGTACACAATACCGGGAAAGTCAGCACAGCTTGACCAGGGCAAAGTCACAGAAGCTTCAGAGACAAACTCAAACACCCTGAGAGACCAAGTTACTTGGCTGAGGGCTGGGGACCGTGGTCTCGGGAGACATCTAGCTCAGTTGGCATAACATAGTCTATAAAGAAATTGTTCTACATCTGACTATGGCAAGTAGCGTCTGGGGCCTTAAAAGCCTGCAAACAGCCATCTAAGATACATCTATTGGTCCCATCCCAGCTGGAACAAAGGAGAATGAAGACCAAAGACACAAGAAAAAGATTAGTCCAAAGGACTAATGGACCACAACTACCGTAACCTCCACTGGACTGAGTCCAGCACAACTAGATGGTGCCAGTTACCACCACAGACTGCTCTGGCAAGGCTCACAACAGAGGGTCCTGGATAGAATGGGAGAAAAATGTAGAACAAAATTAAAATTCTCACACACACACACACACACACACACACACACACACACACACGCACAGACCAGGCTTGCTTGCTGGTCTAACAGGGACTGGAGAAACCCCAAGAGTATGGCCCCTGGATGGCCTTTTAACTCAGTACAGAAGTCACTCCTGAGGTTCACCCTTCAGCCAAAGATTAGACAGGTCTATAGGGCCAACAATAAAACACATGAGGAACAGGCTTTGTAGTTCAGTTCATGCAGAGGAGGCTAATAGGCACACTAGCCCAAAAGCAAAAACAAGAAAGTGGGAAGGGACAGGGAAACTGGATGCATGGAAACAGGGAACCCAGAGCAGGGAAGGGGAGAATGCTGACACACTGGTGGGTTGGCAACCAATGTCACAAAACAATTTGTGTATTAAGTGTTTCACGAGAAACGAATTTGCTCTGTAAACTTTCACCTAACGCACGATAAAAAAGTAAAGGTAAAAGCAGAATGCAATTAAAAAAACAAAAAACAAATGAAGTGTTTGGGCCCCTCCACCCCCAAAGAAAAAATGGGGATGAGGATATGCTTGCTATTGTCACCTCACAGGCTATTGTAAAGACTGAATAAGATACTTATCTCTGCTCATGGCTGGGACTTCAAGGAGAATGTTCACTCAATAACACTTTGTATGTTTCCCTTGGAGTCCCTGGGAGGTGCAATTGGTTAAGGTACTAGGCAGCAAATTGAAAAGTTGGAGGTTTAAGTCTACCCAGAGGCTCCTAGGTGGAGAGGCCTGATGACCTACTTCCAAAAAAATCAGCCATCGAAAACCCTATGGAGCACAGTTCTACTCTGACACATGGGGTCACCACTAGTTGGAATTGACTTGATGGCAACTGTTTTTTTTTTTGTTTGTTTTTTTTTACTGGTTATGTTTCCACGTCCTTCACCTTCACCTTCACCTTTGTTGGCAGGTGTAACCAAAGACCAGTGGGGTGGGGGCTCCTGGTGACTGGAGATCCCTCATTAAGGATGTAAGAATCTAGGTCCCATTTCCAAGTGTCCACAGCGAAGCAGTCAGTTCTATAAATGAAGATTTAAACCAGAACAAAGCTAAATGACTGGGCAAAGCTAAACGGTGGGCCAGAAATGAGCCCAGACGCCTCTGCAAACCCTGGCAGCCCTGGGTTCACTGAAATGCCTTATCCCGACCAACCCACTGGCCCAGTTCTATGCCCAGGACAACAGCTCTTGGAAAGGCCCAGGACTCCAATGATACTCTCTCCCCAGGGTAAGATGATAGGAAGCAGCTGCTGCCACCTTCACAGCACTGTGGTCTCATACGCTTTCATCGAGTGAACCTGAAAACATGGGAAGGTGTTTTTGCCCCGTTAATACAATCTCTGAGGCACTTGGGAATGTCCTCCAACCTCACTTTGCTTTGCACATCTATTTAGTGGGATTTCTAGGGTTGGCAAAGAACCAGGTGGAAACTTCCAGCTGATTTAATTAGAAGGGGTGGGGTCATATGACAAAGCTACTACATCTGCGTCCTAGGTTGCAGCGGCCAGAGATTTAATTTTTGGGGGGAGAGTGAAGGTGGGGGTAGGGAAGGGTCTGGCCCAAGGCCTTTTCCAAGTGATCTACCACCAGCTGCCATCAAGTTGACTCCAATGCATGGCAATCCCATGTGTGTCAGAGTAGAACTGTGATCCACATGGTTGTCAATGGCTGATTTTTCAGATGCAGATCGCCAGGCTGTTCTTCAGAGGTGCCTCTGGGTGAACCTGAAGCTCCAACCTTTGGTTAGCAGCCAAGTGTATTAACTGTTTGCACCAC
Source organism: Trichechus manatus latirostris (assembly GCF_000243295.1). Taxonomy (NCBI): domain Eukaryota; kingdom Metazoa; phylum Chordata; class Mammalia; order Sirenia; family Trichechidae; genus Trichechus; species Trichechus manatus. The sequence continues at coordinate 7,224,860 of NW_004443947.1, read as the reverse complement.
CCAGGGACTCCTTTTCAAAGGAATGGTCTTTACTTAGATCAGTGCTTCCCAAGGTGGCAAGAGCTCGGGGACACCAGTTGGTCTGGGTGACTCAGGAACTCAGCACTGTTACCTGAAACCCCACAGTGAGAAAGTCTCTTTGCAATTCTCTTCTCACCCTCCTGGCTGGTTCAGAAAGATGGCACTGACACCTTCTCCAACACTTGCTAGTCTCCCAGAAGACCTCAGGGCAGGCAATACTGCCCAGAAGAATTTAGTACACTGATTTTCTTTTTCCTTTGTATTTCATTTCCTTCTATTTGTAGCAAGTGGTACTGGTTTTCCACTTATGGTAGACAGCTAAAGTTTCCCTTTAAAAATAATTGAGGTAAAAAAGTGGGTCAAATGGAAGAATAATACTATCTGAAGAATATACAGTACATGTGGTATATGGATATGCCACAAATTGTGATTGTGCTGGCAGCAGCAGGACTGAATGTGAGAACAGTGCTGTTTTTGTGGAATTCCTTGCCATTCTTGTATCTACTGTTCACAGATCAACAGGCCTACTGTGTTTCTCAAGTCAGAGGCTCTTTCCTGCTTCTGCAACGCTGCTGGGTAGCCTGGAATGACCAGGGAGAGCAAAGAAAACATCTAAAGAGAGGGTACCAGTGGGGCAGGGAAAGCTAGGCCACAGGGGCCTGGGGCTGCTTCCTGCAGGGGCTGTAAGAAAGGAGTACCAGCAAGACAGAGTTCTGTGATCTATTAGCAATGTCTGCCATGGGTACCAGAGATTGGTAGGAGGATGTGTGCTACATATTTGCCATTCGTGATCTAGAGCAACCACTCAACTTTACAAATGGGGATGTGGAGGGGCCGAGAGGTGCACTAACCTGTTTAGGGTTTACTGTCAGCTGTGGACTCTTTCTACTTCCATGACAGTGTCCGAATGCCCTTACAAGACCTTCACACCCCTCCAGGCCTCCTGAAAATGACTTGCCCAGAGAACTTTAAACAGCTCTTACAAGCAACTTAGGCCAGCGGTCAAACTGCCCTTCAAGAAGCCCCAGGATCCTGAGGAGGACATGTGGGTGGGCCTCTGGGCTCTTCACGCCAGTTTCCATGAGGGAAGCACCACTTTTAGCTGTTCTATATATGGCAGAGGGAGTAACCCAGCAGCCTGTAGACCAAATCACCAGACATTGTGGGTCCACGTTCTTACAAGGAGACAATTGGTGGAGTCTTTAGACAGGGCCTGGGCACCTCCATTTGCCACAGCCCTCCTTTAGGTTCCAAGACTCTAAAATATTTGAAAACCTTGCTCTAGACCATCTCTTATTTTACAGTTGAGGATACGAAGCCAGAGAGGGGAAGAGACTTGCCCAAGGCCATGTGGTGAGTAGGGAGACGAGGTGGAACCAGAACCCCAAGCTCCTTTTGGGAGGTGTGGGTGCTCTGCTTGAGTGGTGTTCTCATTCCTGAGAAAGGGTAGAGCCAAACTCGTTGCTGCTGAATTCACTCCCACTCATGGCGACCCCACGTGTGTCACAGTACAAGTGTGCTTCACTGGGTTTTCAATGGCTGGCTTTTCAGAAGTAGATCACCAGGCCTTTCTTCCAAGGTGCCTCTGGGTGGACTCAAACTGCCAATCTTTTGGTTAGCAGCTGAGTGCATTAACTGTTAGCACCACCCAGGGACTCCCCTTGTTTGATGGAGGGAGGAAAAGTTTTCTCTCTTGTGCAGTACACTGAGGGGCTAGGGCTTCTGATCCACAGGCCACATAGTTTCTGTGGCAGGTCACTAACCAAAACCAAAAAAAACTGCTGCCGTCGAGTCAATTCCAACTCACAGCAACCCTACAGGACAGAGTAGAACTGCCCCATAGGGTTTCCAAGGAGCAGCTGGTGGATTCAAACTGCCGACCTTTTGGTTAGCAGCCGTAGCTTTTAACCACTGTGGCACCAGGGCTCCAGCAGGTCACTAGCCCGTAACTCAAGCTATTCTGCTTTGCAGCCAAAGCCACCCTAAATACAAAAGCACATATGGCTCTGAAATCAAGCAGCAGTGTTAAGTTTCAAGATCCAAATGAATCTACTAAATTAAAACCTACCTGCAGAGAAGACCCTCAAGAATATGTCTGAGGGTCCCCAGGAGTCTACACACCCTAGTTTAAGAAACCAACTCTAAAAGGTGGGTGTGGGTCTCCCCTGTTAAGCTCCCGCACTGGTTGGGTTTCCGGATTGGCAGATCCTAGGATGAGCTCAGTAATGACTGGCAGGGCTCCAGGTCCACCTCTCTGGCTATGCGCAGGGCTGGCTATGTACAGGAAGGCCCAGGGTGGGGGAGCACAGTCCAGAGGGGAAGGGGGGAGGGGGATGAGGAGACAGAGAAAGAGAAGAGGGAAGAGACAAAGCACAGGAGAAGAGGAAAGGCAGTTGGACAAGCTCCCCGGGCTTCATTAATGGGAAACATGATTCTGTTGCTCTACTTGGAGACTGGGAGTTCCCTCTGGTTCCGATCTGTCGACTCCCCGCATCTGTCTGCCCAGCATCTGGTCTATGTAGGTCAGCGCTCCCAACTGCTGTTTGAAATTGCAACACTCTGCAGTCTGTTTGCTTTCCCCACATCCCAGAGTAGATCGCCACCGGAAGTGCTGAAGAGCACGTATTTATCTTTTCAAAGAGAATAGGTGAAATCTGTGTCTGGAGATCTTATGCCAAGCATCGTGAAGCCCTTGACACTGAGGAGGTAGCTGTGGGATGTCAGAGCCGGGCAGGGCCAAGCCAAACTCCCAAGTGAAAAGGGGACCAAAGATAAAATTGATACATTTTGGGGACTATGCCTGCTGGGCACTGGCACTGCGCTAGGTGCTTTGCATACATCTTATCCAATCCTCACAACACGGTTTCCAGGAGGGTGGAGTCACCCTCATGTCAGAGGTGACGAAACCGAGGCACAGAGAGACAAGTGAAATGCCCAAGGTCACATGGCTGGGAAGTAGGCGAGGTGAGATTGCATCATCAGCCTCTGAAGTCCCTTCTCCTTTGCCATCCTCCCCAAGGCAGGGCCTTGGCTATCCTGGCCCTTGGCCAGAGGTTTCCTGTCCCCAGGTCAGCCTCTGGAATCACCAAGCTCGGGTGCTGCAGCCAGTGAAACACAGGTGGTGGCTGGCTGCCAAGGTTTCTTTTTTTCAATCTTTTCAATTAAGTGAATGCTTGGACTGGGGCCCAAATACAAGCGCTTGTGGTGTGTAGTGTCAGATAAGGCACTCTGGGTTTAGGGATGGGTGGGATCCGACTGCTCCTCATCCACACAGCACACAGTGACTGCTTGGGAGGACGATGTCGCTGACGGTCCCTGGCTCTACTGTGTGCACAGGTGTGACTGGCTGGGAGGTAGGGGGGATGGGAGAGAGGAGCAGTCTCTCTGAAAAGAAAATCTGATCGTGCCTCCCACCTGCCTTTAGATTCTTCAGTTCATTCATTCAATACGTTCAGAGCACCTACTTCATACCAGGATCTATTCTGAGGCCTGGGGATAGGGCCATGAACAAGGGAGACACAAACTCCCACCCTCCCTGAACATTCAGCCTTGCCGGGGAAAGGGGGGGCAGTTAACCACATGGTGAGTTTTTGGGGCATCTGCAATCTGCCCCCTGCCTCCCACTAAAGTCTGGTCAGGCCCTCTCTTGCCTCCCAGTCCCTACACATGCCATTTCCTTTGACTAGAACATTCTCTCTACTTTACCTGTTTCAAAACCAAAACCCACAGCTATCAAGTCGATTCCAACTCATAGCAACTCTAAATGACAGAGTTGAACTGCTCCACAGGGTTTCCAAGGCTGTAAATCTTTATGCAAGCAGACTGCCACATCTTTCTCTTGAGGAGCCAGCTGATGGGTTCGAACAGCCGACCTTATGGTTAGCAGCTGAGCGCTTTAACCACTGTGCCACCAGGGCTCCTTTTCACCTGCTGTTGTTGTTATTAGGTACTGTCGAGTAGGTTCCAACTCATAGCCACCCTATGTACAAACAGAAGGAAACAATGCCCGGTCCTGTGCCATCCTCACAATTGTTGCTGTTTGAGCCCATGGTTGCAGCCACTGTGTCAGTCTATCTCACAGAGGGTCGTCCTCTTTTCGCTGATCCTCCACTTTATCAAGCATGACGTCCTTCTCCAGGGACAGATCCCTCCTGATAACATGTCCAAAGTAGATGAGACGAAGTCTCGCCATCCTTGCTTCTCATTCTGGCTGTACTTCTTCCAAGAAAGACTTGTTTGTTCTTCTGGCAGTCCATGGTGTATTCAATATTAAGTCACCACCTCTTGGAAGGCTTACTGGGTATCCAAGTCTGGGCCTGGCCCCCATTCTCTATGTTCCCACAGCCACTAGAGCCACCCAGTCTCAAGCATGTGCCCCTCTTAAGTGTACTGGTCTGTTCGTGTGACTGTCACCCACACTCCCCTGGAAGCCCTGAAGGGGCAGGAACCAGGTCTAGCTTACCACAGTCCACCCAGTGCCTGGCAGACAGTGGGCTCACGGGAAATGTCTGGTGGAAGACAAACAGGCAGACAGACAGACAGGCAAAATGCCAAGACAGGGCCACAGAGTCAAAAATCAAGGTGACCTCACTCAAGGTTCTGTGTGTCTGAAACAATGCTTTTGAAACAGCTGAATGACCAGCTGAACTGCCAAGCAGGCCAGCAATAGAACTGGCTTTGTTCAAGAGCAGGACTGCGGGCCTGGGCTCTGACCCTAGAAGGGAAGTCCACATTTTACCCCAAGCCTCTCTGAATGGATAATGAAGCCATCTAAACTCCATGTAAAAGCATTATCCCATTGCATTTAAGAGACAGGCCAGTGTGAGGGACTCTCTGGGGTAAGGGACTTGTTCCGCATCCTGTCTGTGGTGGTGGTTACAAGAACCCACGTGTGTGTAGAAATGTACACCCTCCCAAAAAAGGAATTTTACTGCATGCATGAAAATCTAAAAAATTAAAAATATCACTCTTTAATGCCAACACATTTCAAGCATTTGGAAAAAAAAGAGAGAGAGAGAAGAAGAAAAGAGAAAAGACACGGGCATTGGCTTTAAAGCGTGAATGACCCAAGTATGAGTCTCAGCTCCATAGCTTCAAGCTACTGTGTGACTTTGCAAGTCACTTCATGGCTCTGAGCCTCCACTCCCTCATCTGTAAAATGGAGACAATAGTAAGACCTACTTTATGTGGTCGGTTGAGGATTAAAATATCTCTGGGTGGCACAAACAGTTTGTGCTCAGCTAGTAACCGAAAGGTTGGCAGTTCGAATCCACCTAGTAGTGCTACGGAAGAAAGGCCTGGCAGTCTACTTTTGTAAGATTACTCATTGCCATGGAGTTGATTCTGACTCGTAGCAATGCTAGAGGACAGAGAAGAACTGCCTCATAGGGTTTCCAAAGCTGTAAGCTTTATGGAAGCAGACGGCCACTCTTTCTCCCTAGCAGTGGCTGGTGGGTTCAAACCACTGACCTCCTGGTTAGCAGTCGAGCACTTAACCACTTCACCACTAGGGCTCCTTCTGTAAGATTACAGCCATTGAAAACCCTATAGAGCAGTTCTACTCTGACACACATGGGGTCGCCATGAGTTAGAATTGACGTGATGGCAACCAGTTTGGGGTTTTCTGAGGAATTAAATGAGTTAATGTATGACAGATGCTTGGCACACTGCCTGGTCCATAGATGCTTTCAGTGTTATCACTACTAACCCATTACAGAGATGAGAAACGGAGGTTCAGACAGACTCAGTAACCATCTCCCCTGGGCCAACTCAAACCTTGTGATGTAGAATGTGTTGAAAGGATAAATCAGGAATGGCACACTGTGAAACTAGAATCAACAGTCCCCTCCCCACCCTCACAGTGCTACCCCTGTGGGAGCCGGAGCCCATTTGTCCCTAACCAATGCAGTCTCATCCAGAGGGGTGCTATTCTGGATTGAACTGTGTCCCCCCAAAAGAAATGTGGAAGTCCTAACCTCGATACCTGTAAATATGACCCTGTTTGGAAATAGGGGCTTTCTTTAGCTATGTTAACGAGGTTATACCAGAGTAGGGTAGGTCCTACACCTAATCCTTTCTGAGTGGTGTCTTATAAAAAGAGCAAAATAGACATACATACACACAGGAGTTAGACAGACACCATGTGGAGATATATCTACAAGGGGCCAAGGAACACTGGGAACTACAAAAGCTGAGAGACAAGGATCTTCTGGAGCCCACAGAGAAAGAGAGAGCCTAGCCCTGATGACACCTTGAATTCCAACTTCTAGCCTCTGAAACTGTGAGACGATAAATTTCTGTTCTTTAAAGCCACCTACCTGCGGTATTTTGTGTTACAGCAGCACTAGTAACCAAGACAGGTGGACAGCAGAGCCCCTTCCAGGGTAGGCCAGGCTGAGCACCTCTCCCTTCCAGGCTGAGACACTGAGCCGTGGAAACCGCTTGCTGGTCCAGGTTGTGCAGCTCCAGCCTGGGCCTCTGGCCGCCAGCTCACGTACTGCTCCTTGCACACATCTGGCTTGAGGCACCATTGGGAACTTTCCAATGGCAAGCAGAGGTGCTGGCAGCTGGAGCCCGGGCTCGGCCGAAACCAGCCTGAAGGCTGGCTTTCTAGGAAAGCCTCCAGGGCAAGCATTTAGGGCTTGATGAGGCTTCCAAGGCTGCCAGGCCCAAGAGAAGAAGTCTGGGCAACGTGGGAAATGGAGCTAGGCTGGAAGACTCCAAGTCAGGGGCCTGTCCTGTGTGGACAGGACTGCCTACAGAGGCTTGGGCAACCCACAAGAGCACCTACTATGCGCAAGGTATACAGGCTGTCCACAAGGAATATGAAATAAAGATGGCAAAGGAGAAGTCCCACACATCCTCCAAAGAATGAGTAAGCATCAAAATGGACCACGCATTCATTGAGTTTACTGGGCACTACGGGGAGCACTTCATTTATGCACGTTACTGGATCCAAAGGCTCAGAAAGGGTGACTGGCTTACCCAAGGCCACATAGCAAGGTTGGACAGAGCTGGGATCTGGACCCAGGCTGTGTGATATAGCAGGAAAAGCCCAGGAGATGTGGTCAGATGGGTCTTGGTTCACAGCCAAACAGCCTAACACAGCACCTGGCCCACAGTAGGTGCTCGATGGAGATGTTAATAGAACTCTCTCACACCACCTAACCTGCTTTTCTTCCCTCACTGTGGCCTCCAAAGAGAGAGGACCATGTCCTGATACTCGGACTCTGTGGATGTGACCTTATTTGCAAAAGATCTCTGTGGCTGTAATTAAGGATCCTGGATTACCCAAGTTGGCTTAAATCCAATGACAAGTGTCCTTATTTAACACAGACTGAAAAAGACAAAGGAGAAGGCAATGTGAACATGGAGGCAGATTCGGAGTGATGAAGCTATAAGCCAAGGAACGCCAAGGACTGCTGGCAACCACCAGAAGCTGGGAGAAAGGAATAGACCGGATTCTCCTTCAGAGCTTCCAGAAGGAACCAACACTAGTGAACACTGTGATTTTGGACTTCTGACCCCTAGGACTGTGAGAGAATTAATTTATGTTGTTTTAAGCTACCAGGTTTATGATAATTGGCTAGGGCACCCCTAGGAAATGAATACGCACCTAAGCACTTGACAGTCGATGTGGGAGCACAGAAGGGATGCGGGCTAACTCTGCTGGTAGAGCCTGGGGAAGCTTTCCAGGTGAAGGAAAAACTGCTCTGGGTTGTAAGGGATGAGTAGGAGTTTTCCAGATGGGGACTAACACCTAACGAGCACTTGTTAACTCCCCAGTTAGCACTGCACTCATGGAAATCCTGTGGAGTGGAGCTTATGATCTGCCCCCATCTCACAGCAGAGGAAATACATTCAGCCAGGTTAGGCCACTTGCCCAAAGTCACATAGCTGGTATGGGAGAGTACCAGAATTTGAACTCAGGTCTGCTTGACTCCAGAACACCCATTCCTAACCAAGATGAAGAATTACAGTTACCTTTCACTTGAGTGCTTACTATGTGTTAGGTGCTGTGATGACCCCTCATTTACAGATGAAGAAGATACTGAGGTTCTGACAGGCTAAGAAACCCACCCCAAATCACACAACTAAAAAGTGGCAAAGCCAGCATTTGTACCCAGGTCTGGCTGCCTCCAAAGCCTGTGCATTAAATCTCAATGACACACTGCTCAGCGAGGTGCCAGCAGGGGGTCATCACGTGGAATCTGATTCTGGCTCAACTCCGAGGACACTTTTTAAATTACCATTCTGCTGAATATCCAAATATATATAAATCTTTTGGAAAAACGGCTTTAAATCTTAGAGGAGTACATCCTGGGCTAGTTCATTTAGAGTACTGTCTTAGTTATCTAGTGCTGCTATAACACAAATACCACAAGTGGATGGCTTCAACAAACAAAAGTTTATTCTCTCACAGTCTAGTAGTCTAGAAGTCCAAATTCAGGGTGCCAGCTCAAGGGGAAGGCTCTGTCTCTGTCAGCTCTGGGGGAAGGTCCTTGTCATCAATATTCCCCTGGTGGAGAAGCTTCTCAGAGCAGGGACCCCAGGTCCAAAGGACACTCTATGCTCCCAGCGCTTCTTTCCTGGTGGTATGAAGTCCCCGTCTCTCTGCTCGATTCTCCCTTTTATATCTCAAAAGAGATCGACTCAAGACACAACCTAATCTTGTAGATTGAGTCCTGCTCATTAATGTAATTGTCAATAATCCCACCTCATTAATATCATAGAGAGGATTTACAACACATAGAAAAATCACATCAGATGACAAAATGGTGGACAATCACACAATCCTGGGAATCATGGCCTAGCCAAGTTGACAGATATTTTTGGGGGACACAATTCAATCCATGACAAGTATGTTTCTCAATATGAGGTCATTCCAGTCCACCTGTGTCAGATCATTCAGGGCTGCTTATTGAAAGTGCAAATCGCTGGTCAGGTAATGATGATAATGACGGTAAAGATCATAATAGTAGGAGACCATCTATTCAGCACTCTTCTGTGCCAGGCACTGCTCTACATTATTTACATGAAATAATACACAATAGATACTATTCTTACCCTCATTCTACAGATGAGGAAACTTGAGGCACAGAGAGGTTAAATCACTTATTCAAGGTCGCACAGCAGTAACTGGCAGAGCCAGGTCAAATCCACACTATTTGGCTTCAAAGTCCAAACTCTAACCAGGAGTCTTTTATCTGTTTTGATGCCATCAATTCCTTTGGCAATCTGATGAAACCTATCGACCCTTTTTCAGAATGATTGAAAATGAATAAAATAAAATGTGTAAGATTCCAATGAAACTAATAATACTGAATTACAGTCATCAAAAATTTAACAAAAAACCCTCAAACCTGTGACATAAGAATATACATACATCTTTATTAAGGAGCTCCGGTGGCACAATGATTAAGCACTCTGCTGCTAACCAAAAGGTTGGTGGTTCAAACCCACACAGCGGCTCCACGGAAGAAAGGCCTGACGAGCTGCTTCCATAAAGACTGCAGCCTAGAAAACCCTATGGGGCAGTTCTATTCTGTCATATGGGGTCACTATGAGTCAAAATCCACTCAGTGGCACCCAACAACATCTTTATTAATGCAATAAATAACAGAATCCAGTGGTAGGTCTAATAACTCCACAATTTTTAAGTAGTTAAAAGTATAAATGATATCTTGGGGTATATGCAACAACTGTAAAGTGAAGATATGGGGTGAATTTCTATTAGTGACTAAGCCACAGGTATTACTAATCTCACTGTTGGTTGTCACCTCCATTCATAATGGAAGGCAATGCTAAATGTCAGTTAGAGGTTAGTGAAAATAAAGATGTAATTTCCCCTTTTCCAAGTTCAAGGATGCTCTGAATTCTACCCATGTTAAGAATCCCTGTGTATTCTGTCTGCCCCATTCCAGAGCACCCATCTCCTTTTGATCCCAGCTCAGGGTGCACTTCTCTGTCCCAGCAGAAAGCGGAAAGCCCAGGCCTCAGACCCCTGAACTGTCATCATAGCACCATCCCAGGCCCTGTCACAGTCCTTATCCTATGGTGATGTGTTCCAAACAGATGGTGACCTCTGTGAGGACAAGGACTATGCCTGGTCATCTCGGCCTTTATCTGGTTCTGGGCCATGTCTGGCCCAGAGCAGACAATAAACCTACATCTGCTGAATTGACCCAAAGCCAAGAGTGGCCTGAAGCCACAACGCTGCTGATTCACACCTTGGCTAGAGAAGGAGGAAATGACACCATAGTGTGGGTTTCAAGCTTGCTTTTTCAGCACAGTGGGCAGGGGTCAATACGATTCTGCTTAATTAAGCAGAAGATACCTTTCTTACACGCTTTAAGGCAAGTTCTCCCTTCAAGTCTGGGGTTAACTTGACTGTACTCTTATTTATAGTCAATGATAGGCAGTAAACCCAAGTGTGATCCTGGGCAATTACTTCACCTTTCTGAGCCTCAGTTTCCAAATTTGTGAAATGGGCTAATAATAGTACCTATATAGTACCCGTGTGGTGGCTTGCGTGTTGCTATGATGCTGGAAGCTATTCCACGGGCATTTCAAATACCAGCAGGGTCACCCATGGTGGATGGGTTTCAGTGGGTTTCTGTCTTCCTAAGACAGACTAGGAAGAAAGGCCTACTAATCTACTTCTGAAAATCAGCCAATGAAAACCATATGGATCACAACAGAACACTGTCTGATACAGTGCTGGAATGTGCAACAACCATGAAGATGGTACAGTACCATAATATTTCGTTCTGTTGTACATGGGGTCACCAAGAGTTAGAGCTGACTTGGTAACTAACAACAACACTGTTTCAGCCTCCCAGCCTCTATGTCCCTGGTCTTCCAGCAACTGTGCCCTGAATCATCTTCCAAGCCTATCCTTCCCCACTACTTGCGTTTCAGTAGGACTGTCAATCATGATAGTCCACCTTGACTTGGCCAAGTGATGGTCAGGTGATCTGGCTTGGCCAAGCAGATTCTCTCTTCCTGGAAGTGGACTCTTGACTGGCCACAAAGACCAAAAATGAACGGAGCAGCTGCTGCCCTTGGTGACGCCTGATGCCCTCTGACAGCTCCTACTCCCTGGATGTCTCCAACTGCCCAGGTGCTTTCTCAGACCTGAGTCCTGGGCTTTCCCCTCAATTCTGTCAGCTCCATCTTCCTAGTACGTTCCCTTTGGTTTAGTTAGCCAGGTTTGTTTCTGTCACTTGCAAACCAAGAATCCTGAGTAATACTCCTTATCTCAAAGAGCTGTCATGAGGTTTCAGCGACACAAGTATGAAAAGTTTTGGGCACATAATAGGCACTCAGGTGATAGCTATTTTATAATAATAATAAGTGGCTACTATGGAGCTCTGGTAGCACAGTAGTTAACCAAAAAGGTTGGCAGTTCAAATCTACCAGCCACTCCCTGGAAACCCTACAGGGCAGTTCTACTCTGTCCTGTAGGGTTGCTATGAGTCAGAATCGACTTGAAGGCAACGGGGTTGGGTTTTTTCGCTTGTTTTTGGTTTATTGAGCTTTGAAACAAACAAGTGTGTAGTTATTTAATCCTTTCCAAATTTCAGAATTTTGAAATGTGGCTTTCACCAGTGACCAGCTGCTGTGGCGTTGACTCTGACTCATGACGACCCCATGTGTGTCACAGTAGAACTGTGCTCCATACGATTTTCAGTGGTTGAGTTTTCAGAAGTAGATCACCAGGCCTTTCTTCCGAAGCACCTCTGAGTGGACTCGAACTTCCAAGCGCATTAACTACATGCGCCACCTGCATGTTTATTTGAAATTCAAACTTCACTGAGCACCCTCGATCTTCATTTGCTGAATCTGGCAGCCCTGAGTCCCGGGTTGGCCTGAGACAGCTGTAGAAGCAGGGGTAGTGCTCTGCTCACATAGTTCCTTCTCCCTTCAGGGCTTGAAGAAGGTCCTGGGCTTGGAATCTCCACCCCGCCTGCAGGCCTGTATGTGGGCCAGCAAGTGAGCAGGAGAGGGAGAACGCCCTGCAGTGTGGAGCCTGGGCTGGAAGAATGCTGGCTTGTGGCAAAGCTTGGTCAGACCTGCAGGTCCCTGCAGGGGCAGAGACCTGGAGGGCTCAGGCACACCAGCCCAACCCACTGGCTGTTGCTGGAAACATTGAGCCTACTAAGCCTATCCCATTCGCCGGTTCCTATGTCCCATCGAAGGCCAAAGAATAGGAGCTCCACCAAGGGCCCAGCCGAACCCACCCACAAGGGCCATGCCCCCAAGAGGGTCCAGGAAGGGCATTACCTGAGGTGTGTAAACCCCAGGGACAGCTGTCCTAGCAGCAGGCACTCTGCACAAAAGCTCACGTCATCTCCCCAACAAAGCCACCCCCTTCACAGAGAAGACTCAGGGCTAACAGCCAATGAATGACAGAACCAGGACTAGTCTCTCTGACTGCAGACACTATGCCTGCAACCATGTAGCCACATGGCCTTCTTAAAAGCCAGCGGTGGGTGCTTACAACACACTGGCTGAGCCCAGCAGACTCCCAGGCCGTTAGGCCTCAGCCCCCTTTCTGGCAGCTGCAATAATGATGCCCCATACTGGCCTTCGTCTCCAAGGGGGGAAGGGAAAACTGAGTCATGCAAAGCTAGACCACACCCCCACCACAGCTCTTCCTCCAAGGAAAAAAGCAGGCAGTTTGCAACCCGGATATGAGTGTCCCAGAAAAGAAGTACAGCTGAATGGGGTGGCTCTCCCAGTCCTTCTTATTTGGTAGTGTGGTACCCAGGCTGTGTGCTGACTCCTGTGGCCTCCGGATGGTTGACAGGTGGATGCATGAAACACCACGGGAGTCGGGTGTGGGGCACATCTCTAAACTGGACAATCTTTCTGGTGCTCCCGCAACCTCGGGGTGCAGATGGCACCAGGTCTGCCAACATTCAGGCTTGCAATTATTTCCACTACTACCCAGTTGCGAGGAGTCCCCGGGTGGCTCAAAGGGTTAAACGCTTGACTACCAGCCGAAAAGCTGGCAGTTCAAACCCACCCAGTGGCACCTTGGAACTAAGGCCTGGTGATCTGCTTCCGAAAAGTCACTGTCTTGAAAACCCTATGGAACAGCTTTACTTTGCACATATGGGGTTGCCAGGAGTTGGAATCGACTCGATGGCAACTAACAACAGGAACAAACCAGATACAAGTGCTATGTTATGCTCTGAAGGCCTGGATTCGCTGAGCACAGTTTAACTAGAAAAGCATCTGCCAGGCCTTCCCTTGTGGTTATTTTAAGTGCCTCTCTTTCCATTCTCTAGCTCTCGAGCTGGAAAGCCATGTCCAGAGAGACTTCCCTGTGTGGCGGGGGGGTGCGGTGAGGGAGGGGAAGAGTCTCCGAGGGCAGGTGCTCTGGAGGCGCCACAGGACGCAGAGGCGATAGGACCCGGAACCGGACAGGGCGGCAGGATGTGGGGACTTTGCTGGAGCCACACAGCTTGGCACTGCTGCTTCTCTTTGTGAATGAGCATTCACTGCTTTTCATTTTTATGGGGAAAAAAAACTGTTCACTGCAGAACATTTGGAAAACAGAAAAGCCCAGAGAAGCAAAAAAAAAGGTGACATATATTTTATCATCTGTATTTCTGTGCTTACAGAGACACATTTTAATACTTCAGTTTTAATCAGGTGGGACTCAGCCCGAGCATGCTGTTGTGAAGCAGCTTTTATCACTTAATATTCCCATGACAGATGACGGAATACGTTTTTACCATCTTGATGGCATTCTGGCATGGGGGTGTAGTATGTACGTTTTTATTTATCTTGTTCTCTATTGACGGGTGTTTAAGTGGTTACAAGCTTTTTACTATTGTAAACAATACCATGTTTGTACACTCCCAATATAGCTAATGGTTATCAAGCCCTTACTATATGCTAGGAGCATTTAGTCCTCTCATTGTTGTTACCTGCCGTCCCGTCAGCCCCAACTCACGGTGAGCCCATGCACAATGAAATCGGACTATTCTGATCCACAGGGTTTCATTGGCTGATTTTTCAGAAGTAGATCCTAGTCCATCTTAGTCTGGAAGCTCTGCTATAACTTGTGCAGCATCACAGAAACATCCAAGCCTCCAGTGATAGATGGGTGGTGGCTGCACATGAGGTGTGCTGGCCGGGAATCAAATCCAAGGTCTCCGGCATGGAAGGCGAGAATCCTACCACTGAACCACCACTGCCCCCAATCCTCATTTTAGCTCTATGAAATTGGGACTATTACTATCCTTATTTATAAAATGAGGTACAAAGAGGGTAAGTAACTTATGCAAGGTCACACAGTTGGTAAGTTGCAGAGCAGGGATTTGAACCAGGCAGTCTGGTGTACTTCCTCTGCCTACCAGAAGCAATGAATGGCACAGATTCAAAGTCTGAACTCTGAAGTGACATTTCAGTAACTTGGAAATATCAGAGCCACAGCCCCCTTTGACCTTAAGACAACTGCAGGAGCCTGGAGTGTGAGAGAAGCAGGCTGGGACATCTCCCATTAAGGGTGACCCACTGGGTGAGGCCAGAGCCTTGCTCCTTATACCAAATGTAGAGCAGGGCTGATGAGGTCCCAAGCAGAGCATGGGGTGGGGAGGGGAAAGTCAACACAAAACAGCCCTCCTGCTTGCCACTCACTTGGCACAGCCTGCTGCTGCAATGGCCTCTTTTGCAATCAGAAGAAAGCAATAGCCACTTAAATAATAGTCATTAAAAAAAAACCTGCCAGAGAGGCTGTAATGCCTTCTGAGGGCACTAGCTCTGTGTGATGCAGACATGGCGCAGGACAGGAATTCGCCTCTAGAGTAGTTAGGAATGGCTCTGCCTTGCCCAGACCCTTTTCTAACACAGTGGGTGCCCAGCCCAGCACCCAGTAAATGCCACCTGAGTGAAAGATCACAGGAAACACTTAGCATGCCCTCAGGGCCAGGAAAAGAGGCTCGGTGACTGGGATTGTGGCTACTATCATCAGTATTATTTTTTGTGACTACGATTTATTGAAGGAGCCCTGGTGGCACAATGGTTAAGCGCTCGGTAGCTAACTGAAAGGTCAGCAGTTTGAACCCACCAGCTGCTCCACAGGAGAAAAGACCCAGCGATCTGCTTCCATAAAGGTTACAGCCAAGGAAACCCTGTGGGGCAGTTCTGCAGAGTAGATTCGATGGCATACAACAAAAACTACAACCACCGTTTATCGAGTGCCTATTATACACCAGGAAACTCTGGTGGTGTAGTGGTTAAGAGCTAACAGCTGCCAACCAAAAGGTCAGCAGTTCGAATCCACCAGGCGCTCCTTGGAAACCGCATGGGGCATTTCTACCCTGTCCTACAGGGTTGCTATGAGTCAGAACTGACTCGACGGCAATGGGTTTGGTTTTTGACTAAACACCAGAGTCCCTGGGTGGTGCAAACGGTTAATGCACATAACTGCTAACCAAAAGGTTGCAAGTTTGCCTCCACCCAGAGGCACCTCAGAAGAAGGGCCTGGCAACATACATCTGAAAAATCAGCCACTGAAAATCGTATGAATCACAGCTCTATTCTGACACACATGGGGTACCCATGAGTTTCAGCTGACTTGATAGCAACTACCATGAGTCTCAGCTAACTTGATGGCAACTGGTTTTTTTATTATACACCAGGCTCAGTATTGTGTGATACTCTCATTGTCACAATCACCCTAGACTTGTAGGCAAGTACTATTGTTACCCTCATTTTACAGATTGTCAGGTAAGGCTTCCACAAGGTCACTCAGGTCAGAAGTGGTTAAAGAGGATTCAAAGCCAAGTCTTTTTTATCACGAAGGTAAAGGTGGGTCAGAAGGAAATGTGCTAGTATGTGGTACCTTCCCCCCAGCAGCTGGGATGGAGTATAACTTGAGTGCATACATTATCAAAAACTGACATACAGTCTTACAAGGAAGACACTGCACTCATTTTACAGATGCAGAAACTAAGGCTGGGGGCTGAGTCACTCAAGGTCATACAGAACTTGATGCAGATGTGTTTGATTGTAGCACTCAAGTTCTCTCCTCTCAAGTTTGCTGCTCTGCCCTGAATGTTTCTGCAAGCGGTGCCAGGAACCGGGGCGGGGGGGGAGGGTGCGGTGGAGGCGCTGGTGGCTGGAAACCAGAACGCAGCTACTTTGGGCAGCAGATCTATGGTTTGTTCCAGATTACTAAACTCACCAGTCAGAGGCCACCTATACAACTGAGGCAAGAATGCCCATAACCCTAATAAGTGCATGTGAAATTCAGCTGCTCAGAACAGTGACCCGCGGGCTCCTAGAGTCTGGCCAGTGGAGAAGGGAAGGTTCAAGGCTGGCAACATAGGGCCTGCCAACCCATGACTCAGGAGCACAATCAACACAAGGCTTCCCGGGGAAGAGTGACTAAAGCCTGGTGGCAGTTTGAGCTTAATCAATCCAGGCTGAATGAATGGCCTCCATTTCTCATGTAAAGGCAAACTAGGGCACAGAAGGAGTCCTTAGGTGGTGCAAACAGTTAAAGGGCTCTGCTAACCAAAAGGTTGGAAGTTTGAGTCCACCCAGAGGTGCCTCAAAAGAAAGGCCTCACGATCTACTTCTGAAAAATCAATCACTGAAAACCCTATCAAGCACAGTTCTACTCTGACACATACAGGGTTGACATGAGTCAGAACTGACTCCACGGCAGCTGGTTGTTGTTGCTGGGGCCCAGAAGCATAAGTGGCTAACCCAAGGTCACTCGGATCAAGGCTGCCACCTCTCCACTGCTTGTAGTGTGACCTCTGGCATGTCCCACCACCTCTCTGGGTTTCTAGTCTCTTCACAGGTAAAATGGGGACAATACAGAGTCACTATGAGTCAGAATCAAATCAACTCGAAGCCAACAGGTAGTGTAACCATCTTAGGTCCCCAGGTGGCGCAAACCGTTTCCACTACTACTTATAGGGAACGAAATGTAACTATCTTAAGGGTTATCATCCTGAACGTAGAAATAACTCCTACAAATCAACAGCAGGCAAGTAACCCAATAGAAAAGGCAAAGGATAAAAACGAGCAATTCACAGAAGAGGAAACTCAAATGCCAATAAAAAAAGATACGAAGATACTCAACCTCACTAGCAAGCAGAGAAATGCAAGCAAGCTCCGCTGTCACTGGGAAAAACTAAAGTCTGACAATACAGTGTTAGCAAGGGCAGGAGCAGAGGGAACTCACACAAACTGCTCCTAGGGATGTAGATGCAACACTGAAAACACACAAACCCCAAGACCCAGCAATCTGCCTCTGCTATACATACAAAGGAAGCATCTACTAGAAAGTTACCTGCTGGAAACATTCTGAAGTCCCCAAATTGGAGCTTGAATAAATAGGGATATATTCATAAATGGAATACTGTTGTTGTAAGGTGCCCTCGATTCAATTGGACTCATAGCAACCCCATGTGACAGCGGACAACTGCTCCACAGGCTTTTCTAAGCTGTAATCCTTACATGAGCAGATTGCCAGGTCTTTAGCAGTTAAGATGAACTGGAGCTGTATGTCTCAACACAGATCTCAAAAGCATGCTGCATGCACATAGTTTTAAAACATTCAGGACAATACTAGACATTGCGGACTGTAACAAAGGCAACAATATCAAAAGGTGCATGGGGCTGGGAATGGGAAGGGAGGTTGATTGCAAAGTGGCGCCAGGGATCTTTTTGGGGTGACGGAAATGTTACCAAACTGGATTGTGGTGATGCTGGCACAGCCCTATAAATTTACTAAAACTCAGTGAACCGTACATTGCTGGGTGAATTGCATGTTATGTAAATTACCTCCCAATAAAGCTGTTAAAGAAAAAAATTCATATCTATTACTACTCTCTTTTTTAAAAATCACATGGGAATGATAAAATGTCAAATGCAGGATACTGTTGGGGGTGGGCGGAAAGAGCACAAAGGGGACTTTGCATCCGTAATGCTTTATTTTTAAAAAACAAAAAAGATTTGAAATGAATACATATATAACACGTAAAGATCTGACAGCACAGGATGACAGATAGATGGGTATTTATTTTATCGTCTCACTATGTATTCATAGTGGCGCAAGTGATTTGCGACCAGCTGATAACCTAAAAGTTGGTGGTTTGAACCTACCCCGTGACTCCGTGGAAGAAAGAGCTGGGAACTGCTTCTATTAAGATTATAGCCAAGAAAACCCTAGGGAACAGTTGTACTCTGTAACCCAAGGGACCACCATGAGTCGGAATCAACTCAACGGCAAGTTTTTTTTTTTGCAGCAGGAGTGAGGGGGACTTCTAGAAGTCCCTGGGTGGTACAAATGGTTAATGCACATGACTGTTAACTTAAAGGTTGGACGTCTGAGTCCCCCCAGAGGCGCCTCAGAAGGAAGGTCTAGTAATCCACTTTCAAAACATCCTATGGAGCACACAGGGTCCTCTAACACACTTAGCGTCGCCATGAGTTGGAAACGACTCCATGGCAACTGGTTTGGGGGCTTCTGCTTCTGCATTCTCCAAGCCTCACCTGTGGCTCCACCCTGGGTCCACTGATGAGGTCTCTGCCCACAGTGAATGAGGCCTGGGGGGTGGGGGTAGATAGGATGCCACCATGGTCACGGAGAAGATGTCATTTTAGGTGAGACAGGTGGCACAGCCCTGATGGGCAGCCCTGTGCTCCAGTTGCAGTTCTCCAGTGATATCAGTGTGGAGAGAGGCGTGGTGGGAAATTAGGGGGTGTGGTGACCGGGACTCTCCATAACTGACCTGTATATTCTAGTGCAGTGGTTGTTGCGGGGGGGAGTGTTGGCAATTGTGCCCTTCAAGAAGACACGTGGCAATCAATGTCTGGGGTGCTACTGGCACCTGGTGGGTAAAGGGTAGGGAAGCTGCTAAACATCCTACAATGCACAGGACAGTCCTCCAAAACCAAGAATTTTGTTGTTGTTTTTAGCTTCCCCACCAAGTTGGTGCCTGTCCACAACAGAATGAAATGCTGCCCAGTCCTGCGTCATCTCCAAAATCAGTTGTGGACTGGACCACTGTGATCCACAGAGTCTTCACTGGCTGATTTTTGGAAGCAGATTGCCAGGCCTTTCTTCTTAGTCTTAGTCTGGAAGCTCTACTGAAACCCGTTCAGCATCACAGCAACATACAAGTCTCCACTGACAGATGGGTGGTGGCTACACATGAGGTGCACTGTCCGGGAAAAGAACCTGGGTCTCCCGCACAGAAGTCAAGAATTCTACCATAGCCCAAAATGTCAACAGTGCTGAGGTTGAGCAACCCTGCCCTAGAGGAGGAGGAGTATTCACAATCTGCAGACCGCGGAAGCTGGAGCTCAAAGAGGTAAATTGACCAAACCAAGGTCAGACAGTAGGAAGTAGCAGATCCCAGGGACATCCACCTCCCCTGCTCACGCTGTCTCTCTAGGGTGGCCAGATCACGTTCAGAACGAAGGATACCCAACAGGAGTCAAAGTCCAGGCTCATTCTTTCTGGGGCTGAGGTCCTCTGGAACAAGAGGAGTGGTTGCTGGCAGTCCGTTTCTGCTGGGTTCAGACATTCTGCCATTGTGGTGCTAAATTTTCTCTGTTCCTGTGGGTAACTCAGGCCTCAATTCAACCCATTGCCCCTCCTCATCTGATGACCAAAAGGCTGGCTGGAAGGGAGAGGACCCCGTGAATCATAGCAGTGACTAAATCTACATGCAGAAAAACAAGTTCTTTGTAGAATCACTTCCCATGCACCTTTGGCATGTTACCAATCACAGGGACATGGACACCATGGG
>NW_004443947.1:7202581-7203768 GCF_000243295.1 Trichechus manatus latirostris | reverse complement strand
AATAAGTCTCTTAAAAAAAACAGACCCAAAGACCACTTCCATTGAGGCCAAGGGGCTGACTTCAGCCAGCCAACGCCCGTTTCTATTCATTGTGCTGCACTTCTTTGTTAGGATTTTTTCCCTCCCTCTTGCTCTTTTTTCCTTCCTGGTTAACTTCTCTATAGCTAGGCTCTGCCACTGCCGTCACTTCACCACAGGAGACACCACAGCCCCCTTCACTTGTGTAGGGAGACCCTCCTCAAGACCTCACCTGGGTCCATCATCCCACATCTCCATTATCCCTCCACCCAGACCTCTTAGGTGGTTCCAGGCCATCTCAACTCTCAGAAACAGACCACAGCCTGCTGTGAAAGCCACTTCCCATCTGAGGTCACCATGTGCCCCTGGCGCACCTTCCAGAGGCAGGGAAGGCCTGAACGCTACTCTATGTTCTAGCACCTGCAACAGCTTTAAGCGTCAGTCTTCCCATCTGTAAAACAACGCTACCGACCCATTTTTTCCAGTCCTTTCCATTTCGATTCTCATTTTACAGAGGGAGATATTAGGAGGGAAATCTCTTCTATTTTCAAACAGAAGCGATTGGAGAGAGGGGACAGCGATTGTTCGCTAACCTTTTAAAGGTGCAGGCACTCAGATAACCTATTGCGAGATCTCCTGCATCGTTTCAGGCTTACTCCTCCAAAAGTAAGAAGGCAAACTTTGCAGTCCCTAGAGGGGCTACCTGTGGCCAGGCACTGCGGTCTGAGCGCCTCCGGACCACCAGAGGAACAGGGAGGGCGGCCTGCGAACAGGCGCATTCTCTCCCTCTTTCTGTCTCTCTGTCCCCTACATCGGCTGGGGCCAGACTTTTCCTCGACTGGGCAGAATGAAGGGGGTGTTGGGGAACGAGGGGGAGACAGAAAGGGGAAGAGGAGCAGCAGAGAGACAAGTAGGGGGGCGAGGCGGGAGGAAGGGATGGAGAAAGAGAACAGGGAAAAAGAGAGGAGGGGGAGGGGGAGGAGCCCGGAGAAACCCGGGCCGAGCAGACCGAGGGCCGAGGTGGGAGTGGAGGGTAGAGGAGTGGAAGGACAGGAGGGGAGGAGGGGAAACAGAAGTTTTCAGAGCCCGGGGGCTCCCGATCACCCCCGGCGGGGCGCAGGCTCGAGGAGGCGTGGGGCCGCGGCGCACTCACATAATGCTTGTTGGGT
>NW_004443947.1:7197953-7202002 GCF_000243295.1 Trichechus manatus latirostris | reverse complement strand
TTCTTCATCTATAAAATGGGCCTAGTAGGACTGCCTACTAACCACGGCTGTCCTCAGGACTAAATGCATTTAAAGCTACAGGCAGTGTCCGGCCACAGTATAAATGTTGGCGATTGTAAACCCCGCTCCAATCCCTGGAACTCAAGGAGGAGCAAGAGGCCAGCGCCTGGGCTTCCAGTGTGGGAGATGGAAAGGGGGAAGAGAAAAACAAATACATATACAATATAGTTGCAAACAAAGCCATAAAACAGGATAACAGAATGGGGTGTGTGTGTGTGTGTGTGTGTGTGTGTGTGTGTTGGGGAAGGGGCCTGAAGAGGATGCTGCTTGTTAACAAGGCCAGTGATCCACTAATACCAGGTGTTGCTGTGCCCCGTGCTTTTGAGAAAATTTCTCTTTGAATCTTCAGGATAAATCTGGGAAGAAGAGGTGGCTAACCTCATTTTACAGACCAGCAACTGAGAAGAGGCTCCGGAGTCATGGAGCTGGTGGATGGAACCCATGGCTATCAGTTCTGGGCGGCGGGCCGTTCCCCGTTTCTTTACTGTGGTGCCCTTGCCTCCCAGCACTGGCTGGGCACTGAGTGACTTTCAAGAGATGTTGGCTGAACAAACGGAATGGAAGAACACATCAATGAATAGATAGGAGGATAAGGCCAGTGTTCTGACAGCCAGTAATCAGGGGCCCTTTCCAACAAACCTCACGCTCGCTTCAGGGCCTGAAAGCGCCCCAGGGCTCCTTCCTACCTGGGGCCAAAGCCAGCCTTTGAAGGAGGGCAGGGTTATCCTGGAGCAGATGCTTTCCCGCAGCCGTGCCCTGGCCAGTGGGTAGTATGATGACAGCTTATTTGGAATCTGCCCCACCATTTGCCCCGCAGGTTTCCTCGTCAGCCTTCACCACCTTGCTTTGGCCCTGGGAGCGGCGGTTACTATGGATTTCATTAACGGGCTTCCTGTCCTCTGGCTTCCGGTTGGATTTGGCCAATGGGAGGCAAGAGGAGGAGAGCGGTCCGGGTATTTATTCCCAAAGCTCCCTTCCTATAGGTTTGTCCTTACCAAGGGCCACAGCTCCTGTTAGGCGAGCTTCTCTGTATGGTCTCTCTCCCAGGGTTCTGGTAACTACTTTTCCACTAAAGGTGGTAACAGTCCTTCTGTTGCAAGCCCCAGACACCTCATCCCTCGTTGGTTCCCTAAGCCTTGCCCACACCTTTGTGAATTGCCCCTTTAACTAAACTCACCTTGTTGGCCCAGTCTAAGGGTGTCATCTATTTCTTGCCAGGGCCGTCACTCATAGAATTCCTATAAGGCACATTCTTCTGAAGCAATATTGCCAAGTCAAAGGCTAGTAATGCCTAGTTGGAAATGTCCAACATGTTGAAGGGCAGGCTTTTCTGTCCCTTTTACTTCATCCACTGCATAAACCAAGCCTTCCTAATAAGGCGCTAGAGGAAATCTGTGAATCAGCCAGCTTCCTCAGCTTTCCGACGGTGTAGAGAGATGTGTGTCCACCGCTCTGGCTGTGGCAGTCCTGGCCTGGGGAATACAAAGTTTCCTCCCCACTCTCTACAGCAGAAGCTGCTATCCCTGCATCTTCCCACGCCTTCCTCTTGTCTTTTATATCTGCCGCTTACTTCCCCACAACCCAGGGCTTTTCGGAATGACCAGCGTATTTTTTGGAGAAGAGTTGAATTGTGGGCTCTCGGTATAGTTTAGGTTGCCCGTTCAGACTGGAAAGATATATTTAGTCTCTGCTTGGGAGAACTGAGAGTTATCTGCCAATTCAAATCCCAACCGAAACTCACAACAATTCACTGGAACTAGCTGAGTTCCTAGTCACTAGTGCAAACACTTCTCTAAATTCAAGTTCATGAAGGAACCCTAGCCCAAGGAACTCTAGTGGAAGAGAAGTCCCACCTAGACCTTGAATCATAAACTTAACCTGGTCCAAAAACAAATTGTCACCCTAATAATATTTACTGAGATTCGTAAAGGGGCTTTATATATATTATCTTACTTAAGCGTTATAATAGCCCTAGGAGTTGAGTACTGTCCTTTCCATTTTCTGATGGGAAAACTGAAGCTAAATGAAGTGAAAGGGCTTGCCTAAGATCACAAAGCTGGCATGGAGTAGGTATTTGAAGCCTATCTAACTCCAGACTTTGTGCTCAACCATGAATCTGCGTCCAACTACTTGCTCAGCCACTTAACAAGTGTGTGACCTTGGGCAAGTCATCTGACCTCTTTGTACCTCCCTCCCCTCATCTGCAAAATGGGGAAAAGAACAGCCGCTGGCTTGGTAGACTGTTCTGAGGTCCAAATGAGACAAAACATGTAAAGCTCATGTATTTGTATCATTTTGCTATGAGTTGGAATTGACTCGAAAGCAACGGGTTTTTTTGTTTGTTTTAATCTTTACTCACCGTGCGTCTGTCAGTTTGTTGTACTATGGTAGCTTGCGTGTTGTTAAGATTCTGGAAGCAATGCCACCGATATTTCAAATACCAACAGGGTCACCCATGGTGGACAGGTTTCAGCTGAGCTTCCAGATTAAGACAGACTAGGAAGAAAGGCCTGGCAATTTACTTACAAAAATTAGCCAATGAGAACCCAGTGGATCACAACAGAATATTGCCCTATATAGTGCTGGAAGATGAGCCCCCAAGGTTGGAAGGCACTCGAACTACACAGTGGCCACAGCAATGGACTTGAGCATACCAACAATCATGAATATGGTGCAGGACCAGGCAATGTTTTGTTCCGTTGTACCCGGGGTTGCCATGAGACACAGCTGCTCGATGGCTACTAACAACAACAACAATCTTATACAGCTAAACATCTCCCTTTAACCTGAATTCAAATCCTAAATCTAATTTTAATCCTAACTCTACTATGAACTACTTTCAATCTTTCCTAATCCTGACCCTCTCTTTAGCCCCTGATTGTGTGTCCAGCCTCATCTCCCACCAGTCACCTCCCTTTTCCACACATCCCAACAATAGAAATGACTTGTCATCTCCAGAGGAAAGTATATTCTGTTTTTTCCAATCTACATACCTTGGCAAAAGCTGTTCATTTCCCTGTCTTGTGTGCCGGTAACCTCCTATTCAGCCTTCAAAGCCCAGCTTGCATGTCACTTCCTCTAGGAATCTCCCTCCACCAGATACTTAACTACCCCCTCCCCAACTACCATTGTACCTTGTTGTAGTTATCATTCTGCCTTCTTACATATCAGACTCCCTCACAGATCCCAAGCTCCCAGGAGCTGGAACGGGCCTTATTTGTCTCAAAACCTACAGCATCCGGCACAGGTCAGCATAGAGAGTCCCCAAGGAAGTGCTTGTGGGATGAGGGAACCTTCTCTGTCTCTCAAACCTCTGGGGCTGGGCTTGCTTTTGCTGCTACCCATTCCCCAGAGACCTGTGCTCTACCAGCCTTCCTGGAGGACTGGCGTTTTCTCTGATTGCGGTGTGGCCAGGAGAAGGTGGAGAAGAAGGGAAATCTGCCACCTCAACTGACTATTCTGCTAAATTCCTCTTTTAGAACTGCATTTTGCAAGCTCAAGATCTGCAGACCATAGAAAATCCTCCAGGTGCCAGGCTGCAGCAAGTGGACCACAGAATTCCATATGGCACATTTATTTGGGAGGAAGGCTGCATGTTCAAGGGGCGTGGAGGCCGTCAACCTGAATTAGGTTCTGGTCTTGTTGTAATTTTCATTGTCTGCCTAGCTGGCAGGCTTCCCTTCTCCCAAGTCCCCAGGACAGACAGCAAGGCCTGTTCCTTCACTGCCTCTCTCCATCAAAGGCCTTGATTCCAAATTTGAGTCTGACAAAAGGGCAGTTTAGTCTCTAGACTGGTCAGACTGGCAAACACATCCAGGGTAAAACTGGGCCTGAGTTCTTTGGTCACCAATTTGGGTTCCTGGCCTGGGGACACACATATTGTTAGATCTTTGATGTTTGGGGGAAGGTTTTAAAATACTTTTCCAGCTTTTTAACTGATTTTATTGTATAATCTGCCATTAGTGCCACAAGTACCAGGAGCCCTGGTG
>NW_004443947.1:7196249-7197146 GCF_000243295.1 Trichechus manatus latirostris | reverse complement strand
GCCCCAGTAGGATGGCTACCTATTGAGGTGAGCGTGCTCTGGAGAACCTGAGCTGAGCCGCTGGGACGGATGGGGCCCGGAGCCAGTGGAGCCTGACTCTGCTCTGGTCAACACCGCAGGCTGGTGGAACAGCCTGCGACGGCAGAGCTAAGTACAGCACTCAGGAGGCAGTGGCCTCCACTTTCAGAATCCAGCAGGGTGAAAGTCCCTTTGGGCCTAGTGCACACCGAGAAGGTAGCTGGGCTAGAGCCACCTGAAGCATGTTGCCCAAGGACAACAGGCATCCGAGGGGGCTGTGCCTGGTTACCCCCTTTGGAAAGAGTCTGAGGGGAGATGGCCTTTCAGGCATCTAAGGGGAGTCGTAAAGCGACCCATGCCAAGGAATGGGTGGAGAAGGCTTTTTTTAGTAGGGAAGGAGTCTTAGAAGACCCTACAAAGTTCACCATCAGAGAAAAGCTACAGATCTGCCAGAGATATGGCCAGGATATGGAGGGATATGAGACTGTGGCTTTGAAGACAATGGTGGGAGTAAAATCAAGTTGCTTCCTGCTTACGCCCAGTTGAGTCTAGCTCCTTCAATATTCCAGGTACAGGCAGCCAGCTCAAGTCTGAGTATGAAATGAAGCGGCCGTAGCCAGCAGCGTCTCTCTTTCCTTGGAGCCAATTTCCAGAGCTTGCTGTCTTCCACTTCCGTTCATTTTCCCTGGAGAAAGGGTGGTCTTTGGGAAATAGTTGCCCAGAGTACTATTGCTAATTACTTCCACAATCTCGTTTTTTATTTGAAACTTTGAGTTCAAGGATACTGAAATACCTTCAGAGTCTAATATGATTTGTACTTATTTAAGAAACTGTCCACTATTTTACAGAGTGGCCATACCATTTTCCATTCCCACCAGC
>NW_004443947.1:7189804-7195564 GCF_000243295.1 Trichechus manatus latirostris | reverse complement strand
CTAATCCTCTTTAACATAAAATTACAATCACAAAATGGAGACCAACCACACAATTCTGGGAATCATGGCCCAGCCAAATTGATACACACATTTTTTGGGGAACTCAATTCAAACCATGACATATGATATACCACATTTTGTTTATTCATTTATCAATTGACAGACATCTGGGTTGTTTGAACATTTTGGCTAATGTGAATAGTGATGTTATGAACATTCGTGTATAAGTTTTTGTTTCAGCATCTGTTTTTAATTCTCTTGGTTATATACCCAGGAGTGGAATTGCTGGGCCACATGGTAATTCTGTTTAAATTATTAAGGAACTAACATATTGTTTTTCACAGTGGTTGTACCATTTGACATTCTCACCAGCAATGAACAAGGGTTCCAATTTCTTCACATCCCTGCCAACACTCGTTAACTTTCTATTTTTTAAATTTTGGTCATTTTAGAGAGTGTGAAGTGATATCTCACTGTAGTTTGGATTTTCTTTCCCTGATGACTAATGATGTTGAGCATCTTCCCATGTGCTTCTTGGCCATTTGTATGTCTTCTTTGGAGAAATATCTGTTCAAGTACTTTGCCCATTTTTAAATCGGGTTTTTGTCTTTTTGTTGTTGGGTTGTAAGAGTTCTTTATATATTCTAGATGCAAGTCTCTTATCGGATACATGATTGCAAATACTTCTCATATTCTGTCAGTTCTCTTTTCCCTCTCTTAATAGTGTTCCTTTAAGCACAAAGGTTTTTAATTTTAATAAATCCGATTTGTCTCTTCTTTTGTTGCCCGTGCTTTTGGTGTTATATCTAAGAATCCCTTGCCAAATCCAAGATCATGAAGATTTAGTCCTATGTTTTCTTCTAAGAGTTTTGTAGTGTTGTCTCTTACATTTAGGTCTTTGATTAATTTTGAGTTAATTTTGTATATTACTGTGAATTAAGGATCCACCTTCATTCTTTTGTATGTGGCTATCCAGTTGTCCCAGCGCCATTTGTGAAAAAGATTCTGTATGGTGGTTTTGAGTGTATCTCTTTGTAGAGCTGTTTTTAATGCGTGCTCTAGGTGTTACATTATATATACACAAAACTTATCAGTCTACTTGTATTAACATTTTACCAATTCAAGTGAAGTATAGAAAACTTACCTTCCTTTATGTCCCCTACCTGCCCCCATTTACGATAGAATTGTCTTAAATATTTCCTCTACAGACATTGAAAATGTATTACACAGTGTTATAATTTTTGCCTCAACTGTCAAACATAATTTATAAAACTCTAGAAGAGAAGACGGAAAATAGATTGTATTTACCCATATTTTTGCTATTTTCATGTCATGCTGTGTCTGACTCATGGTAACTCCATGTGTGTCAGAGTACAACTATGCTCCATAAGGTTTTCAATGACTGATTTATCAGGGGTAGATCACCAGGCTTTTCTTCCAAGGTACATCTAGGTAGAGTCAAACTTCCAACCTTTCAGTTAGCGACTAAAGGGCATCAACTGTTTTCACCACCCAGGGTCTCTGAATTCATTGATTAGATAATACTTCTTTTTTCAGATATTTTTAATAGATTTTATTTTTTAGAGCAGTTTAGGTCAAATAATACTTTTTTATCTAGGATGAGGAAGAATGGAGCAGTAGTCACTCAGGTGAGGTGGGAGAGGGATGTTTGTTCATTTGGGGATTGCTTGGTGTCTTTGCTTTTACCTCTGGATGTGATTAAGAAGGAGTCTTTTTGGTATATTTTCTTTATTGGTAAATATACATGTAATAAAACGTTTGCCATTTCAACATTTTTTACACATACAGTGACATTAATTATCTTCATCATGTTGTTCCACCCTCACCAGTACGTATTTCAAAGGAGCAGCCTTTTTGTTCTGTCCCATCCCCATCACAGTGTCCTCCCCTGACATTGATGTTCTGTGGGATCATTCTCGTTCAGCCAGGAACAGCACAGCTTGGCTGGAACAGAGGGAGCTACTACCTGTCAGCATCAGGGTTGTTTTTTTCTTTTCACCTTTTTCTTCAAACACTGTTCCCCTCAAGGGGCTCAGGTTTGGAAAGGGAAAGACCTGCTTCAAATCTCCCAGGAGGCAAGGAAGTCTAGATCTCACTACCTGCTTCAATGGGGTGGTGGTGGGGGACCAGAATGTCTACAAGGAGGACACAGGACTTATTATGTAACGCGTGTTCCTAACCTCACTGCCTTAGAGGGTTTCTGCCAAGTCTAACCAGGGTCTCAGTGGCAGGAACGAGGCACCGTTTTATAGACCCAAGGTTCAGAGAGGGGAAATGAGTGGTTTAAGGTAACATAGCCAGTAAGGGAGAAACTCAGATTTTAAAATAAAGCAGTTTACTTCTAGACAGTCATTTTATCTTGAGAAAGAGGTACAATTTGCACTGATGATATGAGTCCTAGATTTTATGTGCTGAACAGCACTGCAGCAAAACATATAAAGCAAAGAGAAGGAAACAGAAACCCAGGAGAGGAGGGGCATGTTTAACACCCTTCTTTGATAGACCAAATGGACAGAAATAAAACATGGACATGCAGCCACAGTTCTTGATCTTCTTCAGAACACTGGCCCCTCTCTTAATTTAAAGAGCACTATCACCCTCACCCAGAAAAGAGCAAGTCTGCAGGAATGTGCAGAATTTTGCATAGGACTGGGGTGGGGGCTCCTGTGTGCCCCGGAGCTCCATGAACTCCAAGAGAAGAGGCTCTGGTATGAAGAATTTTAATCAGAAATCCCGGCTCTGTGCCTCTGGTTGTGTGACCTTAGGCGATTTATTGAACCTCTCTAAGCCTCAGTTTCCTTATCAATAAAACGCAGATCATGATAGATATTTCTTGCAGGGGTCTAGGGGATCAAATGAGAAAATTTGTGGAAAGGGCTTAGCACAAAGCCTGGTACAGAGTACTGTATTTTTACGCAAACAAAGCGTGCCTTCTATGTTTGCTTACCAACTGCACCCTCCCCCTTTGAGGTATTTTCCTAAGCTACGTTATGCCTTTTTTTTTTTACATGTTGCAGTAAAAAAAAATTAGCATAGCATGCTTATAAAAATACCTCACTGGGGATGGGCTCAGTTGGCAAACATAGAAGGCGCATGTTATTTGCTTAAAAATATGTAATCCCTCAATGAATGGAGGCTATTACTACTGTTACTATTAGAACTGTAAACAAAACAAAACCAGTTGCCATCGAGTTGACTCCGACTCATAGCAACTCCATGTGTGTCAGAGTAGAACCATGCTCCATAGGGTTTTCAATGACTGATTTTTCAGAAGTAGATCACCAGGCATCTCTGGGTGAACTCGAACCTCCAGCCTTTTGGTTAGCAGCTGAGCACATTAACCGTTTGCACCACACAGAGACTCCAGAACTGTAAGGGGGAGTTAATCGACACACACTAAACTTTGTACTTTGCAAACAGAGAATGCACACCTTCTTTACAGTATCCAGGAACTATATACAAAAATGGATGCCATCTCAAGCCACTAAAAACAGTAAAAGTAAACACAAAAGGCAGAAAGTATCTTGCTCACATCCTTTCGCCACAATGCGATAAAATCAAGACATGAAAAAGGTTTAAATTAAAAGAAAAAGAAAACCCAAACTACTTAGCAATGGAGAAAAACAAAAAAACCAAAGTCATTCTGCTAAATAGATCTTGGACCCAAGATGAGATCAGTAAATGCGCTCTTATTGTGATTAAGAAGCTGTTGGCATTTCTGCCTGAGGTCCCAGGGACTAGAAGCTCCTTAATTGGCTGGTCCTGGCCGCGCATTCCTCACGTGTGTTGTTACGAGTTCAGGACAGGCTGTTGGCTGTTCCTGCAGGCACTAAGAAGTGCGGAAGGATCTGGGGACATATCTATAAATTATATGCATATATATTATTTATATACATATTTGTCTTTTTTT
This sequence comes from Trichechus manatus latirostris, assembly GCF_000243295.1. Taxonomy (NCBI): domain Eukaryota; kingdom Metazoa; phylum Chordata; class Mammalia; order Sirenia; family Trichechidae; genus Trichechus; species Trichechus manatus. The sequence goes on along the minus strand of NW_004443947.1, from coordinate 7,191,633 downwards.
AAGTCTGGGAGTGGAGCCAGGGCTGATGATGCCTTTGACTGTGGCAATGGGCCCTGATTGTGAAATTAATCATAAAGCAGATGGATTCAGGAAGATAGAGGCCTTATAAATGCACATATTAAATGGAACTGGGGATAACTGGGATGCACCAAGCGGAAATGGAGATCAATATTGGCTGTTTGGAATTGAACAGGCCAGGAGGCCAACAAGTAGAATCAGAATTAGAACATCAAGATACTGAATGGAAAAAGTAGGAATAATACAGAAAATGAGGGGAAAAAGAATCCCCAGGCTACGGTGTGTGAAAGGAAAAGGAACAATTCAATTAGAGAAAGATTAATAATTAAGCTGTATTTAAAAGCAAGCTAGCACAGGAGGGGGCTGGAATAAATCGAATGAAGAGTTGAAAGATGGATCGCTCTGAGTTAAAAGATCATAAGTAATGAAGGAGGCGGGACTTGTGTGTACAGTCCTTAGGTTGTTACTCTGACAGAAGACATACAACCGAGGAACATTTCTGGAAATGTCCTTCATGAATCAGTAGACTGAATATGAGGGGGGAAAAGGTAATGAAGGCAGTGATGACAGACGATGGAGATAAGTTTGTAACTCAGGCCCATGTAAGGGCCCTGGAGCAGCCGAGCATTTGTGGGAAGAGAAGGTAAGAGAAGATCATGGACAGAATGAATGGAATTTTGCAAGAATGCTGAAATGGTGGGAAAGAAAAGATTTTTTTTTAAATTTTACTGTGCTTTAGGTAAAAGTTTATAGTGCAAATTAGTTTCTCGTTCAAAAAAAATTTAAATCAAAAAATAAAAAACCAACACAAACTGCTTAGCAATGGAGAAAAATAAAAAACTAAAGTCAAATTGTTTTGTGACATTGGTTGCAAACCCCGCAATGTGTCAGAACTCTCTGCCTTTTCACCCCAGGTTCTCCATGTCCATTTGTCTAGTTTTCCTGTCCCTTCCTGCTTTCTCATCTTCGCTTTTGGGCAGGTGTTGCACATTTAGTTTCGTATGCTTGATTGAACTAAGAAGCATGTCCCTCATGTGTGTTATTGTTTGTGTTACAGACCAGTCTGATCTTCGGCTGAAAGGTGGACTTTGAGAGTGGCTTCAGTTCTGAGTTAGCAGGCTGTCTGGGGGCCATAGTTTCCGGGGTTCCTCTAGTCTCTGTCAGACCAGTAAGTTGTCTTTTCTTGTGCATTGGAATTTTGTTCTAAGTTTTTCTCTCACTTTCTCTGGGAGCCTATACTGTGATCCCTGTCAGAGTTGTCAGTGGTGGTAGCCGCACACCATCTAGTTCTTCTGGGCTCAGGCTGGTAGAGGCTGTGGTTCTTGTGGTCCATTAGTCCTTTGGACAAATATTTTCCTTGTGTCTTTGGTTTTCTTCATTCTCCTTTGCTCCAGATGAGATGGAACCAATAAATGTATCTTAGATGGCTGCTTGCAAGCTTTTAAGACCCCAGATGTTACTCACAAAACTAGGATGGAGAACATTTTCTTTATGAACTATGTTGTGCCAATTGACCTAGATGTTCCCCAGGATCATGGTCTCCAACCCTCAGCCCCAGTAACTCAGTCCCTCAAGATGTTTGGATGTGTCTAGGAAGCTTCCATGACTTTGCCTTGGTCAAGTTGTGCTGACTTCCCCTATACTGTGTGTTGTCTTTCAGTGTCATGGATTGAGTTGTGCTCCCCAAAAATATCTGTCAGCTTGGTTGGGTCATGATTCCCAGTGTTGTATGACTGTGTAATCTGATGTGATTTCCTTATGTGTTGTAAATTCTATCACTGTGATGAGGTTATACTGATGAGGTTGACAAG
>NW_004443947.1:7186140-7187259 GCF_000243295.1 Trichechus manatus latirostris | reverse complement strand
TATCAGTGGCATAGCTTCCAGCATCATATTAGCACACAAGCCAATGCAGTATGACAAATGGGTAGTGCCATATCATATTATTATATTATTCCCTTTTATAATTAATGTATCAGGATAGGGAGCCCTGGTGGCACAGTGGTTAAGAGCTTGTCTGCTAACCAAAAGATCAACAGTTGGAATCCATTTGCTGCTCTTTGAAAACCGTATCAGGCAGTTCTACTCTGTCCTATAGGGTCTCTATGAGTTGGAATCGACTAGACAGCAAGGGGTTTGTGTTGTATATGAGGATAAAGTCTAGAGTGAAGTGTAAGCCGTGGGCAGCAGGAGCCCAGTGGAATGATGACTTCAGTCTTGCTTTAGGAGGCTTTAGGAGGAGGTGACATTTCAGTCAGGCCTTAAAGGATGTGAAGAAGTTCTTTAGGTAGGGAAGGAGTTCTTTAGGTAGGGAAACTTAGCAACCTGGCTGGTTTCCCACATGTTGTTGAGTGAAGAAAGCACATCTGCAGAATTATTTTTATAATGTGACACCATATATGTAAAGGAACTTTCTACAATACATATATAGGTACATACATGCTTGGAAAATGGTTTGGGAGCTGAACATCAAACTCTAGGGAAGGATGAAGGAGGCATCTGGGAGAGGTGTTGACAGAGGCCTTCTGCCTAACATGTAACGTTCAACTTTAAAAAACCAAGAGTAGAGTCGTGTAATACTTGTGTAATTAAAAATTAATCTTTAAAATAGACCAAGGAGGATCTCTATGAACTGGCATGGAGTAGTTTTCAAGATGGATTGTTAAGTGAAAAAAAAGCAAGGTGGAAAAAAGTAACTATAGTATGTGACTTTTTTGTAGAAAAGAAAAAAATGAGTATGTATGTGAATATATATGTTATTTATATATCTATAAATTATATGCATATATATTATTTATATACATATTTGTCTTTTTTAAAAAAATGGAACAATTAAAGCATAAATTAGAAATAATAAAAATGGTTACCTGTGGGAGTAGGTATAAAGAGGGCAAAAAAGATAGGGATGGAAGAAAGAGTCATTGTCTTTTTATAGTTTTGAGTTTTGAGCCATGAAAATGGTTTACCTAATTAAAAAAATTGAAC
>NW_004443947.1:7182779-7184196 GCF_000243295.1 Trichechus manatus latirostris | reverse complement strand
ATACAATATTTGTCCTTTTGTGACTGACTAATTTCACTCAGCATAATATCCTCCAGATTCATCCACGTTGTGAGATGTTTCCCGGATTCATCGTGGTTCTTTATTGTTGTGTAGTATTCCACTGTGTGTATGTACCATAATTTGTTTATCCATCTATCTGTTGATGGGCACCTAGGTTGTTTCCATCTTTTTGCTATTGTGAACGGTGCTGCAATGAACATGGGTGTGCATGTATCTATTCGTGCGACGGCTCTTATTTCTCTAGGATATATTTCAAGGAGTGGGACTGCTGGATCATATGGTACTTCTATTTCTAGCTTTTTAAGGAAGCACCAAGTAGATTTCCAAAGTGGGTTTACCATTTTACCTTCCCACCAGCAGTGCATAAGTGTTGCAGTCTCTCCACAACCTCTCCAACATTTATTATTTTATGTTTTTTGGATTAGTGCTAGTCTTGTTGGGGTGAGATGGTAGTTTTGATTTGCATTTCTCTAATGGCTAATGATTGTGAGGATTTCCTTACGTATCTGTTAGCCACCTGAATGTCTTCTTTGGTGGAGTGTCTGTTCATATCCTTTGCTCATTTTTTAAATTGAGTTATTGATCTTTTCGTTGCTAGGTGTTGCAGTATCTTATAGATTTTAGAGATTAGACCCTTATAGGATATGTTGTAGCCAAAATTTTTTTTCCCAGTCTGTAGGTTCTCTTTTAACTCTTTTAGTGAAGTCTTTGGATGAGCATAAGTGTTTGATTTTTAGGAGCTCCCAATTATCTAGTTTCTCTTCTGGTGTTTGTGCATTATTACTTACGGTTTATATTCTGTTTATGCCGGTATTAGGGCTCCTATTTTTTGTCAATATTTTTTCTTCCATGATCCTTATCATTTCAGATTTTACATTTAGGTCTTTGATCCATCTTCATTTAGTTTTTGTACATGGGTGTGAGGTATGGGTCCGGTTTGATTTTTTTGCAGATGGATATCCAGTGATGCCAGTGCCACTTGTTAAAGAGACTGTCCTTTCCCCATTTAATGGACTTTGGGCCTTTGTCAGATATCAGCTGCTCATAGATGGATGAATCTACTTCTGGACTCTTAATTCTGTTCCATTGATCTATGTATCTGTTGTTGTACCAGTACCGGGCTGTTTTGACTACCATGGCAGTATAATTGGTTCTAAAATCAGGTAGTGTGAGGCCTCTCACTTTATGCTTCTTCAGTAATGGTTTACTTATGCAGGGCCTCTTCCCTTTCCATATAAAGTTGGTGATTTGTTTCTCCATCTCGTTAAAAAATGCCTTTGGAATTTGGGTCGGGATTGCATTGTATCTGTGGATCACTTTGGGTAGAACTGACATTTTCATAACGTTGAGTATTCTTATCCAGGAGCATGGTATGTTTTCCACTTACGTAGATCCC
>NW_004443947.1:7179581-7181263 GCF_000243295.1 Trichechus manatus latirostris | reverse complement strand
GCTGTGTTCCAAAGGTTCTGGTAGGATGTGTTTTCATTCTCATTTGAGTCTATGAATTTCTTTATTCCATCCTTGATTTCTTCTATAATGTAGTAGTTTTTGAGCAAGGTGTTGTTCAGTTTCCATGTATTTGATTTTTTTCCTTGCATTTTCTATTATTGATTTCTACTTTTATGGCTTTATGGTCATAAAAGATGCTTTGTAATATTTCAATGCTTTGGATTTTGTTAAAGCTTTCTTTGTGGCCTAATATGTGGCCTATTCTGGAGAATGTTCTATGTGCATTGGAAAAGAAAGTACACTTGGCTGCTGTTGGGTGGAGTGTTCCGTATATGTGTATGAGATCAAGTTGGTTGATTGTGGCATTTAGATCTTCAGTGTATTTATTGAGCTTCTTTCTGGATGTTCTGTCCTTCGCCGAAAGCGGTGTGTTGAAGTCTCCTACTAGTATTCTGGAGCTGTCTATTTTCAGTGCTGTTGGAGTTTGTTTTATGTATTTGGAGCCCTGTCATTGGGTGAGTATATATTTATTATGATTATGTCCTCCTGGTGTATTGACCCTTTAATCATCATATAGTGTCCTTTGTTATCCTTTGTGTTGAATTTTACTTTAAAGTCTATTTTGTCAGAGATTAATATTGCCACTCCTGCTCTTTTTGGATTGTTGTTTGCTTGACATATATTTTTTTCCATCCTTTGAGTTTTAGTTTGCTTGTGTCTTTGAGTCTAAGATGTGTCTCTTGTAGGCAGCATATAGACAGATTGTGTTATTTTATCCATTCTGCCTGTCTCTGTCTCTTTATGGATGTATTTAATCCATTTACATTCAGTGTAATTATTGATAAGTATGAGTTTAGTGCTGTCATTTTGATTTTTTTGTGGTATTGACAGTTTCTTTGTTCCACTTTATTTTCTGTGCTGAGTTGTTTTTATTTATGTATTTTCTTTTCATCTTTTTTCATTGTTGCTGATTTTGTGTTTGCTCAGTCTTTATATTTTGCTTCTTTTTTATTTTTATAAGTTTCCTTTGTGGTTACCTTAATATTTACCTCTATTTTTCTAAGTTTAAACCAATCTTTTATTTCTTGATATCACCTTAAGTTCCTCTCCATATGAAAGTTCTATGACTACGCTATTTAGTCCCTCTTTTTTTTTTTTTTAATGTTGTCATCTTTTACACGTTGACGTCTCTATTTCCTTATTTTCAGTGTTTTAGCTTTGACTTATTTTTGTGTCTTCCCTATCTGGGTTGATATCTGGTTGTTCTGTCCTGTGTTCTATTCTTGGTTTGTTATCTGAGATTATTGATTCTGTAGCCAGAGGAATCCCTTTAGCATTTCTTGTAACTTTGGTGTTTTTTTTCTTTCTTTTTTTTTTTTTTACAAATTCCCTTAAATTCTGTTTGTCTGGAAATGCCCTAATTTCACCTTCATATTTGAGAGACAGCTTTGCTGGATATATAATTCTTGACTTGACAGTTTTTTTCCTTCAAGGTTTTATATGTCATCCCATTGCCTTTTTGCCTGCATGGTCTCTGCTGAGTAGTCAGAGCTTAGTCTTATTGACTCTGCTTTGTAGATGACTTTTCATTTATCCCTAGATGCTCTTAAAATCTCTCTTTATATTTGGTTTTAGCCAGTTTGATTAGAATATGTCTTGGTGAGATTCGATGAGCTTCTTGG
>NW_004443947.1:7177145-7178732 GCF_000243295.1 Trichechus manatus latirostris | reverse complement strand
ATAGACTGGGCCTGTGAGCTACTTTGGTTATTGGCATCTCTGAAGCTCTCACCTCCTGTTATCAGGTGGTTAGAGCTGCTGCTAGGTGTGTGAGCCTCAGAGTCTGTTTACTTTTCTTGTATGGATTCAGCTCAGGTGTCCAGGTTGTGGGTCACTGAGTGTGTGGTACAGGCTTTCACCTACAGTCCTAGATGGGCAGGGCTACATAGAGGTGATTGCAGCAGGCTCAAGTATTTGGTTGCAGGAGGGGGTTATGTGTTGAGCACGGTAGGGAGCTGACGGCTGCCCCTGTGTGCCTAGGTGGAAGACGTGTCCCTGTCTCCTGGAGCATGTAGGTGGGTGGGTTTTGCAGCCAGGCTTTGGGCACCCAGTGCTGTTGGCTGTAAGGACTGGGAGACACTACTTATTCGTGTACCCCTGTCATGGGTGGCTAGGTGGAATGGGTGAAACCACCAGTCCTCAGACCTCTGATCTGGATGGGTGAGGACACTGCTCAATGGGCAGGGCAGTGTCAAATGTCACAAATCTGCCACTCCTCCTTAACTGTTGCAGTTGAAAATAGGCTTTAGGTATTAACCCTGCTGTACTATGCCAATGAGGGCCTATGCTGTTGAATGGGCCCACATAGGTCTAGGCAGGGATGAAAGACATTCAAAATCCATGGACCCCTTATGCCCGTATCTAGGAAAAGGGGAAGTACCTGCCCTGAGTTCCCGGCTTAAGGGGCGTGGGGATTTTTTAAACCTGTGAGACTGGTTTGGGTGCAGTTATTCCTGAGCTCCCAGCTTAGGGGAGATGGTGGTTTTTGTTTGTTTGTTTGTTCCCTCCCCAAGGCTGAGAGACTGCTTCAGGCACAAAGGGTCCCGCTTTCAGCCTAGGGCGCACAGCAACCACTGAACACTGCCAGATGGGCACCAAAGCAGAGCAGGTAGGGGGCAGGCTAGGGGAAGAGAGGCAATTCTCCGTTAAGGAAGTCCCAGAAGGGAAAGGGTTATTTTGATCCCACATGGTAGGTTAGATGATTGCACTTAACTTATGCAGATCCAACGCCACTTCCCCCTGGTTCTGGAGGCTTGTGCAGACTCTCTACCACTCGGTTTCTCCCAATGTGGTAAAATGCATCCCAAGTGCTACTGCTTGCCTCAGCCTGCGTGCACCAAAACCATCCAGCCTTCAGGGTGCCGGCTAGGTCAGGTCTGGAAATTCTTCACTGCTTCTGAACTGTCTCTCTCTGTGCAGCCCAGTCCAACTCCTCAACTTTGTCTTTGATGTTCAGGACTCCTAGATGGTCATATATAATCGATTCACTTGTTTTCCCAGATCTTTGTTCTAAGAGGGACCACAGGAAGTGTCTGAAGATTCTGCGATCTTGGCCCTGCCTTCCCCCTGAAGTCTTCTTAAAACTGAACCATAGTTTACCTTAACTAGTCAAAAAGATCTGCCTTGGGGATTATGCTCTTTTAAGAACTGTTGTAGAGGAAGAACATCATAAAGTTTAGTAAAGCAAAAAGAAAGTTTTATTCGGCATATAGTCAAAAAGGGCAGAAATGGGAAACGGACAACCATGCTGCCAGAGCCATGTCTGCC
>NW_004443947.1:7157703-7176316 GCF_000243295.1 Trichechus manatus latirostris | reverse complement strand
AATGTACATCAACATTTTAGCCCGAGGCCTTCTTTGCCTTTTAGGTGTATAAGACAATAGAGGATAAATTTTATCATGCCTAATACTATCAGGATATAGACTAAGTATATTACTATTCCTTGTAATAGTGATTTAGCCCATGTACTTATTCCTGATGAACCAACCAAACAAATCTAGTGTTTGTAAGAGTGTTACAGTGTGTAACCAAGTAGCTTGCTGTCTAATTCTATGTATATCTTGTTCCACTTCTCCTGTGTTATTTATCCAAATGTAACAAGAGGTATTAGCTACAGCACAGATAGACTAATAAAAAACTAAGGCTATTTCGTTATCTTATGTCACCTTGGCTTATAAGATCAGAGATCACTGTTGTGCTTCTACCTCATCTGTTAGTTGTCCCATAGTGACTGACAAATTTTCTTAAAGATTTCTCCAATTCAGCTATACCATAGGAATTAAAGCTACCAACAATACCCTGAGTGTTGGACCAGTGAGTTTTCTTCTGACTTTCATTTTACAATGTGTAACAATTTAACATTACCTTTCCAATATTTACTAGCATTGTTACTTTGAATACTTAAAGATAATTCTAAAGTTCTCAGAGCGCATTGTCCACACATTCGTCAGGAATCTAAACAAGAGATTGCCCACATAAATTCACTCTCTGTTGGAAAGAGATCATCTAAATTAGAATAGTTGGATGTATCACACAGAAACATATATCCATAAGGAGCACACAAAGTTTGTCTAGAAGAAACAGAAAATATAGAAAAATTGACATGTGATAACAAAGTTTCCATTAAAGAATTTATGATTAGCAAGATAATACAGGATGGACCTTTCCTTTGGGGGGTCTTCAGTTAGACTGTTTAAAACATACTAAGTGTTCTTCCCAAGGGCAAGCTGCCCCTCCTTGGTTTACCTATTAACAGTCATGGGCCACTTTCTCAGAAGCAGAAGTGGAGCCTAAGACAAAATGGAGTCTGAGCCATGAGGTCGATCTCCTCTGAGATTCTGGTTTCTTTAAGGTACATAATTTTCTGCATCGTAAGAGGGTGACAGTTTGATTACAAACATTAGACCGGTATTTCATACATTGTCTTAAAGACTGATTAAACTGATTACTAATTTACCCTAAACATAACTCTCAGTCTGATCTTTGAAGTTATTTTCCTAAAACAGACTGAATTCTTAAAAAAAAAAAGCACAATGCCCAGAGCAAAATGGTCTTACTGGTTTATCTGGACCATTGTTTGACTCAAAGTGGCCTTGGAACCAGTTTTTTTCTCAAAGCTCGAGGTTCAAAAGGATATACCCAAAGGCAATATCCCGTGTGGGTTGCGTCAACCACCATGAAAGCCAGAAATCTGGATTCCAGGAGAATTACATACTACACTCTCATCATTCTTTCCTTTGGATCATGATCTTGCTATAGAATCTTTTATCAAAAGTGCTCAAAAAATGGTAACTGGGCATCATCTGGTTTCTAAGATCCCAGGCACCATACAGCAAACTAGGAAATAAAATAAAAACACTAACAATTATATTAGGCCAATTGTCTGAAATAACCGATGAAACCATGACCCTAAGGTCTTTGAACCAAGGAAACAAGTCTTATGAGGTGTTTGTGTATACATAAGCAGCATTAGTGACTTTTTTATTGTGCCTCAACAACAACTATATTCTGCAAAACCTCAGATTGAGTATTCGTATAAATACAGCAACATTTATCTATTAAGACACAAACCGTTGTGGGAGAACTAATAGGAAATCTAATGCTATTCTATTTTGTAAAATCATAGCTCAGATTTCAGATACTTCTCTGGTTATGATATTTACAACTTTGCTAAGATTACCAACAGGAACTTTTAATTCAAGAGTTACAATATCTAAACCCATTAGTTAGATAATTTATGAGAAAAGAAAATAGTCTCTTATATCCAGAAAATAGTACCTTAAAATATTAACAATATTTAAAAACCATAGTTTCCTTTCATTTACTCAGTCTTATGTAGTTAATTTCTGTTCCATGTGGTTCTGGATCAGCCACAGTCTGAGAACTCATCAGCTTCTGCATAGGAGTTCTGGAAATTTTATTCAGTCTAGTCACAGTCCTTTCAGCAAGTCCAACATAGTCCATCTTTTTGTTGAGATATTTTGGTCAAACGTTTTCAGCAAATCAGTAAAGTAAAAACTTATCTGCAGATGACAAAACTTAATATGGCCATGATTAATTCATAAACATAGTAATAGTAAAAGACCTGATAGAAATTAATTACAAGCACAACGTAAAGAACAAATAAAATCAGTTAAAAAAACTTTAGACAAAAAATATTCCTAAATGTAACCATTAACTGTATTCAAAGAGCTTCAGATATAATACATAATAATTTTGAGAAAAAATACTATATAGTCAGGATATACCAAGATTATCAAATCTCTAAATACCTAAATAGTAATAAAAAAAAAACTTCATAGGTAAATGATGTGAATTCCCCAACCAAACCATTGGCTTTGATGATGCTAGATTCAAAAAGATAAAGTTGTGACCAAGTTAACAATAAAGAAATAATAATATTATAGGTCACTGTGAAACAATACTTGTTATTTAACCAAAGATCTTAAAGTAAAAACCTTAGCTTTCTTTTTTAAAAACCTTGCGGCTTAGTATTCAGACTCAGGAATCTTATTCTAATGAGAGGCCAAACCTTTGTCTTCCAGGTAGATTACACAAGGAATAAATTAACCCTTTAACTTGGAAATCAAAGAAAATTTTGTTATTTTAACAGCAAGAAACCCAATTCTTTGTTTTATATGCTACTTAATATTAAAACTCCTAAAAATCTTACAAATTAAACAATAAACTTTAGTCAGATAAAACTTGACCAAATCAAATAAATTTTTTTAAACGTTGCCTTTGTTGCATATCTTTTATAGTGCATCCCTTTAAATGACAAAAATGAACACACTCATCAGCACACTTAAATATATATATATATACATATCTTATCTCTTGTGGCATAAAAAATAAAAGTATATAAACTTAAATTATGACAAGTATCTATTAACTCAATTTGACATAAGCCTGTATACCATAAAACATAACTGTTGCTGAAAGAAAAGTCTATTTAAACATTCTAAGATTTCATTCAACTTTTACTACTTCTCCTATTTTTCACAATCTAATTTTAGCCCTTAAAGATTGTATCAACTGGCTTTGGAAATCACAAAGTCTCTGCTCAGTTGACCAATTCGTTGATACAGATATAACCTTAAGTGTCTGGCTAGGGGTGGAAACATTTTTCCAGGCCACTTCAGGTGTGTCTTATTGTGATTTCTATTTTTTTGACTTCTTAGAGCTCCCCTGTAATAGAGAGAACTTGTTTACAGTTCCATAATTGGGATCCACTCAATTTCTGATAACTATAGCAAAGCAGCATTTTTTTTTTATCTTTTGTCTTAAAAGAGTCTCCACCTAGCTGGATAGGGTATTTCAAAAGCTTCCCTGGAGCTACACGACCTTGGAGACCCCGGGCTCGGGAGGCCTGATCATGCCCCACCCTCACTCTCTTGACTCGTGGAATACATTTACATGTGTTTAAATTGATGGAGGCATTTTGAAGGACAAAAGATAGCTAATTTCTTTTTCAGTGTTCTAGAACTGCTACTTTTACTTTAAGACAAAACTCTTTTTTCCTTAAATAAAACACATTTCATATAATATCTAGCTTAAGTTACTTAGAAAGGTTTTGCTTTTAAGACTGACATAGCATAAAACATAAAGATCTTAAGAGTACTTTTCAAATAGACCAATTTATATCAAAGTTTCTCCAAGTAGCTATTAAAAGTCTAAATCATAAGAGAGACAAAAGACACAGTTTTTTCTGAATGAAGAAAGAACTGTGGCTCTATGACTAGCCTTACAAAAAACAGCAATTCTCAGCCGTAGTCACCAACCTAATACAAGACAAACTTAGACACAATGCTCTAGACCAGAGGCAAACTCTTAGAACAAAAGGAGACAGAAAGACCACATAAACTCACCAGACAATACCACACAAAACAAGGATACAGGGATCCTAGTTTCTTAAAGGATATATATAGCAATTTTTGGTAAGATCGACTCAATTCAACGGAAAAAACAGGGACAGAACTACCACTTCTCCCTTAAATATCATAACACAGGTCAGGAGCTGCCACCTCCCCCTGAGAATTTGGCAAAACAGGTCAACAGCTGCCACCTCTCCCTGCAAATCTGGCAAAGCAGAGCACTATTTTCCAGGTTTCCTTTGAGCCACAAAAAGGCCTGAATTTTGCAACTTATAGTGACTCGAAGCTCTTTGAAAATAGAATTACCTCTTTAATGTTTCAAACACCTGAATCCGGATCTAAACTGCAGTTCACTTAAAGCGTTACTAAATGTCCCTCTTAACCAAACGATCAAGCAAAAATCTAAGAAAGAGTCTCCTTAATCAAACAACTGGTTTTTCAAACAAATATGCTGAACAAAGCTTAAGAAAACATAGAAAGAGAACTAAAAAGAATAAGCAAAGGCTCGTTTTCCAAGAGCACTCACCCTGTCAGTGTCGAAGGGACATGGAGTGGGAACACGTGGGTCCAGAAGATAGGACCTCTCTTTGCTAGCTTCTGCTCCACAGTCCAGGTCTCCTCGAGTTCGACTGGATTTGTAGCTTCAGAATTCTTGACAACTACTCCATTAACTGTTGTAGGGGAAGAACATCATAAAGTTTAGTAAAGCAAAAAGAAAGTTTTATTCGGCATATAGTCAAAAAGGGCAGAAATGGGAAACGGACAACCATGCTGCCAGAGCCATGTCTGCCCAAGTCCAAGCAAATATCACAGAACAGACGAAAGTGGGAAAACAGACAAGCATGCTGCCACAGCCATGTCTGCCCAAGTCCAGAGAATATTACAGAATAAGCAAGAATGGGAAAACGGACAAGCGTGCTGCCACAGCCATGTCTGTCCGAGTCCAAAGAACCATTACAGAGTCATCAGTATATATTAACATTGCAAATGGGCAAAGCAATTGAAAGCTTAGCCTTTTCAGATTGGCTAGAAACTGTGATCCTACATTTTGAATTGTCTTTCTTAACAATCATTGGTACAGGTTTCGGTAACAAGGGTCAGGGGGGTCTTCACTGGTCCAACAAATTTCTATTCACTAAATGCTAATAGAAAAAGATAAGAGTGGAAAGTCTTTTGTGTTCTGTTTGATTGGTTTATGTGAAAGGTTCCCTAAAAGATATTTTCCAAGACTATCTTAGCTATTGTCTTTATACCTCAGGGCCCAGTTGATGTGTCCTTGTGAGTCCTTGGGAGCCCAGTTCCAGCTGGGTCACATTCTCTATGCTTAAGGAGAGGGAATAAATGATTCTAATATTATTTCCTAAATCAGAACTATCTATATGGGATCAAACTGACAAGAGCAACTTGAAAGTATTAGATAGGAACCTTAGTGGGAAGTGAGTTTATGTTAATGAGAAAGGAACAACTCAGAAGAAGGGTGAGACTGGTTGCACAATTTGAAGAGTGTAATCAATGTCACTAAATGATACGTGTAGAAATGGTTGAATTGGTGTATGTCTTGCTGGGTATTTTCTCAACAAACCACCACTCATCTGTCAGTTTGTCGTACTGTGGGGGCTTGTGTGTTGCTGGGGTGCTAGAAGCTATGCCACCAGTATTTCAAATACCAGCAGGGTCACTCATGGTGGACAGGTTTCAGTGGAGCTTCCCAACTAAGACAGACTAAAACAAGGACCTGGTAGTCTACTTCTGAAAAAATTGGCCAGTGGAAACCTTATGAATAGCAGCAGAACATTGTCTGATATAGTGCCGGAAGATGAACCCCTCAAGTTGGAAGGCACTCAAAAAATGACTGGGGAAGAGCTGTCTCCTCAAAGTAGAGTTGACTTTAAAGACATGAATGGAGTCAAGCTTTCAGGACCTTTATGTTTGCTGATGTAGCACGACTCAAAATAAGAAGAAATAGCTGCAAACAGCCGTTAATAATTGGAACGTGGAATGTATGAAGTATGAATCTAGGGAAATTGGAAATCATCAAAAATGAAATGGTACACATAAACATCAATATCCTAGGCATTAGTGAGCTGAAATGGACTGGTATTGGCCATTTTGAATTGGATAATCATGTGGTCTACTATGCCAGGAATGACAAGTTGAAGAGGAATGGCGTTGCATTCATTGTCAAAAAACATTTCAGGATCTATCCTGAAGTACAACGCTGTCAGTGATAAGATAATATCCATACGCCTATAAGGAAGACCAGTTAATACGACTATTATTCAAATTTACACACTAACCACTAAGGCCAAAAATGAAGAAATTGAAGATTTTTACCAGCTTCTGCAGTCTGAAATTGATCGAACATGCAATCAGGATGCATTGATAATTATTGGTGATTGGAACACAAAAGTTGGAAACAAAGAAGGATCAGTAGTTGGAAAATATGGCCTTGGTGATAGAAATGATGCTATGGATTGCATGATAGAATTTTGCAAGACCAACGACTTCTTCATTGCAAATACCTTTTTTCACCAACATAAACAGCAACCATACATGTGTACCTTACCAGATGAAATATGCAGGAATCAAATCCACTACATCTGTGGAAAGAGATGATGGAAAAGCTCAATATCATCAGTCCGAACAAGCCCAGGGTCCAACTGTGGAACAGACCATCAGTTGCTCATATGCAAGTTCAAGTTGAAACTGAAGTAAATTAGAAAAAGTCCACAAGAGCCAAAGTATGACTTTGAGTATTTCCCACCTAAATTTAGAGACCATCTCAGGAAAAGATTTGAGGCATTGAACACTAATAACTGAAGACTAGATGAGTTGTGCAAGGACATCATACATGAAGGAAGCAAGAGGTAATTAAAAAGACAGAAAAGAAAGAAAAGACCAAAATGGATGTCAGAAGAGACTCTGAAACTTGCTCTTGAACGTAGAGTAGCTAAAGCAAAAGGAAGAAAGGATGAAGTAAAAGAGTCGAACAGACAATTTCAAGAAACGGCTGGAGAAGATAAAGTAAAGTATTATAATGAAATGTGCAAGGAGCTGGATTAGAAAACCAAAAGGGAAAAACATGCATTTCTCAAGCTGAAAGAACTGAAGAAAAAATTCAATCCTCAAGTCGCTATTTTTAAGGATTCTACCGAGAAAATACTAAATGACACGGGAAGCATCAAAAGAAGATGGAAGGAATATATAGAGTCACTGTACCAAAAAGAACTGGTCGACGTTCAACCATTTCAGAGGTAGCATATGATCAAGAACCGATGGTACTGAAGGAAGAAATCCAAGCTGCACTGAAGTCATTGGCAAAAAACAAGGCTTCAGGAATTGACAAAATACCAATTGAGATGCTTCAATAAAAGAATACAGTGCTGGAGGTGCTTACTCTTCCATGCCAAGAAATTTGGAAGACAGCTACCTGGCCAACCAACTGGAAGATATCCATATTTGTGCACTTTCTTTGGAAAGGTGATCCGACAGAATGCAGAAATTATCAAACAATATCATTAATATCACACACAAGTAAAATTTTGCTGAAAATAATTAAAAAATGGTTGCAGCAGTACATGGACAGGAAACTGCCAGAAATTCAAGTTGGCTTCAGAAGAGGATGTGGAACGAGAGGTATCATTGCTGATGTTAGCTGGATCCTGGCTGAAAGCAGAGAATACCAGAAAGAAGTTTACCTGTATTTCATTGACTATGCAAAGGCATTCAACTGTGTGGATCATAACAAATTATGGATAACATTGCAAAGAATGGAAATTCCAGAACACTTAATTGTGCTCACGAGGAACCTGTACATAGACCAAGAGGCAGTTGTTGGAACAGAACAAGAGGATACTGCATGGTTTAAAGTCAGGAAAAGTGTGTGTCAGGGTTGTATCCTTTTACTATGCCTATTAAATCTGTACGCTGAACAAATAATCCGAGAAGCTGGACTATATGAAGAAGAACAGAGCATCAGGATTGGAGGAAGATTCATTAACAACTTGCGATATGCAGATGACACAACTTTGCTTGCTGAAAGTGAAGAGGACTTGAAGCACTTACTGATGAAGATCAAACACCACAGCCTTCAGTATGGATTACACCTCAACATAAAACAAAAATCCTCACAAGTGGACTAATAAACAAGATCATAATAAACGGAGAAAAGATTGAAGTTGTCAAGGATTTCATTTTACTTGGATCCATAATCAATGTCCATGGAAGCAGCAGTTAAGAAATCAAATGATGTTTTATTGCATTGGGCAAATCTGCTGTAAAAGACCTGTTTCATGTGTTAAAAAGCAAAGATGTCACTTTGAACACTAAGGTATGCCTGACCCACATCATGGTATTTTCAGTTGCCTCAGATGCATGCGAAAGCTACACAATGAATAAGGGAGACCAAAGGAGAACTGATGCCTTTGAATTGTGGTGTTGGCAAAGAATATTGAATATATCATGGACTGCCAAAAGAAAGAACAAATCTGTCTTGGAAGAAATATGACCAGAATGCTCCTTAGAAGCAAGGGTGGCCAGACTATGGCTCACATACTTTGGACGAGTTATCAGGAGGGATCGGTCCCTGGAGAAGGACATCATGCTTGGCAAAATAGAGGGTCAGCGAAAAAGAGGAGGACCCTTAACGAGATGGATTGACACAGTGGCTGCAACAATGGACTCAAACATAGCGATTGTGAGGATGTCACAGGACTGGGCAGCATTTCGTTCTGTTGTACATAGGTTCACTATGAGTTGGAACCAACTTGATGGCACCTAACAACAACAACAACATGCTTGTGGTTTAGAAGCCCTGGTGGTACAGTGGTTAAAGTGCTCAGCTGCTAACTGAGAGGTTGGCAGTTTGAACCCACCAGCTGCTCCAGGGGAGAAAGATGTGGCAGTCTGCTTCCGTAAAGATTACAGCCTTGGGAAACCCTTTGGAGCGGTTCTACTCTGTCCTATAGCATCGCTATGAGTCAGAACTGATTCCATGGCAGTGGGTTTGGTTTATGCCCGTGGTTATAATCTCATTTGAGAATGGGTTGTCTTTGTTATGTTAATGAGGCAGGATTAGTGAAGAGAGTATCTTGAATCATTCTCTTTTTAGATATAAAAGAGATTAAACAATCAAGCTAAGAAGCAGAGATAGGGAAAGAGGGATGCCAAGCCACGTGAAGATCGCTTGGGAGCAGAAGCTCAAAGAGACAAAGACCTTCCTCCAGAGCAGAGAGAAAGCCTTCCCCTAGAGCCAGCACCCTGAATGCAGACTTCTAGCCTCCTAAACTGTGAGAAAATAAATTTCTGTTAAAGCCACTCATTTATCGCATTTCTGTTACAGTGGCACTACATAATGAAGACAGTAGGTTTTCCTGTTGTTGTTGGTAGTGGTATTAGTGTAGGAAATCTGGAACTAAATCATGTGTACTGTAGAATGGAGCTAGTATGCTGATGTTGTTGGAGCCAGAGTTCTCACTATGGGAGAAGGGAGGCAAACATGGAATGAGGAAAGTGCAGAAAAAAACTGTGGTGTTGAATTTGAATTGGAACTATCAGTATAAACTAAAACTAAAGTAAAAGAGCAGTGAGTACACCTACTCCACAGATCTTGGTTTCTAAACGCCATTCTTTGCCAAAAGGAATGGAAGAAATGGCTGATTCTAGGGCCGGGTCTTCTTGAAGGGAGAACTGAACAGGCACCTCAATGCCATCACAGTGTGTTAAGGTGAGTCCACCAGAACACTCTACTGTACCCCATTCTTTTTTTGTTAATAAGTAATATGTGAGGCAACTCTTTGAGACCATGTGAGTATTCTATTCTCCAACACACTTTCACCTATTGGTTTTAGCATCCACTGATGGCTTTTGCTTGAATCAATTATTGCTTGCAAAATGATGATTTTCTAATTCTTTCATTCCTTCTAAATGTATTAGTTGGTTGTTGTTGTCATTGTTATGTGCCGTCAAGCCAGCCCCCTACTCATGGTGACCCCATGCACAAAGGAATTCCATCCCCATGACTGCCATCCCCATGACTGGTTGTGCATCAGACCATTACAATCTATAGGGTTTTCATTAGCTGATTTTTGGAAGTAGATCACCAGACCTTTCTTCTTACTCTATCTTAGGCTGGAAGCTCTGCTAACACCTGTTCAACATGCAAGCGTCCACTGAGAGACAGGCAGTGACTGCACGTGAGGTGTATTGGCCCAGGAACTGAACCCGGGTTTCCCACATGGAAGGCGAGAATTCTACCTCTAAACCACCAATGCCCCCTGCTATTAGTTAGCATTCTACTATAAATGAGAACTTTCTTCTCCCTTCTCTAGTATCATGATAAACTCATGAATTTTTTTGTTCAGTATATTATAATTCATTGCTATCACTATTGTTTTTGATGTTTAAATTGTCCCAAAATTGACCAATGGAAGTCCCTTCAAGCAGGCTCCTGTGATCTTTGGTCCCTCTGACATGCCGGCATCAATCTCTGAGCATCTCCTTTTGCTCCAGGCTCATTTTGCACTTTCCCTAGAATCAGCCATTTCTTTCATTCCTTTTGACAAAGAATGGCATTTAGAAACCAAGATCTGTGGGGTAGGTGTGCTCACTGCTCTTTTAGTTTAGTTTTTTCTGACCAGCTTCATGCAAGAACACTTGACTGTGCCCTGGGCCTCTCACCTCTTTCTTGGGGCTCCTCTGTCGATACTACGGAATGGGACTTCAGAAGTGAAGGGAGAACCCTTGAGCAGTGGAGGATGAAAGCTGACAGATGAATGCTTCCGCCTTCTCCCGCTGGAAGGTCAGTCCTGAGGTGTAGTTCGGATGACCTCTCAGGCGATCCTGCAAGATCAAGCAGCCGGTGGCGGACTGGACTATGCATATTTGCATGGCTCTCCCTCCTTGCCTGCTTCGTTATGCCCTCCCTGATGCCCACCTCACTCCTACTCCCTGCGATCCTCTTGCTATTGTTAGCTGCTGTTGAATCAGCCCCCAACTCATGGTAACCCTTTGCACAATGGAATGAAATGGTGCCCACTCCTGTGCCATCCACATGATCAGTTGTGGATCAGACTGTTGTGATCCATAGCATTTTCACGGCTGATTTTCAGAAGTAGGTCACAGACCTTTCTTCCTAGACTGTCTAGAAGGTCTGTTGAAACCTGTTCTGCATCATAGCAACATGCAAACCTCCACTGACAGGTAGTGGCCGCACATGAGATGCATTGACCTGGAATCGAACCAGGGTCTCCTGCATGGGAGGCAAGAATTCTACCACTGAACCACCACTGCTCACATCTCAATGAAGAGCTTCAGTTATAAGCCTTTGTCCCAGGCTCTGCTTTCTGGGGAATCTAGGCTCAGAAAACATCTGTCGCCTCAGGTAGAGTTGGAAGAACAGAAATGCCAAGGGAAAAAAAAAGTCAATTTTTGGTTTTTTAATTTCCAAGATAGACTTTGGAACCTCAGAGCAGGAACATTAATTTGAGGGAAAAACTTGAGCCTAAAAAGCCAAAGATACTGAATGGTTCAAAGCAGTGGCTCTCAAAGTGTGGTCCCTGGACCAGCAGCACCAGTGTCACCCGGGAACATGTTAGAAATGCAAATTCTCGGGTCCCACCCAAGGTCTACTGAATTTGAACCTCTCGGGGAAGGGCCCAGCAAGCTGATTCTGATGTATGCTGAAGTGTAAGAATATTGACCCAGAGTATAAACCATAGGTTGAGAGGAATATGTGATCAGAGGGATGATCTGGGAAGAGGTAAAGATACCAAGAACTAAGAGGGGGTTAGATGGAGAGAGGAGAGAAAGGCTGCTTAGATAATATTGCTAAGGCAGGCTGCCTGTTTCCCTCCAGGCTATGGCAAAGGAGATCTGAGACACTTCCAGGGTGACCCCGGGGGACACAGCAAGACTCCCAGGGGAGCCCTGCAGGGATTTGGACGCTGGGGCAGCTGACTTGGCAGGACTATAAGATAGGGACCAAGGACAGACACCCCCTCACCATCAAGACTGATTTCTTGGTATCAGGCAAGCTCCCCAGAACTTAGACATGACGTCGGGGAGAAAGGAGCAAGAGACCTTGCGTTAATGAGATTTTTTTTGCCACTGGTGGATTGAAGACTCAAAATGGAGGTTAATTAAATACTGAAAAGTAAAGACAATAACCATATAGCACATCTGAGTTTTGAAGGCTGTGACTAATCTGTCAAATAAAAAAACAAATCCAGACTTTGATAGGTAGAGGCTTTATTCAGAAGGAAAAAGGGGAAAGAGACTATTCCAATAGGAAAGGGGTATTATTGTAACTGGGAGAACACCCTGACCATAAGTTCAGCAAATGTTTCAAAGATTAGGGGAAAAGTGTTTTTCTTTTATAGAGACTGAGAGTAAACAAGACTAGAAAAAATCAGGTGTGGGGAAGTGGGATGAAAGCGTGACGTCATCAGATAGTAAATCAGAGGTTTTACTCTGAGGTCAGCCTATTTGCCAGGCTTAAAGAGGGGTTGTATTTTGACTCAAGGTGAGGGTGGGTCAAAATTCAGGGACTTGGGGGAAGGAGAGACACTTAACAAAAGTTTAGTTAACAAGCATTTTGTTCTGATTGATCAGTGGGGACAAGCAGTTCAGTTACTCATTTATGAGGCAAGGAATGGGGACTTGGAGGGTCTGCATCTAGCCTCATCATAGGTAAACAAGAGGGCATCCCTGAGTCTTATGTAAGTCATGCAGGAAGTGTGGTTCTTTGCAGTAAGTTGCTTTCCTGAACACAAAAAGTGTGAGGATTTCTTTATCCATCACTGTTGTCTAGTATTACAAGGCTCAGGAAAAATTCAACATTATAATCTGCACAACATATTAATAATTGAGAGCTGTACCGAATACCAAGTCACTATTGAGGCAGGTGTGGTTTAACTTATCTGGGGAAGAGGAGTCAGGGAAGGCTTGCTGGAGGAGATGTTGCCTGTGCAGAGCTTGAGAGGATGTATAGGAGTTCCTTAGGCTGAGAGAGGCAGGACAGGGGCAAGCATTCCAAGCAGAGAGATTGGGATAGCATGAACTAAACACAGTCCCTGCCACCTAGATACTCTGGGCTGGGGGAGACCCACAAGGAACTCAAGTGCAGAGCAGACTTTGGCAGTGCTGAACCAGCTGGTACACATGGAAGATAGTAGGAGATTGAGAGAGTCATTCCAGCTGGTTAGCGATTGATGTTCACACTCACACACTCACACATACATACACACAGTTACACATACACACTCACACATACACTCACCCCACACACACTCATGTGCACACACTCACTCACACACAATAACACACTCACATACACTTACTCACAGACGCATACATATACACATACTGGTATAACACAGTCTTTCTGAAACCTAAATCATCCATGTATTCCCGTTATCATTTTTTATCATGGTCCAATATTAGTTGAATTATTATTAACTGAATTATTTTATTGTTTTTACTCAATGAATTCATTTTGAAAGCAAACTTTATATCATGATCTTAATATGAAAATGAGAATCCCTTGGCACTAATAGAATGAAGCCACAAGCATAAATACAATGGAAACAACACAGTAAGGCTAAATTCAAGAAGATACTGAAGAGCATAAAGTGGAAACTGCTCTCTCTAGGAAATTCTAGAAAGATATTAAAAACACACAAAAACCAAATTGAGACTTTCTTGTTACATAATTAGCAGGATTTAAAGAGAAATAAAAAGAGAATAACTTTTTTCATGGTTTGATTCCATGTTATTTAGTGCCACGTCTATGAACTTCCTAAAGTCACCTTAAGTACTACCTTTCCCAGTCCACATTTTGGGAAACTCTAAAAGAACTCTTTCCATTTTGCAGTGGTTAACCTGGGTTTGTTGTACAGTGGTCCTCAGTGCGTCTCTGATCCTGTTTCTCACTTGTACAATGGGTAAGAATCAGACTTGCATGGCAGGGATGGTGAGTTTCAAGTAAAATGTTGCATCTAACCCCTTGTTCTTACCCTGGCTGCACATTGGAATTACCTGTTGTTGTTAACTGCTGTCAAGAAGTCCCTTGACTCATGGCAAGCCCATGCACGACTGGTCCTGTGCCATCCTCATGATGAGTTTTTCAGCAGACCCCTAAAATGAGAGGCATTCAGACTGAGCTAGTGGTAACAGGTTAATCTGCTCTATCTCTGAGGGAGTGGTGAGGGGAGGGGGGCAAACTGTGGCTGTTCTCAGAAAAAAAATGCTTTCATGCAAACTGTCCTTGTCCTTGAAAGATAAGCAGAACCATTTTCACAAAATACTTTGGCAGACTGGCTCCAGGATGTGTGTAGATTAACTGTTATGTGACTTCTGTTTACCGTTTACTTAAATTTTCATGTATAATAGTTTTCCCCAACTTCTGTACTTTGGAGCATTTAGCACTCTCGTTCTATGCTCACCAACTGCAGTCACTTTAATTCTCATTAAAACTCATTCCTTTTTTTTTTTACTCCTAGGAATTTTGTACTTTGACATTACTTGGTGTCAGAAGTGGGATCTGGGGGCGCATTATCTTCAGTGGCCCTGAGGCACCAGGGAACCAGGCTACGGTACCAGCAGAGCCTTTTTTGGTCTCACCACTTCCACAGACCTCTCAGGAGTTGCCCAAGGTAAATAACCTCTTGGATTCGAGCCACTGCTTTCTTGTGTTGAGTCTCTCTGAGTTTTATTTTGAGAATCTGTCCTTTGCTGTATGTTTTACTTTCGTTTTGTCTTAATTGTTACACAGAATCGCAAGAGTCCTATAAGCTGCAATATCAATGCCGGCACAGGTCAAGCTGTTCCCTGTGGCACTTGTTCCCATCAGGATTTTTGTCTTGGCTCTGAGAAACTGAAAGTAGTGCTCCGTTCTAACGTCTTTTGTTGTTTCTGTGTGCACATTAAGGACCCCAAAGGGGGTTAATTGAGCTCAGTGAACCTCAGGTATCTCAAAGGAGATAATGGGTAATGCCAAATCTAAGAATGACTTGGAGTTCCTGTCAGGACCCCTGCTTACTATATGAATGAAGATTTTGTTTTGGTCTCATAAAGTATTCATTTTGTATCCAGTGGCATTTTTGTTCAGTTGACAATTTGGAACAAGCATTTTGTTTTGGTCCTGTGCCAGGGACAGTTTGGAAATTAGTGGCCTCTAGCATTTTGGAAGATCTTTTGAACTTTCTAAGCTAGTCTTTCTGTGCAATAGATTAGAGAAAAGAGATGCCCAAATTAAACAAGCCCAACAAGATTCATATTTTGGTTGGTATATAGAGGTTTCCAAAAGACAGTAAGCTAACAAAATTGCATCCTTTTAGAACACTGTATCTAACTTAACAAATAATTGCAGTATCAAATTCCTGCCTTGCTGGCCTCACTTCCTTTATATCCGGATTTACCCTCCCATCTTCTGAAAATACTCTTTCTGAACTCCTCCTCCCCTTTTTTCCCCCCTAAAGAATCTGCTAGCAAACCTTTGCGTGAAATACCTTTTAAAATCTACTGTAGTGCAGATGAAGATACAGCTCATATCACTTTCACTCCTCAGACACAGTCCGAACTGTGTAGTATTGTAAAAGATTTTCCAAAACTATGTGAGGACTCCTATAAATTTGCAAAAGAATTTAAGATCCTTGTTGAGGCTTACCAGCCTGGGGTCCCTGATTTATACCAACTAGTCCATAAGATAATCGGGCTAAGGGAGGTCCCTCTAATTTGAGAATGAAAGATCTGATTCAAGCCATAATGAAACAAGAAATGGAAGGCTCATGGGACTGGGAAAATTCAGACTCCCATATAATAGCTTTCTGAGTTCCTAGCACTGAGAACACCCAGTGCAAAGCAGGAAAAAAATAAAAGAGTAAAAGGCCCTTCAAGATGGCTTATGCTGTGCGGCCTTGAAGAGACCTTAGAGACTTTCTCTGGAATTCTCTGATAACTGCCTCTGCCAAGATAATCGAGCAGCTCTAATAGCAAGGGGAAAACTATAATAGAAGGGGCTGCCTCTGTGTTACCAGGCAACCAGGCCGGACTTGTGCTGCTTGCATTTGAAATGGTGAAGGTATGGCTCCACAAATGACTGAGAGTTCTGCCAGCTTTTCCCAGATCTTCTGACCTTTGAAAATAATTATAACTGAGGAAATCAAAAGAAACAACCTTGCAGACAAGGCAGCTAAATAAGTTATTTCTCAAATTACTGTTGCCGTTATGATAAGCAAAGAAAGAAATTTCCCAAACTTGCTTCTTGATTACTCTTAATTTTGTAAATTAACCTTAGAAAGACTTTGAAAACATTCTTGATAAAAGAGCCTGGATTTGCAACCCCCCACAGGGATGCTGGTTTGGAGTTCATGTTCAAAAAACACTATAAACTGAATATATTTGAAGTAATTTGGAATTTTGGTAATCACTTTGAGAAAATGAGATTCCATCTTCTCTTTTTCCTCCCATCTTGGGAAAATGAGTTCCCATTTGTGTTGTCTTTTCTTTCATCTGGGAAACTTTTGTTTGATACTCAGGTTTTGTCAAAGGGTCTAATATCCCTCCATCTGAGACACTGGCAAGTTAATAAGTTTCATTTAGAACCTGTTTTTCTGTTGAATTGGGTCAATCTTACCAAGGATTTAAAAAAGTTTTAAGAAACTGAGTTGTTTATGTTGAATAGTATTGTATATAAGCTTTGGATTTTGAGCTGGCCTCACAGATTGGTGAATTTATGTGATTTTTCTGTTTTGTTCTGAGACCTCTCTATGTCTGAGTTTCTGTCTAGTTGAAGGCCATGGCTGGTGTTTTTTATGTGGCTGTCTAAAAATCTCAATTCTTTTCTCTTCCAAGAAAAACTGCTTCTTGCTCTGAGAAACTTTGATATATATTGGTCTATTTGAAAAATGCACTGAAAAAAAGGATAAAGAGTTTATTTTGATAATTATAACAGGGCCTTAAAAAGGGACAAAGTATTCTAAATTTCTTCTCTAAAGGATCCTATAAAGCATGCAAAAGACAAAAGACAAGGTTATGAAAATATAGTAATATCCTACCTCTGGATGGTATTCTTAAATTGTTGTTGTTGGGTGCCGTCCAGTCAGTTCCAACTCATAGTGACCCTATGTACAAAAGTACAAAACACTGCTTGGTCCTGTGCCACCCTCACAATTGTTTCTATACTTGAGTCCATTTTTGAGTACCTTCCAACCAGAGGGGCTCATCTTCTGGCACCATATAAGACAGTGTTCCACTACTATTTATAAGATTTTCACTGGATAAATTTTTCAGAAATGGACCGCCAGGTCTTTCTTCTTAGCCTGTCTTAGTCTGGAAGATCAGCTGAAACCCATCCACCACGGGTGACCCTGCTGGTATTTGAAATACCGGTGGCATAACTTACAGCATACCAGCAACATAAAAGCCACCACAGTACAACAAACTGACAGGCATGTGAGGTATTATTAAATTAGATTATAATATTTCTTCAAAGAACTTACTCTGATTGGTTTAATGATAAATAAGCATTATATAAATTGAATAGTCCTAATATTCCCAGTAATTAATGAAAATGAATTTGTTCTGACAAAAGTTTTTATATTTTGTAGTGTGTCAACTTCGAAGCAGTTTCCAAGATCTTTTTAAGTAACTTACACTAGATTGAATATGTGAAATGTATTTTGTTAAGGGAAAGGATAGTAATTTTGCCCTGAAGTGAAAGAAACTGGCTGTTCTAGAAAGAGAAAGGGAAAAGCATAAAAGGAAAATTTAAGTAAGTATAGAAAGTTAAATAGAAAATTAAGAACAGAGGCAGAGCCAAGATGGCAGAGTAGTCAGATGGCTTCCTATATCCCTCTTACAACAAAGACCTGGAAAAACAAGTGATTTGATTGTATATGAATATCTAGGAGCCCTGAACAAGGCAAAGTTGAGGAGTCAGACTGAGTGGTGGGGGGAGAGGGAGATGGTTCTGAAGAAGCGAGAAGCGCCAGATCAGACTAGGCTCCAGCTCTTCAGCTCCGACTAGCTCCAAGGTATGCGGTGAAGCAGGCAAACAGCTGGCGCACACGTTCTCAGGAGGAAGTTTCCACATCAAGAGAGATCTGGCAGCAGAGATTCTGCTTGGACACTCCGAACCAGTGAAAAGCAACTCCCAAGTGGCTAAAGATAAGTATGCGTGCGACCTTTCGCGAGGATTTAAAAAAAAAAAAGCCCATTTGGGAGAAACCTCTCCCCCTTTTACCTCCTCCCTCCCCGCTCTGCACCAGTCTGAGTCTGCTGGGCTGGAGTAGATCCCCAAAGGCACCTTGACCCATTCTCCTGGCCTTGGAAAGGAAACAAATAAGCTACTGGCTCCCCTAAGCCAGGAACTCAGGGTCGGCACAGCTCCTTTGCTAGCCACAGGCATAAGTGGTCCACAGACTTTGAGTTTCTTACACCCCTGTATAGACTTGTGGGGACCCGTCTCAACAGCGTTAGCCCTCACTACCACAGTACAACAGGGTAAACATCTGAAGTCTAACTTCAACTGTTTCAGCTGTGAAGTGGCAGATTTGTGACCCTC
>NW_004443947.1:7155971-7156967 GCF_000243295.1 Trichechus manatus latirostris | reverse complement strand
GGAAGTTCGCCAAAATGCAGAAATGGCCAAACAACACACAGACAAAGTAGTAGTGGAACTTAAAAAGTTATTCAAGAACATAATGACAAATTTAATAGGCTGCAAGAATCTACAGAGAGACAGCAATCAGAACTCCAGAAGATAAAAAATAAAATTTCAGAATTAGACAACTCAATAGAAAGTCATAGGAGCAGAATTAAGGCAGTAGAAGTTAGAATTAGTGACACTGAAGATAAAGCACTTGACACCAACCTATTTGATGAAAAATCAGATAAAAGAATTAAAATGAATGAAGAAACTCTAAGAGTTACGTGGGCCTCTATCAAGAGAAATAACCCACTAGTGATTGGAGTACCAGAACAGGGAGGGATAACAGACAATACAGAAAGAATTGTTGAAGATTTGTTGACAGAAAACTTCCCTGATATCATGAAAGCTGAGAAGATATCTATCCAAGATGCTCATTGAACGCCACATAAGGTAGATCCCAAAAGAAAGTCACCAAGACATATTATAATCAAACTTACCAAAACCAAAGATAAAGAGCGGCTAGGGATAAAAGAAAAGTCATCTACAAAGAAGTGTCAATAAGAATAAGCTCAGACTACTCAGCAGAAACCATGCAGTCAAGAAGGCAATGGGATGATATATATAAAGCCTTGAAGGAAAACAACTACCAGCCCAGAATTATGTATCCAGCAAAACTGTCTCTCAAATATGATGGCAAAATTAGGATATTTCCAGATAAACAGAAGTTTAGGAAATTTGCAAAAACCAAACCAAAATTACAAGAAATACTAAAGGGAGTCCTATGGTTAGATAATCAATAACCTCAGATAACAATGCAAGACTAGAACACAGGACAGAGCAACCAGATATTGACTCAGATAGGGAAGTCAAAAATACATCAAAGCTAAAACATTGAAAATAGAGAAACAGAGATATCAATATGTAAGAGAGGACAACATTAAAACAAAAAAAGGGACTTAAAAAATG
>NW_004443947.1:7147959-7149809 GCF_000243295.1 Trichechus manatus latirostris | reverse complement strand
AATGCTTTCATGCAAACTGCCCTTTTTCACAAAATATTTGCATAGACTGGCTCTAGGATGTCTGTAGATTAACAATTATGTGACCTGTGGTTACTATTTCCTTAAATTTTCGTGTATAAGTGGTTTTCCTCAACTCCTGTACTTTGGAGCATTTAGCACTCTTGCTCTATGCTCACCAACTGTGGTTACTTTAATCCTCAAAAAAATTCATCCTTTTTTAAAAACTCTTGAGTAGAAATTTTGTATTTTGACAGGTTGCAGATCAGACCGTTCTGACCCATAGGGTTTGCATTGGCTGTTTTTTGGAAGTAGATTGGGAGCCCTTTCTTCTTTGTCTGGAAGCTCTGCTGAAACCTGTTCAGCATCATAGCATGCAAGCCTCTACCAACAGATGGGTGGTGGCTACACATGAAGTACACTGGCTGGGAATCAACCCAAGTGTCTCAGATGGAAGGACAAAATTCTACCACTGAACCATCACTGCCTCCTTAAAATCACCTGGGGAGCTTTAAAAATGCCAGCTTCCTGGAACCCAGCCTTGGATTCTCATTCATTGGTCTTAGGTAGAGCCTGGGCATTGGGATTTTTAAAAGTTCTGGTGATTCGATGTGCAGTCAACATTGACAACCACTGCTCTAAGGTAGCTAACGATTAGAACCTGCAACCTGGTTCTTTTTAACCTCAGGGAAGAGAGGGTGAGTATATTACGCTTCTCATTGGTCTATGCAAGTCTCCTCTCCTTCCCTTCCGGAATTCCTCTCTTCCTCACTCCTTTTCTTCCACCCACCTCCATTCTCCCTTCCTCGCTCCTTTTCTTCCACCTACCTCCATTCTCCTCCCCCTCAGGAAATCATTCTAACCGGTTAATGTGGCTGCTTCTGTTTGTAAGAACTCCATTAAAATGTGTAGTGCTGTTTTGTATCAAGGATTTGTAATTTACAAAAATGGTATGTAAGCTGAGACTTTCAGTCTGTTTCTTACTCTTTTCACCCAGCAGTCTGTTTTTAAGATCGATCCAGGCTGTTTTGGGTACATCTTTGGTTACAATTTAGTGACAATTTCCCAGCCACTTCTGCTGTGAGGGACACTGGGATTATGTCCAACTCCACACTGCCACCAGTGATGTTGTCATGAATATTCTAGTGCATACTCATAAGAATGTCTCTGGGGTGTGTACCCAGGAGTGGATTGCTTGGGCGTAGGGTATAAATGTATTTAATTTAACTAAATTGTCAGATTGCTTTCCAAAATGGCTGTCTACAACTGATATTCCTTACCTTTTTTTTTTAACTTGTAAATTTATGATATGCAGGATTTCAAAGTTGTATCAGTGACATCCCATTTAGTTAGACATTTAACGAATTGCTTTCATTGTCAAGAATGAAGTGATAAGAAACCAGGTCTATTCTGACCTCTGATCACTGAATACACAGGGCATGTGTGTATGCCTGAACTCGTTCTGGATGTCAGCTTGGGAAGGGCCTGCAATAAAGGTGTCAGCCATTGGTCCCATGGCGACCTCACGTGTGTCAAAGTAAAAAGTATGCCCCATAAGGTTTCCAGTGGCTGATTTTTCAGAAGTAGATCTCAGGCCTTTCTTCTGAGGCGTCTCTGGGTGGACTTGAATCTCCAACCTTCGGTTAGCAGCTAAGCACGTTCACCATTTATACCACCCAGGGACTCCACGTACAGATTCAGTAGATACACTGCTGTTCTGGGAGGGTGTGGGCCTGCAGTGTCTGGTGAACCTAGGGTGCGGGCGGGGCTGGCAGAGGGAAGGAGTGCGGCTACAGGGCTTAGCTGACTGGACTTTAGGAGTGAGCCTCAAAGCCTCTGCCCTCAGACACAGC
>NW_004443947.1:7141837-7145280 GCF_000243295.1 Trichechus manatus latirostris | reverse complement strand
CTGGTGCAAATGCTGGAAGTTCCAGTCCACCTAGAAACTGCTCAGAAGAATGGAAATCTACTTCTGAAAAATCAACCATTGAAAACCTCACGAAACACAGTGCTACTCTGACACACATGGAGTTGCCATGAGTTGAAATTGACACGACAGGAACTGGTTGGTTCATCCGTTGGTTACATATATACATACCCATAGTTTATATATACTGTATGTGTATATACGGAGCCTCTAGGTGGCACAAATGGTTAAGTGCTTGACTGCTATATATAATGTATAATTTCTTTTCACATGAAAAAAGGTGATCTCGTCAAGCTGTTCAAGGCTTTGTTTCTTTTCACTTTCTATGTCAATACTTGTGATAATTCCTCATTGTTTTTAAAGGCCTCATAGTAATTCACTGGTTGTATCATATTTTACCTAACCAGTTCCTTATTGACGGACATTTATGTGGTTCCTAATCTTTTGTATAACAAACAGTGATGCCTGAATAGCCTATTCATATAGCGTTTCCTATACGTGCATTTTTTTACATCTTATTTTTTAAATTAGGCTGTGGTAAAATTGACTTGGATGTGTGTGTGTGCGTGTGTATGTACCGTTCTATGAATTTTAACACACATGTAGATTTGTGTAACCACTACTGCAATCAAGACACAGAGCTGTTTCATCACCCCCCAAAAACTCCCTTATGCTGCTGCCCCTTTATAGTTGTACCCTCCTCGCGCCCTTGTTGTTGTTAGGTGCTGTTGAGTCTATTTTGATTCATAGTGACCCCATGTGACAGAGTAGAATTGCCCCATAGCGTTTTCTAGGCTGTAATCTTTATAGGAGTAGATTGCCGGGTCTTTCCCCTGCAGAGCCGCTGGGTGGGTTTGAACTGCCAACCCACCCTTAACCCCTGACAAGTCTTCATCCGTATAGTTTTGCCTTTTTCAGAATGTCATATAAATGGAACCATACTGTACGTAACCTTTTGATATCAACTTAATTAATGCCTTTGAGATTTATCCACACTGTTGTGTATATAAATAGTTCATTCCTTTTTATTGCTGAGTTGTATTTCATAGTATGGATGTACCACAGTTTGTTTATCCACTCACCCATTGAATGACACTTGAGTTGTTTTCATTTTTTTGATAATTGTGAATAGAGCTGCTATAAATATTGGTATATAAGCTTTTGTGTGAATATGAGTTTTCATTTCCCTAGGAGTAAGATTGTTGGGTCTTATAGCAAGTGTATGTTTATACAAACTGCCAGACTGTTTTCCAGAGTGGGTGTACCATTTTGCATTTCCACCATTAATGTATGAGAGTTCCCATTGCTTCTTACCTGCACTTGGTACTTTTTCAGTAATTTTAAATTTTAGCCATTCTAGGTATGCAGTAACATCTCACTGTGGTTTCATTTTGCATTTCCCTGATGTTAATAAAGAGTCCCTGGGTGATGCAAACAGGTAATGCCCTCAGCTGCTAACCTCAAAGTTGGAGGTTTGAGTACCTCCAACCCAGAAGCCCTTCGGAAGACAGACCTGGTGATCTATTTCAGAAAATCAGCCATTGAAAACCCTGTGGAGCACAGTTCTACTGTGATACGTGCGGGGTCGCCATGAGTCCGAATCAACTCAGCGGCAGTTGGTTTGGTTTTTTTGCTTTAAAACGATTAGTGGTTAATGATGTTGTACATCTTTTAATGTGCTTATTTGCCATTTGTATATTCTCTTTGGTGAAGTGTCTGTTCAAAGTCTGGGCAATTTTAATTTTGAAATATATGGTCAAATCGCACTCTATAAAAGGTGACTTTTCTGTCGATAACATTTGGATATCTCTTTATGTTCAAAGTAAGGTATTTGTTCTACACATTTGTGCAGACTGGCAAGACAATGTAATGACTGAGCCCACATGCAATTTCTGGGTTACCTGGCGTGATGGTTAAGGCTGTGTGTCAGCTTGGCTGGGCCATGATTCTCAGTGGTTTGGCAGTTATGATGTAGTTCGGCAGTCATATAATGATGTAATCACTTCCATGATGAGATCTGATATAATGTGATCACCTCCATGATGGGATCTGCTGTGAATAGCTGATGAGTGGAAAGGGAGTTTCTTCGGGAGTGTGGCCTGCATCCAATATAGGTGGACTTTCTGACAAGGTTCACTGGCTTTTTGCTCGCTCTAGGTCTTGCAGCTGGCTCCTCTTCATCTCACCTCTGATTCGTGGGACCTGAGCTAGCAGCTTGCCTGCCAATCTTGGGATTTGTCATCCTCCATGGTCTGGATCTTGGGTTTGCCAGCCCCTGTAGCTACATGAGTCAGGAGAAGCCTCCAGCATGACCCATGGATTTGGGATTTTCCAGCCTTTGCAACCGTGTGAGCCATTTTCTTGATCTCTCTCTATGTGTGTGTGTGTGTATATATATATACGTATACACACACACACACATATATACACATATATATACATACACACACACACATATATATATAGATGCTTCACTGGTTTTGCTTGTCCAGAGAACTCAGCCTAAGACATCCGGCAACAAATCGGTTAGGTCTAGCAGACTCCTCTGCCTCCCAGCAGTAAGAGCTGTGTACAAGTCCAGCCTGCCCCAGAGTCACGGGGGGTTTTCACTTGCTTGTTCCCTTTTTGTTTTTTTTTTTTCCCTAACAAGTATCGTTAGTCTATTCCCCCAGAGGTCCTGTATCAGTTTATAAGGAGGGTAGACCAGATCACCTGCCTTCTTACCTCATGAATATTCCCCACCCCCAAATCAGGGGAGAAATGGATCACAATCCAGCTGCTTTCTCTCCTTTTTCCCCAAGAGATCTGCTAGAGGACTTCTGGGAAATATTAATTTGCTCTTAAATATGAGACATCGGGAAAGAAGATCTCTTTCTACTTGCAGATGTTGCGGTATCTGGATGTGAGACCTGGAACTACTGCAGCCATTTTGCAACCATGAAGGGCTAGAGGCAGAGTGCAGAGATGGAAGAACCTATGTCTCTGATCCTGGAATCGGGCCTAGCTCTGGACTTCCAGTTATATGTGGTGATCAGTTTCCTTGTTATTCAAGCCAATTTAAATCTGATCTTCTCTTACTTGCAGCCTGATGATAAAGCACCTCTCAGCTGGCTGGATTTAGGACAGGCAGCACTTCCTCCAGTGATGCAAAAAACAAAACAAAACAAAACACCAACAATAGCAAACAGCAACAAACAAAAAAACCCAGAGATAGTTCGGTGCAGGAAAAGAGTTTTTTTTTTTAATTTTTTTTTTTTAATTGTACTTCAGGTGAAGGCTTACAGAACAAATAGTTTCCCATGAAACAGAAGTACACATGTTGTTTTATAACAGTGGTTAACAACCCCACAACATATCAACCCCTCTAACTTCTCAACCTCTTGTTTTGTTTGGTGAAAATACACATAGCCAAAGATACACCATTT
>NW_004443947.1:7134747-7140555 GCF_000243295.1 Trichechus manatus latirostris | reverse complement strand
CAATGGCCACACAAAGCTCACAGACTGTGCTTACAGTTAAGTGGTTTATTAAGGAAGCAACAGGGTACAACTCGGGATCAGGATCAACAGGCTACAACTCATTTTATTAAGGAACAGGGTACAACTCGGGATCAGGATCAGGATCAGGAAGCCTCTAGGCAAAGTCTCCCCTCTTCAGTGCAGGACAGCTCTCTCAGCTCCTCTCAGCTGTGCAGGCCTCTTCTCAGCCCACTAAGGACAGGCTTCTCTCGGCCCTCTGAGGACAGGCTCTTCTTGACCCCATCAAGACAGGCTCCTGTTGGCCCTGCTGTTTGCCACTACCGTTTCTGCCGCAGGGCCCCTTCTGGGCCTGTAACCATCTTCAGTGTTACAGCCCTTGATTCCTGTTTCAGCTCTTTTAAGAGGTTCTTTGCCCCCAGCCCGCACCTCTTCCTGCTACTTCTTTTCCTACTTCTTTCTCTCTGAAAAACCTCTGTGGAGTTGGCTGCTTATATACACAATTCCTTGTCAATTTCAAGGCATTTGGCCCCTCCCAGAAGGGCCCACAAACTGACAAATCCCTTCTGAGTAGGCCACAGACATTTCATTTGCATGGTAGGCTACAGTCACCTCATTTGCGTAATCTATTGACCAATCCCTGCAAGGTGCATACCAATTACAGGGCAGGCTGCAGCTGAGGACCAGACAAAAACTATCAAAACCAAGTTGTTTACAGTTTACCCAAGAAATGTCAATCTACCTGGACAAAAGTAACAAACCCTGTGGAATAGAAAACTAGGGCAAACGTAACTGCTCGGGGCTTAGTGGAGAAAATTCTCAAGCTATTTTTCCAAAGATCCAAGGCAAAAAGCCACATAAAGGAACTCATTTCATCACAGCATGGAAGGCAAGAATTCTTCCACTGAACCAGCACGGCCCCCTATTAAATTGTAAGAGAGAATTTATTGATTAAAATAATTAAAAATCCAGTCTAATGTCTAACTTCAGGAGAGGCTGGTTCCAGGTCCTCAAAAAGTATTATTAGAAACCTATCTGGCTGCTGATTTCTTTTTCTCCCTGTCTTGGCTTTGAGTGGCTGTCATCTCCAGTAGGGCTCCTTGGCCAGAGCAGCTCTGGGCTAAGCAACACTAGTGGGCAAGGGCAGACCCAGGTTTCCTGAGGCCTGAAGCTCATACAATTGTGGGAGCCTGCTTTAAGAAAAATAGTACAAAAGTAAGTGTGAAAACAGGTTTTTATTTAGAATAAGAATAGAAATCACAACAGAGGCACCTAGAAAGAAAGGCCCACCAATCTTCTTTCGAACGGTCACAGCCATTGAGATCCCTATGGAGCACAGTTGTATTTTGACACACATGGGATCGCCATGAGTTGGAGTTGACTTGACACATCAACTGGAGGAGAAGGAGTTTGGGATACAGCCAGTGGGAACAGAAGGGAAGAGACTGAAGCCACAGGACTTGTTCAGCATCTCATCTGCAGTCCCTCCATGTAATGGGAGATCTACTGACACCTTCTGAAATGAACTCAAGTAGGATTATCAGGGCTCAGTAAGTGCTTGGCCGTTGGGGTGAGGGAGCAAGAGAGTCAAGAATGACACGCTGAGGCCTTGGATCCTGTTAGTTCAGCTTTAGAATGGGAGTAAGTGGACACGTGCTCTGAGATGGTTGAAAGACAAAGCAAGCCTACATCAGGGAGGCTATATGCACAGACCCCGGCCCCAGACTGCCTGGGTTCAGATCCCAGCTCAGCTGCTTACTGGCTATGTGAACTAGGTGGGTTACTTATCCTCCCTGTGCCCCATTTACAAGTTGGGAATACTACTAGTACTTACTACACAGGGTTATTATAAGGATTACATGAGTCAGAATGGGTAATACCCTCAGAACAGCATGTGGCGCATAGTGAGCACTTGTTAAGTATTGGTCGCTCTTATCATGAGGTCATTGGTGGTTCTGTGGTAGAATTCTCGTCTTCCATGAGGGAGACCCAGGTTCAGTTCCCAACCAATTCACCTCATGTGCAGCCACCACCAGTCTGTCAGTGGAGGCTTGTGTGTTGTTGTGATGCTGAGCAGGTTTCAGTGGAGCTTCCAAACTAAGATGGACTAGGAAGAAAGGCCTGGCCATCTACCCGCCAACGAAAACCCTATGGATCTCAGTGTTCCAATTCACAACCAATCATGGGAATGGAGCCGGACTGGCCCATTGTGGTGAGCCCCTGCTGTATACTTCATGTTAGAGAAATATCATCTGGTGGCAGTGCAGAGCTTGAATTGGGGGCTGACTTGATGGCATTGAATAATCACAACAACAGCTCTTATCATAAAAGAGCCACGCTTCCTGAGATACAGACGATGCTCAGTAAATGTTGTTACTGTCATCCTTTTCCTCCGTCCTTCCCCAGCTGGCAAATTGGGCCTGAT
Source organism: Trichechus manatus latirostris (assembly GCF_000243295.1). NCBI lineage: Eukaryota > Metazoa > Chordata > Mammalia > Sirenia > Trichechidae > Trichechus > Trichechus manatus. Next base: position 7,138,133 of record NW_004443947.1, on the reverse strand, counting down.
CTCTGGAACTGTTGGGTCTAGGTTTGATCCTAGTTCTGCTACTTAATGACTGAGTAACCTTGGTCAGGGTGCCAAACCTCTCACAGCCTCGGTTTTCTCTTCTGTAGAATGAGGCCTCATGGGGGTGATTGTGAGGATTAAATGAAGTGGCATATGGAAAGAGCCTGGCACATAGTAGGTGTTCATTAAACAGTTGCATTTAGTAGCTATTATGCCACCTTGGGGCTGTGGTCCCGCTTAGCTCTTTAATCACACATCTTAAATTCCTGACTCCCGCCAGAGGGGGGCAATCACTGCTTTCTTATTCCCCATGTGCTCTGGGCGAACCTCTCCAGCAGCCAGTGGACTCGCCACCAGAGGGCTTTGTCACCTCTCTTAAAAGCATCCTCAGGTGGATAGACAGACAGACTGTGAGACGAGCCCTCAGATGAAAGGCAAACCCCGCACGTTCTAATTTGCTTTTCAATCAGTGGTGGCTTCCTCATCTGAAAATGAGAGGTCAGATGGCTGATCTCTCTGAGCTCTGCATGGCTGGGACCACCATCTCCATTCCAGGCAGCCTGCCGGGGACTCAATATTCTAGACAGAACGTGTTCCCTGACGCACCGGTGAGCCCCTGCTGTATACTCCATATTTGAGGAACGTCATCTGGTGGCAGTGCAAGGCTTGAAGACACTATGGCTGCCGTAGTAAAGGATGCAAACCCTGCCCATTCATCTGTCTTCCTGCTCGTCGAGCCCCCACAGATGTGGAAGGTGCAGGGAGTGATTCAGCTCCAGCTGAATTAAGACAATTTTCACTCATTCACAATTTACGATGGTTTCACACAGGGGCCTGGATTGATGTTTCATGTTACTCCATAAGCCTTGCTTCTGTGAGAGGGAGAAGACACGGGTGGGGGGAGAAATATTACTTCAGTGAGTCACAATGCTAAGAGCCAGAGCAGGGGAGTGACTTACCCAAGGTCACACAGCCAGGAAGGGGCAAGCTGGTTTTGAACCTAGGCTGTTGGACTCCCAGGAATCATAATGCACCCCCTTTTCAGCCCCCACTCTGACCCAGTCCCCAGTGCCTGTGATGGGGCCTCTGGGAGACACAGAGAACAAAACACAGATGCTCACTAGAGCTGCCAGCTTTGCTGTGTAGATAGGACATACTTACTACTATTAGTATTTGTTACCACCCACTGAGACCCTGCTCCTAAGAGAAAGAGAAAAAAATAACTACAGGGAGAATGGAAAGAAGAGCTACAAGGAGGATGGAAGAAGAGGAGCAGGGTTCTTCTTTTCCCCCTAAACTGATGATTGAAAGAAAATGGTTTTTCTTCAATTTATATTTCAGTTTGGCCTTCTTAAGACTGTTCTTTTCTAGTTGGTTAAAAAATAAATATATCTTTCTATGAACATTTGCACAGATTTGTGGTTGTCTTCTAATATTTTTCCTAATGATTGGTGTTGTGGACAGAGTCTGGGCTCTGGAGTCCTATGTTTGAATTCTGACTCTGTTGCCTAAAGAACTGTGTGACCTTGGAGAAGTTACTTAACCTCTCTGAGTTTCATCTTCTTCATCTATCAAACAGGCAAATTAGAGTATCTTTCACACAAGGTTCTTTGGAGAGCCCTTTAAATACACTTTTTAGTTATGAAGGAGTCCCTGGGTGACGCAAACTGTTAATGCGCTCCATTGTTAAATGAAAGGTTGGAGATTCAAGTCTACCCAGAGGTATCTCAGAAGAAAGACCTGGCAATCTACTTTAGAAAAATCAGCCATTTAAAACCCAATGGAACACAGTTCTACTCCAACACACATGGGGTCGCCATGATTCAGAATCAACTCAATGGCAACTATCTTTTTGTTTTTGTTATGAAAAATTTCAAAGCACAAACAAACACAGAGAGTAGTGCAAGGAAGTCCCATGCACTCATCTTACAGCTACAATAGTCTTCAGTTTCTTCTTCTTTTTTTGCAAGATGCAAGGTCAATTTACTTAGCCCCGCATAAGACACATAAATATATAAGTGAATGAATTAATATATATGTATGTGTGTATATATATATGTGTATGTGTGTGTGTGTGTGTGTGTGTAACTTTGGTGTACAATGAGATCACTCCAAATCCTTGTTAAACACAGATCCTGAATGGCTTCTCCCTTCTCAGTCAGTCTAGTCTTCAGCTTCTAATCACTCTTGTTTCATCCGTTCTTTCATTCATGTCAGCCCCTTCCTACTGGATTATTTTGAAGCAAATCTCTGTCATCATTTTATTTGTAAACATTGCAATATGGGTTTCTGAAAGATAAGTACCCTCTTTTTAAAATCTTATTATGGTAAAATCTATATAACAAAATTTGCTATTTTAACTGTTTTAAAAACAGCATAATTCTGTGGCATTTATTACATTCACTGTCTTATGCAAACATTAACCCATTGCCGTCAAGTCAATTCTGACTCATAGCAACCCTGTAGGACAGAGTAGAACTGATGCATAGGATTTCCCAGGCCGTAATCTTTATAGAAACAGACTGCCACATGTTTCTCTTGTGAAAGAGCTAATGGGTTTGAACTGACAATATTTCCATTAGCAGCCGAGCACCTAACCACTGCATCACTAGGGCTCCTTTGTGCAACCATTACCTCTATCCATTTGCAAAACTTTTTATCGGCCCTAACAGATACTCCATATGCATTAAACAATAATACCTCATTTTCCTCTCTCCTCAGCCCCTAGTAACCTCCAATCTACTTTCTGTCTCTATGCATTTACCTAATCTGGATATTTCACATAAATGGGATCATACACTATGTGTTCTTTTCTGTCTGGCTTATTTCACTTAGCATAATGTTTTCAAGGTTCATCCATGTTTTAGCATACATCAGTACTTCATACTTTTTTTTGTCTGAATAATATTCTGTTGTATGGATAAACCACATTTTGTTTATTCATTCATTTGTTGATGGACATGGTGGGTTGTTTCCACCTTTTGGCTACTGTGAATAATGCTGCAATGAACATTGGTATATATGCATCTGTTTGAGTCCCTACTTTCAACTCTTTTGTGCATATACCTAGGAGTAGAACTGCTGGTGTGTAGGGGTTTTTAAAAATAAGGTGCCTAGTATATCTGAAATGGTTGGTGGAGGGTTGAGCCTGACTCCATTTTGTAACTTCTGCTTTTGCCCTAGCAGCAGTTAACTTTTGTTGCACTAGGAACAGTTAACCTAATCATGCAACCAAGGGAATGTTTTTCTCCATAGCTAGGCTATGGAATGTCAAAAATACATCATGTGAAGCCAAGAGAAAGGAGCATATCAAAACCCTTTGTATAAGATGTTCTCAAAAAACTTTCTCCTTGGACTTCCGGCAAGATGGCGCTCTAGGCAGAAAC
>NW_004443947.1:7113790-7123768 GCF_000243295.1 Trichechus manatus latirostris | reverse complement strand
ACTGCAACAGCTACAGACCCAACCAAGGGAGAAATTCCCATTTCAGAAAAGAGGGCCTAGAAATAGCAATAAGCCTGGGACTTATGCTTGCTTTTATTACAAGAAACCCGGATTTTTTTTTTTTAAAAAAGATTGTTTTAAATTAGAAAACAAATCTAATTAATATACCAAGCAACCAGACATCTCCTAAACTAGCATGAAGGGGATCCAGGGAATATACAGGGGCTTTTCCTATGATAGCACTAAATTCTCAGGGAGAAACTACTATTCAAATAATGGGGGAACCATGTAAGTTTTTAATTGACACGGGTGTTACCTTATCTGCTTTAAACCCCACAAGTTTACAAATGCCCTTGCCTCAGAGTAATAAAACATCAAAAATAGTGGGAGTTACTAACCAAGAGCAAATTTTAGTGCATTCTCAACCTGTTACTGTTTATTTAGGACCTACTGAAGATATACATCCATTTTTACTCAGTTTAGATAATCCAGTGAATTTATTAGGAAGAGATCTTTTATCCAAATGGAATTATCAAATAACATTTTCAAAAACGAGAGATGCTTTTGGACTTGCCTGAAACCAGTCAACAGATAGGACTTACAGTAGAGAATACTGTAAATGAAGAAGTCCATTGTTATTTGTAAACATAAGAAAATCACTCCTTTACGTTACCCAATTTTGCAGAAGACCTTTTAACCATACCTGTAAGTTTATGGGCCACCACGTCTACTGACATTGGCCAAGTATTATCAGAAGAACCAATTAAAATTCAGGTAGATACCTCCAAACCCTTACCTAAAATTTCTTAATACCCATTAAAATGAGAAGCTAAAGAAGGACTTGCTCCTATCCTTCAAGATTTTCTTGCTTAAGGTTTGATTATTCCTTGCACCAGTTCATGCAATACTCTGGTCTTCCCTGTTAAGAAACCTGGCAATTGAGGATGGAAATTTGTATAGGACTTACGTGCCATTAACTGTATAGTGACTCCGAGGTTCCTCGTAGTTCCCAGTTCTCATTTATTGTTTTTCTAATGTGCCCCCTGAAATGACCCACTTTATGGTGGTTGATTTATGCAGTGATTTTTCGGAGTGATTATGGAGAGATTTTTCAGCATCTCTGTGCATCCAAACAGTCAATATTTATTTGCTTTCACCTGGGGGGGACCAACAATATACATGGACTGTGATGCCTCAAGACTTCACAGAATCTCCCATCTATTTTTCTCAGATTTTACATGCTGATTTACAACTTTTAACGTCTACCCAAGGATCCACCTTATAATATGTGGACAATTTACTGGTCCATTCTAACTCTCAACACGCATGTCTTACAGATAACCAAAAAAACCTGTTGCCATTGAGTCAATTCTGACTCATAGCAACCCTATAGGACAGAGTAGAACTGCCCCATTGGGTTTCCAAGGAGCAGCTGGTAGATTCGAACTGCTGACCTTTTGGTTGGCAGCTGAGCTCTAAACCATAGCACCACCACGGCTCCTGTCTTACGGATACCAAACTGATCCAAACCCATTGCCGTCGAGTCAATTCTGACTCATAGTGACCCTACAGGACAGAGTAGAACTGCCCCATAGGGTTTCCAAAGAGCGGCTGTTGAATTTGGTTAGCAGTTGAGCTTTTAACCACTGTGCCACCAGGGCCCCAACAGTATCCTGTTGTTACAACATTTGGTCACAGGAAGGCACGAAGCCTCCTAGGAAAAATTAAAATTAGCCCAACCTTCTGTGAAATATATAGGACATATAATTTCAGCGAAGAGGATCACTATAGACCTCAAAAGACTATGAACTATCTTTGCTTATCCTCTCCCCACCACTGTATATATTCAGAGGATTTTTAGGACTCTGCTGTTACTGCAGTACTTGGATACTAATTTTTTCTTTGTTAGCTCAACTCCTTTAACAATTTTTGGAGGGATCTGAACCTGACTCCTTTCAGCTTTCTAAAGATGGCCAAAAGGCCATCACACAACTAAAGGAGGCGTTAGTTAAAACTCCTGCTCTAGGATGTCCTAATTATAACCTGGACTTTTCACTTTTCATCCATGAGACTTCAGGGAATGCTGTAGGAGTCCTCACTCAAAAACTCGGTGGACAACAGAGACCCATTGGTTATTATAGTATCCAGCTAGACTCTGTAGCTTGAGGCTGCACCCTGGCCTTATAGCAGTTGCTGCAACAGCTATACTGGTTAAGACCACAGCAGATACAGTTTTTGGAAAATTTCTTGATGTTTATGTTCTTCATATGGTGTCAGCCATTTAAAATTCAACATTGACTCAACATCTCTCAGCCAGCAAGTTGACTTTTCATGAAGTTCTTCTTTTAGTTGCTTCCAATATTTGGTTACATATTGTAACCTCTTTGAACCCAGCCACATTACCTCCACCTAATGAAGATGGCCAACCTCCCCATGATTTTTAAACCTTACTGAGCAGCTTTAGTCTCCTATGCAAGATTTACAGGAAATCTCATTACCAAATCCTGATTTAGTTTTATTTATTGATTGGTCATATTTAAAACCTGAACCTGCTAGCTCTCATTACCAGGGGGGCTATGCTGTGACCACATTCACTGAGATCCTTGAATGTGGCACTCTTCCTGAAGTCACTTCAGCTCAACAAACTGAACTGATCGTGCTCATGAGGGCTTGCAAATTGGCTTCTGAACTGTCAGTAATTGTTTTTATGGACTTGAGGTATGGATTCGGAATTGTTCATGATTTTGATATGTTATGGAAACCAATGGGGTTCCTAACCTCTTTTGGCACCCAAATTAAAAACGGCCCCCTTAGTAGCAGACCTCTTGGAAGCCCTTTTGCTCCACTCTGAGATCGCTGTAATTAAAATTCAGGTTCATCAACCTAAAGAATTTCCACAAACAGAAGAGATTAACGGGAATGATCTAGCTGATAGAGTGGCTAAACAGACCTCTTCCCAGCTGCCACCTAAGAACAGTACCCTCATTCATGATCACGATGGCCTTACTAGTGACCATGATGAAAAGGAGGGGATAAATGTTAATGAAAGAACAGTTATAGCACCTGTAAGAAATTCCTTACCAAAATTTGACCCAAAAGACATTTCAAAATCACTTTTTAAATACCAACAATTAACCCCCAAAGAGGAAATTGGAGAATGAGAACAGGCCAACTGCTACTAAGATCCAATTACCAGCTTATGGACCGGGCCAAATAACAAACCTATTTTACAAGAGTGCTTGCATGTTCCCCTGGTTCAAAGTTTTGTTTTGTTTTTAATGATAATCCAGGAATAAAACTAGATGAATTAACTCAAGTTTTAGAAAATTATTGGGGGGGTGTTTATGGCTGTAGAGCGTGTGTTTATATTTTTGAAGATTGCACTCCTGTTAGTTCTTTTCACAAACTTTCAACAATCATGTATGGTCCCTCGCATTGGGGTACTATTTTAGATGATGAACAATGTTTCAATATGCTTATAGAAAACCATTCCAGGCCCAGAGGAATTACTTTAAAGGACTTATTTGAACACCAAAAATCAGCCCCATATAATAAGATTGAGAAATGGAAAAAACTTGGTTCTTCCCAGTGCACCACTTCTGGGATATAGACAGGACCCAATGAAAACAGTTTTCCCCAAATCCTTACAAACCCCTGTGCTGGAAGCATTGCACATAAATACCCATTTGGTAAGAGACAAGATGATGGAAATTTTGAAGACATATTGGTGGGGGCAGTTCTGTGAAGCCGCTCAGCAAGAGGCTTCTCAGTGTCCTATTTGCTCTCAATGTAATTCAGGCAAGCCTTAAAAATCTTCTCCTGGAAGGTGCTCACTACCTTCAGGACCAATGCTTGAATGACAGATTGATTTTATCCAACTCCCACCATCAAAGGGCTATAAATTTGTATTAGCGATGATTTATAGATTTTCTCACTGGGTAGAAGCTTTCCCCAGTTGTCAAGCTACTGCCACTTTTGTGGCTAAGAAACGTCTTAAGAATATTATCCCCACCTGGGGAGCCCCAAGAGTCCTTTGTAGTGACCAAGACACCCATTTTACTGGATAAATAATCAAAGAAGTATGTAAAAATTTTCCCATTTTTTAAATTGTACTTTAGGTGAAGGTTTATAGAACAAATAGTTTCTCATTAAACAGTAAGTACACATATTGTTTTATGACATTGGTTAACAGCCTCATGACATGTCAACACTCTCCCTTCTCGACCTTTTTTTTTTTGTAAAAATATAGGTAGCCAAAGATACACCATTTCAAAAATTTCTACATGCACAGTTTAGTGACATCAGTTACGTTCTTCCAGTTGTGCTGCTATTCTCACTTTAGATGAAGGTTTACAGAGCAAAATAGTTTCTCAAATTTTTCCCGTTTTTAAAAGGCTCCATTGTTCTTATCATCCACAATCTTCTGGTCTAGTTGAAAGAACTAATGGTATAATAAAAACTCAACCAGCCAAATTCTCTAAATCGTTGCAATTGCCTTGGACTAAAGCATTGCCTCTGGTCCTTTTTTTTTGTTTGTTTTTTGTTAGCAGCTGTAGCATGCCATACCACTCCTTGGAAACCCTATGCAGCAGGTCTACTCTGTCCTATAGTGTTGCTAAGAGTTGGAATTGACTTGATGGCAATGGATTTGGTTTGTTTGTTTGTACTGATTGATACACTATGTAAGTAGGTCTTATTACCTGGTAATATAAACTATTGAAATTGTTGCCTGCTTCTTAATAATCATATCCTTTGAAATTGCTTTATTTTATAAATTAGGCCTTAAAAAAACAAAAAAACAAACAAACAAAAAAAAAAAAAAAAACAACTCATTGCCGTCGACTCCAGAGCCCATGCCCTTTCTCTCCTATGATGTCATCTTTGGAACTCTAGTTGGCGTCTCTGTCTAGTTCATAAATTCTTCAAGGTAGGAACCTCGCCTTAGGCTTCTGTATTCCCACAGTTCCCAGCTGTTTGATGATATTGACTGACTGACAGAATATGCAGGATATTCTCTGTGAACTGGTGTGCAAGTACAAAGCTTATCATTACCATCATCACCATTACCATCATCACCATCATCATCATATTATTGATTTGCACCACCAAGTGCTTTTTGAACATCTATATACAGGACTGCACTCAGACCCCTTGGGAAGGAAAAGACAGTCTCTGCCCTCAAAGTTCTTAATACAATCTGCCAGCATCGATTCAGACATAATGGCAACAAGATGGGAAAATGAATGGGGTATCTTACTTCCCATGTGGGTGATTTCTTGTCTGGTGGTGATAGATGTGTGTGGAGGCAGAGCTGTGTATTCCACATGAACACAATGATGTGAGTATGAGCTGAGAAAATATATGTTTATGCTTACTCTGTGCCACAAATAATATGAGGACCAGGGGGACATAGTAGGAAACATGACAGTAGGGCAGACAGACAGACAACATACATCAAACAAATAAATACGTAAGATATTCAGAGGTGATGATAAGCCCTAGAAGAAAATAAACAGGGTGATGAAATAAACAGAGAGCAACAGGGGATGGGGGTGGGGAATGGAAGACAGTTCTGAGAAGGGGATATTGGAGCTACGACCTGAAGGCTGAGAGGTAGGCAGCCAACTTAAAGCCACAGAAGGATCATTCCAGGAAAAGAAGCTGCACATGCAAAGGTCCTGAGGTGGGCACAAGGTTAGCAGGTCCATGAAACAGCAAGAAGGCCAGTGGGACTACAGCATGCTGGGCAAGGAGGAGCGTGGAACAAGGAGAAGCTGGAGATGTCGGCGGGGTCATAGGGGGCCTTTAGGCCAGGGGAGGAATTTGAATTTGACTCTCCAAGTGACGGGAAACCACTGGGTGATTTTAAAGCAGGGAATGGCATGCTATGATCCAACCTTGGTACTTTCTAACAAGTGAAGTCCCTTTTAGGGGTGTTAGGGGGCGGCTGCTGTGGCCAGGGGCCTTGCTGCCACCCTGGTGTTCACCCCTCCACAACAAGCCCCCCTTCTGCTCTGGGACAGGTCCAAACAGGAGATAGAACAGCTCTTCTGCTTTTGTCCTGCCTCACTGCTTCCTCTGCACGTTCTACATGGCCTCCAGAGGGGCCTTCCAAAATGCTAAACCATCACTCTATAGATAAAGCCCGGTCACCTTAGCCTGACTGATGGGGGCCCTGCTCAGCCTCCGGCATGGCCTCTTGCCTCTGTCACTCACGCTCACGTGCCTTATGCTTCAGGAACAACAAGGGACTCTATTCTTTCAGACCTCTGGGCCTTGGTCATGCTCCTCCCACTGTCAAGAATGCTTTCTCTGTCTGGTTGACCTGTGAACTTCTAATTACTCATCATCAACTTAAAGGCAGTTCCTCTGAGAAGCCTGCCCTGATTTCCCATTCTGGAGGTGTGACAGTTCTGGGGTTGGTTAATTCAGGTGCAACAGGTTATTATGGGCCCATATTTTTCCTCTTTGCCATCTCAGTTGGAGATAATGCTCCTCATGGTTGCAAAATGGCTGCCACAGCTTCAGACAAATATGCATATGACATCCAGAGAGGAAGTGGACATTTTCTTCCCGTAATAAGGAGGAAAAGTTTCTTAGGAGCCCCTCTGCAGACTTCCCTTCAGGTTCTCTTGGCCAGGATTGAGTCATCTACACATTCTAAACCAATCCCAGGCAAAGAATATGGGATTACCTGGTTAACTCGGATGAATCAGTTTTCCTCCCTGGTGCTGTGGAGGAGATCATCTGATCAAAATTGGAATTTAATTAGTAATGAAAAAGAGGAAATGGCTATTGGCTATGGTGGTAGGCAGCCTCCAAGATGGGCCCGAGTGATGCCCATCTCCCGGTCTTCACACCCTTGTGTAGCCCTCTCCCACATTATACTGTGTTGGACAGTGTGACCAGTCTCACAGGGCAGAAGTGATGATGTGTCTCTTCTGAGACTAGGTTATAAAAAACAGTGGCTTCCGTTTTGAGTGCTCTCTTGCTCACCTGTATGCTCTTTCTTTGTTTCGGATCACCTGTTCTGGGGAAAGCCATGTTGTGAACAGTCCTGTGGAGAGGCCCAGATGGTGGGGAACTAAGGCCTCCAGCCAACAGCTCTATGCGTGTACTTAGAAGTGGATACTCTCGTCCCTTCAGAGACTGTAGCCCTGGCTGATAGCTTAACTGCATCCCCATGAGAGACCTTGACCCAGAACCACCCAGAAAAGTCACTTCCAGATTCCTGACCCTTAGAAACTATGTGAAATGATAAATGTCTTCTGTTTTAAGGCTACTTTGTTATGTGGCCCACCACCTGTCTGTCAACTTGTCGTATTGTGATGACTTACGTGTCGTTATGATGCTGCTGGACAGGTTTCAGCGGAACTTCCAGACTAAGATGAACCAGGAAGAAAAACCTAGTAATTTACTTTTGAAAATCAGCCAGTGAAAACCCAAAGGATCACAACAGAGCATTACCTGATTTGCTTGCTGTGGACATGTCATCAGTAGGAATCAATCCCTGGAAGAGGACATCATGTTTCGTGAAGTAGCGAGCCAGTGAGGGTGAGGGAGACCCTTGGTAAGTTGGATAGGCACAATAGCCACAACCAGGGACTCAAACATGCCAGAACTGTGAGAACGATGCAGGACCGGGCGAGTTTTGTTCTGCTGTACTTTAAGATTGTCGTGAGTCAGAGCCAACTCGATGGCAGCTGTCTATCTATCTCTGTTATGTGGCAATAGATAACTGATACACCTCAGAAGCAACAGGGGCTACCATGGAGTACCCCACAAGTGCTTCTTGTACTGTCGCCTGCGATTGGTCATCAGAGCATTGTTTCATAACCTGTTTATGTCCGTTCCCCCCACCAAGATTGTGATTGCCTTGGTTTTCCATTTGTTCATGCATGGTGGTCCAGAGCACATCAGTGTGTATATGTATGTGTGTAGCCAAGCCCACCAATCTCCTTCCAGCCTCCTTCCTACAGGCTCTCCCTGGGTTAGGGAAAGTCTCTTCTTTCTCTCTGGGGCCTGGCACAGGGCTTGGCACCGAGAGGCCACAGAGAATAAGGAGTCAATCAATGAAATTCACAGGCTGCCAGGGCAGGCGGAAACTCACTTGGCTGCCATGGCAACCACAGCATAGAGAGCTCAGAGCAGCCTGGGCCCTGCTGAGGAGTTGAGAGGTTTCACAGTAATTTTTCTGTGTAATGGCTTGGGGAGGCGGACGGCGGTTTCTGCTTTTACCATCTTGGAAAGAGAGCACCCAGGGGCATAAGGAGGGGGTGCGGGAGGTTGATGGAGTGCTTGTGCCCACTCAGTACTCCCACCTCCATGCCCTCAACTGTGCCTCACCATAACCCCTCCAGGCTGCCTTTTGTCTCCTGAGGACCTACTATGTGCCAACCTCTTGACAGAACACTTTTTGTCCAGCTCTGATCTATAAGCCTCACAAGACAGACACTGTGTCTGTCTTGATAACAGGGCCTGGCACATAGTAGGTGCATAATACGTATTTTGTGAGTAAATGAATGAATGAATAAAATGAGAGAATCTCTTGGACTCCTCACGTGAAAGATAAAAAGAGTTCAGCGGTGGGAAGAGTTAAACAAAGGGAGTGTGAGTGGAAGAGTAGGCAGTGTCTTTGTTATCTGTTTCCAAAGTACAATGGTGGAACAGGCACAAGGTAGACATTTCCATTACAAATGGGAGAAATTGGAGGGAAGAAAGGATAACAGGCATCAAGCAAGTCCAAAACCCAGCAGAATAACTTACATTAGCTCTCAAGTCTTGAAAACAATCCTCTGTTCTCTGAGACCATCTAGGCAGTGGCCCTGCCCTCCAGACTCTGGGTGTCGGCCATGTTCTCTGGATTCTGGGTAGGCCCCCTCGGCCCTGGGCTTCAGCTCCACCTTCCAGGCCCACATCATAGATGTTAGGATTAGAAGAATTAGGAAACAGCATGTGCAAAAGTCCTGGGGTGGGATTAGTGGCAGTTAATGAGGCAGGATACAATCTACAGGATTAGGTTGTATCTTGAGTCAATATCTTCTGAGATATAAAAGAGATTAAACAAGGGAGCAGGGATTGGGGGATCTCCTACCACCAAGAAAGAAGAGCTGGGAGCAGAAATTGTCCTTTGGACCCAGGGTCCCTGCACTGAGAACCTCCTAGATTCAGGGGATGACTGATGCCAAGACAGACGGAGATCTCTGAGGATCGCCTGGCCCACAGATTTTGGAAGGAGACAAGGACCTTCCCCCAGAACTGACAGAGACAGAAAGCCTTCCCCTAGATCTGGCACCCTGAATTCAGATTTCTAGCCTCTTAAACTGTGAGAGAATAAATTTCTCTTTGTTAAAGCCATCCACTTGTGGTATTTTTGTTATAGCAGCACTAGACAACTAGACAGGTAGAATGGGAAGAATGTCTCAGGTATAGGAAACAGCATGTGCAAAGGTCCTGGGGTGGAAAGAAGTTTGTGATTGGAACCCGTGTCTCTCTGGGTCCATAAAGGGCTCTTCCACTATATCCCACAATCCTCTGGGAATGTCCACTGTCAATAGGATGAGTCCTCCCCATCCCCTACAGAGAGGTGGGTATCATGGGGAGTGTATAGTGTAGTGGTTTGGAGTGCAGGCTTCCTGGGCCTGGGCCTGGCTCTGCTGTTAAGTAGTTGTGTTTACCAGGGTACTTGTCTCAGTCTCCTCATCTGCCAAATGGGGAAGATAGCAGAACCTACCTGTTACGGATTGAATTATGTCCCTCCAAAATGTGTGTCAACTTGGTTAGGCCATGATTCCCAGTATTGTGTGATTGTCCACCATTTTGTGATCTGATATGATTATCCTATGTGTTGTAAATCCTACCTCTATGACGTTAATGAGGCAAGGTTAGAGGGAGTTATGTTAATGAGGCAGGCATCAATCTGCAAGATTAGGTTGTATCTTGAGTCAAGTTCTTTTGAGATATAAAAGAGAGAAGTGG
>NW_004443947.1:7110694-7112692 GCF_000243295.1 Trichechus manatus latirostris | reverse complement strand
CCATCTGTCAGTTTGTCGTACTGTAGTTGCTTGTGTGTTGCCATGATGCTGAAAGCTATGCCATCAGTATTTAACATACCAGCAGGGTCACCCATGGTGGACAGGTTTCAGCAGCGCTTCCAGACTAAGTCAGACTAGGAAGAAAGGCCTAGTGATCTACTTCTGAAAATGAGCCAGTGAAAACTTATGGATCACAACAGAACATTGCTCGGTTTGTTTGCTTTGGGCACGTCATCAGAAAGGATGAGTTGCTGGAGGAGGACATCATGTTTGGTGAAGGAGAGGGCCAGCGAGGGCAAGGGAGACCCTCAGTGAGATGGATTGGCACAATAGCTGCAACAGTGCACTCAGACATGCTGAAGATGGTGAGGATGATGCAAGTCCGGGCAATGTTTCCTCCTGTTGTATTATGGGGTTGCCATGAGTAGGAGTCCTCTTGGTGTCATCTATCTGTCTGTCTGTCTATCTGTCTGTCTATCTATCTACCTACCTACCTATCATTTATCTACCTGTCTCTCTCTCAATCTATCTATCTTGCAGTATTTAAAAAGAAAAAAGATCTACGTGACTGACTTAGAAAGATCTCTAGGACTTGTTAAGAGAAAAAAAAAAGTGGCAGAAGAATATGTACAGCATGTTGCTATTTATTGAAAAATAAAGCCAAAGAATGTTTGCCAAGCGAGTAGGCCGGTCACCTTTTGAAGGGTACTGGGTGGGGAGTGTGGGGTGGAGAAGACCCCAATGTCATCGGGGTTGTTTGAGTTTTAAGAGAATCTTTTTATATGTTACTTGTGTAATTAAAACGGAATACAGAATATTTACACAATAATTGTTACTAAAGGATTATTTGACCCTGGGGTTGGATTTGTCGAGAAAATATTTCTCTTTCACGTATCAGACCCAATGGAACCCTGACTCTCCTCTCTGAAGTCTCACCCCTCTGTCTCCACGCCACTTCTTGATTTTGCAAAATACATAAATATGATGGAAATGTGAATTAAAAGGCACCCACCCAACTCCCATTGCTTAAAGGCCGTGAGAAGCTGCTTTTTCTCATGATGCCTCAGACTTCCAGGAAATTCCTGAGCCTTGAAGGCAAGGCCGATGGGGTGCACAACCTCCCAGCACTGTGATTAGAGGTGGGGGGTGGGGCGTGTGGAGCCCTTGGACTTCCTTCTTGAGAGTTTGGGTCTGTCCCCCTTCACCCCATCTGCCTCCTACTCTCTGCCTTGAGATAAGCAGTCAGAACCTTGCACACCCCCTTCCCAGAAAAATGCAGTTATCATTATTTACCTATAGTCACACATTTGATTTTTTTCAAAATTAATTTTTAGGAGCACAAATAATAAGAATATATTCTCCTTGAAAAAAGAAAAGGAAACACTGTAAATGAGGCTAAAGCCCCTTTGAACCACCACTCTGCCCTCAGAGGTATCACTGTTAACAGTCTGATGTGAATCCTTAGGGATCTTTTCCTACGCATTGATATCTACTTATAAACCATTTGAAGGAGCCCTGGTGGTACAGTGGTTAAGCACTTGGCTGCTCACCAAAAGGTCAGCGGTTCTAACCCACTAGCTGCTCCACAGGAGAAGGATGTGGCAGTCTGTTTCTGTAAAGATTGCAGCCTTGGAAACCCTATGGGGCAGTTTTACTCTGTACACGGGGCTGCTATGGGTTGAAATCGACTTGACAGCACCTAACAACAACACCAACATACCATAAACCATTGGCCGTGGAACCGGCTCCAGCTCATGGTGACCCCATGTGGGTCAGAGTAGATCTGTGCTCCATAGGGTTTTCAATGGCTGCAAATCTTTCAGAAGTAGATTCCCAGGCCTTTTTTCCAAGGCGCCTCTGGGTAGACTCAAACCTCCATCTTTTCAATTATAGCTAAGCACTTAACCATTTGTACCACCCAGGGACTCCATATCTACTTACACGTACTCATTAAAATCTATATCACATTTTTGTTATTGTTGTGTGTGTATGGAGGAG
>NW_004443947.1:7100182-7105112 GCF_000243295.1 Trichechus manatus latirostris | reverse complement strand
AGTTGTTCTACTCTGTTTGTGTTAGTTTATGTAGGTAGTGAGTTTCTAGAAATTTGTCCATTTCCTCTAGATTTTCAAATTTGTTAGAGTACAATTTTTCATAGTATTCTGTTATGATTCTTTTAATTTCAGTTGATTCTGTTGTGATATCATCCATCTCATTTCTTATTTGGGTTATTTGCTTCCTCTTTTGTTTTTCTTTTGCCAGTTTGGCCAGTGGTTTATCGATTTTGTTGATCTTTTCAAAGAACCAGCTTTTGGTCTTGCTGACTCTTTCAATTGTTTTCTGTTCTGTATTTCATTTATTTCTGCCCTAATTTTTATTATTTCCTTTCTTCTGGTGCCCAAGGGCTTCTTTTGCTGCTCACTTTCTACTTGTTCGAGTTGTAGGGATAATGCTTTGATTTTGGCCCTGTCGTCTTTTTGGATGTGTGGATTTATTGCTATAAATTGACCTCTGGGCACTGCTTTTGCTGTGTCCCAGAGGTTCTGGTAGGATGTGTTTTCATTCTTGTTTGATTCTATGGATTTCTTTATTCCATCCTTAATTTCTTCTATAATCCAGTAGTTTTTGAGCAAGGTGTTGTTCAATTTCCATGTGTTTGATTTTCTCTTTGCTTTTTCTGTTATTGGTTTCTACTTTTATGGCTTTATGGTCAGAAATGAAGCTTTGTAATATTTAGATGCTTTGGATTTTTTTAAGGCTTGCTTTATGGCCTAATATTTGCTCTATTCTGGAGAATGTTCCATGTACATTGGAAAAGAAAGTGTACTTGGCTGCTGTTGGGTGGAGTGTTCAGTATATGTGTATGAGATCAAGTTGGTTGGTTGTGGCATTTAGATCTTTCATGTCTTTATTGAGCTTCTCCCTGGATATTTTGTCCTTCACCAAAAGTGGTGTGTTGAAGTCTCCTACTATTATTGAGGAGCTGTCTATCTGTGTTTTCAGTGCTGTTAGAGTTACTTTTATGTATTTTGGAGATCTTCATTGGGTGCATAAATATTTATTATGGTTGTGTCCTCCTGGTGTATTGACCCTTTAATCATTATATAGTGTCCTTCCTCATCCTTTGTGGTAGATTTTATTTGTGAGGTTACAGACAATAAACAAGCAACAAATAAATGTATGAAAGAATTTTAAGTAATGATAAGTGCTATGAAGAAAATCAAATGGGGTGAGGGAATAGAGAGAGTGAGAGATGGCTGGTGTGCAGGGACAGGCTGCCATTGTAAATGAGGTGAGCAGGGAAGGCCTTTCTGAGAAGGTGACGTTTAGGCTCAAGCTTGAATGAAGTGAGGGAGTGAACCCTATCGAGATCTGAAAAAGCATCCCAGGCAGGGAGAACAGCAAGTACAAATGCCCTGAGGCTGGAGATACTGGGTGTGTTTGAAGAGCTTCAAGGAGGCTGGCATGGTGTAGGGAGATAGGATAAGAGAGGTCATAGGGGCCTGGTGGCACAGTGGTTAAGAGCTTGGCTGCTATCCAAAAGTTCAGCAGTTTGAATCTATCAGCCATTCCTTGGAAACCCTATGGGGTAACTCTACTCTGTCCTATTGAGTTGCTATGAGTTGTAAATAACTCCATGGCAACTGGTTTGGTTTTTAACGGGTTAAGGACCAGAATGTGTGGGCACTTGGAGGCCACAGTAAGGAGAGATGCTTACGGAGGAATACGAGGCCCCATGGCCTCTGGGTGGGCGGATTCATGCCACACACACTGAGATCTCAGCTCCTTCTGCATCAGGTCAGTCCAGTTCCCTTCTGAAAAATCACTGGAGGAACGGCAACATTCAGCCTGGGGAAGAAATGAATTAAGAGTTCCCAAGTCTGTCTTTGAGTCCCTGGTGATGCAAACTGACAGGCTTGGCTGCTAACTGAAAGGTTGGAGGTTCAAGTCCACCCAAAGGTGCCTTGGAAGAAAGGCCTGGTGATCTACTTATGAAAAATCAGCATTGAAAACCCTACAGAGCACAGTTCTATTCTGACACACATAAGGTCTCCATGAGTCAGAGTCAACTAGATGGCAACTGTTTTTTTGTTTTTGTTTTTTAAATGTCTGTCTTTATATGCCTGAATTGCTGCCACCACCATCCTCCTCTGCGTCATCCCTACCATTTCTTTAGCGTGGCTGCCCTGAACTGGGCCCCGGGAGACATGCACATTATCTCATTTAATGTACATCTCAGCCCTGGGAGGAGGTGTGAATATTGCCATCCCCATTTTACAGATGAGAAAACTGAGGCTCAGCAAGAAGTGACAGTCAAGGTCACACAGTTTCAAGTGGAACCAGTTTGGGCCCAGACATCAGAGATGATGCTCTTAACCAGTGGGGTTCTATGGGGACACTGACACGTCCACTGCTGAGACCCCTACTGACCATAAGTCTCACAGGCCCCTCCCTGCAGAGGCAGAGAGGCATTTAACCACCTGACGTCCACATCTCCAACTTCCCTCGCTCAGGCTTCTCCCAGGGACCTCAGATACCCTGTCAAGCCATTGGCATTATCAGCCTCCGATAGGGATCCATGAGCCCTGCTGACTAGGGAGTTTCTGGTGACAATTTCCATTCCAGAGCCTTCTTGACTCTCTACTAGATGAGCAGCTGTGAGAATGGAAAACAGGAATCCTTTCAAAGTGAGAATGAGGTTGGAGCCATTTATAAATAAGTGATGAAAGTCTCAAAATCTTTGCTTATCCTTTGGGCCACTCAGCAATCCACTTCTTGGAGTTTATTCAGGGGAAATCACAGGGGTGTGCAAAGGTAAACA
Organism: Trichechus manatus latirostris; assembly: GCF_000243295.1. Lineage (NCBI taxonomy): Eukaryota > Metazoa > Chordata > Mammalia > Sirenia > Trichechidae > Trichechus > Trichechus manatus. Next base: position 7,102,344 of record NW_004443947.1, on the reverse strand, counting down.
TATATGTAGAACTGATCCTCAGTGGGGACACATGGTGTGGCTGAATCAGCCATTTGTGACCACTGCCTGTTCTGACTGCTTGCGCCCAAACCTGGACCATCCCCGTTTACTACATATTTTGAAAATCACCCTTGCCTATAAGGATGCCACTGCGTCCTTAATGTCAATAGGGAGAAACGGAAAACAACCTAAACGTCCAACAAAGGGGATTGGTTAAATAAGTTACAGCACCTCCATTTGATAGACTGTGCAGAAATTAAAAACTATACTCCTGAAGAATCTAGAAGGTTAAAAACAAAACACCAAACTAGTCGACTGTGACCGAAGGTGACCCCATGTGTGTCAGAGTAGAACTGTGCTCCACAGGGTTTTCAATGGCTGAATCTTTGTAAGTAGATCGCCAGGCTTTTCTTCCGAGGTGCCTCCAGGTGGACTCGAACCTCCAAACTTTCAGTAAATGATTGTTTGCACCATCCAGGGACTCCTCTAAGAGATTGTGGGAAAGTAATTATAATCTACTATTAAGTGGGAAAGAGTTACAAAACAGCATGCTCCCAATCTTCAAGAACCTATACAAAGTTTTCATTCTAGCAACATGGCTGATGGGGCTGGTAACCCCCACTTTATCACCACAACCAGTAGGAACAACTAGAAGTGCTAGATAAAAATATTAGACACACGTAGACTAACTTAAAATAAGTAAAGGGAAAGCCCATGGGGATAGGGGACATGGTTTTGACGTGCATATGGTGGGCAGGTAGAACTGAGATGCCAAAATAAAGCAGGAGCTCAGGAAGGAATTTCCTTGCAGTCTTTGCTCATATTGTTCACCAAATATTTCCAGAACACTTAAATGCCTGTGCAGGGTCTCCAGACTGGGAGTGTTCAAGAGAATGGTTGCCCTATCAGCCTGGGTCCCAGAATGAGCTCACAGGGAAAGGCCCTCAACTGACCCATAATGGACGTGGAGCATGGATGAGAAATATACCTTTGTTGTGTGAAGTCCTTGAGAGTTTGGGGTTGTTTATTATCCCAGCATAACGTCACCTATCCTGACTCTAGGAGCCCTGGTGGTGCAATGGTTAAGCGCTTGGCTGCTAACTGAAAGGTTGGCAGTTCAAACCCACCCAGTGGCTTCGTGGGAGAAAGACCTGGCGATCTGCTCCTGTAAAGATTATAGCCTAGAAATCCCTATGGGGCACTTCTACTCAGTCACATGGGGTCATTATGAGTTGGTATCAACTCGATGGCACCTAACAACAACATCCTGACCTTAGCCCACCATGGAACGAGGAAGGGAAACCACTAGGGAAATCTCAACCAAAATGTGGTCTCAACTTAAGGTTCTGGCTAAAAATAGAAAAGCATCCCTTGAAAATTTGAAACCTCAAGGCTGTGCCATGTGAATGGAGTCTGAATTTACACTATCCAACTGTATCAAAAAAAAAAAAAAAACAGAAAGAGAAAGAAAACCATTGCTGTCAAGTTGAATCCTACTCACGGCCACCCCATGTGTTACAGAGTCAAACTGAGCTCCATAGAGTTTTCTTGGCTTTACTTTTTATGGAAGCAGATTGCCAGGACTTTTTTCCACAGTGCCACTGTGGAAAATTTTGCTGAAGAGAGTAAAATTTTGCTGAGGATCATTCAAAAGCGGCCGCAGCAGTATGTCAACAGGGAACTGCCAGAAATTCAGGCCAGATTCAGAAGAGGATGGGGTACCAGGGATGTCATTGCTGATGTCAGGTGGATCCTGGCTGAAAGCAGAGAATACCAAAAGATGTCTACCTGTGTTTTACTGATATGCTAAGGCATTTGACTGTGTGGATCATAACAAATTATGGATAACGTTGCGAAGAATGGGAATTCCAGAACACTTAATTGTGCTCCTGAGGAACCTGTACATAGATCAAGAGGCAGTTGTTCAGACAGAACAAGGGGATACTGCATGCTTTAAAGTCAGGAAAGATGTGTGTCAGGGTTGCATTCTTTCACCTTACCTATTCAATCTGTATGCTGAGCAAATAATCCGAGAAGCTGGACTATATGGAGAAGCATCTGGATTGGAGGAAGAATCACTAACTACCTGCGTTATGCAGATGACACAACCTTGCTTGCTGAAAGTGAAGAGGACTTGAAGCACTTACTGATAAAGACCGCAG
>NW_004443947.1:7090805-7098534 GCF_000243295.1 Trichechus manatus latirostris | reverse complement strand
TGTACATATATATACTTAAAACCAAGGTTGAAAAATTAGCATTCCATTTTCCAGTGGGTATATTGTATTCTTGGGGAGGGGTGAAGGGATTCTCCTCAGCCTAAGCCAGTCTCAGGTTCCTAAACCAGGGACCTCTATTTATTTCTGGGACTCTCTGGAAAGGGTCCAGTTAGTGACCCAAAGAGGGAGACTTGCCTGAAAAACCCCATACCTTCTGAATATTCCATGATAAACAAGGATTTGGGAAGCAGTACTTACTTCTTGATACTTTGTGAAGACTCCTTAGCTTACTTATTTAAAAAAAAAAAAATGAAACAAGTTTATTGTAGAAAATGTGGAAACTGACAAAAAATGTGAAGAAGACACCAAGAATTGCTGATGGTCACCGCATCCAGAAAGCCCAAGTGTTGCTCAATTTCTCAAACATGTACCCAGTGCCTTGCCCTGTGCCAGGCACAAAAAACCTAAACCAGTTGCCGTTGAGTGGACTCTGATTTATGGTAACCTCTTGTGTGTCAGAGTAAACTGTGCTCCATAGGATTTCCAATGGCTGATTTTTTCGGAAGTAGATTGCCAGGTCTTTCTTTTGAGGTGCCTCTGGGTGGACTCGAACCTCCAACGTTTTGGTTAGCAGCCAAGCGTGTTAACCTTTTGCACCACCCAGGGACTCCCAGTGCCAGGCATAAAGAGATATAAAAGCAGTGTGAGACAAGATTATAGCCTCAAGAATCTTTTAATTCGATTGGGAGAGGCAGGGTGTGGATCAGTCAGTTCTGGTTGCAAGCAACAGAAGCACTCTGTCCAACCTGAGTACAATGGAATGTACTGGGAGAAATAGTGTGGCTTCCAGTCTCCACAGAAAAGCGGGAGGCTTTAGAAAGGGCAGGCTTTAGAAAGGGCAGGGAGCTCTCAGATCTAGGCAACAGGAAAAAATGGGCACTCTCCTGAGAAACAAATCAGTTCCGCTTGTATCAGCATGGGTGGTTCTCTGCTAGAGGTGAGGATGTGATTGGTCAGCCTGGGCTGAGAGAGGGCCAGCTACCTTGATGGATAGCCTCACTAGACTGTAGCAGTGTGTGTGTGGGGGGGTGGTGGGGGGGGAGGGATAACTCCCCACCTGAAACCAGGCTGCGGGCACATGAAGGAGGATGGTAGATGCGGGAAGATCACATCTATGATTTCTGAAGACCTTGTCCTGAAGCCAGGCTGTGGTTCTAAGTAGCTGTGTGGTATGGGGTAGGTTACTCAGCCCTGTAGATCCTCAGTTTTCTTATCCCTAAAATGGAAATGATGACACTAGTTTTTTTTTTTGGGGGGGGGATCCTTATGAGGCTTAAGGAGTCTCTGGGTGATGCAAACAGGTAATGTGCTTGGCTGCTAATTGAAAGTTTGGAGGTTTGAGTTCACCAGAGGTGCCTTGGAAGAAAGGCCTGGCAAGTTACTTCCAAAAGATCAGCCACTGAAAACCGTATGGAGCACAGTTCTACTCTGACACACGTGGGGTCAGCATGAGTTGAAGTCGACTTGCCAGTAACTGGTTTATGAGGATTAAATGAAGTATGGTACAGTTACATGATCTGTCTGATGAGGTGAGGAGGAAAGGGAGTCATTGTAGGTTGGAGTGTCAGGGATCATGTGGAAGAGGAACTACCAGAGAACTCCTAAATGAGGGCTGAGCTCAAACTAGGGGTGCTAAGACCACAGTTACCTCAAGGCCTGGCCACTTCTCAGCTGTGGGAGTGTGGGCAAGACATGTTCCTTTCTTGGACCTCCATTTCTGCATCTAAAATGTGGTGAAAACCCACCCTGCCTGCATCACAAGATGGCTGGGAGGATGCAAAGAAGCTTTGTAAATGGTATAAGATGGGAACGGTTTGTTAGCGGAGAGGAAGGAGAAGGGCACCAGCAGAAGCAAAGGGATGGAGGGGAGAAGGAACCCGCTATTCCCCCAGGTACACCATCCTCCTTGGAAGTGAGGTTGTTGAGACTTTGACTCACTTTGGACACATCAACAAGAAAGAAAAGGACATCATGTCTGCTGAAGTAGAGGGTCAGTGAAAACAAGGGAAACCCTCCGTGAGATGGATTGACACAGTAGCCTCAACCATATCAAAGATCATGGAGATGGCACAGGACCAGCCAACATTTTGTTCTGTTATATGTAGGTTGCCATGAGTTGGAGCCCACTGGGCAACTGTCAATAACAATAACACCTCCCCTGTCAGGCCAATATTCTAACAATACCATCCATTTCTTGAGCTCTTACTCTGAGCTAGGCTCTGTAGGAGGTGCTGGGGCTACAGACACTGCAGAAGGGACAGACTTCCTGCCCACATGGAGCCTGGGAGTGGAGTTAGATAGGAACTCAGATAATCAGAGAGATGCTTTGAGAGGGGGCACTCGGTTCTGTCAGGGTAGATAACAGGGACCTGAGCCCATGTGAAGTCTGGGAGGGCTTCCCAGAGGAGGTGACCCTGAGCTCAGAGTTGAGCATGAGGGAGGTCACCTGAGCAGCAGGTGGAGAAAGAGTGTTCTGAACAGTGGGGACAGCACTGCCAAAGCTCTTTGACAGAAAGGAGAGGGGTGGGGGGGGGGGGGCTAGTGTAGGCTGGAAAAGTGCATGCTAGGATTGACAGCCACAGCTGCCCTGAGGGGCCCACTCGGAACCAGGGACAGTACTATCTGTGGGCATTATCTTGTTAGGGCCCCAGGACACGCCAATGAAGTAGGGGTTCTTGCCCTTCTGGGGTACTGGGTCTCAGAGAGTTTGAGTGCCTTGCTCAAGGGCAGTCAGCTCATAGGACAGTTGAGGGAGAGTTCAGATTCACAGCAATATGGCTGAGAATACACCTTGAGAACTATGGGGAGCTGAGGTGGATGTGCTCCTATGGGCATTAGGGAGCCACAGAGTTCATAGAGCAGGGGAGGTTTCTGGTACTCATGGCAGCAATTTAGCTCCTGCGTCAGAGGCTCAGAACAGTCACCAGGGGAGACATACCATGGCCTGCTGTGCCACATGCCACATTTAGTCATGATCTTCAGTAAACCTCAGCCCTCTTTTAAGATGGTAAGTGATGGTGAAGATGGAATTTGAATTTAATTGGAGGTTGTGTCTGTGGCTGCTTTGCCCTTTGGATGAGGAACGCCAGCTTCCTCCTGTAAGATGTCAGTTCCCGGGGGAGAGGGGTGGGACAGAGTGGTTAATGTTTCCCAGCACCTACTGTATACCTAGACATCCCTTGTGCAGCTCTTGACAGGAGTTGACAAGCTGTCCTGAGGGTCTGCTGACCGGGACTTAGATAACCCAACCACAAATCAGGAAGGGGTGAGAAAGTGCACCTGGGGCAGGTTGGTGTGAGGGGATCTTTAACCCCTTTGCAACCCTCAGCTGGCAGGAGCAGAGCCTCGCTTTGGCTTCCTGGTAGTTATTTTCACGGTTACCGTCCATTTATGGCAACCGTGTCTGGCTTTCCTTCTGTGGTTATGATAGGAGGTTAGTTTCTCTTTTTGATAAATATAGTCAAATAAAAAGTGGTCCATCTGGAGGAAATAATCACTAGTTAATAATATGCGGGAGATGTGGGAATGCTAAAAACCATGACCTGCAACACAGGAAGGGTGGAGGTTCAGAAGGCGTTATCTCCTGTGATCGGCACCATGGCTCTGGAGTAGGTACTGTCATCCCCATTTAATAGCTGGGAAAGCTGAGTCTCAGAGAGATTAACTTGCCCTCTGCCCCAAAGCTGGGAAGGGACCTGGAACCTGGTCTCTCTGTCCCGCTCAGTGAAAAACCTTCCGCACCCCTCCCAGGCACTAATTCTGGCTCCACCACTTACTGACGTGTGGCCTTACTAACCTTAGCCTAGCTTTCTCTGTGCCTCATTAAACCAAAGCAATCCAGTTGCTGTCTAGTCAATTCCAACTCTTTGTGACCCCATGTGTGTCAAACTAGAACTGTGCTCCATAGAGTTTTCAATGGCTGAGTTTTCAAAGTAGATTGCCTGGGTTTTTTTCTGAGTTGCCTCTGGGTGGATGCGACCTCCAACCTTCCAGTTAGTAGCTGAGCGCTTAACTAGTTGCACCATGTGGCTGTACTAACCTGGGCCTAACTTTCTCTGTGCCTTATTGCTCAGCTGCAAAATGGGAACAATACTTGTACCTAGGAGGGCTGTTGAAAGGATTAAATGAGATGATGTCTGTTATTATTCCCAACTTGAAAGTGAGACAATGGAACGAAGTCACATGGGTTGTGACCCCATACACAATGGAATGGCATGCTGCCCAGTTCTGTAGCATCCCTGGTGAATTGGCCGGGAATGGAACCCGGGTCTCCTGCATGAAAGGCGAGAATTCTACCATTGAACCACCAATGTTCTCTGGAAAGAGGAGAAGCAGGACATAAATTTAGGCTGATCAGACTCCCAACCACAGTTTTTAATGATCCCATGGTGTTGCCTCCCTTTTAGCTGAGAAGGTCTATGTTATTGTTGTTGGGTACTACTGAGTTGATTTTGACTCATAGTGACCCTATGTGACAGAGCAGAAGTGCCCCATAGGGTTTTCTTGGCTGTAATCTTTATGGGAACAGATTTCCAGGTCTTTCTCCCATGGAGCCACTGGGTAGGTTTGAAATGCTGACCTTCTGGGGTTAGCAACCAAGCACTTAACTGCTGCACCACCAGGCTCTTCAAGAAGGTCAATAGTAGATAGAAAAGATACTTGAATGGTGTCAATGGGAAGCGGGCTATGTTTGTTCAAGCAGGAGCCGTGGCCTCTGCCAGGATCCCCAGAAGCAGTGCAGGGCTGGTAGGGAGGAAGGGCGCTTTCCTGTGGGAAAATCTAGGGCGTTTCCACTTATAGCCTGATAATTGGGCCCAGAGAGGCCGAACTCAGATGATGTCATGAGTTCTCGGTGGCCCTTGGGGCTCAGGAAGCCACGAAGGAAGGCGGAGGAGGGAGGACTGGGGGGCTGAGCATCTGGAAAGCATGACAGATAAAAACAGGAATCCAAATTTGGTGCTCGTGGTCTGTGGCCAAGGAGCATTAGAGCAGTTGCAGCAGAGAGACCAAGGCCCGGAATGCACTGGAATCAGAGGCAGGATGGCTAGGGCAAAATGCCGGGAGGCAGGTGCTGTAGATGACAGAATGAATGAACGAGGTGATGCACGAGGGAATGGATGGCTTTAGGGCAGTTCCAAGGAGTAGAGAGAGATTCCTGAAAGGCAGCTATGTACGAGGGAGGGTGTGCACTTTGACGCTGGACAGAGCTGAGTTCAAATCCCAGTAGTCACTTAGCAGCTGTGTGACTTTGGGAAAATATCTTAACCTCTCTGAGCTTCTGTGTGGCAGGTACTATCAATTTCCAACCCAGTAGCCATTTCCCAAGTCATCCTTGTTAACAGAACCCTGATTCTACTCAGGGTGGCAATGCTGTCAACCCTAGGCGCCTCTGCCTTCCCAGCCTCCCTTGCAGAAACTATCACCTCCACGAAGGTCTTAGGGGAAGATTTAAAGAGATGCTGCTGTTAGCTTTCATTGAGTCAGCCCCTGACTCATGGTGACACCATGTACAACAGAACAAAACGCTGTCTGGTCCTGTGCCATCACCATGGTCAGTTGCAGATCAGACCCTTGTGATCCATAGAGGTTTTATTGGCTGGTTTTTGAAAGTAGATCGCCAGGCCTTTCTTCCTAGTCTGTCTTAGTCTGGAAGCTCCACTGAAACCTGTTCAGCATCATTGCAACACACAAGCCTCCGCTGATAGACAGGTGGTGGCTGCCCATGAGATGCACTGACTAGGAATCGAACCTGGGTCTCCCACATGGGAGGTGAGAATTCTATTAGTGAACCATTAATGCCCCTTTTTTAAGTAGATAGTACATGCAAAGGGCACTTAGTCTGACACATGCTCCATGAACACTCCTGAGAGTGAGTCTGAATTCCTATCCCTGGTTTTCCCATCTCTAACTAAGCCGCAACCCCCACTTGGCTGTTCCAGTCCTCTCAAATGCAACAAGCCCAATCCACACCCTCCCCCTGCCCCGAGTCATCCCAGCAGCCCTTCCCACCCTCCCTATGCTCATCCACGGCTCCAGGTCACCCACATAGGCTCTGGAGCAGTTGTGTGGACTTGAATCTCACTCCACCACTTCCAGCTGTGTGACTTTGCAAATTACTTAACCTGGGATAATGGTAGCACCTGCCTCGTATGATAGCTGTCGGGGTGGAAATCAGTAATCCATAGCAAGTGTCCAGTACTGTGCCTCGCACACAAGGAGTGCTGACACAAGTCGTCATTACTGTGGGGATGAGGTCTAACTCCTCGGCTTGGCTCACCATAATGACATCACCCTCTCCAGCCTCTTACTTGATGGTCCCCACCTCACCCCTCTGAGCCTCCGTGCCTGCTGTTCCTCTGCCTGGAATGTTCCTCTGCACTCCTTTCCTTCCTTTTCTTCACCTGGCTAATTCTTTAACCTTTAAGATAAATTATTTTGGTCACCTCCTCCAAGAAGCTGTCCCTTGCTCACCCCTCACCCAGGGGCTCCTACCGCCTCGTGTCTCGTCCTGTTAGGGACATTATGGTGGCATCAGCATTGTCTGTGTTGGTGTCTCTCACAGCCCCTGGTCTGTGAGCTCCCTGAGGGCCGAGACCATGGGCTGGTCATCTCTGTACCTGCAAGGCTTGCCTCAGGGTGGCCCTGAAGTAACTGCTCTCATCCAGTTTCTTACACCTGAAATACCCTGAGGTGGCGCAGCTAATAATACAAGCAGCTAACGTCTATTTGGCATTTACTACATCATGCATTACGTGCTGGGTCAAGTCTTTTTCTCACAACCAGCTCTCATGTGGCTATAACTGTCGACCCCACTTTGCAGGTGGAGAAGCTGAGGCTCAGAGAGGTTAAGTTTTGTGGCAAGGGTCATATATCTGCTCAGCGGTAGGGTTAGGACTGGGACCCAGGCAGCCTCTCCAGGACCCACCCTCCTGTCCATCGGCTGATGCTGGGATTCAAGGTCTTTTCTCCTCCTTCAGACATCCCCTGCTGTCGTGAGCCAGCTTCCTCAGCCAAGGAGGCTGAGCAGGGAACCAGCCCCTTCCTGTAGAAGCAGGACCATTTACAACTCCTCTCTACACTGCGTTATCCAGAGAGACATGGTGAAGCTTCTCCATGTGCAAGAAGAGAAGGGAAGATCTGGGAACAAGCCCTTCCTGCCACTTCCTGGTTGGGTCTTGCCCTCTCTGGATTCAATTTTCGCAACTTTTAACTGGAATTGGGCCTCGAGGGGTGTCAAAGTGTTCTTGCATATGTGTGAAATGATGTCTGTACAAAGTTATTTGTTGTAGCTAAAGATTGGAAACCACCTAAAATGCCGTTAACAGGACACTGGTTGGATACAGTATGATACTCCAGACGGTGCAGTAAAATGAGAAGATTCTCTGTGTATCAACACAGAAAGATCTTTAAGATAAAATGTAGGATGAACGAGGCAAAGTGCAGGACAATGTGACGTATATGCTCCTGCTGTATAAAAAAGGGGACTTTAAGAATATATTCCTGTATTTGTATAAGTGGAGCCCTGGTGGTGCAGTGATTAAGCATGGAGCTGCTAACCAAAAGGTCTGCAAATCCATCAGCCACTACTTGGAAATCCTATGGGGTTGCTATGAGTTGCAATCGACTTGACAGCAATGGGTTGGGTTTGGTTTGGTTTTGGTTTATTTGC
>NW_004443947.1:7062661-7081957 GCF_000243295.1 Trichechus manatus latirostris | reverse complement strand
CTCCAGCACTCTGGCCTCCCTGCTGTTCCTCAAATGCACCAAGCTCATTCTCACTGCACCTTGCAGCACCTCCCCTACCCTGCTGTGTTATTCTCTATCCCCTTATCCTGCTATATTTGGCTTTATAGTACCACTTATCATTAGGTTATAAATCTAGTCTCCTTCCACTAGAATGTAAGCTTGTAAAGGGTCCTTCCCTCCACTTGTCACCAAGTCTTGACCCTATAAGACAGAGTAGAACTGCCCTATAGGATTTCCAACAGTGTGATCTTTACAGAAGTAGACTGCCACATCTTTCTTCTGCAGAGCGGCTGGTAGGTTTGAACCACTGACTTTCCAGTTAGCAGCTGAGTGCTGAACCACTGTGCCACCAGGGCTCCTTCTGAGAAGGGCAGCGACTTATATATCCAGCCCTGCAAGCAGGGCCCTTGTCCCGGTACTCCTCTCTGGGGGATGATGGGAGTACTTCTCTGTGGGGGCTCCCTGCCTTCTCTCTGCTTACTGACCTTGGCCCATGTGAGTGCCCCCTTTCTCTAATAAAGCATCTTCTTTAACCCATCCCATGTGATGTTGTAGAATCCATCCCAAGCCCTCGTCCAAAGCGAGGGGAGACCCAGGAGAGACCCCTTTGCATGACACAGACAGGCCTAAGATCCAACTGCATGGTGCTACTTCCTAGCTGTGTGGACTTAGGCAAGTTACTTGACATCTCTGAGCCTCTATTTCCTCATCTGGAAAGAGGAGATAGGAATACTCAGGTTGGTGGGATGTTGGATGAAGAGTTGAGATAATGAATATGGAAGTACCAGGCGCGTAAGAGGTTCTCCTCCCCTACTTCTCTCTAGGAGGTGAAATTATAAAACCTGTTGCCGTGGAGTCAACTCTGACTCATGGTGATTCCGTGTGTGTCAGAGTAGAACTGTGCTCCATCAGGTTTTCAATGGCTGATTTTTTGAAAATAGATTGCCAGGCCTTTCTTCCAAGGTGCCTCTGGGTAGACTCAGACCTCCAACCTTATGGTTAGCAGCAAGCGTGTTAATCGTTTGCACTACTCAGGGACTCCAGGTGAAATTATAAGGCCCATAAAATCTCCTGGAGAAGTAAGAAGACGAACATAGGCAAAACAACAGATCAAAGTTCCTTGCCCACGTGGAGCCCTTTCCGGATGTGGCTTTCCACATTGAGAGTTTCAAACCCTCCCCACATAGGTAGGAACACAGGCAAGAATCATTCGCCTGATGTGGCAGGTGAGACCCTGAGGACTCAGAGGCAGGCGCTTGCCTGAGGTCACAGAGCTGGGAGGTGGCCCAGGCTGAAGCCTAGTGAGCCAGAGGTCCCCATGTTCCCAATGTGGTGAAGAGTGGAGGACCTCCCCTGGCGGTCTCCCTTTGAAAGGGCAAACACCAGAGAGGAGCCAGGTCAGTTGGGGAGTCATAGGCTGCCTGGAACTAGGCAGAGTAGAGCTGGGGTGCTGGCTGTCTACTGGGGTGTCTGGGGACGTCAGCTGCCAGCACCCAGGGGCCTTGGGGACCAGTGGGATGTTACAGTGCCCTGTGGGGCATGGGTGGGAGAAAGAGCCACTGGCCTGGGCACAGGCTGGTCCCCAGCTAGCTCATTGCTCAGACAACACAGAGCAAGATCCGGGGCCCTTTGCAGACAGTTCTGCTCACTGTGTCAGTCTGTCTCCAAAGCCACACTGTTTCCACCCATCACACTCTTCCCTAGAGAACCTGGCGTCCTTAGCCTGACTCTAACATTTGGTGGCACAGCTCAGTAATTTCTTTGACAGCTCCAGAAAGCAGGTGCAGGCAGCATGGAGCCCAGGGCCGCAGGGGCTCGGTGTGACTGACAGCCAGGCTGAGCCTTACTCTCATCCAGAGACGTCCCCAGGGCAAGGTCTCTGCAGGGCCCCAAAAGAAGGCCCGAGGGCCCCGTGTGAGGAGTTCACGAGCCAAGGGGGAGCTTGGGCTAACACTTCCTTCCAGGGTTCACTGCCAGAGTTCGCTTTTTCTAGAAAAAGCCACCTACTGTTTGCTCCGAGTCAGCTCCGAGGCGGGCTGGGGCACCCACACCAACCTCAGACTTTCCCTAGTGCACCTTCTCCCACCAAAAAAAGCCCAAACTTGTTGCCATCAAGTCGATTCCAACTCACGGCGACCCCATGTGTGCACAGGAGAACTATGCTCCATAGGATTTTTTTGACTATGATCTTTATGGAAGCAGATCACCAGGGCTTTCTTTTGAGGGCCTGCTGGCTGGGTTTGAATCACCACCTTTTCAGTTAGAAGCCAAGCACAAACCATTTGCACCACCCAGGGACCTTACTGCATGTCCCATTTCCCCCTCTATCAAGGCCAGCTGAGGAGCTGCTGATGAATTCTCCTGTGTGGTTCAATCACCGGCAGGAAGAAGAAAGAAAGCTGCTCTGGGAATAGCAGACTCCAGGGAGCTGGGACCACATGTGGGGGTGGCAGCGGAGGCGACTGTTTCATACCCGGTCACAATGGAGGGAGCAGTTTCCTTTTTGGGGACTGGAAATGTGACCTACCTCCTTGTCACAAAGTTGCTGCCTCAGCACTTGGGTGGAAAATGCAGGTGAGGGAGGTGTTCCTCCTTAGACAAAGCAAGGAGAAAGGGCCATGCTCTAATTTGCTGCACTTATTCTTCCCTGCCTAAAACACCCCTCCTCAGCTCTTCCATCTGGAAAACTGCGATTTGAGTTTTGTAAATCATGGAGCCCTCCATGATCTTTCCATTTCAAACGGTGCTAGGGGTAAAGTTGTAGCCTTTTGCCTTGGGTGCTGGGCTGTCTTGAGCTGCCCTGTGTTTTGCTATAGCTCTGAGCACAGTGGCTGGCACACAGCAGGTGCTCAGTAATGTTTGCTGCTCAGCTGGGGGTTGTGGGAAAGTGGGTTCAACTCTCTGGACCTCAGTGTCTTCATCTCACAACAGGGCTAGTACGAAATGCCACCTTTATTGAGCCTTTCATATTGACAAACTTACGAGGTAGTTGCAATCATTAATTAGCCTTATTCTACAAAGATGTAAAATAATTTGCCAAAGGCTTCACAGCTGGTAAGTGGCAAAAGTGGAGTTCTGAATCCAAGTATATCAGACTCCAGAGCCAAGTTCAAGTTCTCAACCAGTTCACTATACCTCCCTATACCTCTTTGAGGATCGAGTGTGTGTGTGTGTGTGTGTGTGTGTGTGTGTGTGTGCACATGTGTGTTTGTGTGTATACCAAACCTGTTGCCATCAAGTTGATTCCAACTTATGATGACCCTGTGTGTGCAGAGTAGAACTGTGCTCCATAAGGTTTTCAAGGCTGGACTTTACAGAAGCAGATTGCCCTTTTCTTCTGAGGTACCTCTGGCTGGGTTTGAACCTCCAGCCTTTCTGTTAGTACTTGAGTGCTTAACCATTTGCACCATATATAGTGGTAGGCTGAATAATGACCCCCAAGGATATTCAGGTCCTAGTCCCTGGTAGAGGGTCAGCGAAAAAGAGGAAGACCCTCAATGAGATGGATTGACACAGTGGCTACAACAACGGGTTCAAACATAGCAATGATTGTTAGGATGGTGCAGGACTGCACAGTGTTTCATTCTGTTGGGTCACTATGAGTTGGAACCAACCTGATGGCATCTGAAAACAACAGTCCCTGGAACCTGTGTATTTTATCTTATGTGGCAAAAGAGACTTTGCAGATGTGATTCAGTTAAGGATCTAGCTATGAGGAATTATCCTGGATTATCCAGGTGGGCCCTAAAGGTAATCACAAATGTCCTTATAAAAGAGAGGTAAAAGGAGATTTGACAGCACAGAAGAGGAGAAGCTGATGTGATGATGATGGAAGCAGAGTCTGGAGGGATGTGCTTTGAAGATGGAGGATGCAGTGCCTGGTACATGGCAATTTCCCCATCAGCGGGAGAGTTGTTTTTACTTACTATCATTGCTGCCTACCACTGCTCCCAGCACCTCCCAGGCACAGCACTGATCATTCCACGCAGTCCTTGCCCAATTGCTCTGACTTAGACAGGAGATTTCTGAGTACAGGCCTGCCCAGAAGAGGTGATGATTGAATGCTAGAGGAATAAGTACAGTGAAAGAGGAGGTGGCTCTAAACTCAATTTCAGCTCCTAAAACCCAAGTGTCAGATCTCAGGGAGTCTCACAGCCACTTCCATGAGAAGCCGTTGTCACCAGTGAGTAATATTCCATTGTAATCATCTCTGCAGTGTTCAGAGAATTCCCCAGAAAGGAAAACCCTTTCGTAACTGTTATCTCAATTGGTCTGGATAAACAGTGTAGAAGTGCATATATAAAAATCTAGATGGCACCTGTTTTGTGAAGGACGTAGTGTGAAGAAGTTTTGGTTTCTTGATATCCAATCCGTTCTCTGCCTCATCCTTTCTGTGTGATATGTGGCAAGTTGCTTCTGCACTCTGAGCCTCAGTTTCTACATCAACAAAATGTAAATAACCTTAGGTACCAAATAGGATGGTTGTGAAGCTTGCATGAGGTACACTATAGGGTACTTCTACTTCCAGTAATGGTAGACCAGGTAATTAGGACCAAATCTTTCACAGAGGATTACTGGAAAAGCTATATGGAATATAAACAACATCTTATAAGCATCAAAGAGCTAATAAGAGAATGAAGAGTTAACTGACCAAAATCTGGTAAAAGACGAGAACTCAGAGAAGTAAGCCTAGTACCCAAAGCTGCGTATTCCCTAAGGTCATTTACTAACCTAGAAGAAACAGCTGTGTTCTGGGTGACCTCAGGACAAAAATGAGGGCTTTGATAAATGCTTCTCCTTCCTTGCTTTAAGCTGAGATCCCAAATAGCTATCTTGAAAGATATGCTGAATCATAAGTAAACCAACTCTATCACATACTTTCAGGTTCTAGTCACCTTGATGGTCCAGAGAACCTCAAGCCTTGAGCTTGAATTAAGGTGGTTCCAAGCTGGTAGAGTTCCCAGACTCCTGACAGAAGCAAGCAAAAATCTTCTCTAGAAAAAATTATCACCATCTTAGGTGACAAATCATTCTTACAAATAGTTTTTTAAATGTCCAGGACATAGTAAAAAATAAGTAGGCACTCAAGGAAAGAAGAAACATAAGTGAGAACCAGCAGAAACTACAGATAACAGAAATATGCACAAAAACTTGAGGTATCGGAATTATCAGATACAAACTATAAAATAACAATGTTTACTATGTTTAAAGAAATACAAGGAGACAAGAAACTCTAAAAAGCAACATTGCAGTTTTGAAAAAGAGCAAAATAAACTTTGAGAATTAAAAAAAAAGTTAAGAATTCAGTGTCAGTTTAATAGAAGATTAGATACAGCTGAAGAGAAAACCAATGAACTGGAAGACAGATAAGAAGTATCTGGAATGCAGTAAGAGAGACAAAAAGACTGAAAATATTGAATAGAGAATAAGAGACAAAGCATGCAGTGAGAACTTCTAACATATGTTCATAGGAGTGGAGTTCTAGAGGGAGAGTGGGGGTGGTTTTGCAATGCTGGCCAAGTCCTATTTCTGTATAGTGGTTGCATGGGTATTTTGAAAAGTATTTATCCATCATACTGTATATTTGTGTGTGTGTGTGTGTGTGTGTGTGTGTGTGCATTTTGCCAATTTTCTATGTGTATGCTTTATTTCATACTTTTAAAAAGCTTTGAAAAACGATAAAATGGAACAGATGTGCATACAGTGCCTGACACCTGACCCTCTCCCGAACTCTTCATGGCCATTTCCCATCCCTTGACTGAGAGTTCCGCAAAGCCAGATATTCAGGATTTTCTGAGGCCTGGAGCCATTCTCAGGGGCAAGTCACATAATTCCTCCCATGAAAAGGCCCTATCCAGCCTGTCCATGTTCAAAGTTTTCTCCCTGTAGAAATACAAGGGAGCTCTTGGCAGGTTCTACATCAAGCTTGACCAAAGCTCTGCCTGCAGTAATGAGGGACCCAGGGAAAGGAGGGGAATTTCAAAGGCCAGGGTGAGCCTGGACACCCACACAGAATTTGAGCTTTCCTTGATCGCGACTTGACACCGGCAGGCTAGGTGCCAATGGGCAGGAGCAATGAGGGCAGGGCCAGGAAGGACAGAACAGGGCCCTCCTCGCTTCCCTGACCTGTGCTGTCTGGTCCCAATGTGCCAGTGCTGGGGACCTTCTTGGGTTGTTCTTTGGGCTGGGGTGGCCATTTTTGGTATCACCTGAGCCTCACTCCCAGCCAGGTGACCCATTGCAAACTTAGGGCCATGGAATTGAGGGTGACCAGGGCAATTTTCCCTCAAGTTCATCTAACAAGAGGACTCTTATTGACATCTGAGTTGCAGGACCAATTCAGACTAAGTGGTCTTGGGCTATTTCTATAATTAGGTTGTCTTGGAATGGAGTTTCTATAGGAACAGGATTTTTCAGCAGTGGCTTCAACTCAGTCCCCCAAAGCTGGTCTAATCCACCCTTTCCTGCATTTAGTCTGGCCACATCTGCAGCTGTTAGGGAGTTTGTATGAGTGAGTGCTTCCACTCAGACCAGCTGCAGGCCACTTCCTGATGCCTTAAGTGGCAAGAGTGGACACTGGCCAGGGATATCTCACTTGACCTAGTGATTCTTGAAAGGTGAAGGGGATGCATGGTTTCCCTCTCTCCTTCCCTCTCTTGCTTATTGTCTATTCTCAGTCCATGCCAGGATTCTTGGTTGCAAATAACAGAAATAAATCTTGGCTTACAGGAGCAGAAAAGGGGTTTATTGCAAGGATACCAGTAGGTAGCTTGCAGAATGGACTGGGGGGAGGCTGATGGGCAGAGAGCTTAGGTAAGTCCCACTGAGGGCATTGTCTGATTGGAACGTGGCAGCTGTCCTGGTTGCCACTGAATGCTAGGCTGCTAGACTCTCAACTCCATACCACTGCCATCCTGATTCGGGGTCGCAAATGCTACCACTCTGGTGATGAAATGAACTCTAAAGGACTTCTGCTTCTCTGTACCCCTCATTCAGACTTGTGTCCCAGATGGAGTCATCTGGTAGGCTGGCAGAACTCCTGGGGCTGGGAAAACACAGGCCTGGCACTTTTCGCTTCTGTGGAGAGTGGTGGGGCTCATCGGGACTCACTCAGTGGCCATATCCCCAAGCCCAGTGTTTTAATTATCTAGTGCTGCTGTAACAGAAATACCACAAGTGGATGGCTTTAACAAACAGAAATTTATTCTTTCATGGTTTAGGAGGCTAGAAGTCCAAATTCAGGGCCCCAGCTCCAGGGGAAGGCTTTCTCTCTCTGGGGAAAGTCCTTGTCATCAATCTTCCCTAGGTCTAGGAGCTTCTCAGCACAGGGACCCTGGGTTCAAAGCTTGCACCCCTCCTCCTGGTTCTTCTTTCTTGGTGGTATGAGGTCCCTCTCCTTTCTGCCTGATTCTCTCTTTTATATCTGAAGAGATTGACTCCAAATACAATCTAATCCTGTAGATTGAGTGCTGCCTCATTAACATAACTGCCTCTAATCCTGACTCATTAACATCACAGAGGTAGGATTTACAACACATAGGATAATCACATCAGATCACAAAATGGTGGACAGCCACACAATACCAGGAATCATGGCCTAGCCAAGTTGACACACATTTTGGGTGGGGGGGCACAATTCAATCCATAGCACCCAGGAAAGGGACTCAGATGCTGGGCAGCCAAGAAGTGGCAAACATGCACTGCACTGTTGCACATTCATTGCTGGACGCCAAGGCTGAGAGAAGAGTCCCACGCGGCCCTGCTCCTTGGTGGGACAACAGATGCATAAGCAACACAGCGATCAAGGGGCCACAGTGTGAGCACAAAGGAGGGGACAGTGAATCCAGCCTCAGCTTCCCCATCTGTAAAGTCAAAGTACTATTAATGCTTGTCTCGTGGTGCTATTGGGAGCAGTAAAAAATAATGTATGTAGAGCTCTGAATTCATTTCCTCAGGCTGCCGTAACAAAGTACCACAAGCTGGGTGGCTCAGAACAACAGAAGTTTGTTCTCTCACAGTTCTGGAGTCTGAGAGTCTGAGATCAGGGTGTCGATCATGTTAATTCCCTCTGAGAACCCCAAGTAGAGAATCTGTCCTATGCTTCTCTCTTAGTTTTTGGTGAGGGCTGGAGATCCTTGGTGTTCCTTGGCTTGTAGATGCATCACTCCAATATCTGCCTCTATCTTCACATGGCGTTCTCCCTGTGTGTCCTTGTATCTGTGTTTCTTCTCTTTTATAAGTTCACCACTTGTATAGGATTGGAGCCCACCCTACTCCTGTATGAGCTCATGTTAACTGATAACATCTTCAAAGACCCTATTTCCAAACAAGGTCATGCTCGAAGGTTCAGGGATTAGGACTTAAACATATCTTTTCAGCAGACACAATTCAACCCCTAACAAGCACTGTTGTGCTTGGAAAATGGAGGGCCCTGGACTAATGGCAGGTGTTATCATTAGAGAGGCAGTTCTACACGGTGGTCAAGAACATTGTCACTCTTGCTTAGGGCTCCTGCGGCCCCATCTACACACCTTCAGAGGCAGAATGGTGAGGTGGTTAAGACCACAGGCCCTGGAGCCAGACTTCCTGAGCCTGAAACCTAGTTCTGACACATATTAGTTAGGGGGCCTTGGGCAACTTACTTTACTGCTTCATTCTTCAGTTTTTGCATCTGTAACAAGGGACTAGATGTGACTTAGGTCACAGGGTTGCTGTGAGTTTCAAGCGAGTAACACATAAAGCTCTTTGAGCAGTGCCTGGCATGTAGTTACAATTTCAGTAAGTGTTAGTAATTTTTATTATTCAGAGGCCCATGTGGGTGCAAAGCCCTGATAAACTCCAGACAGCTCTGTTCTGGACAGAAGAACAATTCACACGTGACAACTAAGGAATGAATTTCAGCATGCACAGCCTGTGTGAGTCTGCAGCCCTCCCTCAATGTCACTGGCTCCCAAATGAGCTCCTCCCAATCCCATAGACCCGTTCCTGCTCCCAAGCCCACCATCTTGGTTTGGGCATGTCACAATTTTCCACAGTACATCCAGCCTCGCTCAGGATTTTTAACTCCACAGAAGACTTGAGGGGTGGTAGAGAACAGTCACATCTGGCCCTCTGCCATCTTGCTCCCCCTTCTCAGAAATCCCTGCGCTCCCTCCATGTGACCTACTCCTGTCTCCCCTTCCAAGTCCTCTCTCAGGAGTGGCCCTGTCATCTAATCTCCCTTCCCCATCCTCTAGGATAGTGGTTCTCAATCCAGGGCTATTTTGTCCCCCAGGGGATATTTGGCAATGTGTAAAGACATTTTTGATTCTTGTGAGTGGGGGAGGAGAAGGGCGCAACTGGAATCTAGTGGGTGGAGGCTAGGGATGCTACTAAACATCCTACCGTGCACACAGCAGCTCCACAACAATTGTTGTTGTTGTTGTTGATTGCTGTTGAGTCAACTCTGACTCACGGTAACTCTGTGTGCAGAGTAGAACTGTGCTCCATAGAGTTTTCTAGGCTGTGACCCTTTGGAAGCAGATTGCCAGTCCTGTCTTCTAAGCCGCTTCTTGGTGGGGGATGAGGGTTTGAACTCCAACCTTTCAGCCTGTAGTGGAGCACTTAACTGTTTGTGCCACCCAGAGCCACCACCAGGCCTCCTTCCTCACAATTACCCAGCCCGAAATGTCAATAGTGCTGAGGTTGAGAAACTCCGCACCCTAGGAATTCTGCTCAATAAAACTGTCTACATCTTGTTATAGTAGAAGAGTATAAATAAGAAAGCAAAAATCCTCCCAAATCTCACCACCCAGAGATGACCACAGTCTACATTTTGGTGATCGTCCCTCCCAACTTCTCTCTGTGCATACTTGCGTGTAGATTTGTAGATGTATATAATTTGACAGAAATGGGCTCATAATATACGCACTGCTCTATAACCCTTTTTTCCCCCTCCACAGCATACCATGGGCATCTTTCCATTGTCAACAAATGTAGATTTGCAACATCCCTTTTGGAAGTCTGCGTGGCATTCCATAGTAAGGATGTAACACTTTATTTAGACAGTCTCTTATTGATGGATATGCTGGTCGTTTCCAGTTTTTTTTTTTTTTTGGCTGTTATAAACAATACTGTGATGGATATCCTAGTATATAGGTCTTTGCACACATGCCCGTATAAATCCTTAAGATAAATTCTAAGCGTGGAATTGCTGGGCCAAAAGGTAACATGCCCTTTTGGGAGTTTTGATACTCGATGCTGAGTTGCCACTTGAAAAGATGTATCAATATACACAACCTCCAACAGAGCAGAGAGTGCCCACTTCTCTGTCCTTCCTCAAAGCTGGATATTATCTATGGTCTTAATCTGCAGAAGGGATTATTTTTAAGCAATAGCAGAGAAGAGTCAGGAATATTCAAAGCTAAGTGCCTAAATTTCTTCTTGGCAGTTGAATCCTGGAATTTGACATAACCCTCCTGGAGCTTGATTTTCTGTCTCCTCTCCCTCAGCCTCCCTCTCCTTGCGAGTCCCCAGCCAGGCCAGGGTGGAGGAGGGGACCTTGGTGAACAGACTGTGGTCCCTGATTCGGCACAGCTGCTCCCACATTCCATCGTTCTCCCTACTTGGCCAGGAACACTCCTTGGCCTCCCTTCCTCTATGGCTGCCTTGCTCCCTGATTTTAAGGACTCAGGAATATGTTACCCTCTGGGCGGTCTCTAAGGAGCCCTGGTGGCACAAATGGTTAAGAAAAGGTGGGCGGTTCGAACCCACCAGCTACTCTGGAGGAGAAAGATGTGGCAGTCTGCTTCTGAAAAGATTACAGCCTTGGAAACCCTATGGGGCAGTTCTACTCTGTCCTATAGCGTCGCTTTGAGTTGGAATTGACTTGACGGCAACGGGTTTGTTTTTCTTTCTTTTTTTTGGTTTAGGCAGTCTCTATCTATGGCCTTAACCTGCAGCTACCAGCTCTATCGCCCCTAAATGAGGCTGTTCACTACTGCTAGTTGGACCAGCTCTCTGATCCAAAGGGCTTTTCAGAAGGAGTATCAGGGCTCGTAGAACTGAAGGAGGATTGGAGGCTCAGGCTTGAACGATGGGCAGAACACAAAAGAGTTCTGGGGGACCAGGAATTAGGAAATGCAATAACTGTCTGTCATGGATTGAACTGTGTTCCCCCAAAATATGTGTCAACCTGGCTAGGCCATGATTCCCAGTATTGTGTGGTTGTCCTTCGTTTTGTGATCTGATGTAACTATCCTGTGTTGTAAATCCTAGACTCTATGCCTGTGGTTATGATCTATGATCCTATTTGGGAGTAAACTGTCCGTTATGTTAATGAGGCAGGATTAGAAGCAGTTATGTTAATGAACCAAGACACGATCTACAGGATTTGGTTGTATCTTGAGTCAATCTCTTTTGAGATATAAAAGAGAGAAGAAAGCAGAGAGGAGAGGGACCACCTACCACCAGGAAAGAAGAGCCTTGAGTGGAAAGCGTCCTTTGGACCTGGGGTCATTGTGCTGAGAACCTCCTAGATGCAGGGGAAGATTGATGCCAAGACACACAGAGATCTCCAAGGAACACTGGGCCCACAGATGTTGGAAGGAGACAGAGACCTTCCTCAGAGCCAACACAGAGAGAAAGCCTTCCCCTAGAGCTGGTGCCCTGAATTCAGACTTCTAGCCTCCTAAACTGTGAGAGAATAAACTTCTATTTGTTAAAGCCATCGACTTTGGTATTTCTGTTATAGTAGCAGTAGATAACTAAGACACTGTCTAAATCAGAAACCACTCTAGTTATTTTAAACAGTAGGATTCAATACAGGGAATTGATTATAAGAGTGATGAAGGGCTGGAAGAGCAAAAGAGAGAAGGAGAAAAAGGGAGAATAGGGCTATTATCTAAAGCTGCTACCACCCCCTGGGCTGGAGCCCAAGAACCCACACTCCCCACTGAGCTGCTGGAGGTGCTGCTGTTTCTACAGTTAGAACCTCATCACCGTAACTGAGGAGAAATCCCGGGGCCTGCACTCCTGAAGATACTGCCAGGACCCCCCTGCAGTTACCCTCAGTTACCTGCTGCTGCTACTGCTGCTGTTAAAAGCCATTGCCAGAAGCCTGAAAGAAATGGCTTCTCCCTTTTTCCATTTTCCAGCTTCCTGTGAGTGCTTCTCATTGGCAGAACCTAACAGAAAACCATCTGTCAAGGGAGGCTGGGAGGTGTAGTTTACAGGTTTCCAACCCTGATGGTACAGAGGTGGTAGAGACATGGGTGAGTGTGGAGATGAGAGGAACAGACGCTATCTGGCTATCAAGCATAGTGAAGCCTGGACACTTGCCCTGATCATGGTTGTCCCTCTGCCTTGTATCAAGCCCCAGGTAGGAGTACCTGACAGACCTGGCCAACAGGGAGTGGTGAGAGGGAGAATAGAACCCCTTTTAGCTTCTGGGGAGGGATGGGGATTCTGTGTCTTCCAGGAGTACACGCAGTGGGCGGCTTCCCAAACTGAGAAGGTGGACCAGGTGCCAGGAAGCTTCAAAAAAGGCAAATGTTCAGCTTGTTGAAGTCTTCCACAACCAACAGAGACTTAAATAAAGAAAACAATAGGGTTGGTGCTGCCATTTTTACTAGAAGGACAAGGTAGTGACAAGACACTGAGTGAATATTATCTGACCCCACTTACATGAAATATCTAGAGATATTAGAGACCACAGTTTATCAGAGGTTAGCAGGGGCAGGTGGTGGGGAGAAATGGGGAGTTATAGCTTAAGGGGCACTGAGTTTCTGTTAAGGGTAATGGAAAAAAATTGGAACTGGATAGTGGTGATGGTTGCACAACATGGTGAGTGTTAATGTCACTATATTGTATATGTAAGAAGGGTTGAAGTGGCAAATGTTTTGTTATATATATTTTACCACAATAAAAAAAATGCATTTTGACATTTAAAAAAAAAGAGTCCGTCAGAGCCCCTGCCATCTTCGAAGCTCACATTCTAGTGGAAGAGGCTGATATATAAAGATAATTATTTACAAAGTGATGATGGGATGCCTGTACTAATAAAAACTAATTAGTCTTTTTCATTAGTACCTGAGTACCTACTATGTGCTAGGCTCTTTGCCTGTATTATCCCACTTAATTCTCATAACAGCCTGGGAGACAGGTACTATTATGCCCTATTTTAGCAATGAAGAATTAGAAGCTCAAAGAGGTGAATTGGACTTGAACTTGGTCCCTTCTGACTCTGCTATTTAGTGGTGCACAGAGGAGGCAGTCACTGGGGGTGGAGTGTGGAGGGACGGGTTTTGTGAGGATGTGCTGATAAGAAAAAGAAATTCATTCTAGAAAAACCAACCTGCATTTTCAAAGGCATTGTGTATGTGCACAGCAATGTTTGTATAACCGAGAATTAGTGCTTATTGAGCACTTAACACGTTCTGGACACTTTGTGGATAGTTAATCCTTACAACTTTTTATATATTCTTATCTGCATTTTTATGCCACCACCTGTCTGATTTTGTTCATCTTGTTGATGACACATAGTAGATGCTCAATAAATTTGTGTTGTCGAATGAATGTTTTATTTGGTGCGCAGTGGTTTTTTGTTTTTGTTTTTTTAAATTCAGGCTTATTGAGGCATAATTTACCTAAAGACTTAAAGTAAAACCCACTTTTTAGTTGTACAATTTTATGAGTTTTGACAAATATATACAGTTGTGTAACCTCCACCACAGTCAAGATATACATTACTTCCTGCACCGAAAAGTTTCTTTATGCCCCTTTACAGTCAACCTCCTCCCTAGCCCCACTACCCTCCTCCCTAGCCCCCGCACCCTCCTCCCTAGCCGAACCACCCTCCTCTCTAGCCCATCCACCCTCCTCCCTAGCCCCAGCACCCTCCTCCCTAGCCCCATCACCCTCTTCCCTGGCCCCAGCACCATACCATTAAACAAAACTGTGGAGACTCAGGAACTCCTTGTACTTTCACTAATAACCGCCCACCAAAGACTTGCAGACATAGTGTCCCAGGCAGGTCGTCAGGCAACTGCGTCACATGTCAGTGATAAATATGAGATTGAAATTATAGCAAAAAACCAGTCTGGACTTTTCTGTGGGATGGCATGGTGCCTATTACTCTGAATAAATATGTGTTCTTTCAATTCCTCCAACATGCCAGGCTCACTCCAGCCTCCGGGCTCTGGTACACCCGGTTCTTTCTGCTTGACATGCTCTTCCTCCGTCTCCTTACCTGGCTGGCCCTTCCTCATCGTGCAGGTCTCAACATAAGGGCCATTTTCCCAGAAGTCTCCCTGGACCTCTGAGGCTGGGCTCCAAGGCCGTCCGTCTGGGCTCCTGTGGCTCCATCTGCCAAGCATGGATGAGACTGCTTTGTGGCCAGGCTGCCAATGTCCCATCGGC
The DNA here is from genome assembly GCF_000243295.1 of Trichechus manatus latirostris. Lineage (NCBI taxonomy): Eukaryota > Metazoa > Chordata > Mammalia > Sirenia > Trichechidae > Trichechus > Trichechus manatus. The sequence continues at coordinate 7,067,539 of NW_004443947.1, read as the reverse complement.
AGGGACACTATCTGTCCTGGTCTCCTCTCTCTCCCCAGTGCCTAACACACTGCCTGACACATGCCTGTTGCCTGAATACATAAATGAATGGAGGGCGGGGATTGTGTCTGAGTCACTGCCGGCCCCCCCTCCCCCAGGGCTGGTGTCACAGGCTTGTCACCACCAGTGTGTGGTCACACAGGGCCCGGTGCTCAGAAAGGCCCTGAGCTTGGGGTTTAATTAATACTCTGCCATCGCAGTCTTGACATTCTTGATCATTTTGTCTTTGAATTTTGGTCTGATGGGCGGTAGAGCGTGTACTGGGGACTCATTGCTTTGGCTCCTGAGCACCCTTGCCCCCATCACCTGCCCGGAGTGAGTTCTCAGCCCCGTGCTCTCCCACCACCTGGAAAACCAGGCACTGCCTGGACCCACTCCATGACCGCTGCTGCCGACCCTCAGCAGGGCCTGGGCACAGGCACGGGGAGGAGCGGGGTTAGGAGTACACGCCCTGTGGTGTCTTGGGGCAGCAGTTCCCACCCGCCGCTGGCAGTACCACAGCAGAGTCAAGCCTTTTGCCCACCCTCCATTCAGGTACAAAGTGCATGCCAGCACAGAGGTTTAGCGATCCTTGGAGGTCAGCCATTTTCTGTAGGCGGGGGCAGCAGGCTGTGGGAAGGGGAGATGCCTGGCTCGACTTCCCTTGACCCTGCCGGGGTGCGACCTATTGGTCTAGTGACTGGCAGCAGGAGGAACCCAGCAGCCATCAGACCCAAATGAGCATGTGGGTCACATGTCATAGGGTGGGAATCCCAGACGCCTGTAAAGATCTGTATTCTCGCTGCAGGTACCCCATGTCCAGGAGAGTACCCCCATACTGGGAGTGCTCCCTCTGCTGGCTCTTTATCCTTTCAACCCTCTTAAGTTGGCTTGTATTTTTTCTCTCCTGGTCAGCTCGGAGCACCCTCCTGGGATGAGCCATAAAGTATGAATTGTGTGATTTTGCTGATTCTGCTTACAGGTTAAATGTTCTGGCATTTGCATTGAAAACTGGTATTGCAAAATACAAGGATGAGCAGTAAAATCCATGCTAATAATTTAAAATGTTCATTTTTCTTTGCTTGGAACGACATTAAATAATCAATAAAAAACCAGCATAAGAAGTAGAGAGAGACCATGGAAGAAAGGAAGAAGCTTTCTATGTACCTTTAACAGCACTCTTTCCCTGCTGTTTGAACAAGGAGCTTTGCATGTTCATTTTGCACCAGGGCCAGCAAATCATGCAGCCGGCACTGCCCCCAGCTTCGTTGTTGAATGAAGAATAATTACATAAATACATTTATTAAACAGTGGAACACGTTTATCATTTTCTATTTCCTAACAGCACTGTATGTAATCAAGATTGCAGGCATGTCGTGCAAAGATGAGAATATATGAATCAGAAAATTACTCATGAATCATATATGCTTACTGTTGTGTTTATTTGCTGTATGTCTCCAAAGTTATTTCCACATCAACATTCTAGTCTCACTCCAGACCCGGTTCTGGTTCTGCTGGAGTACCTTGGATCAGACGAATCCTCCCGAAGACAACATTTATAAACGCTGGGCCACATTAAAAAAACAATGATTTAAAGACACCAGCGAGCAAACAAAAGTAGGCAGAAACTAGAGGGAATTTGATCCTTGAAAACAGGACACATTCTCACACACACACACACACACACACACACACACACCCAGGGATCTAAGCTCTACAGAAGGAAGGATCTTGCCCATCTTGTTGATGACACATAGCAGATGCTCAATAAATTTTTGTTGTTGAATGACTATTTTGTTTGGTGCACAGTTTTTTTTTGTTTTTGTTTTTAAATTCAGGCTTATTGGAGCATAAGTTTCCTAAAGATCTAAAGTAAAATCTACACTTTTTAGTTGTACAATTTTATGAGTTTTGACAAACATATACAGCTGTGTAATGACCACTACCATCAAGGTGTAGATTACTTCCTTCACTAAAAAAAGCTTCTTTATGTGCCTTTACAGTCAACCTCCCCCCTAGCCCCAGCCCTTGGCAACCACTGACCAAATTTCTCTCATTATAGCTTTGTTTTTCTTAGAACACCCTATGAATGGAATCATACTGAATCTAGCCTTTTGTGACTGGCGTCTTTCACTTGCATAATGTTTTGGAGCCTCAGCCATGTGACTGCATCTATTAGTAAGTCATTCCTATGATGGCTGAGTAGTAGTCCATTACATGGATGTACCTCAATTTCTGGACATGCAGGTTTGTTTTCAGTTTGGGGCTATTAGGAATAAAGATGCTATAAATATTTGTGTATGAGTCTTTACAAGACACATGTTTTCATTTCTCTTGGGTAAATACCTAGGAATGGGATTGCAGGGTTATATGGGTAACAGCATGTTTAAATTTGTAAGAAACTGCCAAACTGTTTTCCAAAGTGGCTGTACTAACAGTGTAATGAGGGTTCCAAAACCAAAATTCCAAACCCTTTGCCATCACGTTGATTCTGACTCATGGCAACCCCACATGTTACAGAGTAGAACTGTGCTCCGTAGGGTTTTCTTGGCTGTAGTCTTTGTGGAAGCAGATCGCCAGGCTTTCTTCTGTGCCACCAATCTTTAGGTCAGTAGTGGAGCGAAAACCATCTGTGTCACCTAGGTGCCGTAACAAGGGTTCCATTTGTCCCATAGTCTCATCAGCACTTGGTACCATCAGCATAAAGAAAAAAATCAGCCATTCCAGCAGGTGTGCAGTGGTATCTCACCGTGGTTTTAATGTGCATTTAACTAATGATTAAAGATGTTGAATACTTTTTTTCACGTCCTTATTTGCCATTTGTATTTCTTCTTTGGTCAAGTATCTGCTCAAATCTTTTACCTGCTTTTAAACTCGGATTGTTTATTTTCTTATTATTGAATTGTAAAAATACTTCCTATATTCAGAATACAAGTCTTTTATCAAATATGTGTTTTGCAAATATATTTTCCCAGTCTATGAATTGTCTTTTTATTTTCTTTCTTTTTAAAAAAATTATTGATTTTACTTTTTGTTGGTGTTGTATAATAGCAGAACATAACACCAATTCAACAATTTCTACATGTACAATTCAGTGACATGGATTATATCCTTCAAGTTGTGCAACCATTTTCACCCTCCTTTTCCAAATTGTTTCTCCCTCATTAACATGAACTTACTGCCCCCTAAGTTTCCTATCTAATTGTCTGAGTCACTATTGTCAATTTGTTCCTGTATAGATAGCTCTTAAAAGAGCACGATGCTCAAGGCAAACATTCTTTACTACGTAAGCTGAACTATTGTTGGGTTTTAAGAAAACTTCAGGGGATATTTTTGGTTTAAGGTTAAAGATTATCTCAGGGCAATAGTTTCAGGGGTTCATCCAGCCTCCATGGCTCTAGAGAGCCTGGATTCCATCAGAATTTGAAATTCTGTTCTGCATTTTCTCCGTTTTGATCAGAGTTCTTCTATAAAATCTTTGATCAAAATGTTCAGTAATGGTAGCCAGGCACTAGCCAGTTCTTCTGGTCTCATGGCAAAGGAGGCAGCTGTTCATGGAGGCAGTTAGCCATGTCTTTTCATTTTCTTAGTTTTCTGAAGAGCAGAATTTAAAAATTTTATAAAGTCCAATTTATCAATTTTTTTCTTTTATAGTTTGTACTTTTTGTAAGAAATCTTTACCTAACCCAAAGTCACAAGATTGTTCTCCTGTGTTTTCTTCTAGAAGTTTTATAGTTTTAGGTTTTACACAATTAGGTTTATGATAAATTTCAAGTGAATCTTTGTGTGAGGTATGGGCTGAGGTTCATTTTATGTCCAATTGTTCCAACATCACTTGTTGAAAAGACTGATCTTTTTCCACTGAATTACCTTTGCACGTTTGTTGAAAACCAATTGGCCACCTGTGTGTGGATCTATTTCTGGACTTTGTATTCTACTCCATTGATCTATGGGTCTACCCTTTCTCCTGTACCACACAGTCTTGGTTACTTTAGCTTTATAGTTACTCCGGAAATTTATAATTAGTCCTGAAATGCTTTGTTCCTCTTTTTCAAAATGGTTTTGGCTGTTTCATTTTCTTTGGTTTAAATCTTAGAATCAACTTCTCAATTTCTACCAAAAAAACCTGCTCGAATTTTAATTGATATTGCTTTGAATTCTATAGATCAATTCAGAGAGAACTGACATCTTAACTATATCGAGTCTTCCAATCCATAAACAAAGTATATCTCTTCATTTATTTAGGTCTTTTTTGATCTCGCTCAATGTTTTATAGTCTTCAGCCTATAGATCTTGCACGTTTTGTTAGATTTATCCCTAAGTATTTCATGTTTTTTTGTGCTATTGTAAATTGTACGTCTTTCAAAATTTCAAATTCTAATCACACATTGCCAGAATATAGATGTTAAATTGATTTTTATGTATTGATATTGTATTCGTGACTTTGCTAAATTTACCTATTAATTAAAGTTGCTTTTTCATAGATTTTTTGTGCAAAGATCACGTCTCTATGAATAGAAATGGGTGAACTCCTATTTCTGCACTCTGTAGTCTCATACTTCCAAAATGTGAAGTGTAGCCTGTTGAGAATACAGCTATAGTCAGATGTGCCTGGGTTGGATCCTAGTCCTGCCACTTCCCAGCTGTGTGACCATGAACAAGTTATTTAACCTCTCTGAGCCTCTGCTTCATCCTTTGTAAAATGGGAGAAAATAACTCCTAAGATTATCATTAAGTGCTTAGCTACCAACAAAAGGTTGGCAGTTCAAATTCACCCAGAGCTGCCTCAGAAGAAAGGCTTGACTGACAGGGAACACAACAGACAGTCCCTGACAGAGCAGGAGAAAAATGGGATGCAGA
>NW_004443947.1:7059345-7062425 GCF_000243295.1 Trichechus manatus latirostris | reverse complement strand
AAAAAAAAATATGAAGAAGAAGAAAGGCTTGACAATCTACTTCCAAAAAATGAGCCATTGAAACAGTTCTACTCTGACACACATGGGGTCGCCATGAGTCAGAACTGACTCGACAGCGACTGGTTTGGGTTTTCTTTGGTTTAAGATTATCATTAGTTCCCAGAAGCGTGATTGTAGGTCAAAAGGCAGTCACATTTTTAAGGTTCTTGATTCATATTGCCAAAATGTTTTCTAGAACTGATGTGCTACTGCTCACTAATCCCAGCAACATTGACCACTTGCAATGATACGTGTTTTAAGAGACTTGCAAAATACCAACAGCAATTCTACCTCTCTTACAAGAGCTATTCGTATTCTCTTTGTCCAAAATTGTCATCCAAATGAGCTTTTATATTTCCTGCCCATTGTTTCAGGTCTGTGGGTTGCCTTCACTGTTGGTTTGATTTTTGAATTATTTCTTTCAAACTACAAACTTACTAGCAACAACGGCAGAAACAGTGGACATTTAGGGAGCATTCTCTATATGCCAGACACCGTGCTTCACATGTATTAATTCATCTCTATGACAACACACCACAGCTCTCTTCTGAACTCTATTTTGAAATGAGAAGCTAAGAAACTTGCCTAAGGGCACAGCTAGGCAGTAGCAGAACTGAATTTTTGCCCTGGATGGAGTGGCTCCAGAGTCCGAACTCTTCACCTCTGTCCTTCCTTCAGGTAAATCCAACGCTGAGCAAACTGACTAGGTTTCCAGGCCAGTTTAGAAGACTGCCTGGCACACAGTAAGCCCTCCATAAAGTATTATAAGTCGGGCAGTGTGGAGCAGTGTTTGGGAGCCATGGCGTGGATTACAGTCCTCCTCTTGTTAGCTGCGTGACCCTGTTGTTAGCTGCCCTTGAGTCGGCCCCAACTCATGGCAACCCCATGTGTTGGAGTAGAACTGCTCCATAGGGTATTCTTGGCTATAATCTTTATGGAAGCAGTTAGCCAGGCCTTTCTTCTGCAGAGCTGCTGGGTAGGTTCGAACCACCAACCTTTAGGTTAGCAGTCGATTACAAACTATTTGCACCACCCAGGTGCCTGTGTGACCTTGGGGCTGTCATATTACTTTCTTGAGCCTCTGCTTCCTCATTCATTAAACCAGGATAATAATACGTACCCTTAGGCATTTTGTGAGGAGTAAGTGAGATAATGCAGAACAGGAGCCAGTTGCAAGGCTTGGCACTCAGCAGTGCTCAACAAATGTCAGCTATGATGGTTAAGACGTGAATAAGTACCCAACACATCCTAAGTGCCCCATCAATATTTGTCCCTCTGCTGCCCCTCATCTTGCACCGTCTGTCCTCACCCCACCCTTCTCACTGCCACATTTGTGCCATATTCAGATTTGGGCACTCTCCCTCACCCAGGACTAGGGTGAGGCAAGTGAGGCACCAAAGACCTGCTCTCCCCATTTTAAAGAGAGGACAAACAATGCGCAGCCGGGCAAAGCGACAGCCTCTTGCTCCCAGCAGCGGCTGGGACCCACGGTGGGGCAGGACTCCCTTCTCCACCCCTCCCCCCAGTCTCCACCCCAGTTGGAGAGGCCACAGTCCTGCTCCGATGCTGCCCACCCACCCACCTGCCCTGCCCGTGCTTTGTGGCGGGATGGTGAACGCAGCAGCTGGGCTCCGAGGGCCAGGTGGCAAGGGGCGATCTCTCCCCTGGGCATTGGCAGCCACTCTGGTTACCCTCTTGGATTTCCTCACTCGTCAGGGCTCTGCACTGGGTGGGCGTTTGGGGGCTGGTGAAGTGCTCAGAGCCCTCACCGCACGCTGCTGCCCCCCAAGCCTAGGGGTGCTGCCTGAGCTGGGGGCCCTGACCAGGGCCACCATGGAGAGAGCAGGTCCCCAGAGGATCTGTCCGCAAAGGCCACGTGGGGGCTGCGAGACCCTGGCCCTGAGGAGCGAGCTGAAGGCCCGGAGCTGCCAGGAGCTACAAGGTAGGGAAGGCCTGGAAGGCTCCGTCCTTCTTCCCCAACACACATACCTGGGGGCTCCCGCTTGGGCTTGGAGACAGGACTTTCTGGGGACCATGAGAGGGACTACTCATGTTTTTAGACCTGCCCAGCAACACACATGGGTGCAGCCCTGTTAGGGTATGGCCTGGTGCTGAAACTTCAGCCTAGCTCAGAGCAAAGTCTTAAACTTAGGCCCCTGGCCATGCAGGAAAACGAGGGCTGCTGAGAAGGGAGGAGACCAGGGGGCATCAGGACATTCAAGTCCTCTTTGTAAGAACAGTGTGCACCAAACCTGATTTGTATTCCATGACAGAAATGTATTGGGCTCCTACTATGTGCCAGTGACATGACTCACAAGGTCATTGCACCTGTGTGATACCACGGAGCTTACGTTTCCGTAGGAGGTATATGTGTGTACATGTTCACACACATGCAGACCATCATCAACTAGATAAATAGCACGTGCATCCGTGGGCTGACTGTGGCCTGGGTCACTGGTTTGTCTAAGTAGAGTGGTTAACAGTGCAAGCTTTGGAGCCAGAAGGACTTGAGTCCATAATCTGCGTCTGCCACTGACAAGCTATGTGTCCTTGGGCAAGTGACTTTACCTCTCTGAGCCCCAGGTTCCTTATCTGTGACATGGAAATGATTATACCTACCACATAAAGCTGCTGAAATGACTGAGCACACTGATGAGTAAGTGCTTAGCACAGGGTTTGGAGTCCTGGTGGTGCAGTAGTTAAAAGCTGTGACTGCTAACCAAAAGGTCGGCAGTTCGAATCCACCAGCTGCTCCTTGGAAACCATATGGGGCAGTTCTACTCTGTCCTGTAGGCTTGCTATGAGCTGGAATCAACTTTACGGCAGCAAGTTTCATTTTTTTGGTTTAGCACAGGGTTTGCAGTGTGGGATACGAAAAATACAAGACGGCTGTCATCTTTACTGCTCATAAAAAAAAGGGTCACCTCTGAGGTGGAGGCTTTGAGTTGGAGATAATCGAACCTGTGAGGTCAGATGTTGGAAGGTCTTAGTCACGGATGGGAGTATATCAGGGAGAATAATTAAAAAAAAAAAAAAAAAAA
>NW_004443947.1:7015592-7059245 GCF_000243295.1 Trichechus manatus latirostris | reverse complement strand
ATAGAGAACTGCCCCATAGGGTTTCCAAGGAGCAGCTGGTGGATTCAAACTGCCGACCTTTTGGTTAGCAGCCAAGCTCTTAACCACTGCACCACCAGGACTCCAATCAGGGAGAACAGGTGCTCTGTGTGCAATCTGATACATGATGCTCTTCTCTGGTGCACACAATTAATTTGTTCACTCATTCATTTATTCATTCATCAAATTTATCCATTATCCTCCCAAAGCCACCAAAATTAGCTAAGACCTTGTTGCCTTGCAACCTCCATCTGGTCATATTCAGCTGGTTCAAATTATTTGGGGACAGGGGCTGACAGGTTTTTGCAATGCAGAAGGCTGCCTGGCAGACACAGGGAGATGGAGCCTACTCAATGCCATGGCGCCAACCTCACATGCTGGAGGCTCAGGGGAGGAATTCTCTGAGATGCTGACCACCCATGGGGAGACTGAGCCGACGCAGAGATGCAGGGCCAGCACATGGGTGCCCTGGTGGAGATGATTTGGCCTCCCCTGGAACCTGTACTCTTTAAATATTGGTTCATTGAATGTATCCCCTGCATGGTAAAAGGCAGGGCCCGCGGGGGTGCCATAGCCTCTCCTGTATGTGATTGGCAGTTTGGCTCCAGTTCCCACCCACTTGGACGACCCACCAGCAAACAAAGCCCCATTGTTAGTTAACCTGCTGTCCCTCCCTGGAGGGCCCCTCTGTGGTTACAAAGGCTCTCCTTGAGGGGCAGGGGTGAGGTGGGGTCTCACCTTCACCTTCCAACATTTCCAGCTTCTGCCTGAGAGAAGGGCTGTGCCCAGTGTTCATCTCATTGCATCCTTGGCACTGCTTCTAGCACCCCTTTGAGATCCTTGGCTCAGGCCCCTTCCCAGTCCATCAGCTTCCTACCCTCCCCCCTCCCCATAGGCCTCTGATTCATCCCTGAACCCAGACCTGCCCAACACTGAGGACAGGAGCATTCATGGAGCAGCCTGGCACCTGGGGAAGAGGTGGTTGGGCTCGATGGTCCCTGGGGTTCCTTTCTCTCAGCCTTTCTAATGTTCTAAGCCTCCACCCTCTGCTGTGCCCTGGGCTTGTGGGTGGGGATTCAGGGAGGAGTAAGGCTTAGTCCCTGCCCTTGGACCCCACCCTTAGGGAAAACAGCATCCTGTACAGACCATTACCATAGGGTGTGATTTCCCTGTGCCTCAGTTTCTGTATCTGTAAAATGGGACTGACCATAATAGCACCTACCTCACAGGGCTGTGCTTAGGATTAAATGAGTTAATACATGTACAGGGCTGAGGACAGTTCTGGCACGTAGGACTCTCAATAACTGTTTGCTATGCACACTGTCTGGTGGAGAAATCTGGGAAGCTAGGGTCACCCACAAAAAGTAGTGGGTCCAAGGCCTTCCAGAAACCAGCAGTCAAAAAGGACGGATAGGGTTACATTCCAAATCCTATTATTTGCTGTATTTTCACATTTGACTTTGGGATATCCCCAGCCGAAGTGCTGGGGGAGTTTTGGGATTGACCAGTATATGATGGCTAGAATTCAGTCATTTCTGAAAGAGCCTGAGACTCTGGGTCAGGTGGACACATTCATCTAATAAGCATTTGTTGAGCACCTACTATGTGCCAGGCACTGGTCACAGAGCTGGGGATACAGCAGTGAATAAAATCTCTCAAATAGTTTACATCCTAGTAGGGAAGCAGATACCCCTCATGGACCCTATAGGACAGAGTAGAACTGCCCCATAGGGTTTCCAAGGAGCAGTTGGTGGAACTAAACTGCTGACCTTTTGGTTAGCAGCCGAGCTCTTAACCACTACACCACCAGGGCTCCAGATAGTAAGGCAAACCAGGGCTTCGAACCAATTCATTCCGATTTGAACCCCTGCTGGGAATTTGCATTTCCACCCCCAGATATACTGAATCCGAATCTACATTTTAACAAAATCCCCAGGTGATTCTTATATATAATAAAATCTGAGATCCACTGCTCTATGAGTGGAGCCCCAGTGGCACAATGATTAAGAGCTACAGCTGCTAACCAAAAAGTCGGCAGTTCAAATCCACCAGCTGCTCCTCGGAAACCCTATGTGTGAGTTCTACTCTGTCCCATTGGGTTGCTATGAGTCAGAATCGACTCAACAGCAACGGGTTTGGTTTTGGTTTGGCTCTACTAGTCGTTCTCAGAATTGGTCCCTAACCAGCATCATTAGCATCACCTGGGAATTTGTTAGAAATGCAAATTCTCAGAAGGGGTTTGAACTGGAAGTAACTGGTTCAAAGCTCTGCAATAAACAGGTGGTGATGAGGATCAAGAACAAAAATAGAGCAAGAGGACAGAGTGGAATGGGAAGTGTAGTGGGGGCCTTTCTGCAGTGATGTCACTTGAGCAGAGCCCTGAGTGATTGATGTGGGGGAGTGAGCCATGCCAGTATCTGGGAGATGAGCATTCCGGGCAGAGGAAACAGCTAGTGCACAGGCCCTGTGGCAGAAGTGAGTTTGGCATTTATAGCACACAGCAAGGAGGCCACTGTGACCAGACCAGTGTGAGTGATGGGGGATGGGAGGACTGAGGGCAGAGAGGTGAAAGAATCCAGATCATATGGGGCCTTGTCCGGTGGGGGTGGGGAGCATTGCAAGGACAGGACTTTTACTCTGAGTGAAATGGGAAGCCCTGAGGGATAGGGAGTGAACAAAGGAGAGATGTGATCCAATTTACATTTTAAAAGGATCCTGTGGTAGGCTGAATAGTGGCCTCTGGAGATGCCTGTGTTGTAATCCCTAGAACCTGTGAATATGTTATCTTATGTGGCAAAAGGGACTTCGCTGGTGTGATTAAGGTAAATGTCCTTGAGAAGGGACAATTATCCTGGATTATTCAGTTGGGCTCACTAATATAATTGTAGTGTCTTTTTAAGAGGGAGGGAGAGGGAGATACTGCTACAGAAAAGGAGATGTGACAACAGAAGCAGGGGGTTGGAGTGACACCAGCCAAAGAATGCAGGCAGCTGCCGGAAGCTGGGAAAGGTAAGAAATGGATTCTCCGCTGGAGCCTCCAGAAGGAACGAGCTCCACCAACACCTTGACTTTATCCCAGTGAAACTGATTTTGGACTTCTGACCACCAGAGCTGTAAGAGAATAAAGGTGTGTTGTTTTAAGTTTGTGATAGTTTGTTACAGCAGCAACAGGAAACTAATATAGATCCCCCCCGGGTCCTCTGCCCAGAATATGTAAAGGGAGTCACGGGAGGAGGCAGAAAGACCAGTCAAGAGGCTCTTTCGATTGTCCACCAGAAAAATAACAGGGCTTGAGCCAGGCTGGTGGCCGTGAAGGTGGTGAGCAGAGGCCGGTTTCTGAATGTATTTCGAAGGTGGGGCTGACAAGATCTTCAGGTGAATTGGGTGCAGGATGAAAGAGAAAGATATTAAGGATGGCATGAAGACTTTTGGCCTGAGCACCTGACAGAGAAGTGCCATTGACTGAGCATGGGGACGAGTGCAGGAGGAGCAGGTTTGGAGGAGGAGAGGGTAAAATGGACAGTTCAGCTTTGTGCAGGTCAAGTGTGAGATGCTCCAAGGGGGCGTGTCTGGAGACAGGTAGATACATTAGTTGATTTCAGGGGCGAGGTCAGGGCTAGAGATATAAATGTGGGGGTCTCCAGTCCAGGTCCTTCCCGTTCATCTGGGACAAGGGTGCCCTTTTCACCAGGGAAGTCTTTGGTGGCCCTTTATGAACATTATATCTAGTGTTCCCACAAACCCACGCAGCACCATTGTCATGATCCCCATTATACAGATGGGGAGGAGGCTCAGCCTAGAGGAATGATCTACCCAGGGTCATCAGGGACGAAGAGGCAGAGCCTGGATTTGAACCCAGCTCTGCAGTGACAACAGGAAACCTTTAAGAACAAAGCTGGAGACTGGCCAGTTAAATTCCTTCCCCTGCAGCCTAACAAGGTGGGTGCTATTATTTTCAAACCATGCTCACAGCAAGATGCCCCTTCTAACAGAACCAGGCTCATAGAGTTTGCCAGGAACCACCAGGCAGGGATGGAAGCCACATGGCCAGGAAAACTTGAACTTGCTCAAGGCCTGATATTTCTGAAACTTTTGCCTTAGGTGTCCCAAAGGCTGATCACTCCAAGGAAAATGAGGCAGTACACCAACGCGTGCTCCTTGAAAGCTGGGCCCAGGTCAGCTCCAGCTCTGCCTCCCTCCTGGGCCCAGTGCACGGTCCCTTGCACAGTAGACAAAGGGCTCAGTTCTTCTGGGCTGATGGCACTATATTTGGGAAGGAGAGCCAATGTCTCAGTCTTTCTTCTCTTTCTTCCCTGGTACCTTTGCTCTCAGAGTTCTGGGTACTGTAATCAGTTAATACACTCAGCTGCTAACTGAAAGGTTGGCAGTTGAAGTCCATCCAGAGGTGCCTTGTAAGACAGGCCTGGTGATCTACTTCTGAAAAATCGGCTATTGAAAACCCTGTGGAGCACAGTTCTAGTCTGAATCTATTTGACGGCAACTGGTTTACCTTCACTCTCCAGGCCTTGCCAGCTACAAAGCTTGTGTACTGTTTGGCCTTTTGAAGCCCTTGCACCTAAGGGATTTGAGCTAACAAAGTGTGTCTGTGGCTACAGGGAGGGGGATGTGGTGAGAACTTCTATATCTGGATCCTATGTCCAGAGCAGATGCAGATCCTCTCCACAAAGAATGCCTACCTTCTCCCCAGAGAGACTTGTCCCACGCTGAGCCTCTGGTGGCAAGAAAGAGCCTTTTGTCTCCACTGCACCTGAGGAGGGCCTTGTATTGTCTGCTTGTTCAGCTAAGAGGTTCTGCCTCTATTGTGGGCCATTAATAAATGCATCCATTTTGATTTCACAAGTTTATGTGTGTTCCTCGTCCTCTACTATACCAGGAAGCAAACGCAGCCAACAATTTCAGAACTAATACCCCAGAAGGATTCAACATGTGCAGAATTAAACAGGAAACTGTCAGAATGGAAGGGTAAAGAGAAGGCACCTGTAATGAGTACCTACTCTGTGTCAGGTGGGGAGGAAAGAGTCCTGCTACAGGGTCAGACAAACCTGGGCTCTCAACCTGTATCTGCTCTGGTCGGCTGTGTGACTTTGGGCCAGGGACTCACTTCTCTGAGCCTCAGCTTCCTCATGTGCTCCTGAGAACACGATTCCCCACTTTGCACAGATTATGTGGCAGAGAGTGCTGCATTGATGACTCATTTTCATCATCACAATGCTATAGCTGTTGCCATCTATAACCCGCTGTGTTATGGGGTACAATTGCTCCCTAGGGTTGTCTGGGCTGTAAACTGTACAGAAGCAGATTGCTGGGACTTTCTTCTGTGGTGTCACTGGGTGGGTTTGAACTGCCAACTTTTCAGCTAGTAGATGAGTGTAAACCCTTTGGGCCACCCAGGGACCTTCACAACTCTATAGGTAGGTCTTATCCCCATTTTGCAGACGAGAACACTGAGGCTTAGAGAGGTGAAATCGATTGCCCAAAGTCACACAGCCAGGAAATTAGATCTGCTAGGCTCCAAAGCCAGTGCTAACTGCTAATCTCTGCCTTGGATATTAGCCAGGTTATCTCTTCAACCTTCATGAACCTATTCAGGGATTGGAGCTAGGGGAGTGACATGACCCAACTCAGGCCTTCTGGGTGACCGGGCTGGTGGTTGCATGGGGGGCAGGCTGCTGGGTAACACAGCAGTTGGCCTTGCCCATGGACAGCTGGCCTATCCTGGAGGGTGGCTCGGGCCTGGCAGCAGCTCACCAATTATTTCAGCACTGCACGGCAGCTCTTAGCCTGCAAGGACGGCCGTAGCTTGGACGGCTAGGCTCCTCCTGACACTCAGGGCCCCACTGGGGGCTCCTCACCACCTCCCAGGCGGCCCATCCTGATGGATGTGGATTTCCATGTATGGACTCAACACGGCATGCCCCAGACCCCGGGCTGACTTTGCAAGTGGATGTCTTTTTCTCTCCTCCAGCTTCCTGGAAGATGGCCCGTTTGATTTTTATAGGTGCTGTCATGGTAATTAACCTTCATTGAGGCCTTTGTGGGGCCTGACTCAGGTTTCATCTGGGAAGGAAGCAATTTCTCATTTCTGCCACTGGCTTGCTGAGTGATCAAGTTACCTGGTGGGATTTCACTCCCCTGAACCTCAGTTTCCCCATCTGCAGCATGGGCTTGATAGTGTTTAAAGAATTCCATAAGATGGCATTTAATTTAATCCTTGCGGAGTGGTTAAATAAGGTGACACCTTCAGCCTAGTGCAGTGCTGAGCACGTCGATGAGTGGGCACAAGCCCCATGAGGGTCTGTCTTGTTCTAGAATGTACCTCCTAACGATGCTCCATAAACATGTGTTGAATGAATTGCTATTCCTGTTGCCTGTCTTGGGGGGCTACCACTCACATCTTCACAACCCCAGGAGAGATTCCTAAGAGAAAAGAGAGATGGGACCGTTCGTACTCAGGGAGATGCCTGTGAGGAGGAAGCACTCAATTAAATCAGTCGCCCTGTGTTTAAAGAGCACCGATGTTCCGAAGGCTGGGGTGTTTGTGCCTGGGCAAGGGGTGTACAGATGCGGAAGGTCGGCAAAGGCTTGGCGCCTCCAGGGTGCTGGCCACTGTGCAAGGCGATTTATGTGCCTTGACTTACTGAATTCTTCCACACTCACTTTGCAAATGAGGGCATTGAAATTCAGGAGGGGAAGTGACTTGTCCAAGGTCACACAGCAAAGATGAGGTAGGGCCAGGAAGCCTGGCACAGTCCCTACTTGCTAGGGCTTGGAGCCCAGGAGAGAGCAGCTGCTGTTTGTGCCCACCAGCCTCTGCTGCCTTCTTCTGCCAACAGGACCTCCACTTTCCTTTGGGGAAATACCCGTCCTCTGTTCATGTGACCCAGGCTTGGCCACTTAGAGTGCCCACTCCCTGGTTCAGGAGTGGGTGTCAGAGCCAATGGAGCCAGGAAGGGTCCTGGGAAGAGCGGCTCTGTCTGTGGGCCGTTGAACTGGCAGGATGGGGCCAGGGAGCTGGTGGGGGTGCCTCCCAAGACTGGAGGAGGCAGAGGAGAGCAGAGCCCCAAATGCAGGGAGGCCAGTGCCAGATGACAGAGTCTAAGCCCTAAGGCCAACTCTGTTGTTCTTTGCTATCAGGGAGTTGGCCTCGAGTCATAACAACCCCATGCACAACAAACCAAACTCTGCCCGGTCCTGCGCCATCCCCGTGATGGGTTGTGGGTCAGACCACTGTAATCCATAGGGTTTTCGTTGGCTGATTTTTGGAAGTAGATTGCCAGGCCTTTCTTCCTAGTCTTAGTCTGAAAGCTCTGCTGAAACCTGTTCAGCATCATAGCAACACAAAAGTCTCCTCTAACAGATGGGTGGTGGCTGCATATGAGGTGTATTGGCCGAGAATGAATCCCAGGTCTCCCGCATGGAAGGCAAGAATTCTACCACTGAGTCACCGCTGCCCTCAAGGCCAGCTCTATCCTTGTACTTTTCAGTCTTGGGAGCCAGTAAATGCCTGTTTTGGCTGAAGCCAGCCTGAGTTGGGCTTCTATCCCTTGCAACCAAAGCAGTCCTGGCTTGTGCCATCTAGTGTGGGAGATCAGATAGCCCTTTGAGATGACAAACCAAGAGGAGGGCTGACTGGTCTGGCTGGACTGGAGTAAAGGCTTCCTCCACTAGAGAGAATTTGAACTATGCCCCTGAAGGCTGGTGGGGAGTTCAACCAACCAAAATGGCGTTGGTCTCTCTCCCTCTCCTCTTCCTCCTTTCCCTTCTCCCTTCTGTCTTCTCCTCTCTTTCTTCTTCCTCTCTCTCTCTGTCTCTGACAGAGCCTGATTGTCATGGACATTTGGGCAAGGGTCTTTTCTTTGACTAACTGTTTAGCCCACTCAGATAACACCTTATGAGTTAACTCAGCTTTGGAAGAAAAGGTTACATCTTCCCCCTTGGGTGAGCTTTCTGTTTGGAAGGAGGAACCTGAGGGAACGTGAATGAGAGAACCAGGAGAGGTGTGTGATGTAGTGTCGGCGTGGGCTGGGATCAGAGAGCTGGGGTCCAATTCCCAGACTACCATTTCATAGCTGGGAGAACTTGGGCAACCTCTCAACTCAACTTCTCTGAGTCTCCATTTCCATGGCTGTGAAATGGGCGTAATGACAGTGTTCATAGGGATATTGCGAAGATAGAGTAAGTCTTGGTAATTTATTTAAGAAACTGTGGATATGGCCAAGAATGATGCATGCTCCCCAGACTTGATGGCCTCCTACTGGAGAGGGGAGGAAAGTGTCCGGCAGAGGATAGTCCTGGCACATCATAGGTCTCCTTCTTTATCCTTCTTCCAGAATTAACAGAGGAACTAACTAAGGGCACAGGGATTTGAACTAAGCCGAGAGAACAAATAGTTATCAAGTGCCTTCCTGAGCCAGGCCCCAATCCTAAGATAATACCTGTGGGGCAGAATGTAGATGGTTGGGAGTGGGCTCTGCAATCAGGGTTGAATCCTAGATGCTCCACTTGCTCGCCCTGAAACCCCGAGCCTCAGTTTCCACATTCATAAAATGGGACTTCTACTTGCCTCATGGTTGTTGTAAGGCTTAAACAAGTTTGAGTTCCACGTGAAAAACATATGATAAAAGTCAACTACTTATGATTTTTATTACTTAATCCTGACCACCATCCTTTGGGGTAGATGCTATCATGCCCTTTTTATTGATGAGGAAACTGAGGCTCAGATAAGGTTCAAGGCCCACTGGAATGGTGCCATTCTCCAAATCCTCGCCTGAAGGAAGTGTGATGAGCCTGGTTTCCCATCCCAGGGCCCCCACTGGGGTGAGAGGTGGGCTGCAGCCAGGGGCTTCTCCTCTGTGCCAGGGCCTCATCCACTGGCCAGCTTCCTCTGACCTCCGCCTGCCCAGGACTGCCCAGTGCACTGGGTTGAGCTTGCCTCCTTGTGACTGGGCCCCAGAATCCCAGCAGGGAGATCTGCTATGTCTGAGGAGACCCCCACCCCACCCCAGCCGTTCCTGCCCAGTGTCCTGAGCCAAGGGCAGGAAGTGTGAGTAACAGCTAGGAACACGGCGGCCTGTTCCAGGGCTCACGCTGCGGGGGAGAGCTCTCTCTTGGAGCCCAGGAGAGGCCAGGGCGGCATTCTTGGCCAGCAACTCATCCTAGCCCCTCCAGTCCGCCCTTATCCCCTCCCCCACCCTTTAGCCACTCCTTCCCTCATCATTTATAGTTTAGAGCAGCGGCTCTCAAGTGTTGTCCCCCACTCCCCAGCAGCCTCAGCATCTCTGGGTGCTTATCAGAAATGCAAAAATATTAGGGCTGTGGAGACCATGGTCTCAGGGAGCATCTAGTTCAATTGGCATAACATAGTTTATAAAAAAAATGTTCTACATTCTACTTTGGTGAGTAGCATCTGGGGTCTTAAAAGCTGTGAGTGGCTGTCTAAGATACTCCACTGGTCTCACCTCTTTGGGAGCAAGGGAGAGTGAAGAAAATCAAAGACACAAGGGAAAGATTAGTCCAAAGGACTGATGGACCACAACTACCACAGCCTCCACCACACTGAGTCCAGTACAACTAGGTGGTGCCCGGCTACCATCACTGACTGCTCTGATAGGGATCACAAGAGAGGGGCCCGGACAGAGGTGGGGATAAAATGTAGAACAAAATTCTAACTCACAAAAAAAGACCAGACTTACTGGCCTGACAGAGACTGGAGAAACCCTGAGAGTATGGGCCCCAGACACCGTTTTAGCTCAGTAATGAAGTCCCTCCTGAGGTTCACCCTTCAGCCAAAGATTAGACAGCCCCATAAAACAAAACTAGACTAATGGGGCACAACAGCCTAGGGACAAGGACTAGAAGGCAGGAGGGGACAGGAAAACTGGTAATAGGGAACCCAAGATTGAGAGGGGAAAGTGCTGACAGGTTGTGGGGTTGGTAACCAATGTCACAAAACAATATGTGTACTAATTGTTTAATGAGAAGTTTGTTTGTTCTGTAAACCTTCATCTAAAGTACAATAAGGAAAAAAAAAAAGAAATGCAAAATTACACCCCAGACCCAGACCTACTGTATCAGAGGCTCTGGGGTAGAGCCCAGCAGTGTGTGTTTTAAGGAGCCCTCAAATGATTCTAATGCATTCAATTGTGAAAATCTATGGACTAGAGCTTTGAGCACCCAAGAGGTGCCCTGGGCTTGTCACTTAATCAGTCAACAAATGGCTTTAGCACCTACTAAATTATGCAGATGACACCACTTTGCTTGCTAAAAGCAGGTCTTTGAACCAGTTCATTCAGGTTCCAACCCCTGCTGAGAATTTGCATTTCCAACAAGTTCCCAGGCTGATTAGGAGCCAATTCTGAGAACCACTAGTAGAGTTATACAGAAGAATCACTTGGGTGTCTTGTTAAAATGTAGATTCTGACTTTGAATATCTTGGGTAGAAATGCAAATGCTCAGGAGAGGTTCAAACCGGATGAACTGGTTGGAAGCCCTGGCTGAAAAGGAAGAGGACTTGAAGCACTTATTGATGAAGATGAAAGACTACAGCCTTCAGTATGGATTACACCTCCACATAAAGAAAACAAAAATCCTCACAACTGGACCAATAAGCAACATCATCATAAATGGAGAAAAGATTGAAATTATCAAAGATTTCATTTTACTTGGATCCATAATCAATGCCCATGGAAGCAGCAGTCAAGAAATCAAACTATGTATTTGCCTTGGGCAAATCTGCTGCAAAAAAGCTTTTTTCAAGCGTTAAAAAGCAAAGATGTCGCCTTGAGGACTAAGATGCGCCTGACCCAAGTCATGGTGTTTTCAGTCACCTCATATGCATACAAAAGCTGGACTATGGGTAAGGAAGACCAAAGAAGAATGGATGCGTTTGAATTATGATATAGGTGAAGAACATTGAATATACCATGGACTGCCAAAAGAACAAAAACAAATCTGTCTTGGAAGAAGTGCAGCAAGAATGCTTCTTAGAAGTGAGGATGATGAGACTTCGTCTCACATACTTTGGACATGTTATCAGGAAGGACCAGTCCCTGGAGAAGAACATCATGCTTGGTAAAGTAGGGGGTCAGTGAAAAAGACGAAGGTTCTCAACGAGATGGACTGGCACAGTGGCTACAACAATGTGCTCAAACTTAGCAACGATTGGGAGGATGGTGCAGGACCTGGCAGTGTTTTATTCTGTTGTACGTAGGGTCGCTATGAGTTGGAACCGACTTGATTGCTTCTAACAACAACAACAAGTGGTAGGTAGGGCATTGGTGGTTCAGTGGAAGAATTCTCACCTTCCTGGGTTCGATTCCCGGCCAATGCCCGTCATGCGCAGCCACCACCTGTCTGTCAGTGGAGGCTTGTGTGTTGCTATGATGCTGAACAGGTTTCAGGGAAGCTTCCAGACTAAGGCAGACTAGGAAGAAAGGCCTAGTGGTCTACTTCCGAAAATTAGCCAGTGAAAACCCTATAGATCACAGCAGTTTGATCCACTATTGATCATGCGGATGGCACAAGATTGGGCAGTGTTTGGTTCTGATGTGCATGAGGTGCCATGAGGCAGCTAACAAGAAGAAGAAGTGATGGGTGCTGGGGTCATACACAGACCAGACCTGGGTCCTTGTCCTCACAGAGCGCACAGTCTGGACAAGGCGATGGACACAGCAATTGATTAAAAATAATCTGTTAAATGATTATAAGTGAGCCCAGTGCTGTAAGGGAGACACACAGGGTGTCCTGGGAGCACCCAAGCCTTCTGGGAAGAAGCGAGGTTGCAGCCTGATCTGAAGGAAGAGCCATAGTCATCTAGGCCAGGAAGCCAGTGGGCTCCAGATGAGGACTCCAAGCTGACGGAGTCTTGAATGTGACTGTGGGTCCCTAAGAAGTGTGCAGGATCGTTCCTTGGGGTGCAGGAAGGAAACATTAAAATTTCTATTTCTATTTATTTTGTGTCTTGTTTTTTATTAATTTCAATTACTTTGTATATATATTTAATGTGCACAATATGTTATGTTAGTACAGAAGAACATGTAAATAATTTTTAAATTAGAAAGTGCACAGGTATCAGGCTGTGCGGAAAAATATTTTATGAGTAGGGTACATACCAACAAAGTTTGGAGACCACTGGTGTAGATATACAAACGAAGGGAGGCTACAGAGAGCTGCTAGTGTGGCTGGAGTCCACAAAGAAACGGGCAGTGCATTGACGTGAGGCCAGAGGGCTATCTTAAGGGGCAGTGGGGAGCCACCGAAGGTGTTTGAGCAGGAGAGGGGCTCAATCAGATTTGTGTTTTAAAAACATCAGCCTGGCTACATACTGTATGATTCCAACAGTATGACATCCTGGAAAAGGCACAATTATAGACAGTAAAAAGATGAGTGGTTGCCAGAGGTCCAGGGGAGGGGCAGTGAATAAGTAGAGCACCGGGCATTTTCAGGGCAGTGAAACTCTTCTGTGTGATGCTGTAATGGTAGACACATGACATTATATATTTGCTAAAACCCGCACAACTGAACAACACAACGAATGAACCCCTATGTAAAGGATGGACTTTAGTGAATGATTATGTATCGATATTGGTTCATCAATTGCAACAAATGATCCACACAAATGCAGGATGTTAATAATAGGGGAAACTGTGTGTAGAGGGGAGGACGTATAAGTGAACTCTCTGTACTTCCTACACCATTTTACTTTAAATCTAAAAACGGTCCAAAAATTGTTGTTGCTGTTAGGTGCTGTCTAGTCAATTTCAACTCACAGCGACCCCATGTGACAGAGCAGAACTGCCTCACAGGGTTTTCTAGGCTGTGATCTTTACAGGAAGCAGCCCTGATGGTGCAATGGTTAAGCGCTCAGCTGCTAACTGAAAGGTCAGCAGTGGAACCCACCAGCCGCTCCACGGAAGAAAAGACCTGGCCCTCTGCTCTGGTAGACTGCAGCCTAGGAAACCCTATGGGGCAGTTCTACTCTGTCCTATAAAGTCACTATAAGTCAGAATCGACTTGATAGCACACAACAGCAACACAAGCACAGTCTTTACAGGAGCAGATCACCAGGTCTGCCTCCCGCGGAGCTGCTGGGTGGGTTGGAACTGCCAGCCTTTTGGTTAGTAGCCAAGTGCTTAACTGTTGCACCACCAGGGCTCCAAAAATTAAGGCTATTAAAACAAACAAACTTGTCACCCAATGTGCAGGAGGCAAGGGCAGCTCCACCTGACTGAGTTCCAACCTCTGTGTTCTTGCTGAGGCAGCTGCTGGGGTGGTCAGAGCACATTTTCTGGAGCCCCACAGCCTGGTGTTGAATTCCACCTTCTTATTAGCTGTATGACCTTGGTCACAGCACTCAACCTCTCTGTGCCTCATTCCCTCTTCTATAAAATGGGACTCATAATGGCCGCCTCAGGGCTGAGGGAAGATGAAGTGAGACCGTGCAAGTAAAAGACTGAAAACGTACAGGCACAGAGAAAGCACTCAACACCTCCAGCTGTTACTATTGTGGTTATTGTTGCCACTCCCCTGGGCTCCCTAGGGCGGTGGCTGCCTGGCCTAGGCAAATGCTCTATGATTGTGTTCCTCCAGTAAAGGGCCGTGTTCTCTTCCTGGCTCTGCTGTCAGCTTGTTGTGTGCCCTTGAGCAAGCCTCTTCTCTATTTGGAGCCTCAGTTTCTCCTTCTGCAAAAGGAGGTTTTCAGACCAGTGGTTTTCACACTGGGTTCTTTGGAACCCTGGGGTTTTGTGGAGATGCCCTGGTGGCTGCTTTTGAGTAGAGAGATGACTGGACCAAATGTCTTTAATTTGTTTTATATGCTGGGGTTATGTGCAAGATTTCATCTGAACAAAGGAATCCATTGCTTTAAATGTTTTTAAAGAAGTTTAAATGCAAATGATTATATGTCCTCTAGGGCCTCCCAGCCTGGAGTTGATGACTCTTGTTTCACAGTCCTAATGGGCTAGCAGGGTGGGTTGTCTGTTTTAAATGTATCCCTGGCACAGAGTTCCAGTTTTCCACATAGGATCCCTGGCCCCCATCAGGCCTGGTAATGCCTGCACACCAGGATATATAATGCTTCTCACCCCAGGCAGCTGCCATCCCCCAAGACTTATGCGTTGCCCCTGCTTTCCCTCACACAAGCGCTGCCCTGCCCTCCCTTCCATCTTCCCTAATAAATCATCGTGCTCACCCCGGGTAATCTGTCTCTCTCTCCCCTGGACCGCCAGCAGCTGGCCTGTTTACGGAGTGGGCAGATGTCCCCAGGAGAATCCAGGGCTCTGTGTGAAAAGGGCCCCGTGCAGCTACGATATCTGAGCGGAGCTTGGAGCTATGGGTCTCACATTTTCCTGAATGTCAGAATCTCCTGGCAATTGTGTTACAGCTTCTTGGGCTTCAGGTCCTCTGATTCAGGGGCTGCCAAGGGGTCCAGGCACCTGAACATTTAACGAGCCCCATACAGGCTTGTAAAGTGGCAGGTCTGTGGCCACAGTGTTCAAGAGACACTGGCCTGGGCTGAGATCAAGCCATTCAGCTGGAAACCACTCCTCCCTTCACGAAAAACAATCAATCTGTCGTTCATTCATTCATTCGTCTAGCCAGTGAGCAAATCCTTACTGAGCACCACCTGTGCCAGGCACTGTACTGGGTGGCGAGAATATAACAATAAGCCAGATCTTCACCCTCCCCTTCCAAGTGCACAGTACAATTTGGGAGACTGGAGCTTCATGTCTAATATAAAAAAAAAAACCAACCAACCAACAACAGTTGCTGTCAAGCCAGTTCTGACTCATGGCGACCCCATGTGTGTCAGAATAGAACTGTGCTCCAAAAAGTTTTCAATGGCTGTTTTTTAGGAAGTAGATCTCCAGGCCTTTCTTTCAAGGTGTCTCTGGGTGGACTTGAATCTCCACCCTTTTGGTTAGTAGCTGAGCATGTTAACCGTTTGCACCACCCAGGAATGCCTTTATGTTTAATGTTGTTATTAGTTGCTGTCAAGTTAATTCTGACTCACAGTGACCCCATGTGTGTAGAGTAGAACCATGCTCCATGGAGTTGTCCAGGCTGTGACCTTTTGGAAGCAGATCGCCAGGCTTGTCTACTGAGGCATCTCTGGGTGGGTTCGAACCACTAACCTTTCAGCTAGTAATCGAGCACTTAACCGTTTGTACCACCCAGGGACTCCTAATAATAACAGCTGGCATTTATTAAGTGCTTTTTGTATTCCAGGCCCTCTACCAAGGGCTTTACATCCACTAGTTTAATTCACACAAAAAGTAGGTACTGGCATGACCCCTATTTTACAGGTGAGAAAACTGGGGTGTAGGGAGGCAAAAGCATTCTGTCCAAAATTACAGAGCTAGTCAATGGTGGGGCCAGGATTTGACCTCTGGCAGACTCCAGAGCCCTTCTTCTTGCTGATGAGGTTATTGCTCTTGTTAGCTGCTGCCAAGTTGACTCCGACTCGTGGTAACCCCGTGGACAACAGAATGAAACACTGCCCGGTCCTGCACCATCTTCACAATTGCTGGCATGTATGAATCCATCATTGAGGCCACTAGGTATTAGAGGCAGCAGATTAAAGAGATGACCTAGGTTTTGATATCAGACCAGGGACAGATTAGCCAGTAGGCACAGTACGCGCTGGCTTACAGTGAGTAAGGTACACATGGGCTTACTTGTGTTTACTTACTGATCTGTAGTGCACAATTTCACATGGGTTTTGTGTGAAAAACAGGTGAAATTGTGCAGTACAGATTAGTGAGCAAGCACAAGTAAGCCCGTGCATACTTTGCTTATTGGGTAATCCGTCCCTGGATCGGATAGACATGCTGCTCAGTAAATTAGCGACCTGAGGTAAGTTAACATCTCTGAGCTGTGCTTTTCTCAACAGCCAAATGGTAATAATAACAGTATGTGTTGTTCTGGGTTACTGGGAAGATTAAACAGGGTCATAGATGCGAAGTGCTTAGCTGGCGCCTGGCGCCCGGCAGTTGTCAATAAGTGGTAGTTATTTCATTTTAGGTGGAATTTGCTTTTGATATTTAGTTTTCTCTTCAGTCACCCAAGTCATTTCACTGCAAGAAAAACATATTTCTCAACTTGACATTTTACATTTCTTGTCAGATCAAGGGACTCTTTTCCCCAGGACACCCTGGGCTAGGGCATTATTAGTCCTTCTCTAAACAAGTCCAAAGGAGCCCTGGTGGCACAGTGTTGAGGGCTTGGCTGGTAACTGAAAGGTTGGTGGTTTGGACCCACCAGCTGCTCTGCTGGAGAAAGATGTGGCAGTCTGCTTCCATAAAGATTACAGCCTTGGCGTCTGGGATCTTAAATGTTTGCAAGCATCTGTCTAAGATGCAGCAATTGGTCCCAACCACCTGGAGTAAAGGAGAATGAAGAACACCAAAGACACAAGGAAAGTATTAGCCCAAGAGACAGAAAGGGCCACATAAACCAGAGACTTCATCAGCCTGAGACCAGAAGAACTAGATGGTGCCCGGCCACCACCAATGAACGTCCTGACAGGGAACACAACAGAGGGTCCCGAATGGAGCAGGAGAAAGGTGGGGTGCGGAACTGAAATTCTAGTAAGAAGACCAGACTTACGGGTCTGATTGAGACTGGAGGAACCGTGGAAATCATGGCCCCTGGACTCTCTATCAGCCCAGAACTAAAACAATTTCCGAGGCCAACTCTTCAGACAGGGATTGGACTGGACTGTGGGACATAAAGTGATACTCGTGTGGAGTGTGCCTCTTAGCTCAAGTACATACAAGGGACTAAATGGGCAGCTTCTGTCCAGAGCTGAGATGGGAAGGCAGAGAGTGTTAAGAGCTGATTGAATGGACATGGGAAATCAGCGATGGAAAGGAGGAGTGTGCTATCACAGTATGGGGAGAGCAATTAGAGTCACATAACAAAGTATGTATAAATTTTTGTACGGGGAAAAAAAAAAAGATTCCTGCCACTTCCCTAGTCACGTTTCATAGCCTCAGTGTCCTCACCTGTAACTTGGCACCTACTTGAACCCTGGCAGGAAGAGTAAATGAAGCTGAGTAAAAAAGTGCCCAGCACTGTTCCTGGCACACAGTGGATGCTCACACAGAGGACCCACTACCAGTATGAAACCAAACCAGTTGCGGTGGAGTCAATTTCAACTCATGACAGCTCCATGTGTATCAAAATAGAACAGTGCTCTACAAAATTTTCCATGGCTATGATTTTTCGGAAGTAGATTGCCAGGCCTTTCTTCCATGATGCCTCTGGGTAGACTCAAACCACCATCCTTTTGGTCAGCAGCCAAGCGTGTTAACAATTTGCACCACCCAGCGACTCCCTACTACCAATACGGGTGATTGTCATAATAATAATCTCCTAGCAATTCTTTCTGTGGTGTGAGACCCAGAGTGGCCAAAACTGGGCCGAGAAAGGCAGCCCTGCTTGTGCTCCAGCCCCACGGGGCTGTTTGCTTCTGCAGGTGGCTGTGGCTGTGTGGGGGGGGTGGGGGGTGGGGGATGGCTCCTTGGCTGAGCTCAGCTGTTCACCGGAGATGTCTTGGCATCTAATGTGACACTGCTGTTGTTTTTGGCTCCACATCCAAGACTCCTGCGTGGCTAATTACTCATTGTTTTGGGAGATTGGCCCAGGAGCCTGAGAAAGGAGGGAGAGAAGGGCTTGTTGCTGTTTTGCATGTTAAGAAGCCAGCAGTGCTGGAATGGACCTGGCTAAAGGAGGCTAAGTCTTTTGTGTGCTCTCTTGTGGGTGTTTTAAAAAATTAACTTTATTGAGATATAATCTAGATATCATAAAATGCCTTCATTTTAAAGAACAGTTAAATTAGTTTGGACAAATGTGTACACCCGTTGTCATGGATTGAATTATTCTCCAAAAAATATGTGGGTCAACTTGGCTAGGCCATGGTGCCCAGTATTGTGTGGTTGTCCTCCATTTTGTGATCTGATGTAATTATCCTATATGTTG
This sequence comes from Trichechus manatus latirostris, assembly GCF_000243295.1. Taxonomy (NCBI): domain Eukaryota; kingdom Metazoa; phylum Chordata; class Mammalia; order Sirenia; family Trichechidae; genus Trichechus; species Trichechus manatus. The sequence continues at coordinate 7,041,227 of NW_004443947.1, read as the reverse complement.
TGAATCCTAATCTCTGCCTGTGGTTAATGAGGCAAGATTAGGTTATGTTTGTTATGTTAATGAGGCAGGAGTAGGGTGGGATACAACACCCTTACTCAGATCACAGCCCTGATCTTTTGTAAGGGGCGTTTCCCTGAGGTGTTACCTGCATCATCTTTTATCTTACAAGAGAAAAGTAGAGAGAAGGGAGTAGAGAGAGGGACTTCCTATCACCAAGAAAGAAGAACCAGGAGCAGAGCACATCCTTTGGACCTGGGGTCCCTGAAATGAGAAACTCCTAGACCCAGGGGAAGATTGATGACAAAGACCTTCCCCCAGAGCCAACAGAGAAAGCCTTCCCCTGGAGTTGCCACCCTGAATTTGAACGTCTAGCCTCCTAGACTGTGAGAGAATTAAATTTCTGTTTGTTAAAACCATCCACTTGTGTTATTTCTGTTGTAGCAGCACTAGATAACTAAGACATCTGTGTAACCACCACTCACTCCAGTCAAGATCTACAACTTTTCCTTCTCTGCCTAAAGTTCTGTCCTGCTGCCTACCTGTCAGTACACACCACTGTCTTCCCCAAGCAACCACCAGTCTGCATTCTGACCTTTATATTAGTTTTGCCTTTTCCAAAATTTCATATAAATGGAATCATACACTATGCACTCTTTTGTATCTGGCTTCTTTCACACAGCATAATCTTTCTGAGGTCCATCCTTGTTGTTGGGTGTATCAGTTGTTCTTTTAGCTGTCTTCAAGTCAAACCCCGACTCATGGTGACCCCATGCACAATTGAATTGGACTGTTATGATCCATAGGGTTTTCATTTATCAGTAGTCTTTCCCTTTTTATTGCTGAGTTGTAGTCCGGCATGTGGATATAATGCAATTTATTTATTCATTCATCTATCAAGGGGCCTTTTAGGTTGTTTCCAGTTTTGGGGCATTGTTAATACAGCTGCTATAAACCTTCTTGTACAACTCTTTGTGGGACATAGGGCAAATGTATGTTTAGTTTTATAAGAAAGTTGCAAACTCTTTCCCAAAGTGATTGTACCACTTTACATTCCCATTAGCAACGTCTAAGAGTTCTAGTTACTTCACATCCTAGTCAACACTTGATATTGTCAATCTTTTTAATTTTAGCTATTTGAGTTGTAGGTTGTGGTATGTCATTGTGTTTTCAATTTGCATTTCCCTGATGATTAATAATGTTAATCATCTTTTCATGGGTTTATATCTTTTATAGGATTTTGAAAATGAATTGTGGGGAGTCTTCAACCAGGCCTTCAGTCTTCTTATGAGGAGATCTTGGAAATTTGAGAGAGGATTAGAGGACCTTGTGCTGTAATTCCTACCTCTATAGACTTGATTTGTTAATTATATGAGTAATATACATAAACACATTGTCTTAGGCTGGGTTCTCTAGAGAAGCAAAACCAGTAAAACGTATAAATACACATAGAGAGACAGATTTATATTAAGGAAATGGCTCATGCGATTGTAGAGGCTGGGACATCCCAAGTCTGTGGGTCAGGATAGAGGCTTCTCCTGATTCGCGTAGCTGGAAAAGTTGGCGAACCCAAGATTGGCAGATCAGATAGCAGGGCTCCTGCTCATATGCTGTGAAGACTGACGGATCCCAAGATCGGCAGGCAAGACTACAGGTAAGCTGCTAGCTCAGACGAACAGGAGCCACTTGCAGGATCCAGAGTGAGCAAAAGTCCATGGGCCTTGCCAAAGAGTCCACTTATATTCAATGCAGGCCACACCCCCAAGGCAACGCTCTTTCAACTGATTGGCTACTCACTGCAGATCCCATCATGGCAGTGATCACATTATATCAAATCTCATCATGGAAGGGATCACATCATCATACGACTGTCAAACTATATCGTAACTGCCAAACCACCGAGAATCATGGCCCAGCCAAGGTGACACACAACCTTAATCACATACATAAATATTATAAAAATATTAAATATTTAATAAAATACCAAAATATTTTGTGTAAGACTCAAGATCCCCTTGACCTAGCTGAGTGTTCCCTTCATAATCTTCTTGCCTCTCCTCAGAAGTCCTTCTTTCTTTTTCTAGACATGTTCCCATACATATCCAGTATTTATTTTTTATGTGTGCTTTTACATAAATGATAAAATACTGTCCAAATCATTCTTCAGCTTGCTTTTTATAATCATCAGACTGTCTTAGAGATCTTGCCATGTCACTACACATAATCTGCTTCATTTTTATTAGCTTAAAATTCCACTGTAAGGATATATTATAGTTTATGAATCAATTTCCCCTCTGCTAGATAAGTAGATTTGTTTGCCATGATTTGCTGTTACAAACAATAGTGCAATGAACATCTTTGTCCTCACCTTCTTTGATGGCATGTGTATGCTTTTCAAGGCAGATTCCAAGGAATGGAACTATCGAGTTATTGTATCAGTTACGTATTGCCATAGTAATGCTGCATTAACAAACAACCCAAAACTTAATGACTTAAAACAATGACTTTTTATTATTTCTCACCAATTGACAGGTTGATAGGGCAGTTCTGCTGAGCTAGTCCTAACCAGTAACTGGTGGCTGTTGAGTCAATTCTGACTCATAGCAACCCCATGTGTGTCAGAGTAGAACTGTGCTGTGTAGGGTTTTCAATGGCTGATTTTTTGAAAGGAGATCACCAGGCCTTTCTTCTGAGGCACCTCTGGGTGGACTTGAACCTCCAACTTTTCAGTTAGCAGTTGAGCGTGTTAACCATTTGCACCATCCAGAGATTCTTGATTTGGTCCCAGCTCTGCTGAATTTGGCTGTGCTCACTTATGTGCCTGAAGTCAGCTGGCAGGTCGTCTGGGGGCTGGCTAGCCTTCGATGGCCTTAGCCCAAATAACTCATCTCTGTTCTACAGGAGGAGCCCTGTGGCACAGTGGTTAAAGTGCTCAACTGCTAACCAAAAGATTGGTGGTTCGAAACCGCCAGCGGCTGTGCAGGAGAAAGACGTGGAATCTACTTCTGCAGAGCTTTACAGCCTTGGGAACTCTACGGGGTGGCTATGAGTGGGAATTGACTTGGTGGCAGTGGGTTTTGGCTGCTCCATAGCCTCTCTTCCTCAATCAGTTTAGCCTGGGCCTGTTCTCATGGTGGAGGCAGGGGTCCAAGAGGGTGAGCAAAAGTGCACAGGGCCTCCTGAAGGCCAGGCTCAGAATTGGCACACCACCACTCTACTCATTCCATTGGCCAAAGCAGATCACAAGGCCGCCCAGCGCTTGGTATACATCGGTGAACAGGACAAACGTCCCCACCTCCTGGCACCAACTTTCCAGTGGAGGGCAGGATGGCGGAGACTGACGATAAACAGTAAAGATAACAAGTATGTGATCCAGTGTGCTAGGTGACAAGTGCTACAGCAAAAAGAAAAAGAAGAGCAGGAAAAGGGAAGGTAGGCCTGTGGGGATCAGGGAAGACTTTGCCGAATTACAGGTAGTCCCTGACTTATGATGTATTCAAGTTACTATGAACTGCACTTACCACTGTCTGGAGTTTTTTTCTTTTTTTTGGCTTATATAATGTGCGGATTACTGGAGAAGCAGGAAGCACTGATGTTGAAGCTGTAAGTTTATGTGTAATGTTACCAACCTCAAAGACAAATAAAGATCAGATTTATAAAGATACTGATAATAAAAGGCAATAATAATGAAAATGAAAAAAGAGACATTCATTTACATCAGAACCGACTTACCACAGAGCCTTTGGAATGGAATTCTATCATTAGTCCCTGTTTGTACGTAAGTAGGGGACTACCTACAAATAGTGTGATCAGGCAGAGGTGTATTGAGGGAGGGTGCTGAGGAGGCATTTGTCCCTGGGGCACAAGTCCAAGGAGGCACCAGACGAGGTTCCTGAGGCACCACAAATATGAAAGATGCCTGACTGAGGCAGCTGGACAAGAGGGGGAAAGGCATTTCTGCTGACGCATGACCACTATCAACGTCTATTCATCTTGAAATTGGGGGGTAAGGTGCAACTTAGAGATTGCCCCGGGCACTCGTTACCCTCACTCCACCCCTGCGGTCAGAGGACTCACGGCAAAGACTTGAAGGAAGGGAGAGAGGGAGCCATGCCCACATCTGGGGAAGCAGTGGTCCAGGCTCAGGGGCAGCTACAGCAAAGGCCCTGAGGCAGGAGCGTGCTTGGTGCTTTCAAGGAGTAGCAAAGAGGCCAGTGAAGCAGGAGCAGAGTGGTGGTGGGGTGGGCAACCAGGTCAGAGAGGGGGCCTCATAGGCCACTGTAAGGACTTGGGCTTTTACTCTGGGTGAGCTGAGGCCATTGCAGGGTTTTGAGCAGAGAAGGGATGTGCTCTGACTGAGGTTTCTGAAGGGTGCCTCTGGCTGCTGGGTGGAGAATAGATTGTAGCGGGGCAAGGGTGGCAGCAAGCAGAGGTAATGGTGGCTCAGAGCAGGTGGGGGTGGTGGAAGGTTGACGAGTGGTGGGACCGCTGTCCGTCCTGATTAAATCCCATTTGCTCATATTCGATTCCCTGAGGGGAAGGACAGCATCGGACCAGTAACTTCCTGTCCCCCCCAGGCCCCCACCATGGGCTTCAGTACAATGATTTAGGCGTCTCAATGCTGAGATAGCACTGATTCTGGACCAGGTTACAAGAAAATACTAGTCTTCGAGGTTTCCCTCATTGAGGGCAATGGAATTGCTACCCAGCAGTGAATAAGATGCACATATCATCTGCTCTGATTTCCAGTCTATCTTTCAGTAGAGACAGGGCATGTAGTGTAGAGAGGTGGGTTTGGAAACAGAAGCCTGGGTTTGCATGCTTGTAAAAATGGCGTGGGGGCAGTGTCTGACCTCCTCTAGCCCCACAAGGGGGAAAGAAAACCAAGATCAACAGAGCAAGGCTGATTCCCATGAGGTGGGGACCAGACAAACCTCCTCCTTCCGCCATCTCTACTAATTCTGACACCAACCATCCCTCCCCCAGCACTCTCTACTGAGTTCGACAATTCATTGCAATGGCCACACGGAAAGCACAGACCATATTGACAATTATGGGGTTTATTAGGGAAGTAACAGTTACAGTTCAGGCTCAGGAACACTCAGGATACAGTTCTTCCATCAGGACAGCCTTTCCCCAGCTGTGCTTGCAGGCACACCTCTCCCTGGCCGTCAGTCTCTGCCCAAAGGCACTCAGCTTTCTCTCTCCATGGGCCAGGAAGCCCACCGCACCGTTTCCTGCTGCTGGGTCTCTGCTGCTGGTCCCTCCTTCCTGGGTGGTGGTGGACTCCTCCCCTCTGCTCTGAAATTGGCTCTCTTTTAAGACGAAATTTGCCAATCCCCTTGGATTACCCCATCACACAGTCCCTCCCAGTCACCTGGGTGGGAGTTATAAGACCATGGCTAGAAAAGCCACACAAAAGTAATCAATCAGTAATCAATCACACCACAGTGCTTCTTCTGCTTCTTGGGTGGAGCAAACAGTTAACACATTCAACTACTAACCAAACCAGAAGCACCTTGGAAGAAAGGCCTGGCATTCTACTTCTGGAAAACCAGTCATTAAAAACCCCCCTATGGAGCACAGTTCTACTTTGACACACATGGGGTTGCCATAAATCAACTTGATGGCAACTGGAGTTAGCTGTGACTGTTTTGTACAAGCCTCAGTTTCTCCATTCATTACACTAAGGAATCTTCTACTCCCAGATCCCACCATTGGACAGGGGACCCAGATATCTTCAGAGAGCTGGGGCTGAGACAGACTGGAGCTGATGACAGACCTCCTCCCCGCCCTCCCATCACACCCACAGAGGGAAGACAGAACAAGCAGGTGAGCACCCTAGGAGGTTGCAAACCAAATAAACAAAGAAACACCACATACTTTGCATACCCAGCCCTTCGGAGTCGTTTGTTTTTTGGCTGCTGCAGGCAGGTAGGCCTTGCCCTCACAAGACTGGGCCCGGGAGGGGCCCACGACACCTCAGTAGATAAGCTGGATCCCTTTCCTAATCTATCACCTGAGCAGAAACATAATACCTGGCAGGGCAGGTAAACTGAAGTGAAGCTGGGCCCGAGGATGGCGTCACATAGATACATGCACACATGTGCAACACCAACACACCATCTTAGACAAACACATGGCTTGTTTACTCAGCTTAAAACCCTGATGGGGCACCTGCTGTGCGCCAGGGGCTCTCACGTGCACCCTTTCATTTGATATGCTCTGCAGAAGCAGGGGAGCAGCTTGGGGCAGGAGACACTCTTTGTTTAGCTTTTAATTCCACCCAGGTACCAGGCAGCTTCATACATGTTAAAAACAAAAACAAAAAACATTGCTGTTGAGTTGATTCTGACTCATGGGTGTAGCAAATGGTTTGTGCTCAATTACTAACCTTAAAGGTTGGTGGTTGAACCCACTCACCGGCGACACGGAAGAAAGACCTGGTGATCTACTTCCATAAAGATTGCAGCCAAGAAAACTCTATGGGGCGATTCTACTCTGTAACACATGGGGTCACCATGAGTCATGCATCTTACCTACTCCAATTCTTCCAACAACCCTGAAGGTGAGGAATTTTACCCCCATTGTACAGATGAGGACACTGAGGCTTAAAGAGGTGAAGTGACTTGTCCAGAGTCACATAGTTAGTGAGAAGCCAGCTGGGATTTGAACCCAGGTTTGTTGCTTCAAAGCCTATGATCTTGCTCTTCTCCATCTGTCTTTGCCACCTGGATGGATATTGAACTTACTGAATTAATTAGTGCCTCTACTCATGGAGCCCTAATGAACCCTGAGCAAGTCCCAGGCCCTCTGCAGCACATATGCCAGGAGCTGTACTAAGTGCATTACGTGCATTGCCTCATTACTCCCCTCCACAACCGATAAGGTGAGTACTGTGATTACCTCAGAGAGGGGAACGACTTAGCCACGGCCGCCTAGTTAGCAGAGGCAGAATGTGGATTTGAACCCAGCTCTGTGGACACCGGACTGCATGCCCAACAGCAACTCAGTGACTGGGTAGTGGGGGGAGAGCTGGCAAGGGAAGCAGAGAGAGAAGTGGGGGTGTGTCCAGGAAAGGGTGGAAGGAGGGGGGGGTGAAGATCCAGCACCTGTCTTGTGGCCTCCTGCTCTGTGGTGGGATAGGGCACATCTCTTAGGTGCCTTGTGGAAAGTGAGAATCGGGGGGATGGAGCCATGGGTGGCCTAAGCCCAGAATGCCCTGTTATCCCGATGGCAGCTGGTGGCCTTTTCCAGATGGTATCTGGCTCTGGGAGGGGTCTGTGCAGGCTCAGTGCACCAGCTGCAAGCAGCTGCCCTGTCCGTGAGAGCAGCTCTGCCTCGACTGCACTTTCGTGCTCTCCTGGAAAAGCCATGAGGCACAGTAGTTATTTCTTTGAGCCCTGGGGAGGAGGGAACTGGGTCTGAATCGCAGCCCCGCCACACACGAGCAGATGACCTTCTTCCTGCTGCCCCACCTGTAAGCTGGGGTGACCCTCACAGTGTGGGAGTATTGAGTGAGCATGTCACTCATTCAAAGGTATGTCTGCCTAGCGTGGGGACTGCAGCAGGCTCAATCTGGCCCTGAAGCCCTCTCTTTTGGGGACCACCCTCCTCCTGTGACCTGCCAGAAAATATTCAGAAACAGGGGGGCAACCCCGGTTGGTTGGCAAAAAAGTCCTGCCCCTCACCAAGAAGGCTGGGGAGGGAAGGAATCGTGCAGGCCTCTTCCACCTGCCACAAACCCTCGGCAAGTCCCAGGCCTTCTGCTGAAGGGGGAGGAGAGGCACCTCAGAGAGGTGAAGGGAGTGGCCCTCTATCACAGGGGTGCAATGGGTGGGGGGAGGCAGGCAGAGCTGGGCTGAGACACTTCACCCCTTTGTAAGCTTTGCTGCTTACTTGGCTTTGCACCTTTAGTAGTTTGTAGGAAGGGATGCCCAGGCCTGGATTTTCTAAAACACCTTTCCAAGAAAATGGCTACCAAATTCTCCTCGCCTGGGAGTATTTCAAGGGCAGGTCTTGGGGTGTTGATCAAGTCTGTACTGACACAGCCTGGCACAGGGCCTGGCCAGTGAGCGTGGGGCTGGATTGCATTGTGATGAGGAGCACTAACCTTTGAGTCCTGGTCCTACTTCTTCATTGCTGAATTGCCTTGGGCAAATTACTTGACCTCTCTGAACCTCAGTTTCATGGCTGGTAAAATGGAGGTGAGACTCATACGTACTTTCCAATATTGTTATAAAGATGCGCTGAGAGGATATGTGAGAATGGCTCAGCGCAGAGCTGGGCATGCAGTAAGCACCCGGAAATGCTGGCTGTTCTTATAATTGATTAGTTACCTGAGTGGATGGATTAAAAAAACCCAAAAAACTAACCTGCTGTTGTTTAGTTGATTCTGACTCATGGCTACCTCATGTGTTAGAGTAGAACTGAGATCCATAGGGCTTTCTTGGCTGTAATCTTTATGGAAGCTGGTTGCCAGGCCTTTCTTCCTCCATGCCACTGGGAGGGTTCAAACCACTAACCTTTTAGTTAGCAGCCAATCACAAACTGAAGGAAAACAGAAAAAATAGCTGTTCTTAAGTTGGTTGGTTTCCTGGACTTTCCTTTAAAAATCCATGAAACCTGCCTCTGGAGTCAGATGTGGCTCCAAATCAGGGATGGATTACCCAATAAGCAAGGTACACACGGGCTTACTTGTGCTTACTTACTCATCTGAAGTCCACAATTTCACCTGTTTTTCACCACATCCAGGATGTGGTAAAACCATGTGAAATTGTGCACTATAGATTGGTCAGTAAACACAATTAAGCCCGTGCTACCTTGCTTACTGGTTACTCCATGCCTGCTCCAAACACCTGCTTATCACTTACTAGCCTGTGATCTTTACTGCCTTCCTGATCCCAGCTTTCTATCTATAAAATGGGGAGATAAGGCCACCCCAGAGAGCTGGAGCCAGAATAAAGTGACACCATCCCATCTGTATTGAGCTTAACCCCGTTTCTGGCACATGGGTGCTCTCAGGAAACGTCAGCTGGCTGTTGGCAGCCGGAGTGCCAGTGTTGGGGGTGAGCCGCTCTGAGAGGTGGGTGGGCTGCCCGCACAGCTTCCGGGAGGCAGTGTGTCCTCCCACAACAACGTTTCCATGGCAGGACCAGGCGGCGTTTCTATTTTCAGATGACATCTCTGACATCTTAGCAATGCTGGAGCAATAGGACCTGCTGAAATAACCATTTCCCACCAAGAAGCAGAGCCTTGATGGCCAGGGAGGGAGGTGCCCAGACTCCTGGCATCCTCCAGAAGGGCCCTGTGGTCTCCAGCGATGCACCACCATGCACTCTGCTCTCCTCTGCCCTCAGATCCCTGATCTGCATCCAGGAGGTTGACCCTCGGGGACTCTACCAGCAGCTCTGTTACACGATGGCTTCTAGCTGAGTCAGACAATGGAGCCTGGCGGGGCATTTCAACCCAGCTGCCTCCCTGCAGGGCCTCCACAGCACCAGCCAGCTTCCACCCTGGCAGCCCTCTCCGCACAGGTAACCCAGTCCAGGGGTGTAACTGGCTCCCCTAGTGACGGGCCCTGGGGTTGGCACTATGCCATATTGATTTGCCTAAACCCCGCCTACACCTTTGAAAATGGCTCCTCAAATTAGCTCCAGTGTACTTTAGATCTCCTTGGTGCTGCAAGTAGTTTGCGATTGGCTGCTAACCAAAACGAAGGTCCCTCTGAGAAGATGACACTTAAGCTGGGTGGTGAGGTGAATCCAGCCATGGGAAGCTCTGGAGGAAGGGTGTTCCAGGTGGGGAAACATCAAGAACAAAGATGCTGAGGCAGGGGAGAACAGTGAGTCTGAGGAACAGAATAAAGGCCTTTTGTGTGGCCTCCACAAAGAGCTATGCCATTTCCTCCCTCCAGACCTTTGCCTGAGCTGTTCCCTCGACTTTCCTTTCCTCTGGTCCAGGTGAATGTCGACCAATCCTTCCTTCCATACCCAGCTCAACTGTCTCTTCTGTCAACCTCCACCGCACTGGGACCCTCCTACCACTAAAGCCTGGATCTCTCTGCATTGTCACAATCTGTGGATGTTCTTGTCTCCCCATCAGGACAGGAACTCCTTCCAGTCCAGCCCATGACCAAGTCCCTTTGTGCTCCCTGACCCTGACATGGGGCCAGGCCCAGAGGGGGTGTATGGTGAAGTTTTATCAGGGTAACTAAATATACAGTTGGCAAGTGTCCAGGAAGTTCAAAGGAAAGGATGGTCATACGTGTTCAAGGCCGTCATAGAAGGCTTCCTGGATAAGGTGGTACTTGACCTGGGCCTTGAAGAAGGGATGGAAGGGACAAGTGAGGGAATTCCAGCAGGGGGAATGCGATGTATAAAGGCCCAGATGTGGCACTGTCAGGATGTTTCAGGGACCAGTGAACAGGTCTGTCAGACTGAAGGAGAAGCAAGGGAGATAAAGCTGAAGGGAGAGTCAAGATAAGCCCTTCCTGACCCTCAGCTTCTGTATCTGGAAACTGGGATATTAATTCTGCCCTCACTAAATGAGATCACACATGTGAAGCACTTGGTGTGGGATAGACCTGGTCTGCAGACAGCTGTCAACTCCAGCCCGTGCAGGTCCCAGGCCCTGGACCTATCTCCACATGTGCCTGACTCAGATGCTCAGTTTTCAGGAACCGAAACTTCCAGGCCCATCAGATCTGACTGGGCTGAAAATCAGCAGACCCCTGACTTGCCTGACCTAGTTCAGCCCCAACCACACTCCCAGGGCTTCCTGGTTTCGAATCCCCATCCTGCTGTGGGAAGGTCTGATCCCAACAGGGTCTCCCCAAAAATGTCCAGAAGGAGAGAAGTTTTCTCTGTCTGTTAGGCTTGATTCCATAGCTAATGTGAAAATTCACAATTAAGGATTAGAAATATCATGGAACTCTGGGTGGACTTTGGACATTAGGAAAGACCAATCACTAGAAAAGACATCATATTTGTTGAAGTAGAGGGCCACTGAAAATGAGGGAAACGCTCAATGGGATGGACTGACACAATAGCCACAGCAATGGACTCAAAACATACCAACGATCATGAAGATGGCGCAGGACTGGGCCACGTCTTCTTCTGTTATACATAGGGTTGCCATGAATCGGAGCTAACAATAACAACAGGGCAGGCTTGTCAGCAAGCACTTGCAACTGTCGGCACAGTGCCTGGAACCCACCATCCTTTCAGGGGCCTCGGAAAATGTTCTACCTGCAAAATCATAAGAAAAGAAAAATAATGTAATCCAATCTGGATTATACTTGTCTTTATACCAACATGGAGCCTTGGTGGCACAGCGGTTAAGAGCTTAGCTGTTAACCAAAATGTTTGCAATTCGAATCCACCAACAGCTCCCTGGAAACCCTAAGGGGCAGTTCTACTCTGTCCTATAGGGTCACTATGAGTTGGAATCGACTTGACAGCGATGGGCTTGGTTTGGGTTTTGGTTTATACCAATGCAGTTGTAAAATAGAATTTTTTCTATTTTTTATGGAGTAAGAGACCATGGAGGCAAAAGTGCTTAGGGCCCACGAAAGTTGCATTGTGGCCCTGACTGGACCCATGGAAGAGCATGGGCAAACTGAGGGAGAAATTATGGAAACTAAGGCTCAGATCTGGGCAGCCTAAAGTCACACAGTGTCTGGGTGTGCAAGCGGGGATTTGAATCCAGGACTGCCTGACTCCTAAAATCCTCGTTTGTTCATTGGTTGGGTTTTTTCCAAGTGGTCTATCAAATCTTCATGTTTCAGTCTTTGTTGAGGCCTCAGACTTCCTGGTTCCAAAGATGAGGCGATTTGATAGATGACCTCCCCCTACCCCCACCTTACCATACACACACACATACACAATGAAATTATCATCTTCACACCCACATTCCAATGGGGAGAGCTGAGAGAGACCTTCCAGAGCAGCTTGGTCACTTTACAAACGGGACTCAAGCTCAGCAGCAAGGGGAGGTGCTGCTCATGGTCCCCAGGGAATGAGGGGTGGGATGGAGGCCTGCCCTCCCCCAGCTCCATATTTATCATCCAGTGCCCCTTCCCCCACTTCGTTTACGCTGAGCCTGAATTACACAAGAATCTGACATTGTCCAGACGGAAAATCCCTCAGTTCTTGGCTGAAAAGCTCCTTGCTCAGGGGAACTGTTCAAGGCGGGTGTACTACAGACCAAGCCCTGCTGCAAACACTCGCCACGGTATAGGACTCTGCTTTCTGCCCTGCCCCCGCCCTAGCTCCACCCCACCTGTCCCTGTCAGGACAGCTGGAGCCAGCCAAGAGGTCAAGCCCCCTCCCCATTCCTCTTGAGCTGAGGTGAGCTGTGTTCCGGTAAGGGTAGGCGGTCACCCTGCAGAGTGATTGGGGAGACTTCTCAGAGGCACCCTGACATGAAGACATCCCCCTCTTGAGTGGCTAAAATCCTACCATTGGTGCTAGATTCAGAGCAGAAAGGGTTGCTTACTGGGCACTTCCTTTAAAGGCAAAGATGTGAATTACTGTCAGGTCATCTTTCTCTGGGGCCAAGTGCCTGGTAGCATGGGGACTCTTAAGGTTTGCTCTAAGAGCTTGTAGAGGGAGTGGCTGGGCCAAATGGTGAAATCACAGGCAGGGGCAGGAAAACCTGAGAGAACATAATCCACACCACAACCCTATATGGGCCTCTAGAGTTGACAATCTTGACCTGCCACATCCAGGAAGCAGCAGAGCATAGTGGTTAAGAATCCCGGCCAGCCTGTGTCAGGGTCCTAGCCTTACTACTTCTTAGCTGATGACTTTGAGTCTCTCTGAGCCTCCTGATCTTTAAAATGGAGAGGAACATTTTCAAGGGAACATTTTTGCAAATATGAAGCCAAAGTGTTTCCTTCTCTCTTCCCTGTAAAATGAACAAACAAGCAAATAAACAAACCTAGCAGACAGGGAGTTTGCCCCTAGAGCTCCTAGAAAGGGTGAGAGGCAGGTGTTAACTCAGAAGGAGGAGGATTTGTAAGGGAACAACGTAATTTAACAAGAAAGTTCTATGGTAGACTTCTCACCTTCCATGCAGGAGACCCAGGTTTGATTCCTGGCCAATGCACCTCATGTGCAGCCACCACCTTTCTGTCAGTGGAGGCTTGTATGGTGCTGTGATGCTGAACAGGTTTCAGTGGAGCTTCTAAGATGGACACTTAGTCTTCAGTGGAGACTAAGATGAACTAGGAAGAAAGGCGTGGTGATCTACTTCTGAAATCAGCCAGTGAAAATCCTATAGATCACAACATTTGGATCAGCAACCCATCATGGGAATGGTGCAGGCCCGGCAGCATTTCAGTCCGTTGTGCATAGGGTCCCCATGAGTCAGGGGCCAACTCAACAGCAGCTAACAACAAAAGGAGGAAGTCCCTCTGTCAGAGCTGGGGGTCTCTGGGGCGGATCAGAGCATTTGTGAGGGAGGGGCATTTCCTAAACATTTGCGGGGAGGGTGAGGAGGGATTTACTTGCAGAAGTACAGACACAATACAACATCAGGTTTCCTTCCTGAGAGTGACCTTTGGCCAGCCCACTTCTGGGCATCGAAGTCCTTCAACCCTGGGCTCCCAGCTCCCCCTTTCTCTCTGGCTCCCCTCCCTCCACTTCTTTCTCTCCATTCCTTCTCTCGTCTCTCCTCCTCCCTTTTCAGAGCAAAATGCATCTCAGCTGTGTCCCAGGGCATGGTTTGTGGTTCTGCTTGGTGCTGGCTTCTGGGCTCCTTGCCCTCAGGTGTCTCGCTAAGTGATCCTGCCATAGCTTTTATACACATTGTCTCAGATCCACACAGCACTCCTGCCAGGAGCGTGCTGTCACCACCCAAATTCTGCAGGTGAGGACACCGAGGCTCAGAAAGGGGAAGCCAACTCTTCCTGGCCCACCTTCTTCTTGCCCAGGGTGCCAAGATCCTGGGAAAAAAGTATGGGGAGCCCTGGGACACGGTGGGGAGGGGAGGTTCCAGGAGATGTGAGCAATCCGTTTCTGCGTGTCTGGCAGCTTGTTGTAAAAAATAAACATTATTGAACCAGGACTTGTGCTCAAGTTAGACACAATAATCCCCCTTTTGCAGATCTCGATTCATTGCAATTAAGCAAGATGAGTTGCCTATGATCGCAAAGCTAGTGAGTGACAAAGCTGGGATCTGAGGTCACATCTGTGCAATGTCAAAGCTTGTGCTCAACCATGAGCCTGTATTCAAATCACAACTCTGCTCCTTATGTGCTGTGCAGCCTTGGGCAAGACACTTGACCTCTCTGTGCTTCAATTACTTCATCTGTTAAATAACTATGGTAATAGTATTGCCTTTTAAGTTTGTCAAGAGGGTTAAATGAAGTAAAGTGTAATGGTGTGTCCCGGTGGGGATGCTGGGGACTATTGCCCTTTACTCGACTCTCAGGAGGTGATAGTGATGAAAGTTGACGTTTAGCAGGCATCTCACCACAACCCCATGAGGTGCTATTGTTCTCCCCATTTTACAGATGAGAGAACTAAGGCCTAGAAAGGGAGAGTCACTTGTCCAAGGGTCACATACTTCTTACTAGGCAAAGGCCTGGTTTTTCTAACTATTCGTCTATGCTTTTAGCCCCATGCCAAGCTGCCTTCCTGTCCCCACTGGTGACTCATTAATGGAAACTTGAATGAAGTTAAGCCTTAAAAGACACAGCATCAAGAGTAGAAGACTTCAGCCCATTTAAAGAACCACAGTCATGGGCGGCTCAGTCGACAGCAGGCACCTACAGACCCTCGCTTGTTCTCTGCCAGGCCCTGTGCTAGGACCTGCCCTTGGGGAACTCCCAGTCAGGTGGGGAGACAGGGCTGAGGACAGACAACAGCAACCCAAGGAGAAGTGCAGGGATCGAGAGGCGTGGGGTGCTGCAGAAGGCCGGGACAGGGAGCCATCAACGCTACCTGGAGTAGACACCAGCCATGTTTGTGTTGGGGAGGCATGTTGGGGGTCAGGGAAAACTAAGGTGAGGAGGGCAACGTGTCGGCTGAGTTGGTGGACAAAGAGGAGGTCACACCAGGCAGAAGGAACAGCATGAGCACAGGCATGGCAATCAGAGATTGTGGTGTGTTGAGGTTTGCCCCTGGGTGGTGCAAATGGTTTGTGCTCAACTACGAACTGAAAGGTTGGGGGTTTGAACCCGCCCAGAGGCACCTCGGAAGAAAGCCCTGGTGATCTGCTTCCATAAAGATTACAGTCAAGAAAACCCTATGGGGCTCAGTTCTACTCTGTAACACTTGGGGTCACCATGAGTCAGGATCAACTCAACAACCATGGGTTTGGTTTTTTTGTTTTTGTGGCTGGGGCACAGGCTGCTCGGGCGGGAGCATGTGGTCAAGGGTCAGAGGGAGGCTGGAGAGACTGACTTCTGATCCAGGAAGTCTGGGATCGGGTCCAGGAGTCTGTGTTTTTGATCAGCACCCAGGTGTTTCCCATGCTGCGTTTTGGGAACCCAGACTACCTCCTAACAACCAGCCCCGGGGCCTCGATGCTGGGGTAGAGAAGGGAAGATGGTGCAGCCAACCAGGAGTCAGAAAAACCTGTGTTCCAGTCTGGCATTTGCTGTGTGTGTGCCCTTGGGCAAGTGAGTCTGCCTCTCTGTGCCCCAGGGTCCTTGCAGGTAATAAAAAATATTCAGTTTCCAAGGTGGTTGTGAGGATTAGATCTGGAAAAGATACACATAGCACCTCACATGATGTCTGATACATAATAGGGGCAAGAAATATCCCTTTCTTTTTCCCTCAACAAAGTGATTTTGCCCCTTATTTTAGCAAAACCACAGCGACCTT
Organism: Trichechus manatus latirostris; assembly: GCF_000243295.1. Classification (NCBI taxonomy): domain Eukaryota; kingdom Metazoa; phylum Chordata; class Mammalia; order Sirenia; family Trichechidae; genus Trichechus; species Trichechus manatus. The sequence continues at coordinate 7,025,397 of NW_004443947.1, read as the reverse complement.
ATGGATTTGCCAGAGACAGACACCAACTCTCATTGGTTTAAGGCTATTGCCAACGGGCAGTCCCTGGGTGGTACAAACAGTTAATCTGCTAGAGGTTCTAGTCCACCCAGAAGTACCTCGGAAGAAAGGCCTGGTGATCTACCTCTGAAAAATCAGCCATTGAAAGCCGTGTGGAGCACAGCTCTACTCTGACACATATGGGGTCACCATGAGTCAGAGTAACTTGATGGGAACTAGTAGTGGTTTGCCAAAGACCCCAGCCCTGAAGGAAGGGATGTGGGTGCTGGCTGGCCGACATTCCATCTGTCTGTCTGCTTCTCTTTGCTCATTAGCCTTGTTTGCTCCTACTGCTGCTGTGCCATCTCCATGAGGCCAAGACTGAGACTCTTAGAAGTCCCCACTCAGCAGCCCAGTGAGGGAGAACTGCTTCCTCCTCTAATCTGTAGCATAGTCCCAGGGAAGGGCTCTGATTGGCTGTTTTGGGTCATGTGCCCAATCCTTGAGCCAATCACCTTAGCCAGGGATGGAGTATTTTAAGAGCCCAGTTCTACGGCCAGAGGAGCAGGTTATACGGCCAGGTCTATGGCCAGAGGAGTGCGGAATCCTTGCTGGACAGAGAAAAGCAACCAATACAGGGTCATTTTACCAGAGAGGAGTCCAAGCTACACAGCTGAAAACCTAGAAAAGCCTTTCCTGCTTTGCGCAGCTGTCAAACTCCAGTTCACCCTTCTAGAAACAGCACAGGCACCTCTTTCTCCCTGCGCACCCCTACACTGCGCCTTCTATGCTGGGTCATAATTATGTGTTTCCACTCTGCGGACTGCTGCCTCCTGTGGCTCTGGTGCCTCGCACACAGCTGGGCACAGAGCAGAGGTTGCACCCACATCTTCATATCTAGAAATCATCATCCTTTCCACCACCTCAGTCTGAGCCCATCACCCTGCCTTTTTCCGGGGGGCAGCTGACTGCGTGTCCTCTGGGTGGGGGGTAAATGCCCAGCCCTCCCTTCCTTCCTCCAGGGTTCCCAAGGAACTTGCTGGAACCCCCACCCCCACCTCAGCTGGCAGCAGCCCCGTGTGGAGGGGTCACACAGTTATTTAGCCTCTCCGATGGTATGTTTTGTACCTTGCCTGCTAAACTGGAGTCTCAGACACCCTTCACAAGGTGGCTGGGGCATCTTATGCTCCTCTCCCCCAACTCTGGCCGTGAAGCCACGGAGGGGAAAGGCTGTAGCCTTTTCTACCGGCTCAGGTGGACCCAGCTCACAGACCCCTCTGCTCCTTGCCCACCCACTGGATGCCACCCTGGGGCTGAGATGGGTGGGGATGCCTCCTACAGGGGAGGAAAAGGGAGCGACTGGCTTCCCTGAGATCAAGGCCCTGCAGACTCCACTGGGTGTTCCTTGTTTTCCTCCAGGGGCTGATTATTTCTTACAAAGAGAGATTCTTTCTTTTCTTCCTTTCTTTCCTTTTTTTTTTTTTGGTACAATATAAAAGAGAGTAATATAAGTCTCAGATCCCATCACATCATGTTAATGTTAAAGTACGACTAAAAATAAATCCTAGGTTGCCATAGGAACCCTGACTGTTGCTAGGTTTAGTCTGTGGGGGATTGGGAGCCCTGCTTTTTCTGGCCCTGCTGAAAGGCGGCCTTTGTGGCTGCTTGGAGCTTCAAGGAGGGGCCCCCAGGGCATCACCCATCCCCCAAAACAAAATCTCTAAAGGTGGCCTGAGAGGCAGCTCTCCACTGGGTGTCCTATGGGGCACTGGAAGGGTGTGGGGCTCTCTGCAAAGCCTCTGAAGAGAAGTTTCCAAGAAGGGGGTGAGGGAGGGAGAAAATAGAGAAAGGAAGGGAGAGAGGTAAAGGGAGGGAGGAAGGAAGGAAGGAAAGAAAGAGTGAAGGAGGGAAGGAAGGAAGCAAGGAAAGAAGGTAGAAGGGAAGGAGAGATGGAAGGAAGGAAGGAGGGAGGGAAAGAAGAAAGGAAGGGAGGAAATGAAAGAAAGAGGAAGGGAGGGAAGGAGGGAAGGAAGGAAGGAGGGAGGGACAGAAGGAAAGGGGGAGGAGGGAAGAGCAGAAGGAAGGAAGAGAAGGAAATAAGAGAAAGGAGGAAGGAAGGTATGAGAGGGTAAAGGGTTTGCTGGGCACCTCCTCTGTGCCAGACCCAACAGAGGCACTTTCAGCCACAGTGCTTTCTGTCCCCATAACCTCCTGGCTGTGCTCACCTGAAACAGAGGCACAGAGAGGTGGGGTCACCTGTGCAGTGTCATGTAACCGGAAAGAGGCACCGATGGGACCCCAAACACAGGTGTTCTGACCCAGGGCTGAGCATGGGGTCACAGGACCTCTCCTTCCGTTCTGTTCGCTCTCTGCAGTAGGGCCTCCACTCACCTGGTGGGCCCTGGGGCACTCTGGCCCTGTCCACCATTGCCTCCAGTGTGGGTTTCCCAACCTTCCTCTTCTGCTTTGGGCACACTGAGGACACAACATGGCACGCCAACCCCTTCCTGTCTCCCGTGCATTGTGGGAGATGCCTGTGTCCCTTCTCGGTCAGCCCGAGAGTCAGGTGGACGAGAATTCAGATCCAGCTCCACCATTCACTGTCTGTGTGACCTTGAGCTCACTGACCTTCTCTGAGCTCCAGCTTCCTCATCAGCAAAATGGAGGGTCTCTGTGAGAACGTTTGAGAAGGACTGACCATTTATTGTTATGATGATCTCTGCATTGGCCGGGGACAGCCCGTGGCAGCCAAATGACGCCCTTCCCAACTGGAGCACAGCCCTCATGCCACGACTTTCACGTGTTTCTGGAGCTGTCCAGACAGTGCTGCCCAGAGGAGCCCCTTCCAAAGAAGGCAAATGCTAACTGGCGAGGAAAGAGAACTGACCCCATGCAAATGCCAGTGTGACCGGACTCCTTCCCTCTCATCTTCCTGGTCCTATTCCACGTGCTGGACACAGTGCCGGGGCTCAAGAAAGTGAGGGGAACATCCTCATCTGTTGTCCAGGAGATGCAGAATCATCAGAACAGACGCCATTAGCAGGGGACTCGAGAGGCCCATACTTGAGAACTCATCTCCAATGACATCGAAGGGCACAGGGAAATAAGAGCCCTGAGAGTCACTGGGGCGGGAACAGAGCTCATAGGCTCACAGTCCCAAGCATGTCACAGGACCTTGAAGGCTCTGTCTTCAGGACAGGGTCGGCCCTCCTACCAGGAGGACGGGGCATGTGCAAAAATGATTGCTGTCTGGAGGTGGGACCTGGGGAACGAGGCGGAAAGGCCCGGAGAAGGAGGGAGAAGGAGTGATAATGGTTAAAGAGCCAAGGAGGGCTTGGGGGTGGTGCAGCTTTAGACGCAGCTGTGCAGGAGTCAGCCTTCTTTGTTACTTCCGCACGGAGAGGCCAGGGTGGAAGCCAAAGACTGGGTGGGATTCAGGGAGGACAGGATGAGCAGGAGAGGACTTTGAACTACAACAGAAGAAGAGCAGAGAGGAAGACGCCATCCCAGAAGGGTCAGCGTCCCTGGGTGCGGCGCTGCCCTGCCCACCCCTACAGCAGAGAAGTGGGCTTGGTTCAGACGAGAAGAGTTTGTTAAGGGGAAGTTTGGACACGTAGGTACTGTGCTGGATGCTTTGCAAGCATTATCTCATTTTATCTACATATGAACGCAGTGTATGGTATTGTTATCCCCATTTTACAAGTGGGGAATCTGAGGTTCAGAGAGTCTAAGTGGCCTGCCCAAGGTCACACAGCTAGGAAGGAGCAGAATCAGGATTCAGATCCACATCTGGGAAGATCCTAAGCCTGTTCCCTTTCTATTACACCCAATATCTGTAGGGTGCTCTAAGCCAAATAGATGCAAGCTACAAGGTTTCAGTGCAGTACAAGAAAGAGCTTGGTAAGAGGGTCAAGGAAAAGGGAACTTATATTCAACTGGGCACCTACTGTGTGCCAGGTGCTTTCCTTACTTAGAGGGGTATTATATCCACTTCGTTGTTGGTGGTGTTAGTTGCCATCAAGTCAACTCTAACTCACGGCACCCCCATGTACAACAGAGCTAAACATTGCCTGGTCTTCGCCATCTTCATGATAGTTGGTATGCTCCAGTTCATTGTTTCAGCCACTGTGGATTTTGAATGCCTTCCAACCGAGGGAGATCATCTTGTGGCCCGGTGAAAACCCCAGGTTTTGCTCAGCCTTGTTACAGCCAACAAACAAGAGGCCGAGGTGAGAGATCAGAAAGGCACCTTTATTTCGTTGTACAAGGAAAGGAAAAATCGGGGCTGTTGCCTCCAAGACTGCTCACAGGCAGCTTGGGGAGGTGGGCTTTTATAGAGAGCAGACAAGGAAATGCAAATTTATCATGAATATTCAGGACTGACCTTCACACAGGCACTCAGGGCTTGGGGATGACTATGTATTTTCTCTAGACAAGGGTTCGATTCTCTGGGATGGAGGAAGAGGTTGATTTTTCTTTATTAGGATGTTAAGTCTCTACCCAGAGGTGGGTTGAGGCCATCTATGGCCCATTCTGTGGTTATCTTGTCAAGGTCAATTTCAGAAGAATGTGGAGCCTATTTTGCTTGGTGTAGGAGGATAAGCCAGAGCAGGTGTCTCTAAAAAGGGTTGGGCTCTGAGGCTGCCTATCTCAGTCTTCTAGCACGATGTTGGACAATATCTGTTGTGATCCATAGGGTTTTCACTGGCTGATTTTCAGAAGTAGATCAGCAGGCCTTTCTTCCTAGTCTGTCTTAGTCTGGAAGCTCCACTGAAAACTGTCCACCATGGTTTACTCTGCTGGTATTTGAAATACCGATGGCATAGCTTCTAGCATCATAGCAACACTCAAGCCACCAGGGTACGACAAATTGACAGAAGGGTGGTGGATACCCACTTTACAGGTGAGGAAAGAGAAGGCTCAGAAAGGCAAAGGCACTTGGATAAAGAGGCCCAGCTGTGTCTTCTTCAGCTTCATATCCCCAGCACCTAATCCAGTATGAGGCACATCATAACTGATCAATGCATGTTTGCTGAGCTAAACCATGGGACCAGGGTGAGTCAGATTCCATCTCATCCTGCTGACTTCTGGATCTAGAGAGGGTTATGGCTGCCTTGTTAGGTAGTGAGTTCCCCATTCTGAGGAGTATTCGAGCAGAGGTGAGTGGATCGTGCATGAAGGGTAGTAGAAAAGAAAGAACCAGCCAGGAGCAGTTTTCCCTAAACATCAGTCGTATACTGAGACTTAACATTGATCTTTCATAATATTTCCCACTTTTTATTTAATTAAATTTATCCTCATTCTAAGCCGTACCATTAAACCACATACATGATAGGCTAGTTATGTTATTTTCTAATGCATATTAAAGTTAATGCATACATATTAAAATTTTAAAGAAAAGTTCATCTGTGCCCAATAAAATCTTCTCATGTACACCAGTGGCCCACGCTTGGGGGACACTCTTCTTGAGGACCACCAAGGGTTCCTCAATCCCCTGAGTGTGGGACTCAGGCATAAATGGAGCTAGAGGAGGGGGATATGCCCTGACCTGCACAGACAGGCCAGGCTTGGGATCCTAAGGAAGGAAGATCACCACCTCCACCTGGTCTGGCTCTGTTGGTTACAAGACGACAGGGGTTTGTTATAAGATACACAGTGGGTAATGGGAATGCTCACATATGGTGGAAGTCAGTCTGGGGTGACTGGGCCCCCCTCAAAGCAGAGGCTGGCTTTGAGGAGCCTCTGGGGGTAGATCTTCCCTCTTGTGCTCCACCCATGAGGTGAGCCCACTGAGCCCTGCCCATCTGGGCCTCTGGGTCACTCTTATTGCCATCCTTCCACCAGCGGCTTGCTCCCTCTCTAGTCTATCTCCTCTTTCCTCATGGCTCCAGTTCTCATGGCTCCCTCGTGGTCCTTTGGGGCCTTCTGGCCTTTCTCTACTTCCAGAAATTTCTGCCTCTGTACCTGCTGTTTCTTGTACAAGTCTGTTTCCAATACCAGGTCTGCAGGGCCCAGATCCGATCAGGTCAGCCCTTTCCTGTTTGCATCCATCCACATTGTGGCCTGGGAGGAGGGGAGGGAGAGACACCTGGGCCAGAACACGGCATCAGTGCCCCACATTCCCAGGACACCCTCTGTAGAGGGACACGGGACGGAAGAGGGCACAGCCACAGCCGAACTCAGTGAACACTTTGTTTTTTATTTTTCATGTTCCCATGAGCTGAAAGCCCCATCTGGGGGGCTGCCCAAAACCTCTGGCAGGTGGAACAAGTGAAAGGCAGAGAGAGACTTCCACACTCCAACTGTCCTCTGAGCCACCAAACCATACCACCCACCCCTGGGAGCAAGTCACCCTAGCTGATGGCTGTTGCCCTACTCATCAACATCCCCTCCCTTCACCCTTGGATGCTGCCAGGTGGGGCTGGGGCTTAAAGCGCTCAGCTCTGAGATCTTGGTGCTGTCAACATCCTCACGACCCCTGGAAACAGCACTGCCTCCAGAACAGGAGATCAGCCTGCAGGGGACTGCTCCCAGTACCAGTTGCCATTGAGGCAGTTCCAACTCATGGCAACCCCTTGTGTGTCAGAGTAGAACTGGGTTTTCAATGGCTGATTTTTCAGAAGTTGATCACCAGGCCTTTCTTCCAAGGCACCTCTGGAAGGACTTGAACCTCCAACCTTTCAGTTAGCAGTGAGCACATTAACCATTTGCACCACCCAGAGACCCCAGAGGGCTGGTAACCACACCTTATTTCCATCTCTAAGGTCACCTCTCTCCTAGTATACAGCAGTAGCCTTCCAGCTCATTCTTCTGCTTCAAGATCTCTGCAGCTTGTCACTCTCCCGTGTAACCCCTTCAATTAGCTATCCACCAGGAGCCCATAGGTTAATGGCCAAGGCCCTGTGCATGGAACTCAAGGTCCTCTTTGACCTGGTCTTGCCTTGTTCTCTAGCCTACCATCTCTATACCCTCTGCTCCAACAGAAGGCTTCAGCAACACTGACCTGTTTTGCTTCCTGCGTGCGCCATGCTGTTTCTAGACTCAAGCTTGTATTTTTGCCGCACCTTTTGCCTAGAATGGCCTTTCCACTTCCCCATCCCACCACTACCAAGTCCTACTTATTTTGTAAGAGTTGGCATAAGCATCCCTTCCTCCAGGAAGCCCACCAGGCCCCCCCATGGTGCTTCTCCATTATACGGAGCAGAACCCTGCTGCTGCGCTGACCACTGTGCTGCTGTGTCTGAGTCATGCAGGGTGCAGGGTGCCATCAGTTCTCAAGATATTTTAGCCCTGGTCCTCTGCAAGGGAGACTTGGAGGCAGGGTTTGGAAGTCTTTTTCTTTTCAGCACGGAAGCTGTGAGAAGTCTCCTTTGCCAAACCCTCCCTGGGTTGCCTTCAAGCTTGAGGAGTTTGTCTCAGGTCCTCTTTGGAGGGCCAAGTTTAGTTTGGGGTTTCTATTTTGGTAGTGGTAGGATAAATAGATGCAAGGTTTAGAGATTCTGCCACCCCAGAGAGGCCGCAAGATAAGCCAAACTTGGAAATTCGCATATGGGGCTGTGCCCCCACGTGGTCCAGGCTCAGCATGGGGAGGAGGTCAGAGAGCCCAGAAAGGATGCTCAGAGGGGATGACGTTCTGAACTTGTATTTCTCAAACACCATGAATGGAATTCCTAGTCCACAACAACTTTTTTTTACTATCCTCCTCCTATGTGCTTCCTCCATGCCCTGCAGATGGCCCCTGCCCTCCCCTTTTCTCTCAGGGCTGCATTGTAAACACCTGCAAAGAACTGATCTGGAGGGTTCTTCTGAGGAGGGGAGAGGAGGAAAAAATGTTGAGTGAATGGTCTTATCAGTGCAGACCCCGCAGGAAACAGATGGCACCCAAGTCACCCAGGGAGAGTACAGGAACTACTTGCAAAGGTGCGGTCAGGGTGAGGGAAACCACGGAGGAGGGAGGGGGCGAAAGGATGCGGCTACCACCCTGAGGCCTGAAGGGAAGAGGGGAGAGAGCAACTGACCAGAACTCAGAGCTCCGCCTGGCTCCTGGTGGGAGTGAGCTGTGACCTTCAGCAGGGGAAGGGGGAGAGTCATGGAAGTGAAGCCCTGGCCTCATTCCCCCACCCCTTCTCCTGCAGCATAGCCCATTGGCCAGCTCAACTGGAAGCTAAGGTCGTGAACGCCCTTTGATGAGGTCTATACAGGTCTGTCATGGATTGAATTGTGTCCCCCAAAAATGTGCGTCAACTTGGCTAGGCTGTGATTCCCAGTATTGTGTGATTGTCCACCATTTTGTCTTCTGTGTGATTTTCCTAAGTGTTCTATAATCCTACTTCTATGTTGTTAATGAGGTGGAATTAGTGGCAGTTATGTTAATAAGGCAGGACTCAATCTACGAGATTAGACTGTGTTTTAAATCAATCTCTTTTGAGATATAAAAGAGAGAAGGGAGCAGAGCAACATGAGACCACCAAGAAACAAGAGCCAGGAGAATAGCGTGTCCTTTGGACCCAGGGTCCCTGTGCTGAGAAACTCCTAGTCCAGGGGAAGATTGATGACAAGGACCTTCCCCCAGAGCCCACAGAGACAGAAAGTCTTCCCCTGGAGCTGACGCCCTGGATTTGGACTTTTAGACGGCTAGATTGTGAGAAAATAAACTTCTGTTTGTTGAAGCCATCCACTTGAGATGTTTCTGTTATAGCAGAACTAGATGACTAAGATGAGGTTGAAGCAGGGTGGCACCCGGCAGGGTGGGGAAGGAGAGAGGGGTCAGAGAGACCAAGGGAAAGCATCAAAGCCAGGACCCGCTTAGTGACCGAAAAACCAAAACAAACAATTGTCATGGTGTTGACCCCGGCTCATGGCAACCCCATGCGTCTCAAAGTAGAACTGTGCTCCACTGGGTTTCCAATGACTGATTTTTGGAAGTAGATTGCCAGGCCTTTCTTCCAAGGTAACTTTTGGTTATCAGCTGAGTGTATTAACCATTTGCACCACCCAAGAACTCCTCTTTAGTGATCAGGGGTGGGGAAAGGCTGGAATACTCAGGCCTTAATCATTTTTACTTGGAGCAAATGGTTAAAGACAAATATAATGAAACAGTTTTAAATAATAAAGATTTAATTCTTTATCAAATAATAATAATGTATACCCTTCATTAAAAAATAAATAAATAAATAACCAAGGCTATGAACGTACCCTGGAAATGTATGGAAAATTATACCTTGGGCCAGGTAGATGAGAGGAAGCCAGAGGGGGCTTTGGAAGAAGGGGGTTACTTAGAACACAGGCCACATACTTGACAACTAAGAAACCCATGAACTGCCGAGAGCTTGTCTAATTTTCATTCATTTACATATCCCAATCTAAGGTCTCAACCTCCAGATTCACAAAACGAAATGAAAATAATTAGTGCAATCGACTGCAATTGTTTTCAAGCTTAAAATCCTGCCTAGAACCTGCATGGGGACAAGTAAGTGCATTTTAAACCACAGTCTGAAAGAAGGGTGCTGGGGTGAGAAAGCCCAAGTGTGGGAACAGAAGCTCATCCCAGAGACCAACCAGAGGCTGAGAAGGAGACCCCGAGGCAGAGGGCTTCCCCATGGGAGGATTTCCGACAAGTGAGGGTAAGGGGGGTGTGGCGTGGGTAGGGTCTCACTCCAGGAACCCTTCTAAACCTTTGCAAAGGAGCCCAGAGAAACTGAAGGGGTGGAGGGAGCAGAGACTATCACTTTACACACCATAAACCAAAACTAAATCAAACCTATTGCCGTCGAGTGGATTCCAACTCACGGTGACCCTATAGGACAGA
>NW_004443947.1:6997672-7015480 GCF_000243295.1 Trichechus manatus latirostris | reverse complement strand
ATCCACCAGCTGCTCCTTGGAAATCTTACGGGGCAGGTCTACTCTGTCCTATTGGGTCACTATGAGTCCAAGGTTCAAATGAGCAACTGAATTAAGTGCAACAAAATTAATTGAAATTTCATTTCTTAAAGTGCATTGTTCATCCTGCTAGTCCCACAAGATGCCTTTGGAAAAGGGGTTTTATGGTCAAATAACTTTGGGAATTGTATGCAAGTCACCGGGCTCATTAGCCTGTGGGAGACTCTGAGAAGAAATGCAGGTCTGGTCTATTTAACTCAGAGTCTCTGAGCCTTGCTGAGCACACAGCCTTTGCCTTTTAGCTATTAGTATGCCGTGGCTTAGCCTGGAGTAAAACTCCCGGGTGCTTGCTCCTGGGTCAAACCAGTGACAAGGAGGCCCCTGCAGAGGAAGGATAACCAGGGCTGTTTTGTTTTCATTTCCTTCTAAAGACCAAACACCAGTAAAATGTGTCTTTTTTCTTTTTTTGAAGAGTGAGATTGTCATATATGGCTCAAATAAGGCTACATCTCATCTCAACCCCTTCTTGTGGCAGGGACAATGCCAAGATGCTGGAGTTTCATTCATTCAGCAAACATTTGCAAAACACCCACTGTGTGCCAGGCACTAGTCTAGGCACCCACCATACATCTGTATATTTTTTAGTTATCTTCTTAACAGTTTCTCTGGGGATTACATTTAACATCTTAAATTTATAATAATCTAGGTTGAATTAATACCCATTTAGCTTCAATTGTCATTAGGTGCCATTGAGTTGATTCCGACTCATAGTGACCCCATGTACAACAGAACAAAACACTGCCCAGTCCTGTGCCATCCTCACAATCGTTGCTATGTTTGAGCCCGTTGTTGCAGCCACTGTGTCAATCCATCTTGTTGAGTGTCTTCCTCTTTTTTGCTGATCCTCTATTTTACCAAGCATGATGTCCTTCTCCAGGGACTTCGCATCAGTAGTATACAAAAACTCTACTCTTTGTACAGATCCATCCCTCACCCTTTATTTTGGTATTGTCACAAATCACATCTTTATACATCACGCACCAGGGCATACAGGGCACAAAATAGTCACAAATCACTGTCCTTGAGAAGCTTCTGTTTAAGGGGAGAGCCCTGTGCCCTCCTCCCTCCACCAAAAGACAAGTTGTCATCCAGCTAGTCCCAACTCATGGCAACCCCACCTGTGTCAGAGTACAACTATGCTCTATAAGGTTTTCAATGGCTGATTTTTCAGAAGCAGATCACTAAGCCTTTCTTCCAAGGCACCTATGGGTGGGCTGGAACCTCCTTTGCACCTCGCCCTAAATGACCTCGCCCTCTTCTATTTTGTACGGTTATTTTGAGAATTAAATGAGAAAATCCATGCATAGACCATAGACCAGTGCCCGGCACACACTGGGGCTCAGTAAGTGTTTCTTGTTGGGTGGTGACGATGATTGTCGCTCCCAGGTGTGAAGAGGCTGGGTTAGTTGGCCGGGGCTGGAAGACCTCTAAGACTTGGGAATGACAGCTACCATTCTAGGGCAGCCATTTGGGGACTCCGATGAGCCAACAGAGGGAGCTGATCTCCAAAGTGAGAAAGAGGTGGGTCTACATAGAAAGACAGGACAGAGCAGCCGCCTTTGCGTCTGATAGATTTCTTCTTACTTTCCTCACACTTTCTGCCTGATAGTTTTCTTGGTGGCTCCCTGGTCCTTGGGCCCTATGATCTTCCCCAGCTTCCCACGAATTTCAGTTGTGTTAACTGAGTTTTTTGTTCCTTAGGAGCAAGTAACCCTTGACCATGCTGGGGCCCTGCAAACCCTGCTCAGTAATGTAGGTCTAATCAGGAAAACCACCACTCGTCTGTCAGTGTGTTGTACTGTGGTGACTGACATGCTATTATGATGCTGGAAGCTATGCCACTGGTATTTCAAATACCAGCAGGGTCACCCACAGTGAACAGGTTTAATAAAGCTTCCAGACTAAGATGGACTTGGAAGAGAGGCCTGGCAACCCACTTCCAAAAATTAGCCAATGAAAACGCTATCGATCACCACAGAATATTGTCCAATATAGTGCTGGAAGATGAGCCCCACAAGTTGGAAGGCGCTCAAAATACACAGGGGCTGCAACAAGATGGCACAGGACTGGACAATGTTTTGTTCTGTTGTACACAGGGTTGCCATGAGTCGAAGCTGACTTGACAACAACTAACAAGAACAATCAGGAAAAAGAAAACTTGTTTACAGCAAATCCAAACTAGAGAACAAACGGGGCTTCCTCTGCCTCAGCTTCCCCTCTCCTTGAAGGCTTGTGATCACACTTCCATGCTCTTGGAGAAGGAAAAGGAAGGAGGCATTTGGAAGCTAGAAGAAAGGCCAAGATGTCTAAATAAGGGGGGCCCAAAAGCTCCCCCAGCTCAATCCTCTGTCAAGGTCTGAGAGATGTCCAAAGCTAATTAGCAGGTCCTGAGAGCAGTTTCCTGCAATTCTTCAAGGCTGACGGGGTCACGGGGAGGAGCAGAAGACATCTGCTGTTTCTTCCCTGCTGGAGATAGCATCCCCATCCAGCTAAGGGGAAGCCCGAAACATTCCAGAAAAGCCCCACCCCCGTTCCGTCTTCCTGGAAGGAGAGCTGAGCACGATCCATGGCTCTCCGCCACTCCTCTGAAGGGCCTTTCCACATGCTGAGGGGACTGAGCAGAGTGTTGATGGTTAGAGAAGGTGGGGAAGGCACTAGGAACAGCCTGAAGGTCTTTAAGAGGGGCTTTGCATGGTCTGACCTGTGTTTTAGGAAGATTGTTCTGGAAGCAGTGTGGACTGACCAGTGACAAGGTGGGGCTTGGTCACAAAGAACAGGTAGCTGGTTATGAGGTGGAGGACATGATGTCATACAAGGACCTTGGTGAGGTCGATGAGGGGATGGAGCTTTTGACCTAGAGCTCCTTCGACACCACTGGTGCCAGCTGTGGAGCCACAGGCAGGGCTGGGCTGGCAGGTGGGTTGGGGCTGAGCCTGCTGCCTTAACTGGGAACAACTTCATGATTCTTGGCTGGTCAGGGAGGGTGGGGGAGCCCTAGGCTGGAGCAGAAGATGGCTGGGGAGACAGGACAGAGAGAAGACAACTCCACACGCAGGCACATGTACTTATTCATTCAACAAACACTCCCTGCACGTCTGGGCTGCGCCCTGAGCAGACACTTCCAGACTCCAGGGAGTCAGGCTGTCTGCTGCTCCACATCATCAGGCTTTGGAACATCCTGACACTTTTGATTTGTGTTCTTTTATTTTCTTCTTCTTTTTTAATGTCTGCCCCTTTCTAGTACACAAGTAAGACTCACTCACTATAGAAAATATAGATAAGCATAAAGAAAAAAGTCAAAATCATTAAAAGCTTGCATCACCCAGAGAGAACCATTTCTAATATTTTGGGGTATCTCTTTCTAGACGTTCTTCCATCTGTACAAAAATGTGTTGCTGTTTTTGCAAAAATTCCGTTATCCGGAGCACCTGATGTTACACAGTGACTATTCCGAACATTGTTTTTAATGCCCTGGGTTAGATCTTCCCCATTACATCCAGAAATCCACTTCCTATGTGCCCTTGTGGATGCAGAAAATAGTGCTGATGATGTTCAGAGCTACAGCTTGTTGGGCCATTACAACAGGCAGGGCCAAGTCCACACGTATCTCATGTTAATATAAATCTCATGATGACCTTGTGAGGTCAATATTATTGGCCCCGCTTTGCAGATGAGGAAACAGATTTAGGGGAGTTAAGTATCTTGCCCCAGGTCACACAGCTAAAAATCAGCACACTCGGAATTTGTACCCAGGACGGCCAGATTGCAGAATCTGTTCTCTACCCTAATACTCGAGGCTGCCTCCTTTCATGGAGCTGCCTCTTAGGTCTTGTTACATCAGGGGTGCTATTAAGATTCACTGCAAAGGTCTTGATGAGTGTAGATGTGAAAGAATTTTCCAGATGAAAAAGCAGGTGGAGGGCTTCCAGTGGAGGGATGTTGTGTGCTGGGGCCCAAAACCATGGACCAGCTTGGCAGAGACAATGCGAACTCTTTGCTGTAGTTTAATGGGTGAGGTGGAGTCCCTGGGTGGTGCAAACAGATAATGTGCTCAGCTGCTAACTGACGGGTTGGAGATTCAAGTTCTTCCCCAGAGGTGACTCGCAAGAAGCCTGGTGATCTAATTCTGAAAAATCCGCCATTGAAGACCCTATGGAGCACACTTCTACTCTGACCCACTTGGGGTCGCCATGGGTCAGAATTGACTAGACGGCAACTGGTACCGGTACTGGTAGTGTATGAGGCAGGGAGGGGTGGGGAGAGGTCAGCTGGGGCCATGTCCTGCAAGGAGTCTGGGTATCACCCAGACAGCAGTAGGGAGCCACTGAAAATATGTTGGCTAGGGGAGAGTCTGTGTTTTAGAGATTCATTCTGGCTGCAGGGTGGACCATAAGTGGGACAAGCTGGCTAGAGCAGGGAGACCAGGGGAAGAAGTGGGGAAGGCTGACCAGTTGTAAGAAGTGAAGTGGGGGTGGAGGAGGCAGAGTGAGGCCCAAGGGACCAAGAAGCTTCTCTCTCAGTCTTTGGAAGAAGCTGAGGTGTGAGCTGTGCCATGGTGGGTCCACTTAGCCCCAGGCTGCAGCCGCCCAGGGGTATCCACTGCCATCCATTGCTCTCTTTCACTAGGCAGGAGACCTCCCAGGTGGCATCAGGCTGAGCCTTCAGCCTCCGCTGGTTGGAAGCCTGGGCTCCATGCCACAGGAAGGCACAGAGATAAATGGTGTGGTGGACGTTCTGAAAACACAGGATTAAACACTTAGGGACTTGATATAACACCGCGGGAGGTAGGACTGAGGCCCTGCCCCTGTTCTGGAAGGAGGGGCAGCTGGGAATGAAGGAAACAACTTCTCTGGGTGGTAGAAGCAGGCCACCGCTGTCTTTTACAGACACTGCACTCTCTCTTTGTACCCCCGGGTCTGCCCCCCTTAGAGTAGACCTTGCCTGTACATCCACGGCCAAAGCAGTATCCAACCTCCCTGCAAACAGCTGCCCCCCTCCCTGTCTCAGGGCCAGGGCTGTGCACACTCAGGCCATCCATGCAAGACCTGGAAGTCTGGGCAGAGAATTCTAGGTAAACCTCTGGGTATCTGGGGGTGAGGTCAGCTCTCGGTTTCTGGCTTGGGCAGCAGAATGGACAGAGATGCCATTCCGGGACGTGGGAACCTGAAAAAGAGGAACGGGCAATTGGAAGTTCGAAGCAACCCAGAGGCACCTAGGAAGAAAGGCCTGGAGATTTATTTCCAAAAGGTCACAGCTATTGGAAAAAATCCTTGAGGAAAACGGTTCTACTCGGACACACGTGGGGTTGCCACGAGTTGGAATCGATTTGACAGCGGCTGGTTTGGTGTTTTGGTTTTTTATAAGGAAGATGGGGGCTTAGCTACAGACTGGAAGAAGGACCCCAGCTGCTGACAGCCACCACCCCAGAGAGACAAAAGATTTGTTTTGGGTGGGACTCGCCCATCCAAAGCTTCCAACTGTAGTTAGAGGGCTTGAAATACGGGCAGATGGTCAGCTGGGTCTCCGCTGGTCCCTCCCCTCACCTGCCCTGCCCTGCGGGGGAGAGGAGAGCGGACCTTCCAAGAAGAGGAAAAACAAGATGTCTTAGCTGGCTTCAAGGTCAGGGAAGTTTTGTTGGGAGTATCTGGGGGTGGAAGAGAAGGCAAACACATCCAAATATTAAATCTATACAAGCCAGAGCATAAAGAGTTTGCAGAGGGACTGGAAGGGAGTTACCATTCATTCGGTAAAATACATAAACATTGCCTTTTTAACCATTTTAAAGTGTACGGTTGAGTGCCATTAAGTACATTCACCATGTTGGAACCATCACCACTTGTTCCAGAACTTTTTCATCAGCCCAGATGGGAAACCCTGTAAGCTACCATTTACTGAGGACCTACTACGTGTCAGGCTCTTGCTGAGTGCTTCACACTGGTTAACAAAAAAAGAAAACCCAAACCAGTTTCCTTTTAGTCAGTTCTGACTCATAGTGACTCAGTGTGTTTCAGAGTAGAGCTGCGCTCCATAGGATTTTCAGTGGCTGATTTTTTGGAAGTAGACCACCATGCTATTCTTCCAAGGTACCTCTGGGCAGGTCTGAACCACTAGTCTTTTGGTTAGTGGTCAAGTGCTTAACTATTTGCGCCATCCAGGAACTCCTTCATAAGTGTTAACTCACCTAATATTCCTCAGAGCTTTGAGAGGTTGTTCATTTTATAGATGAGGAGAGTGAGGCTCAGAGAAGGGCAGTAACTTGCCCAAAGTCACATAGGTTGTAACTGACCAAGGAGGATTTGAGGCAGGTTTGTCTGATTCCAGAGCCCACAATATCTGAGAGAGGCAGTGGGAGGATGTTAAGACTTAAAGGGACAGGTGGGGAAACTAAGTCAGCTGCAGATGCTATTCACTGGGGATGCAGCTGGGCTGACTCATACACAAGCTCCAAAAGATGGCGGTGAGGAGCTCTGCTGGGCTCGGAAGCTGTCTGGATCCAGGCTGGAGCAGGGATCAGCTGGGGGACCTGAGGGTGCTAGGGCTTTTGACTTATTGAGGGTAACCCCATTTAGGGCCTGGCAGTAGGGACCAGGATCCTGACCCTAGGGAAAAATGCTGGCTCCAGCTGAATGGAAAGCCAAGGCCCCAGCCAAGCAGTAACCTGGAACAGGAGTCCCTGGGTGGTGCACTCAGCTGCTAACCAAAAGGTTGGAGGTTCAAACCCACCCAGGGGTGCCTCAGAAGAAAGGCTTGGCAATCTGCCTCCAAAAGGTCACAGCCAGACGTCACATGAATAGACATTACACACACTCATGTTCATTGCAGCATTATTCACAATAACAAAAAGATGGAAACAATCTAAGTGCCCATCAACAGATGAATGGATAAACAAACTATGGTACCTACACACAATGAATACTATACAACCATATAGAACAATGGTGAATCTGTGAAACATCTTACAACATGGATAAATCTGGAGGGCCTTGTGCTAAGTGAAATAAGTCAATCACAAAATGACAAGTAATGTATGAGACCACTATTATAAAACCCCCCAAAAAAGGTTTACACACAGAAAAAAACAATCTCTGATGGTTACGAGAGAGGGGAGGGGTAGGGAAGGGAAACCACTAACTAGATAGTAGAGAAGTATTAACTTTGGTGAAGGGAAAGACAATGCACGATATAGGGAAAGTCAATACAACTCGACCAAGTCAAAGTCATAGAAGCTTCCTAGACACATTCAAACACCCTGAGGGACTGAGTTACTGGGGCTGAGGGCTGGGGACCATGGTCTCAGGGGACATCTAGCTCAATTGGCATAACGTAGTCTATAAAGAAAAGGTTCTACATCTGACTGTGGTGAGTAGTGTCTGGGGTCTTAAAAGCTTGCAAGCGGTTATCTAAGACACATCTATTGGTCCCATCACGTTCGGAGCAAAGAAGAATGAAGAAAACAAAAGATACAAGGAAAATATCAGTCCAGAGGACTAATGGACCACATGAACCACAGCCTCCACCACCAGCCTGAGCCTAGGAGAACTAGATGGTGCCTGGCTACCACCACTGATCGCTCTGACAGGGATCGTTGTAGAGGGTCCCGGACAGAGCAGGAGAAAAATATAGAACACAATTCAGATTCATGTAAACAAAGACCAGACTTCCTGGTCTGACAGAGACTGGAGGCACCTCCGAGACTATGGCCCCCAGACACCCTGCTAACTCAGAACTGAAGCCACTCCTGAAGTCCACCTTTCAGCCAAAGATCAGACAGGCCTATAAAACAAACAGTAACACATGTGAGGAACCTGCTTCTTAGTTCAATTAAGTATACGAGACCAAATGGGCAACACCTGCCCAAAGGCAACGACAAGAAGGCAGGAAGGGACAGGAAAACTGGACCAACGGACATGGAGAACCTGGGGTGGAAAGGAAAAGGGGGAGAGTGCTGACACATTGTGGTGATTGCAACTAATGTTACAAAACAATTTGTGTATAAAATTTCTTAATGACAAACTAATTTGTGCTGTAAACTTTCACCTAAAACATGATTAAAAACAAAGTCACAGCCACGAAAACCCTGTGGAGTGCGGTTCTACTCAGAAATACACGTGGTTGCTGTAAGTTGGAACTGACTCAATAGCAACTGGTTTTGTTTTGTTTTTAATGAGGAAGACAGGAGTCCCTGGGTGGCACAAATGGTTGAGCACTCAGCTACTAGCCAAAGTTTAAAAGGTTAACGGTCCAAATCTACCCAGAGGCACCTCGGAAGAAAGGCCTGGTGATCTACTTCCAAAAGATTAGCCATTGAAAATCCTGTGGAGCACAGTTCTATTCTGATACACACGGGGGCATCATGAGTCAGAATCAACTCGACAGCATCTAGTGGTTTGGTTTTATGAGGAAGACACTGGCCAAAGGCCTATAGAAGGGAGGCTAGGGCCAGAGAGGGCCTATGTGCCAGGCCAAGGGGCTGGTTGATGGCTGCTAGATGCAGCAGGAGGAGGCAGGGCCTGACTCCAGATTCCAAACCATTCTTAGCAGGGATCTGAGTCCAGGGCAGGAAGTGCTCATGGCCCTCCTGTCTGTGTCTCCGTGGAGTCTGAAAAGCTCAAGACTTGGCTGGTGCGAGGACCTTGGACCTGCCTGTCCAGCAGGAGACAGAAAAGCTTCTACTTTTCTCTCTCATTCTCTCTGTCTTCTACATATGTGAGCATATCCACACACAGAGATGTAAAAATGGGATCTTATTGTACAACCAATTTTGCCACCTGTAGTTTTTTTCCCCCACTGAAAAATGTCATGGAAATCTTCCAAGTCATTTTATACATCATCCTTTTTAAAGGCTACGCTGCATTCCACTGTGTGGTTGCCTCTTGGTTTATCTTACCCAGTGGTTCTTATTTGGCAGTGTCTGGAGACATTTTTGGTTATCACACTGGGGGAAGAAGGTGCTGATTGCATCTACTGGGTAGAGGCCAGGAAAGATGTTAAAGATCCTGTAAGTCACAGGACAGTCCCCCTACAACAAAGAATTATCTGATCCAAAATGCCAATAGTGCTGGTCTAACCAATCTCCTACTGATTAGCATCTGGACCGTGTTGCTTTTGTTGTTGGGTACTGTTGAGTCAAGTCTGACTCATAGTGACCCTATAGAACAGAGTAGAACTGCCCCCATAGGGTTTTCTGAACTGTACACAATCTTTATGGGAGCAGATCTCCAGGTCTTTCTGCTGCAGAGGTGCTGGGTGGGTTCAACCTGTGACCTTCGGTTAGAAGCTGAGTGCTTAACCATTGTGCTACCAGGGCTCTTTAGATTGTTTAGTTTATATTATTTTGTTATTGCAATGTTGCCATCAACATCTTTTTGACATATCTCATGATTGGTTGGCACGTATATCCATGGGATACATTTCTGGAGTTGTGATAGCTGCTTTCAGAGGGTGTGGTCCTTTTGGGTTTTGATTTTTATGAACAAACACGTTCAGTGACGCTGTATCACTTACAGTCCTACCAACAGGGTATAAAACCAAAAAAACCAAACCCGTTGCTGTCGAGTCGATTCCGACCCATAGCGACCCTAGAGGACAGAGTAGAACTTCCCCCTAGGGTTTCCCAGGAGTGGCTGGTGACTTCAACTGCCGACTCTTTGGTTAGCAGCCATATCACTTAACCCCTGTGCCACCAGGGCTCCCAACAGGGTATAAGAATCCCAATTCCCCACATCATTTCCAACATAAAGTATTTGGTTTGTTTGTTTTTTGCGTCTTTCCCAGCATTGAAATCTTTTCCCATCTTTTCCATCTATTGAGAGATTCTTTAATGTCCAAGGGACTATTGTGTATGGGACAGAACAGTCATTACAATTTGTACATTGCCCAATGTCTTATTTTCATTTTAAATAATTAATATTGCACTTGAATTATGGTGTTGGTGAAGAATTTTGAATATACCATGGACTGCCAGAAGAATGAACAAATCTGTCTTGAAGGAAGTACAGCCAGAACGCTCTTAAAATGGTGGAGAGACTTCATCGCGTTTACTTTGGACATGTTATCAGCAGGGATCAATCTGTGGAGAAGGACATTATGCTCGGTAAGGTAGAGGGTCAGTGAAAAAGAAGAAGACCCTCAATAAGATGGATTGACACAGTGGCTGCAACAATGGGCTCAAACATAGAACAGATTGTGAACATGGCACAGGACTTGGCAACGTTTTGTCCTATTATACACAGGGTCACTATGGGTTGGAGTCGATTCAATGACACCTAACAACAACAATATTGCTTAAAATATTTAACATACTAGTAGTTAAACTGCAGAGTTTTAAAACTCATGAATTTATTAAATTAGATATTTACAAACATTTAAGCCTTGATTGCAAACTTAACCGAAGAAACTCTTTACACATCTATTACATCAAATTCTCATAAGTGCTTTAAATATCTTAAAGAGTCGACAGTTATACAGATTTAAGGCAAATGAGCTCACTAGACTGTAAGCATTGATACAAATGCCACCACTATGGATTTAAATGTGTTTCTTTAACTCCATTCTTATTTTCATTTACTATCTCTTCTTGTTTCTTCCTGGTGCTATGATTTTACTTATTACCTAGCCAGAGAATGAAGTCTCTGGTGGTGCAAACAGTTAACACGCTCAGCTGCTAAACAAAAGATTGGAGGTTCAAGTCTACCCAAAAGTGTCTCAGAAGAGAGGCCTGGCTACTTCTGAAAAATCAGTAATTGAAAGCCCTGTGGAGCACAGTCTACTCTGACACACATGCGGTCGCCATGAGTCAGAATCACGAGTCAGAGTAGACTCCACCGTAGCTCATAGCTGGTAACCATAGAACTGAGGCTTTCTTCTCAGACTGGCTAAGTTTGCAGACATGGGTCAGGGGTAGATGACCCAGGACCCAGACTCATGCATTTTGTGTGCACTTTTCAGCTGTTATGTTGCTGGATGTATCATTTTTCAGTGCTTCCTATGCCCTCTGTCCACTTCATTAGAAAGTGTCCCCACTATTATGGTCTCAGGGAACATCCAACTCAATTGGCATAACACAGTTTATAAAGAAAATGTTCTACATTCTACCTTGGTGAGTAGCATCTGGGGTCTTAAAAGCCTGTGAGTGGCCATCTAAGATACTCCACTGGTCTCACCCCTTCAGGAGCAAGGGAGAATGAAGAGAACAGGATACAGGAAAAGATTAGTCCAAAGGACTAATGGACCACAGCTACCAAGGCCTCCACCAAACTGAGTCCAGTACAGCTAGATAATGCCCGGCTACCACCACTGACTGCTCTGACACGGATCACAACAGAGGGTCCCGGACAGAGCTGGAGAAAAATGTAGAACAAAATTCTAACACACAGATTTACTGGCTCAGTAATGAAGTCCCTCCCGAGGTTCACCGTTCAGCCAAATATTAGACAGCCCCATAAAACAAAACGAGACTAACGAGGCACAACAGTCCAGGGACAAGGAGTAGAAGGCAGGAGGGGACAGGAAAGCTGGTAATAGGGAACCCAAGGTTGAGAAGGGAGAGTGTTGACATGTTGTGGGGTTGTTAACCATTGTCATAAAACAATATGTGTACTGTTTAATGAGAAATCGTTTGTTCTGTAAACCTTCATCTAAAGTACAATAAAAAAAAAAAAAGAAAATGTCTCCACTATTACCCCTAAGGAAGCTGATTCATTTCGGTTTTTCCAAGCTCTGGTCTTTTCCTCAAAAGGACACTTGCTCCCAGTGTCTTATCACTGTTGGACAGCCTGACAGAAGTCTTCATGCCATTGTTTGTTCCGAAATGTTTTATCTACAGCGGCCATCTGGTCATGAGACTACTTGCTAACAGTTTTTCCTGAATGTTGTTTCATCATATTATACAACCTAGTGTGGTTTTGTTTTGCAACAGCTTTTTGTGAATGGGACCTGATCTGCTTGGGTTAAATCTAAAGCTTTTGGATACTGAAATGACAACTTGTCTTTCTTATCTACCATGGAGACCTATTATATTGACACTAACCAGATGGGACAAATCAGCCTTTTCAGGAACTTCTTGTGTGCTGTTGTGGGGTGTTTCACATTGGGTTTAACCAACGCCCTAGTGCTTGGCGTTTAGTTGCCCCCAGTCTTTCACTATCATAGTCAGTTTAGCTATGAATATTCTCCCCCCACACGTCTGTCAGTTTGTTGTACTGCGGTGGTTGGCGTGTAGCTGTGATGCTGGAAGCTATGTCACTACTGTTTCAAATACCAGCAGGGCCACCCATGGTGGACAGGTTTCAGTGGAACTTCCAGACAAAGAGACTAGGAAGAAAGGCCTGGTGATCACTTCCAAAATCAGCCAATTAAAACCCTATGGATCACAGAATGTTGTCTGAGACTTCTACTTGCTTACTTTGGACATATCAGGAGGGACACATCTGTGGCAGTGAGGATGGAGACAGATTCTAGAGGTGGGATGCTGGCTGGATGCAGAGATGAGGAAGAGCAAGGCCAGGAGGGTGGCAGCTTCGGGTGAGGGTACGGGAGCGAATCTGGGGAGGAGTACAGGTGCATGCATCCTGCAGCATGGTGAGATGGGGTGGCTCTGGACATTAGGTAGGGTTGACAGGGGACTGTTGGAAGCCCAGGAGGGTGGGCTTAGCAGGCAATAGATTCACTCACTCATGCATTCATTCAACAAGTATTAATTGTAGCACTATGGGCCAGGCACTGTGTTGGGCACAGTAGTGAATGAAAAAGATGGGACACTGCCCTCGAGGAGCTTAAGTACTAATGGTGATAAATTAGGAGTGGATAAGTAAACCAAAAGGTCTGTCGGGATGTGGAAGGGGCTATGGGGCAAGGGGAGAGGTGTTGAGGTGGGGGAGAGGTGACCAGGGAAGATCTCACAGAGAAGGAGCCTTGTGAAAAACCCTGTCCATCTGTCCCTCCATCTGCCCATCCATGCATCCATATGCCCAATGATATCCAGGGGGAACCCCAAAGGGAGGAAGCAAAGGAGGTCGCAGCAGAACTCACCCTGTGGCCCACTGTGGGCATCCGTCTTCTGAGGAGTGAGTCCAAGGGGAAGCAGGGACCAGGACTGGCTCAACTCCCTGGCCAGGGAAGGGGGCAGAGTGGGGAAACCCCAAAGTGGCCACACCCCTCATCAGCTTGCTTTTGGGGATCAACAACTCCATAAAAAGAAAAAGAAAAGAAAGAAACAGAGCAGCCTTTTTTTCACTTGAGACTTTTTAGAATGGCCGAGTGCAAACCTGTCCTCTGCAGCAAACAGACCAGAACACAAGATCACAAAGCCCAGTTGCCAAGGAAGTGTTTACTGGCTTCAGAGGTCCAGGCCTAGATGCAGATCCCTGGTCCATCTCTGGTCTACCATGTGGCTGTGGGGAAGCCCCCTTACTTCTCCAGGTCTCGGTTTTTCTCTCTGCAAAATGGGTACAAGAGTCCACACCCACCTACCTCAGAGAGCTGCTGGGAGGCTCAGATGAGGAAATGGGCTCAGAGAAAGCACCAGTGCTTCTTAATCACCTATTGTGTTCCGGGCACTGTGCTTGGCATGGGGTGAGCAGAACAAGCCTGGAGCTTATGGCCTGTAGAGGAGACAGACCTGGGTCCAATAACCTCCTGGGCTGGCCTCCACAGGCAGGCCCTGGGGGCACAGGCGCCCAAGCTATGAGACAAATGCAGAGAGCTGTTCATGCTCCACCCTGAGGCCGAGTCTGAGGAGGACTGCCAAGGAAGGAAACTGAGGCAGTGTAGAGAAGTGGTTACACATGAGATCTCTGAATCAGCCACTCCAGGGTCCCAACCCCTGCACGTCAACTTGCAAGTGGTGTGGCCAGCAAGTGATTTGCTTCTCTTTGGCTCAACTTCCTCGTCTGTAAAATGGGTGTGATAATCTCTCCTTCCCAGGGATACCGTGGAGTTGCTGGCGGTGTCTGCTGAGCAAAGTAGAGGGCTGTCACATGGTGGTTAGTTCTGCCCCCTCCCCTTCCTAGAATGCTGACTTGAAGGGTGAACTGGAAGGCAGGGGCTTAGAAGCATCCAGGTCCCCTCTGTGAAGATTCTGCTTGGCCCATGGTCCTGGGCCTATGGACAGCACCTTTGACACTTTTACCATGACTGTAAGACAGAGCCCTTCAGAGGTGCCACCCTGCCCTCCCTCTGGCTTCTGTGCACTGCACAGCCCTGAGAGGTGTGGAGAAACCAGCCCTAAGTTGCTGGGTACCTGCTGTGGGCCAGGGGCCTCCACAGGCATGACCTCTTTTTTGATTGATTTTTTTTGGGGGGGCGGGGGAGGAAGGAGTTTGAAAATATGCATAACAAAACATACACCCATTCAACAATTTTCACGTGTACAGTTCATTGACAATGTTTACATACTTCACACTGCATCACCATTCTCCCTATCCCTCCCCACATTGTTTCACCACCATCAACTTAGACTCTCTGCCCCTTAAAGTTCTCATCGTGCTTTTAAAGTTGCTCTTGTCATTTTGATCTCATAGAGGTGATTCTTTAAAAGGGTGCAATGCTCAAGGCAAACATTATTTATGTTTTTAGTTTAAAGATGACTTCATGGGATAGTTTTGGTTCAAGGTTTAAAAATTGTTTCCAGGCAATAGATTCAGGGATTCCTCCAGTCTCAATGTATCCAGTAAGTCTGGTTTCCAATAAGTTGGTATCCAAAAAGAGTTTGAAGTTCTGTTCCACAATTTTCCTCCTTTTGATCAAGATCCATGTATCGGGTACCGATCAAAATGTTCAGTAATTGTAGCTGGGCACCATTCATTTCTTCTGGACTCATGGCAAAAGAGGTAGTAGTTCATGGAAGCAATTAGACCTGCAGTTCATCTCCTTCTCTGATTCCTTGGTCTCCTTCTTCTTCTGTTGCTCCAGGTGAATAGAGACCAATTGTTGTATCTTGGGTGGCCACTTGCAAGCTTTTTAGATCCCAGGCACTGCTCACTGAACTAGGAGGTAGAACAGAACTCTTAAAATAATTATTAGGCTAATAGGCACGACCTCTCTGAATTTTATCCCCACAAGACTGTGAGGTCAGCATGTTCTCCCCACTTTACAGGTGAAGAAACTGTGTTTCAGAGTGAAGTGACTTGCCCATGCTCACAGAACAAGTCGGGGCTGTCAGGGCCACTGTGTGTGGCAAGGTATCAGGGCAAATGGGACTGCAGTGGCCCAGCTGTGTGCTGCAGGCAGCCTGTCAGCTGGGAGGGGCGCCTGGTTGGTGGTCCAGGTCCACCACCCCCTCTGCCTCCCTTCTGTAGAAAGGACTGGGGTGGTGGGGGAAACCTAGACTGTGCCAGTGAGGCTTCTCCTTCCTCTCAGCACTGGAGGTGTTTGTCCCGGGTGGAGACGGGTTGCCTCTAGGACAAAGCTGTTCTGGGCCTCAGGGGTCCAACTGCAGTTTCTCTGTCTCTTCACCAGGCAGAGCATAATGGTGATCCCTACACACACACACACACACACACACACACACACACACAAGTCATATGTACATCAGACAGACACACACCACAGACACATACATACACACACATTCACATACCTCATACACACACACCAGACAGACACACTCTTATACCACAGACACACATACATATATCTCATACACATACACACTCACATACCTCAGATACACACCAGACACACACACACCCCTCAGAGAGAGAAAGACACACATATACCTCATATACACACATCAGACAGATAGACACACATACACCCCACACATAAACACCAGACACTCATATACACACATGTACACATCAGACACACACACACACACCCTGGAAGCTGGTCTGGTCTCCCCAGCTTGATTTTCCAGACATCAAGCACTGGCTGGTTTTCCCAGGTATGCCAAGGCCCTATCCTTGGTGGGACGCCCTGGGTGGGTGTGTATATACATGAGGTGAGGGACGATTACCCAGGTGTGTGTGCTATCATAGAGGTATGCTTTGTGTGATGTTTTTGACACCATGACTAGTGTGTGTGTTGAGGTGCGGTGTGTGTGGTGTTTCCCTATGTGTGTGGGGGGTATGGTGCACGTGCCATTGTGGGTGTGTGGAGTGTGTGTGTCATTATGAGTAGGGGCCATGTGCTCCCTGGCAATGTCCCAGGAGCACACAGAGGCAGGGGAAGGGCTGTGTGCACAGCCCGCCCAGGCCTAGAAGCAATTTCTTCCTTCCAATTCAATTTATTTCCAATCTGTCTGGTGCCAAGATTCAAGGCTGGCGTGATCCTTCAGTTCTGGAGATTTCCTGTAACCAGGTCCCTTGTGGGCAAAGGAAACAGCAGAGAACAATAAGAAAGTCTTCCTCTAAGCCCTAGGAGAGGAAGGGTGTCAGAATGGGGGGGGGGTGCTCTCACATGATGGGTAGGATTGACTAATGTGTATCAAGTGCCTTCCAGCCTCTTCTCACTTAATCCTCTTCCTACCCCTGTGGGGAAAGTGTCGTCCAATCAGTGAGGAACTCAGTAAAAAAACAAAGGGGAGATTGAAGAGGACCCCCAATAGAAGATGCTCTACCAACTGCAGGGAGATGTTACCTCCCCAGGCCTGGAAAGGCCAGGTGGGGAGGCAATACCAGAAACTGGTTACCCTGAACAGGAGCTATGCTCTTCGTTAAAGGGACACAGCCACTGCCAACCCCTTCTGGCTCTGCGAGGAGAGAGCCAGGGAAATACATACCAGTTGCCATCAGGTTGACTCTGACTTATGGCGACTCCATGTATGTTACAGTAGAACTGTGCTCCATAGGGTTTTCAATGGATGATTTTTCAGAAGTAGTAGATTGCCAGGCCTTTCTTCCGAGACACCTCTGGATGCACTCAAACCTCTAACCTTTCAGTTAGCAGTCGAGCGTATTAACTGTTTGCACCACCCAGGGACTCGAGCGCAGTGAATACCCCAGCTTTTCTCCCCCCACCACCCTTTGATTGCTATCAGAGCCTCCTATTGGCCAATCCAACCAGAAGCCAGAAGATGTGAGACCCTGGGCAAGGATTTAGACTCCGGGGCTTAGAGCAGAGTTGGACCAGTGGAGAGTGAGTCTGGGGGCCCAAACAGACTTCCCAGCACAGCATCATCTGTCTTTAGGGAGGAGGACACTGAGGTTGAGCAAAGGGAGGTCCCCTGCCAGCTCACTCACTCAGGAGGCTGCAGAACCAAGATGCAAGCCTGGGTATGGCTGACGCTCAGCATACCTGCTGCGAGACCATGGGCTGGTCACTGGCTTGCTCGGAACCTCCAGTCCAATCATGACCCAGCCGGGCCTTTGTCTCAAGATTTCTGGGAGGGGAGAATGACATCATGAAACTATGGCAGAGGATTTGGTTTTTAATGCCACTGACAAGGGATAAGGGTGCTTATGGAAATCATGAGGGGACAGAATGGGAAAGCAGGATGCTGGGGAACTTAGCCCACCCTTGCTTTTTTTTTTTTTTCTGTGCAAAAATTTATACATACATTGTTATGTGACTCTAATTGCTCTCCCCGTACTGTGACAGCACACTCCTCCTTTCTACCCCTGATTCCCCATGTCCATTCAACTAGCTCCTAACCCTCTCTGCCTTCCCATCTTACCTCCGGACAGAAGCTGCCTGTTTACTCTCTTGTATCTACTTGAGCTAAGAGGCACACTCCTCACGAGTATCACTTTATGTCCCACAGTCCAGTCCAATCCCTGTCTGAAGAGTTGG
>NW_004443947.1:6994996-6996179 GCF_000243295.1 Trichechus manatus latirostris | reverse complement strand
TAAGTGTTTGATTTTTAGGAGCTCCCAGTTATCTAGTCTCTCTTCTGGTGCTTGTGCATGGTTACTTATGGTTCATATTGTGCTTATGCCATGTATTAGGGCTCCTAGCATTGTCCCTATTTTTTCACCCATGATCTTTATCATTTTTGATTTTGAAGTCTTTGATCCATTTTGAGTTAGTTTTTGTGCATGGTGTGAGATATGGGTCTTATTTCAGTTTTTTGCAGATGGATATCCAGTTACGCCAGCACCATTTGTTGAAGAGACTGTCTTTTCCCCAATTAAAGAACTTGGGCCTTTGTCAAATATCAGCTGCTCATAGGTGGATGAATTTATGTGTGGATTCTCAGTTCTGTTCCATTGGTCTACGTATCTGTGGTTGTTCCAGTACCAGGCTGTTTTGACTACCGCAGCGGTATAATAGGTTCTAAAATTAGGTAGTGTGAGGCCTCCCACTTTGTTGTTCTTCTTCAGTAATGCTTTACTTATTCAGGGCCTCTTCCCTTTCCATATAAAGTTGGTGATTTGTTTCTCCATCTCATTAAAAAATGCCAGTAGAATTTGGATTGGGATTGCATTGTATCTGTAGATTACTTTGGGTAGAACTGACATTTTCACAATGTTGAGTCTTCTTATCCATGAGCAAGGTACGTTTTTCCACTTACGCAACTCTCTTTTGGTTTCTTGCAGTAGTGTCTTGTAGTTTTCATTGTATAGGTCTTTTACGTCTCTGATTAGATTGATTCCTAAGTATTTTATTTTCTTGGGGGCTATTGTAAATGGTATTGATTTGTTGATTTCCTCTTTGAGGTTCTCTTTGTTGGTGTAAAGGAATCCAACTGATTTTTTTTATGTTTATCTTGTATCCCGAAACTTTGCTGAAATCTTCTGTTAGTTCCAGGAGGTTTCTTGTGGATTCCTTGGGGTTTTCTGTGTATAAGATCATATCATCTGCAAATAGAGATACTTTGATTTCTTCCCTACCAGTTTGGGTGCCCTTTATTTCTTTTTCTAGCCTAATTGCTCTGGCTAGGACCTCCAGCACAATGTTGAATAAGAGTAGTGATAAAGGGCATCCTTGTCTGGTTCCTGTTCTCAAGGGGAATGCTTTCAAAGTCTCTCCAGTTATGATGATGTTGGCTGTTGGCTTTGTATAAATGCCCTTAATTATATTGACGAATTT
>NW_004443947.1:6970745-6991708 GCF_000243295.1 Trichechus manatus latirostris | reverse complement strand
TTCAGCTCAGGTGCCCAGGTAGACAGCCACCAAGTGTGTGGTGTAGGCTCTCACTTACAGTCCTAGATGGGCAGGGTTGATTGGTGTGGGCACAGGCATCTGGTTGCAGCAGGGGGCTGATGGCTGCCCCCGAGTGTCCTGGAGGAAGGCGTGTCCCTGTTCCCTAGAGCACGTAGTTGGATGGGTTTTGCAGCTGGACTACAAGCGCCTAATGCTGTTGGCTGTAAGGACTGGGGGTGGGAGGTGCACCTCTTTTTCATGGGCCTCTATCGCAGGTGGCTAGGTGGCGTGGATGGAACCACCAGTCCTCAGGAGCCTGATGTGGGTAGGTGAAGACCCTGCTTAATGGGTAGAGTGGTGTCAAATGTCAAGAACCTGCCACTTCGCTGCTGAAACAGTTGAAGTTAGACTTCTGGTATATAATCTACAGTACTGCGGTAACGAAGGCCTATGCTGTTGAGACAGGCCCAGACAAGTGTATGCAGGGGGAAAGGGACTCAAAGTCTGTGGATCCCTTATGCCTGTGCCTATGCAAAGGAGCTGTGCCTACCCTGGGTTGCTGGCTTAGGGGAGCTGGCAGTTTATTTTTTTCCTCTATTAGTTAATTTGTTCACTACCCAAGGCTGGGAGAATGGCTCTGGACGTTGACGGATCCTACTTCTGGCCCAGGGGACTCGGCAATTGCTGAAGCCAGTCCAGGACCCAGTGCAGAGCAGGGAACAAGGAGGTAAATGGGAGAGAGGTTTTTCCCTAAGTAGGGTGTTTATGTTTTTTATTGTACTTTAGGTGAAGGTTTACAGAACAAATAGTTTCTCATTAAACAGTCAGTTCACGTATTGTTATATGACATTGGTTAACAACCCCATGACACAGCAACCCTCTCCCTTTTCGACGTTTTTTTTGGGGGGGGGAGGAATATACATAGCCAAAGATAAACCATTTCAAAAATTTCTACGTGCACAGTTCAGTGACATCAATTACGTTCTTCCAGTTGTGCTGCTATTCTCCCTTTAGATGAAGGTTTACAGAACAAAATAGTTTCTCATTAAACAGTTGGTACTCATGTTGCCCTATAATAATGGTTAACAACCAGTGGGGTGTTTTTGATCCGCGCGGTAGACCGTATGCAACTACTTATCTTTTGCCAATCTAGGGCTGCTTCTCACTGGTTCTGCGTGGCTGTGTAGAGTCTCTGGCGCTGGGTCTTTCCCGGGTGTAGAAAACGCGCCTCCCGAGAACTGCTGCTTGCCTGCCTCACTGCTCATCCCCGAGCTGATCTGGCCTGAAGGGCTCAGGCTCTCGCCGGGTCATACCTGGCAACTCCTGGCTACTTCCAAACCGTCTTTCCCTCTCCCTGCCACTCAGTCTGGTTCCTCAACTCTGCCTTTGATGTTCAGGGCTCCCAGACTGCCATATATAATCGATTCCCTTTTTTTTTCGGGTCTTTGTTTTAAGAGAGTCCACCGGAAGCGTCTGACTACTCTGCCATCTTGGCCCCGCCTCCCAAGCCTTGCTTTTTACAGGTGGGACATAGAGGCCCAGAGAGGTTCCCTGACTTGTCCCAAGGTCACATAGCATGTCAGCAGCAGAACCTGGGCTAGAACTGGGGAAAGAGCCCTCTCCATGCTGCTGAGGAGACCCCAGTCAGGGACTAGAAGGTCTCCTCCAAATGCTCTCCCAGGGGCTGGGCTGATCCTGCTCAGGACCCCTCCCCTGCCCTGCGGGTGTTCACTGCAGCCCAAGATAGGAAACGATCCAAGTGTGCACCAGTAGGGGAATGATTAAATAGGATACAATCTCACAGAGGAATGCCATGTAGGTATTGAAAAAGTTGAAATAGAACTCTGACTTGAAAACACCTCAAAGATGCATTAAGTTAAAAAAAATCAGGTTGTGAATCAAAACTGCAATGAGATACCACTTCACATCCACTATAATGGCTAAGGGGCCTTGGTGATGCAGTGGTTAAGTGCTTGGCTGCTAATCAAAAGGTCAGCAGTTCAAATCCACTAGCTGCTTTGTGGAAGAAAGATGGGACAGTCTGTTTCTGTAAACATTACAGCCTTGGAAACTCCATGGAGCAGTTCTACTCTATCCTATAGAGTCACTATGAGTCGGAATCGACTCCAAGGTAATGGGTTATAATGGCTATAATAAAAAAAAGAAAGATAATAATAAGTGAGGACGTGAAGAAATTGGAACCCTCATACATTGCTGGTGGGAATATAAAATGGTGCAGCCACTGTGGAAAACAGCTTGGCAGTTCCTCGAATGATTAAACACAGTTACTATTTGATCCAGGAATTCCACTCCTAGGTATTTGCCCAACAGAACTGAAAACATGTCCACACAAAAGCTTGTATATGAATGTTCACAGCAGCGTTATTCACAATAGCTGAAAAGTGGAAACAACCCAAAATGTCTATCATGGACAGAAGCGTAAACAAAACATGGTATATTCCACAATGGAATATTATTCAACCATAAAGAGAAACGAAATCCTGATACATGTTACAACATGCATAAACGTTGAAAACATTCTTTTGAGTGAAAGAAGGCAGCATGATTCCATTTATATGAAATGTCCAGAATATGCTAATCTACAGAAACAGAAACAGATTAGTGGTTTCAGAAGGCATAGGGTAGTTGAGGGGTGATGGTTAAGGAGTACAGAGTTTCTTTTGGGGGTAATGAAAATGTTCCAAAATTGATTATGATAATGGTTGCACAACTCTGTGACTGTACTAAAAGCCCTTGAGTTGTACGCTTTAAATGGGTGAATTATGTGGTGTGAGATTTATATTTCAATAAAGCTGTTTTAAAAATTAACTTATAGAAGGGTGAGTATGAGATGATTCTATACATGTAAGAAAAAAGCCATACGTATGTATACTTACGTAGGCATTAACCATCTCTGGAAAGACATTACCAAGAAACTGTTTGCTGGGGATACTGTGAGGAGAGGAACTGGAGGGCAGAATGTGAGGGGAGATCTACTTCTCACTATAAGGGGCGTGCCCAGATTTCACCATGCGTGTTGCTTTTATATTAATAACAAAGGGAGCCCCACCCTGCCATTCTGCCCTGTCCCAGTGGGCTGGGCCTGGCCTTCTTGAGAGCAGGCCTTGGGCTGTGAGGCGAGCGTGGAAGTACCTGCAGCTCTCCACTGCCAGCCTAATGAGCTCATGGGAGTGGCTCTGTCCCAGAGGGCAAGTCAAGAAGTCCTCCTCCGGGGCCTGAAATAGATTTCCTGTTAGCAGCTTTCCAAAGCAACTATTTCGGGCCTCCTGGCCTACCAGAGGCAGGTCCAAGCATGGACCCGCCCGAGGTACCATAATCAGAGCACCTCCCTGCCCCAGCTCCATGCAGCAGCGTACCCCAGGCGCATGGGGTGGGATTTCAGGGCATTCCTCCTGAAGCCCAGAAGTAGGACTGGCCTGTACCCCAAGGACAAGGACGGGAGAGTTTGCAATTCTCAGGACTAACTAGGTGCTGAGCACCTTGTTAGAGGCGCTGGTCAAATTGATTCTCTCCTAACAGCCCAGTAAAGCAGTGGTTATCACCATCCTACAGGTGGGGAAACTGAGGCTCAGAGATGGGAAGTGACCCACCAAGATCTCACACCTGAAGCTGGGCCTCAAACTAGGGTCTGCTGCCTGAGCCCAAATTGAGTGCTTTGTCTACCACTTGCATCATTCAAGATAGTTTTTTGGGTACAAGTGACAAAAATTCCAATTCAAGCTGGTTCAGTCAATCAAGGAGATTTATTGATTCGCATAGCTGAGAAGTCCAGAATATATGAGTTTCAGGTGAGGCTAGATTAGAGCTACAGCTCCATTTTTTTTTTGTCTCCCTTCCTTTATGTGTCTGTGAATTTCATCCTTAAGCTGATTTCTCTCATGGTAGCAAGATGGCATCTAACATTTTTCAATGGGACCTTCATGCATCCTCAAACATATTCAGAAAGAAAGCAAGAGTGTTCTGCCCCCAGCATTCCAAATAAAATTCCCGAGATTCACTGTGATTGGGTGGAGTTAGGTCACTCCTCCTCCTGAACCAATCACTGTGGCCAGGGAGGCATAAAGCAACCAGGGCCCAGCCCAGAGCTTGTGTGAGGGTCCTTCTTCCACGGAGTGCAGGGTATGTGGGAGCTGGGTGGGTTGCTAAATGAAAACCAGGAAGAGAAGAAGGGCACAGGTATGGTGTGTAGGTAATCACCACCACCACTACACTTTTCTTTTCCTAGTGAACGACTCTAAGACACAAATCTGAATCCACTGCACTGAGCAGAATTATTCCTCATTTTCCCCATCTGTAAAATGGGTAAGCAGGTAGACCAGGCCTTCTCTAACCAGTTAGAAACAGTTGCTGTTGAGTCATCTCTGACTCATGGTGGCCCCATGTGTGTCAGAGTAGAACTGTGCTCCCTGGGATTTTCAATGGCTGATTTTTCAGAAGTAGATAGCCAGGCCTTTCTTCCGAGATGCCTCTGGATGGACTCAAACCTCCGACCTTTCAGTTAGCAGCTGAACATGTTAACTGTTTATACCACCCAGGGACTTCAGGCATTCTTAAGGGCATTTATATCTAGGATTAATATTTATTTTTAACCAGCATACCCTGGCTTGTGGGTAGCTGGATTTATCGATATTTGAATGTTTGCCTTTGTTCCCCAGATCCTGGTAGGATCCCCCTCTGACCCACTCCCACCCCTGCTTAGGATCCCCCTGTGACAGCTTTTTTCCTGCAGGACTCAGCCCCAGTTCCTTGTCTAGGCATCAAGACCCCAGGTCCTGCCTCCTGCTCACATCTCCAGCCACCATCTCCACAGGCAAAGAGTGAGCACCCTGACTGGCCTGGATCACAGGCTCATCCCGGACCCCAGGTGGAGTCAGCTTCACCAAACCACTCAAATCCCTGAACAGAAACGGGAGCTGCTGAGAGAGGGACCCAGGGACTGGCCGCTGAGAGGACAAACATCAAATGCCCATGCCGCACTCTCTCAAGGCTCCCTGGCTGTGTGCTCTTGGGCAAGCCCCTTCACCTCTCCGAGTCTCCATTTCTCCATCTGTGAATTGGGGGATTGATGACGCCCACCTCGTGGGACAGTGGTGATGGCTGTATGTGCGATCTGTGCTGTCTAGCCATTGTCTCCCCTCCCTGCCTCCCAGGGCCCTGATGTGCCTCACCTTCACTGCTTTCCTCACCTCTTCCCCTCACCCCTCCAGACTTCCCTCAGTCAGACGGCCTTCCGTCCCGGCCACCCGCCCTTACACCTGGCTGCCCCCGCCGACCACCTCGGCCCACGCAGAGGCCTCTCTGAGCCCAGGCAATGCCGGGCCGGATGATTTTTGGAAGGAGCCCAGGCCCTGCCTCCTGCCAGCTTCTCGGAGGAGAGGACAGAGAAAGAGGGCTCAGAAAGGGGACAAGGCTGGCTCGGGCTGCTGGCTGGCCAGGGTTTCCGTGAGTTCCATGAGTGGGTACGCTATCCTTCCTGAAAATAACCGCAGTGTGTATCTTGTCAGCCTCAAGCTGCAGATACTTAGGATAAACCCTCATAAATCTCCGTCGAGGGGCTGTTAAGAAAATGCTGAAAATCAAAGGAACGTGGGGATGGCCGCAGACACAGAACATGTCTTCTCTCTCTGTCTTTCCCTCTCTCTCTATTTCTCTCTATGTTTAATCTCTATCTCTCTTTTCCTCTGTTTCTTAGTCTCTGTCTGTTTCTTTATGTCTCTCTCTGTCTCTGTCTCTCTTTGAATCTCTGTCACTCTCTGCGTTCTCTGTGTCTCTCTGAGTGTCTCCTTCTCTGTCTCTCTCACTTTATCCCACCTTTTCTTCCTTCCCTCAGCTCTTCCCCCCCATTATTAAGCCGGGAGTGAGGCCCCAGCTTACTAAACGCCCACAGAGCGCATATTTTAATCCGACTTCACAGTCTTCCAGAAAAACAGATGCAACATCTACAACATTCTTCCTGCTTGCTGGAACAGCAATTAAAGAAAGATGATGGGGGAGGGGCGGGGACATGAGGAGAGGATGGGGGAGGAGGAGAGAAAACCTTCTTGCGGGGCCTGCTCTTCTCGACGAAGGGAACCTGTTGTGCACGAGTTGTTTTGTAGGATCATCTAGTGCTGTGAAGTCTTTCTGCCCTGAACATCAGAAGAGTGACCAGGCTGACAGCGGCCCAGTCAACAAAGCCTGGTGTTGGAGAGGCAGTCAGTGGGACTGAGGGTGGTCCAGGGGCTGTGTGGGGACTTGCTTTTCCAAAACGATATTGTAGGATGGCGACGGGATTCTGTGACCTGGGTTCAGAGCTGAACTCTGCTACTCAGGCCCATGTGGACGGGTAACTTCAATCTGCTTAGCACTCACTGGCTGAGACTCTTGAGTTTCCTGCTGTTCTCCACCACCTGGCCGGCCTCACTTACCCATGACCTCTGCCTGCCTCTGATGGCGTCTGAGCTCTAGTTGATGGCAACGTCAAGGCATGCTGGGGCCTGGGTAGCTTTTCTTGCATCCTTGGAGACCCTCTGCCACCAACGCCCTGTGCAACCTTGGCAGGTCCTTGTCCTCTTGGACACCCTCAGTTTCCCCATTTGTAAATTGCAGTCTGCCACGGGAACTCCACTCTGTTGAACACCCATCCCCACCCCACCCTATTCACCCAAGTCCTTGTTCACACTTGCCCTTGTGTGGTTCTGACATTATTACCTTGTGGTCCTGCACGGGACTCTGAGCTCTTCATTCTGTTTGCACGTTCTCGGGCTCAAACCACACTTGTTGAATGAATGAACCATGGTTGCTGTGTGGGACTGGGGGCCTGAAGTTGCCCAATTGTCCAGTTTTTTATGAGAAGATAGGAAACACAAACTTTCTAAAATATGAAATCTTATTTTTAAATGATAGCAACTTAGTCACTTTTTTAAAAATTGGTGGACTGAACTGACCTCATCAGCAGTGCATGTGGGGCCCATGAGTGCCGGTTGTCAACCTCGGGTTTATCCCAAAGGACCAGGCTGTGGCATTATCCACCTAAGCCCAGTACCCAGGAGAAGCTGAGTCCAATCCCTGAGGTCCCGCCAAGGGCCTTGCTCCTAGAAGGTCTGTGAGTTCCCAGGCCCCTGGCAAAGTGGACAGCCCTCACCTTCTGCATTCAGTCTTGGGTCTGAGTCTAATTCTGATGCTAACTAGCAGTGGAACCCTGAGCAAGTCACATATTTCTTTGTCCTTTTACCTGATACCAAAAAATATTGCAGATCCTTCCATGAATACATTCAAAAATGCAAAATTATATATAAATAAAGCAAATCAAACAGTAAGTCAGGCCCTATGGAAAATGAGAGAGGGCCAGTAATTGGAGACAGAGATAGGCTTTGTCCACAGAGCACAGGCTCTAAAGACCGTGTACAGCCACTAGAGCTGGATTCAAAACTTTGCCTTCGGCTTCCTAGCAGCCAAAGCAAAGAAGGAAACATTCTGTCTCATGATTCATTGTCCTCATAAAATAAAATATACACCAGTTGATCAAAGAAGCCATTTTCTTGGTACTAGGTCTGAGATAAAACTATTTAATGGTTTCCCCTAAAAAGGCCTCTTCATGATGTAATAAACAATAATGCTATGTGCTAGTAAGAAGATTTTAATTTCTAGTAGCTGTTTCTTTAGTGTTGTTTGATGCAGGCTGATGACATAATACCAAAAAAAGACACTTGTCAAATCAAGCCACACTGAAAATGGGATTCCAGGATAAAGTTTTCCATTGATTAGTGGACAAGTCACTACACGCCTCTGAAGCTCATTCTTCTCAATTGCAAAATAGATCCTGCATAATCCCTATCCCAGGATTGTTGAGAAGCTCACAGTGGAATAAGGTATATGAATTTCCTGTCATGGTTCTTGGCATGTAATAGGTCTCACGGTATTCGTCAGTGAGACTGCTATAACAAACAACTTCCACATCCCTTAACATAACATTTCATTTTATCGCTCCCATCATCCTCTGGTGCAGATTGGCAGGGTTGTGGAGGGCAGGTGTGTGCATAGGTGCAGCTCTGCTCCGTGTAGTCATTCAGGGATCCAGGCTCCAGCCATGTTGTGGCTCTCTCATCCTCCAGGACTTCTAAGTCCTCTCCATTCAGCTGGTGGATGGGGAAAAGAAGTGAGGATTGTGCATGAGAAGTTTTTATGGGCCAGGCCTGAAAGTGACACACATGATTCCATTGGCCAGAAATTCATCCCTAGCCACACTAACTGAAAGGGAGGCTGGGGAACGTGGTCTGTGTCCTTCTGTCCCAAAAGGAGAGGAGGGCACAGAATTGGTGAGTGAGCCTGTTAGTTACTGGAATCTCTACCACTCTTAGGAAATACCAGTGTCCACCATCAAAATGACATCTGCCTGGCCAGGTAGCTCTGGGGCCACCAAAGTCTTCCCCTGGTTGTCCACTCCTTCTCCCAGACATCCTCACTGCTCTCTGTGGCCTCGATGGCCAGGAAACTTGAGCACTGGTCACTGACCTTTCCCCCATGGAGCTGTTTATAGTTTTGTGGACATTTGAGGGAGTAGACCTCTGGGGTCAGCTCTTTCCTCCCCTGGAACTGAGACAGCATATTTCTTTGAGTTCCTTGGCCTTTTGGTCATTTCATGAACTCATTTGTTCAGCTTAAATGAGCCCATGATGAACAAGGCACTACTCAACTGTGGTGTTTCCAGAAGCGCCTCTGAGGTGGTCCCTACCTTAAAGGGCCCCACAATTTCACTAAGTTGACAAAAGTAGCAAGACACACACACAGAAACTTGTCATACAAGATACCAGACCTCTTATCTATCTATCTATCTATGTGTTCTTTATTGTTAAATTATATTGTGGTGAAATAGATATAACAGAAGAATTGTCATTTTAGCCATTTTTAAGTGTACAATTCAATGGCATTAATTTCAGTCACAGTATTGTACAACCATCACCACTATCTGTTTCCAAAACTTTTTCATTACCGCAAACAGAAACTCAGCATCCATTCAGCAATAACTCCCCATCCCCTCTCCTTCCAGCTCCTGGTAACCTGTAATCTACTTTCTGTCTCTGTGAATTTTGTCTATTCTAGGTGTTTCTTTTACCACCCAGGTACTCCATTGGATGCTTCTTGTTATTGTTGTTAGGTGCCATTAAGTCAGTGCCCAATTCATGGTGACCCCATGTACAACAGGATCAGACTGTTGTGATCCATAGGGTGGGTTTTCCTTGTCTGATACTTCAGAAGTAGATTGCCAAGCCTTTCTTCCTATGATGATAATTGTCATTTACTGCATACGTACTACGTGCCAGGCCCTATGCTAAGCACTTAAAATCCATTCGTTTATTTAATTCTCACCACAATTTTGTATTAGTTGTACTATGACAACACCTCCTCCCACTCCTCCTCCCCCTCCCCCGGGTGTTTTACAGATGAGGGCACTGAGGCTCAGAGAAGTGAAATCTCTTGTCCAAGGTCACACAGCTACTGAGGGGTAGAGAAGCCTTCTACTCCTCCACGAGACCACCTTTATTCTTAAAGCGTCTGGGATATTTCATACCGCCCCAGTGCCTTTCCTAAGCGTAGGTCTTAGTTGGCTTTAGTCCCCATAACATGCTAAGTGAATGCTGTGATGTGGCATTTCCAGGTGTATTTGCCTAAGATACAGGTAGGACAAGTGAGAGGGGAGAGGATAGGGAGCAATATGGGGTTGAGCAAAACAACGTGGTGCCTTGTGGGAAAAGTTGTGATGCTGTTTGGAGAGTGAATGAATCTTCTATTTGATCTCACATGCGAGCAAAGGAATGTACCAAAGCTATGATTCTCAAATTGCTTTCTGGGCACCTATAATCCCCAGGAGCTTCATGAAATGTCCTTAAAGTTGCCCAAGTAAAATTTCACTTGAGCATCATTTTTTAAAAATAGGTTATCCACCAAAAGCAATGTTAAGTGTAAACAGCAACGAGTTATTACTGCTTATCTATTAGATGGGTGGTGACTAAAAGGCATGATAAAAGCTTTGTTGGAGGGGTGAGATGAGCTAAACAGGTATCTCTTACCTGAAGCTCGGAGAGCATAAATTGATAACACCTTTCTGGAGGGCAATTTGATATTGCTCACCGAA
Organism: Trichechus manatus latirostris; assembly: GCF_000243295.1. Taxonomy (NCBI): domain Eukaryota; kingdom Metazoa; phylum Chordata; class Mammalia; order Sirenia; family Trichechidae; genus Trichechus; species Trichechus manatus. The sequence goes on along the minus strand of NW_004443947.1, from coordinate 6,981,573 downwards.
AGCCTTGCAGTTGTACATGTGATTTGACACAGCCATTTCACTTCAGGGAAGGTATTCTAAGGAAAGAATTAGGGATATGTTTTACTTACACAAAGGCGCCCTGGTGGTGCAGTGGTTAAGCACTTGGCTGCTAAACAAAAGGTTCATGGTTCGAACCCACTAGCCGCTCTGTAGGAGAAAGATGTGGCAGTCTCCTTCTGTAAAGATTACAGCCTTTGAAACACCATGAGGCAGTTCTTCTCTGTCCTATAGAGTCACTATGGGTCGAAAGCAACTCAACAGCAAGGGGTTACGGTTACACAGTAGGCCATCAGTGGGGGTTTGCTGTGCTGGAGCTGGCTCACACAGGCTGCTGTGGACTGGGTGCATTGCTTCCCAAATCCACATTCAGTGACATCACATTGGTAGCTTGAAGTAGACCACAGTGGGAATATTTACACCACAGAAATCAGCAAATGCTGCAAATCAAGGCTGCTCCCACCCTTGCCAGAAAGCCTGTTGTTAATCATTGACCAGAACACCAGAGGGTGTTCATGATAATGTACAATCGGTAACTGAAAACCTGTTGCCATCGAGTCAATTCCAACTCATAGTGACTCTATAGGACAGAATAGAACTGCCCATGGGGTTTCCAAGGAGCGACTGGTGGATTCAAACTGCTGAAACCTTTTGGTTAGCAGCTGAGTTCTTAACCACTGCGCCACCAATAGAGTGTTGTGTAGCTGTTACGTCAGGTTGGGGAGGAGTGTTTATTGACTGACATGGGAAAACATTCCTGAGGGAATGTTAGGTGAAGAAAACATTTACAGACAGTTTTCACGAGACTACTAACCTAAAGGTTGGTGATTTGCACCCACCCAGGAGTGCTGCAGAAGAAAAACCTGGCTATTGGCTTCCATAAAGCCAAGAAAACCCTATGGAGCACTTCTACTCTGTAACACATGAGGTCGCCATGAGTCAGAATTGACTTAACAGCAATGGGTTTTTTTGTTTTTTTGAAGGTCTATTCTGATAGCAAACACACACGTGCACTCACAGGCACACGCACACATACTTGTATAAGCATAGGCTCTCTGGAAGCCTGTACAAGAAGACGGTAGCATTAGTTACCTCTAGGGGGGGCAAGTCATACTCTGTGAGTTGAAATCGACTCGATAGCAATGGGTAGGGAGGGCAAAGAAGAGACTGGGGCAGGGATGGAAGGAAAACTTATTTTTCATTCGAAGCTCTTTTTACTGTTGAGATTGTATTATCAGCATGCTTTCTTTAAACTTTCTTAAATATTAGAAAAAAAAAAAGTTACTGTCGTGTTGACCCTGATTCATGGCAACCCCGTGTGTGTCAGAGTACAATTCTGCTCCCTAGGGTTTTCAATGGTTGATTTTTCGGAAGCAGATCACGAGGACTTTCTTGCAAGGTGCCTCTGTGCAAACACAGATACCTCCATTAAAATGTACCTCTGCCCCTTACTAGTTCAAGCACAGAAAAAAGACTGGCAGTATATACCTTAAAATATTCGTGATGACTGTCTCTGAGTCTATAGGGGACTTTTTAAACTTCGATTTATGTTTCTTGTCTTTAGGTTTCATTTTCTTCCTGCTTTTCTTAGTGGTCTGCATTTATAAGTGTAATATTATATTTAGGAAAAGTAACTACCCAACTCACATCCTACGTCCTTTTCTGAGAGAGAATAGGGGTGTTGCAAGAATTAAGCTCACAGTTCTAATGGGTCAGTGGCATCTGTTTGGAACAAAACAGCCTTTACTTGTGAAGAGGGAAAATGGCTTCCCAGCTCCCAGAGTCCTAAGGGGAAGGAAGCCTGTAACACTGATGAGTTCAAATAAAGGCTGGTGCTGTCTGACCACAACTGCGGGTTTTCCAGGACAAATCTGAGGTCAGGGAATTTACTGACCAGCCTTCTGTGCATGAGTGGGAAGGTGAGGGTAGGGGGTGCAAGCTGAGGAAGGCCTGGGACCTCTCTTGGGGAGGAATTGAGACTGGCAAGCCTAAGGGGGTGAACAGCAGGATCTCGTTGTGATCAATTACGCATTCATTCATTCGTTCACTGAGTAATTCCTTCAACAGACAGTTACTCAGCACCTCCTCTGGGCAGACCTGGGTTAGGCACCTAACATGTTATGGCACCTTATCCCTGTAATCACCCTGTGATTTATTATTATCCCCATTTAACAGATGAGGAAACTGATGTCCAGGGAGAGAAGGTTGCTTACCCAGGTCACAAGGCTGGGATTCAAATCCAGGTTTGTCTGAAGATGCAGATTCTTTAACACTGAGAGGACATGCCTTCTTTTCAGAACTTGGGGGACTCTCAAGGGACGGTTGTGACTAAGGGATAATCATCAGTCTTTGGAAATTCACTTTTTCCTCCCTTCCCCGTTCTTTCTCTTTGGTAACAAACATAGTCGCATCTCTGGAGAAGAAGGGATGGCTCTGACCTCACTAAGACCAGAATGCAGGCACCTGAAAGGGCCTTCTAGATCATTCCACTGGCCCCTCAGTGAGAAGGTAAATGAAGAGGCCCAAGAACACAGGACCGTTTTCCCCTCAGAGGGGTCCCTTCCATGTAGGGTGGGCAAGGGCAGCTGCCACACAGCCCTTCCTACTGTCCTTGCCTCTGCCTTTTACCTGCACTGGCAGCCCTATCCCAACTGAGGCACCACAGACCCCGCCCCTGACCCCCCACACCACCAGGGTCCCAGCAGGACAGCTAACCTGGGCTCTAGAACCTGCAAAGACCTCCTCCTGCTTCGGCTTGGCCTTCAGCCCCAGCCACCCTGAAGCTAGTGGGTGTGAGTCTCAGGGCTTGAACTACAAGCCTGGGTTCAAGCCTCCTGCCTCCCAGCCAGCCTGGGTTCAAGCAGATCTCTGCCCAGAGGCTATAATCAGAACAGAGAGCAGGGGCTTTGGATCAGTCAAACCTGGCTCTAATCCCGGCTCTACTACTTATTATCTGTGTAAACTTGGGCGAGCCGCTTTATCTGAGTCTTACCTCCCCAAACATCTTGGACCCTGAAAAAGACACTAGAGCTTGGGGGTTAATGACAACGATTAATAATAGCTAATGCTGAGACCTCGACTTCTGATCATGAAGGAGTAATAGGATCTGGATTTGCCCTCCCACCTGAAACAATAAAAAATGGACAAAATATACAAAACGACAGTTTGCAAGACACTGGACATGAGATAACAAAGAGCAAGAATGCCCCTGTGTCAGGAAACAAACAAGACCAAGCTTACCGCCTTGAGAATTTCCAGGCCACAGCATGGGGTGGATGGGGGTGGGGGAAACCAGGTGGAGCCCAGTGGTCTCTCTGCGTTGAAGAGAAAGAGCTGAGAGTCCAGGGAGGCAAAGTGGCAAGAATTCCCAAAACAGAGTACAAGAGAGGAGAGAGCTGCATAGAGTGAGAACCCTGGGGAACTCACAGGGTTGTCCTTGAGTATTCAGCTTAGGATTGACCAGTGCATGCATGTGAGAATAGCATCTGAGCCAAGGAAAAAACTACTCAAAGGATAAGAGGGAACAATATCTGGTACTCACACAGGGCCACAAATAGTGCCTTTTCTCACCAACCATGCTGAAAACGTCATGATTCACAGAAAATTAAGGAGGATAAACAGAAGAGTCTTACCTCAGTACCTGTTGCCATCTAGTTGATTCCAACTCATAGTGACCTTATAGGACAGAGTAGAACTGCCCCATAAGGTTTCCAAGGCTGTAATCTTTATGAAGCTGACTGCCACATCTTTCTCCCATGGAGCAGCTGGTGGGTTCGAACCGCCAACCTTCCAGTTAGCAGCCAAGAGCTTAATCATTTTGCCACTTACCTCAGTAGTGGAGAATAATTACCTCTAGACTAAGCACTGCTCTGGTCCAACCTGACAAAGCAAGACTTGAAAGGATAAAACTGTTTCTGAGTAACTTAACTTTGTCCCAGAACACACGAATACAAAAATATCCAGTACCCAACAAGGCAAAAGTCACAATGTCTAGCATTCAATCAAAAATTACCAAGCATGCAAAGAGGAAGGAAAATACAACCCATGATGAGGAAAAAAATTCAATAATGAAAACTGACCCAGAACTGACACAGATATTAGAATGAGCAGATAAGGACATTAAAACAGTTATTATAACTGTATTCCATATGTTTAAAAAGTTAGAGGCATGGGAGATATAAAGCAATCATCTTCTAGGTGAAAACTACAATGTATGAAAAACTACACTGAATGGAATTAATGGTAGAAGAAAAGATTAGTGAATTTGAAAACATAGGAATAGAAGCTATCTAAAATGAAATACAAAGGGAAAAGAGAGAAAGAAAGAATACAGCATCAGTGAGCTGTGGGACAACTTCAAGCAGCCTGATATATGTGTAATTGGAGTCTCTAAAGGAGGCAGGTGGAGGACAAAAAAATAAATAAATATTTGAATAAATAATAGCTGAAATTTTTCCAAACCCACAGACCCAATAATAGCTAGCATCTATAGGTTATTTACTATGTACCAGGTACTATTCTAAGTGCTTAAGCATATTAACTTATCTAATTCTTACGATTCTTAGAAAAGCTCTATAATCTTTGATTTATCTCCATTTTACTAACAAAGAAGCAACAGAGACACAGACAGTTAACCACTTTGCCTAAGGTCACACAGTTAGTGAGTGAGTAAGCCATAATTAAGATCCAGGGAATCCCAGACTGTTCAAATCTTGGCTCTGTCATTTGTGAATGATTTTAAACACCAATAAACAGCATGCTACCATTATTTTTAATGACTGCATCATATTCCATTGCCATAGTTTATTTAACAAATTCCCTATGATTGAAATGAGGCTTCTAGTTTTTCACCATTATGAAGAATGCTTCCCAGGACACCCATGGAGCTGAGTTGTTGAGCCCTTGCCTGATCTTATTCCTTACTTCACTTTCTAAAAGTGGAACAACTGAGTCAAAAGTAGGCACATTTTAATTAAGGGCTTTTGAGTCCCTGGGTGGTGTATACAGCTTGGCTGCTAACAAAAAGGTTAAAGACTCAAGTCCACCCAGAAGTGCCTTGGAAGAAAGCCCTGGCTATCTACTTCCAAAAAATCAGCCATTGAAAACCCTGTGGAGCAGTTATACTCTGACACACACGGCGTCACCATGAGTTGGAATCGAGATGGCAGCTGGTGTAGTCACATATTGCCAAATTGTTGAAAGAAAGTTTGTACAGCCCCCAGAGGCTCCACCACTGACTTCCTGTGCTGCCTTAGGCAAGCAACTTAACCAGTCTGGGCCCCGGTGTCCTTATCTATAAAAGGGGAATAATATCCCCTAACTCTCAGGGCTGTTGTGAAAACTAAATGAGACACCAGGTGCCAAGTGGTTGTCGAGTTACACTGTGTGGCACATAGTAGGTTCTCCCTTTTTATCACATCGACGGTGCAGCAGGAGGGCTCGGTGCTTCCTGTAGAACTGAGTGGCGCTGGGGCGTGGGAGGAACACAGAGGGGCACATTCCAGCTTTGAGGCCAGCCCCCATGTGTCTCCCTCAGAGAACCGAGGGCTGTTTTGAGCGTCTCCAGCTGGAACCTTCCCCCTCCCGGTCAGCTCACTGACTCACAGACTCGCCCAAGCAGTAGAAAAACAAACCCTCGCTTGTTTGGGAGTGGTGGCGGCCAAGAAGGGGAGTCAGCTTCTTGCAGGTAGAGGAGGTATACACTTCATAAGTATAACACAAAATCCCCTCACTACACACACACACATACACACACATAACACACACACACTATGTATCTCCCACCCCCACCTTATCCCCCCAGGGACCCATTATGGCCAAAGGGCAATTTTTTTCACAGAGACCTTCTAGAGACCACAACTTCATGCAAAAGGATGACGCTAATGGTGGAATTGCGGGCGCAGGGGGAGCACAGACTGTATCTCGTATCTCAAGCTGCATGACCTGGCCTTGGGTCACCACCATTCCCATCGCTCCTTATTCACAATTAATGGGATTGGATCCCAAATAAGAATTTCCTGACTCAAACATCGTTTCCCACTAAATCAAATTCACAAAGAAATGTCTTCCCTTCCCTTCGTTTTCTCCTCTAAAACATACTGTGTTAATGTGGTTTTTAAAGCCTGTTAGCTAATTTGAAGAGATAAAAATCCTGGGAGAAACATGTTCTCCTGATGGACTAAATTACATGCTCTTTTCCAAGGTGGTAGTAATGAGTGTATATTGAGCACATTCTGTGTGTCAGGCACGGGGCCTGACACTCAGCCTCCAACAACACAGAGGGCAGGTATAATTATTCCTCAGATGAGGGAATTGAGGCCCAGAGAGGCCAAGGGACTTGCCCAGATCACACAGCAAGTTGTATGTAGATTGATAAAGTGGATCTAGCCTCGGTGACTCTAAAGTAGGGTAGGAATCCCTTCCTCTCAGGGCTGCAGGGTGTTAAATGAGTCCTTTATGGAAACTTCAAGACCAAGGAGCCAATGTTGGTCTCTCCCCACCCTCATCTCACCCCTCCGGATCCCTCACTCTGCTTGACTCAGTTCTGTGCACTGAGTAGGTCTTTCTTCCTTAATGACTTCTTTGCTTTATCCCTCCCTTCGTTTGTTCCTTCAGCCAGCATTTATTGAGCACCTACTAGATGCTGGCCCTGTGCTAGAAGTTGAGGATACAGGGGTGAACAGATGGTTATAGCTGCTGCCTGTATGAACTCAAAGACAAGGGGAGAGAGGCAATAACTAAATAACCTCATGAATAAATGCACACTTATACTTGTGAGAGAGGCGTCCCTCGGTGGCACAAACAGTTAAGTATCGACTGCTAGCCAAAAGGTTGGTAGCTCAAACCACCCCAGAGGCGTCTTGGAAGAAAGGCCTGGTGATCTGCTTCTGCAAGGTCACATACTTGAAAACCCTACAGAGCAGTTGTACTCTGCACACATGGGGTTACCATGAGTTGGAATCAACTTGACAGCAACTAACAACAATAACAACAACCCACGCGAGGAGGCAGGGAGGAAAAATGAGGGGGCTCCATGAACTCAGAGCAAGGGAGAAGGGAGGAGGGGTAAAGGCAAGGCTTCCCTGAGGTCTGAGGGATGTTAGCCAGGAGAAGGAGAGGGGTGGGAAGCATTCTAGTCAGAGGGAACAGAATGAACACAGAGCAGGTGCCGGGAGAGAGCAAGTCCCAGCCAAGGAACTGGATGATTTTCATGGGCAGAACCAAGAGTGATAAGATGAAGTTAGAGGATGAGCAGAGGTCAGGCCATTACAAGCTCCACAGGCCACAGCAAGGAACTGGGGTTTGATCTCAAGAAGTCAGGAGCCACTTTAATGTTTTAACCAGAAGTGTGACATGATCAGATTTGCCTAGATGAAACTGTAGGTGCTGTGGAAAGAAAAGGTTGTAGTATGTGAGGGCCTTAATGTGCTATCTCTATGTTTGGAAGTGTCACCTTGATTAGGTCAGCTGGGAAGGCAGAAGGCACTAGGGCAACAACCACACAGTACAGCCTTGAGAAAATCAACCTCCTCAAATGTCCCTCTGCTCTGTCTGCACCTCCTGCTCATTGAGAGACTTTATAAAAGTGTCTGCCCTTCTCATACTTTCTACCAGCACCTCCTGACATGGTTTCCATCCCTGACATTTACAGGCTATTTTCCCACCTTCCAGGCATGACCACATCTTTTACCTCCTTGGTATTGTCCAACAGCCCTCTGAGGCAGGTGTTACTTTTTCCCATTTTATAGAGGTGGGAACTTGGGCTCAAAGCAGGAAAGCAGATTGCCCAAGGTCACTGGCCTCTAAGACGTGAAGCAAGGATAGAGAGGAGTTATAGCAGGCAGATTCTTTTTCAGCCTTTCCATTGGTTGTAAAATAAACTTGTGCTTCCTGGAAGAGCATGAGGGAAGAGTATATCCACTGGTCCACTTCCCAGCTGGCTGGCTCCCTGGCTACTGCTGAGAAATAGGGCTGTGATCTCCCTGAGGGCAGAGACCTTCCTATGTACCACTAGACACTCCACTAATGCTGATGGATGGATGAGATACTGCAACAGCCTCCTCACCGGGGGAAATGTCTCCACTCTTTTCCCTCCAATCCATTTGCCACTTGCTCAAAATCCTTCCATGACTTCCTATCACCCTCAGAGTAATGGCCAAACCTCCCAGGCCTAAGCTTCTCCCCCAGCCAGGCTCCCACTCACCTCGCCAGCCTCAAGTTTTGGACAAGTGATGTTTGAGAAGCCTTGAGAACGTCAAGTGAGGCTGTAAATAGGAGAGCTCAGAAGTGAGGTCCAGGCCCTTTGGTTTCTCTACAGACCATTGATAGACCACCTAGTAAGTGCCAGGACATAAGCACTGTCTGCCCCTGCACCTACAGCCATAGTCCTGCTGCAGTGCCTAGCATTCCACCATTAGAGCCACTCCTTTGCATGAAGGTATTACCTCCAAATGCATTCGAATTGTGGTGTTGGCAAAGAATATTGCATATATTCTGTACTGCCAGAAGAACAAAAAAATCAGTCTTAGAAGAAATACAACCAAAAAGCTTCTTAGAAGGCAGGATGGCGAGACTTCGTCTTGCTTACTCTGGACACATCATCAGGAAAGACTAGTCACTAGAAAAGGACATCATGTTTGAGAAAGCAGAGGGCCAGCAAAGGCGAAGGAGATCCTCAGTGAGATGGACTGACACAATAGCTGCAACAATGGGCTCAAACATATCAACAATGGTGAAGACGGCACAGGACCAGACAATGTTTTGCTCTGTTATACCTAAGGTTGCCGTGAGTCAGAACTGACTTGACGGCAACTAACATTACCTCCTGAAAGCCCTCAGGAGCACGCGAAAGGATGAACAACTTGTACCTACACCATACGCCTGTACACTGGACCCAGAGATTGCTGGGGTCTCATGGAGACAGCTCGCCATCAGCAACCAACAAAACTCTGAGAGATAAGGGAATAGGAGGTGTAAATTTTGACTCTGAGAATAAAAAGGTAAGTCCGCCTGGGTGAGACTGTGCAATAGGCTAATAAAATTTCTTGGCAGGCGTGTTTATTATTGTAGTCTTCTCCCAGTTTACAACCAGAGGGCTCTGCTTGCACGTTTCAGAGGGCTCAGCAACTTTCCCGGGGGCATCATGTTGATTCACATGACCTTCTACTCTGAGGCTTAGAACAGTAGTCTTCACCGTCCCCTACAACAGAATCACAGGTGGAAGCAGGAAGGGGTTGCAAAAATACAGATTTCAGGGCTTCACTCAGACCTACAGAGTCAGGATAATAAGAGCAGGGTATGGAAGTCTATATTCTAAACACACTGCCTCCGTGATTCTTATGTCCATTGAGGAATGAGAGCCCCTGATGTGGAAGACAGCAAGACCCTCTCAGGTGACTCTATCTGTCATGGATTAAATTGTGTCCCCCCAAAATATGTGTTGGAATCCTAAACTCTATACCTGGGAATGTGATCCTGTTTGGAAATAGGGCTTCTTTGTTATGTTAATGAGGTCATACCCAAGTAGAGGGGGTTCTAAACCTAATCAATTCTGAGTTATAAAAAGAACTAAATAGACACAGAGACACACAGGGAGAAGAGGAAGACAGCCGACAGAGATAGCTTCACCTACAGTGATTGCTGGCAACTACTAGAAGCTGAAACAGAGAAGGAAGGACCTCCCTCTAGAGCCACACCCTGAATTGAGACTTCTAGCTTCCTGAACTGTGAGAAAATAAATGTCTGTTCTTTAAAGCCACCACTTGTGGTATTTCTGTTACAATCCCACTAAGAAACTAAGGCACCATCTCTGTCACTGCTGATGGACAAAGGGGAACAAGACCCAGCCGCTGCTCCCAATGGATGTATGAACCCCTGTCCCAGCCAAGCTGCAAACAAGAGGCACATCTACAGAACACCCAGCTCAGGGAGCGCCCAAGAGGGGTCATGTCTGTGTCAGGTTGAGAAAGGTGGATTGTAGCTCACCAGGCTGAATGGGAAGGGCCTTCTGGGCAGAAGGAACAGCATGCACAAGGACTTAGAGGTGTGAAATACCATGGGGGTGGGGAACTATATTAAGCCATTCGGAGAACCTTCATCATGGATCATCACTGCCCCTCCCTGAGCCTAAGTGTCCTTGTGTGAAAAGTGAGGATGCTCCCATGTTTCATCAATTCTATAAGGCACGTCTACTCACATTTCACATTTCTGAAATCAGAATGCATTTTACAATTGATGACATCTAAGGTTTGATGCCATCAGTAGCAGCAACTGCCTCCCAGGTCGCTGGGAGGATTTGATGGGATAATGTAAGGAAAGCACCTAGTGTGGCATTTGGCACACAGTAGGAGCCCAGTACCATTACCCATCTGTCAGTTTGTTGTACTGTAGTGGTTTGTGTGTTGCTGTGATGCTGGAATCTAGTCTATCAGTATAATTCAAATATGAGCAGGGTCACCCATGGTGGACAGGCTTCAGTGGAGCTTGCAGACTAAGACAGACTAGAAAGAAAGGCCTGGTGATCTACTTCTGATAATTAGCCAATGAAAACCCTATGGATTACAACAGAATATTGTCTGATAGCGTGCTGCAGATGAGCCCCCTAGATTGGAAGGCACTCCTAATACACAGTGGCCACAACAAGGGACCAAGGATCATGAAAGCGGCACAGGATCAGGCAACGCTTCGTTCTGTTGTACGTGGGATCGCAATGAGTCGGAACAGATTCCACAGCAACTAATGACAACAACAGAGGCCCAGTAAGTGCAAGCTCCCTCCCGTCTAAGCTGGTGAAAGACTTTTGGGAGTTGGC
>NW_004443947.1:6910858-6970201 GCF_000243295.1 Trichechus manatus latirostris | reverse complement strand
ACCAGCTTCCTTGTCCCCTTCTGCCTTCTGGCCCTTGTCACTGGACTCCTGTACCTCATTAGTCTCATTTGGTTTTACGGGGCTGTCCACTCCCAGGCTGAACAGTGAACCTCGGAGGTAACTTCACCACTGATGACACAATCGTTTTTATGGGTGCAGTTGCTGTCCTGTCACCCATGGGCTGTGATCAAAGGCCCGTCCTCTGCATGGCAGCCCTCCCAATGGTTAATTAGGCAAGCTTTGCTCAGCAGTTCACTGCCTGCTCCTACCAAGGTTCATTTCCTAAGGAGCAAAGGAGGGTTTGGATTCAGGGCTGGATTCCCAACCCCAGACCCCCCCATGTTCAGGCTGTGTGGCCGTGGGCAAGTCACTTAACCTCTCTGGGTCTCAGTTTCTTCATCTGTAAAATAGGGAATATAGCATAGCTTTGCAGAGGGTTGTTGGAGGAAACATTCATTCATTCATTTAATAGCTGTTTACTGAGCATCTGCTATGTGCTACGTAGGTTCCAAAGACTCAGCAGTGAGGGCAGATGAGATTCCTGTCCCCATGTTGCTGACTCTCCAGTGGGAAGAAGAGCAATCTATGAGTAACCCTATAAATATTTACAGAGAGTTTCTGAAGAAAATAAAGCAGAGAGCTGGGATAACCCATGCCTGAGGGAAGAGGGGCAGGAGGGTTAAGTCTTTCTAGTGAGTGTGGTCAGGCTCCAGGGGTGTCTTGGAAGAGGCGACACCTGAGCTGAGACCCAGGTGATGAAGGAGAACCACTTAGGAGATTTGGGGGAAGAACACTTCAGGCAGAGGGAACAGCAACTGTGAAGGCCCTGTGGCTGGATTAAGCTCAGTGTGTTTAAAGAGCAGAAGGTTGCTGGTGTGGTGGGCCATGGGGAGCAGAGTTCAGCAGGTGGGAGATGGGTGGCAGAGGTCGGTAGGAGCAGGTCAGGGAAGGCCTGGTGGGCTGGGCCAGGAACTGAGCTTTCATCTACTGTGCAAGAGGACACCACTGGAGTGGTTCACCCAGGGCACGCCATGGACGGAGGCCTGGCCGCTATGAGAATGGATACATAAAGCCCAGCTCAGTAGCAGTAGTTTCTGGGTGGTGCAAACAGTTAATGCACTTGGCTACACACAAAAGGTTGGAGGTTCAGGTCCACCCAGAGGTGCCTCAGAAGAAAGGTCTGGCAATCTGCTTCTGAAATCAGCCACTGAAATCCCTATGGAGCAGTTCCACTCTGACACACATGGGGTTGCCATGAGTTGGGGTTGACTAGACTGCTATTGGTAGTTGGCAGAAGATGCTAAGCCTACTTCCCCTTCCCTGGAGGATCAGGAGAATCTGGGACCCTCACCCAGACCACCAGGATTGAGCACTGTTCCTCCCATACCCCCTGAGCCCGCCAAGCTGTTCCCGTTATCCTGACACCTCAAACAGTGACTCATGTAATAAGACAACAGCTGGTGCACTTGAATTAAAATTACGCAGACCGTGTGTGAGATTAAAAATCCAGGGAGCTTATATTTCCAGTGCAGGGGATGCCAAAAAGTAGCTGCTTTATTTAAGGAATTATTTTGCTGGTGTGAACGGATGTTTATCTGTGCTTTTGCTCCTGGTGGGGGAGAAACAGGTACATGCTGCTTGGTAACTAAAAATAGGGGGATCCTCAGTCTATTTTCATGTGATAAGTCCTGAAATATCAGCCCCCGCCCTTCCCACCCACACCTCCGGCTGAGGAGCAGAGCATATTCATAGACATGATCATGGCTAAGCTTTGCCTGGGAAAGGATTTGTGGCCACAGGGGCCCTGCCACGGGGACACTGGCCATTGGATAAATTCACATGCTCAGTGAGCACCCCTACACGCACATCTGTGTGCACAGCTAGAGTTCCTGAGAGTGCAAATGGGTACCATGCTTGGCTGCTAACCAAAAGGTTGGAGGTTCCAGTCCACCCAGAGGCACCTCGGAAGAAAGGCCTTGCAATCCACTTCCAAAAAAAAAAAAAACAGCCACTGAAAACCCTACAGGGCACAGCTCTTCTCTGATACACCTGAGGTCGCCATGAGTTGGAGTCAGCTCGAGGGGAAACGGGTTTGGTTTGGGTTTTATATGCACATTTATAACCACTTGCTCCCCCCACGTCAGGCCAGGGCCTCTGGAGTCTGAATTCCAACCTCAAATGGGCCCTGGCTATCCTGAGAAACTGTGCCAGGATGCCAGGCTCAAGTGCCTGTCTCTGTCCCCAGAAGACAACAGTAACACCCATCTTGTGGGGCTGTCGAGAGGCTGGAAATGCAGACCCTCAGGGCTGGGATCTGTACTTGTGAGCAGAATATTCTCATCCCAGCGGCTTACCTGGGGGCAGAGCCTTCAGAGCCTGCCTTTGGCCAGTGGCAAGGCGAGGCCCTTGTTGCTCAGACAGTCTGTGATGGACCCATTGCATAGAAGGGACATTGGCCTGGGGAGGGGGTGGGGCAGAGGTTAAAGGAGGCCCAGCTGAGCCTGCCCTTCTTAGCAGCCTCTCTGACCTTGTCCCCAGCCCCATGCCAGCCAGCACTCTCCGTGCCACCTGTTTGCTTGGGCATCCCTTTCCTTCATTCTTTCACTCCCCCTTCCATTTATTTGTTCTCTCGTTAATATTCAACACTTACTCTTGGACCATTTCAGACCGTGGTTCAAGTCCTCCCCTGGGACTCCTGAGGCCAGGGAGGGGCCCAATGGGAGATGGTCTCACCCCTCCGCTGATGAGCCTGGGAGGGGGTAAGGACCCTAGCTGGGTTGGCGTTATGGGTTGGACAGTGAGCCCTGAAAAGGTATGCTGAAATCTGAACCCCTGGTACCTGTGAATGTGACCTCATTCGGAAACAAGGTTTTTGCAGATATGATCAATTTAGTTAACCTGATGTCATAGTGGAGCAGGGTGGGCTCTAATCCGATATGAAAGATGTCCTTATAAAACAGAAGAGACACAGACACAGAGGGAAGACAGCCGTGTGACAACAGAGGCAGAGATGTGTCTACAAGACAAGAACTCCAAGGATTGCCAGGGACCACCAGAAGCTGGAAGAGGCAGGGAAGGATCTTCCCCTAGAGACTTCAGAGACAATGTGGCCCTGCTGACACCTTGATTTCTGATTTCTAGCTTCCAGAACTGTGAGACGATAAATTCCTGTTGTTTTAAGGCATCCGGTTTGTGGTCTTTGTGGTGGCAGCCCTGGAAAACTTAAACAGCTGACCAGCAAGGCCGTCTTTGGTGAGGGGAGGCCCAGGCTGGGTGGACCGGGCTTCCTGAGCGCACAGACTAAGCAGGAATCCTCCTGATCTGCTTTCTCCCCACTCCACCTCCACCCCAGTCTTCCAGGGAGGGGAGGAACACTTTAAGCCTTTCTGTGCCCTCCCACTATAGGGTCTGTACTATAGGGTCTCTATCAGTTGGAATCCACTCAATAGCAATGGGTTAAGGGTGCCCACCTACGTGAGGAGTGCCAGGCAGCCAGCATTCAGGGAAGGGGGCACTTCAGGGTCCAGGGCTTCCGGGTCAGAGAGACCCACTTAAAATCTCTCAGCTCTCCCGCTCAGACCCTGGGTTGCTTGAGCAAGTTTCTCTGCCTCTCTAAGCTGCCGTTTCCTCTGGTAATATCTGCATCATTTGCCAATACGCCAAGCTGCCTCCCTGCAAGGCTCCACTGGAGAACTCTTCCTCTTTCCTAGGTTCCCTCCAGCCTCCTGCACAGGTCCCCTCCTTAGAGAGGCCTTCCCCAACCTCCCTGGCTGGAGGGGCCACCCCTACATACACCACACTCTCATCCCTCATGCTGATTTATTTTCCCTTGTTCCACAGATCACCTCGATATTATATTATACATCTGTTTCTTCTCTGTCTCCCCACTAGGATAGATGCTCTCTGAAGGCAGGGACCTAGACCTACGCTCCCTCTGAGTAGGAGAGGACGTGACAGTTAGGGTGTCCTGCTTTTCTCCCCACAGGGACACACTCACCCCCTTCAACTTTGCTCCGCAGAGAGGTGGGCAGGGGTTCACACTGTGGGGACACTAAAACCTTGCACCAGTGTTCTGAGATCAGAACCGTTCCGAGCCCCATTTAGCAGATGAGATAATGAGGCTCAGAGAGGTAAAGAACTTGTCCAAGGTCACATGTCAGTGGCAGAGCTGGGTTTCACATTGAGGCTGGCTAACTCTGAGGCCCTGGCTATTTTCTTTTCTCTTTTTTTTTTGTTCGGGGGGAGGAGGGTGGCATTTGACAAAGGACGACAAGACAAGAATACACACCAGACTGGCTACAGTGGGGACTTCCAGAGAACAAAATTTCACTTTGATCTTTCTGCTACTTTGGCACTGTCTGAGGTTTGGTTTTTTGTTATTTTTCTTTTTTTAGCACCAGTATCTTTTGTATGGAGAATTTTCTAAAAAGAGATGTAAAGGATGGAGTGGCCCTGGGACTGCTGTGTGGTGTCACGCCCCTCCCCCCTTCTCTGTCCCCTAATGGAGAGCTAGGTGGTAGGGTGGTCTTCCACCTCCCCCTACCCCCAAATCTAGGGAGGACAGGCTCTGTGTTGCTGGGAGACCCTGGCAATAGTGGGGGATGGGGGCAGGGCCCAGGCCTAGTGGCAGATGGGTGGACACAAGGCCTTTCAAGGCAGCTGCCAGAGTCAGGGCCTGCTTTGTTGGGTCTTTTTACGAGCAGTGGCCACACACAATGGGGGACCAGGGACGCCCTTTCTCTGATTTCCTCTTCCACACCTGCTCCACCACCTGTTCCTCCAAAGGTTGCCGGCCTTTTGCCTCTCCTTCCTGCTGGTTCCATCAGCTCTGCCACCCCTCTCCCTGAGCCTCTTCCGGTCTCTCCTCCTTCAGGCCCCCAGGGGTGACTCTTCAGGACTCCCCAGCAGACTAGGCACCCCCTTTCCTTCCTCTCCCCATCCTTTACAGCACTGCTTTGCTCCCAGCTCTTTACCCATGCTGTTCCTCCCCCGGAGTGCCCTTCTTGCCTACCTCCACCTGTCAGAGTCTACTCAGAGTGCCTGTTAAGATGTTATTGTTAGGTGTCGTCAAGTTGGCCCCTGACTCATGGCTACCCCATGCATAATGGGACTGGATCGTTTGTGCTCCATAGGGTTTACACTGGTTGATTTTTTGGAAGTAGATTGCCAGACTTTTCTTCCTACTCTATCTTCGTCTGGAAGCTCCACTGAAACCTGCTCAGCATCACAGCAACGTGGTTTATCTTTTGTTAAACAAACAAAAAAACCCAAACCTGTTGCCGTCAAGTCGATTCCAACTCATAGTAACCCTATAGGACAGAGCAGAACTGCCCTTTACAGTTTCCAAGGCTATAAATCTTCAGAGAAGCAGACTGCCCCGTCTTCCTCCTGTGGAGCAGCTGGTGGGTTGAAACCGCCAACCTTTCCATTAGCAGTCGAGCACTTTAACCACTGCACCAGCAGGGCTCCTCTCCTGTTAGAATCCTGTTGCCATCGAGTGGATTCCAACTCATAGTGGCCCTATAAGACAGAGCATAACTGCCCCATAGGGTTTCCAGGGAGTGGCTGGTGGATTCAAATTGTCAACCTTTTTTTTTTGGAGGGGTAGTGGTAGTAACCAAGCTCTTAACCACTATGCCACCACGGCTCTGGCCTGTTAGGATAGGGATCATCAAATTTGGGGCTCACATACACCCTAAGAGAATTTTTAAATCCACATACTCTCACACACATATTTTTAGTTTGCATCTAAATGTTTTCATCATGAATGTAAATAGTTGCAAAGGAGGTGAATTGCTACATGTTGTATACTGAATGTGTACTTCAAGTTAAAGCTCACCAGAACCTTAGAGTTATAGATTTTGTTCATTCATTTGGCTAAAATCACCACCATACAAACAAAACAGCAAAGCCAACCCTCTCACCAAACCCCGAAGCCGCAAGTCAGGCATACTTTCAGTCAGAAAACTCTGAGTTTATTTTTCATTTCACAAACATGCAAATATACTTCCCTGTGTCAACTTCCGCTTCTGAATTCTGTTCCTATTTCTGAGATGAATAGATCACTTGGCGCCTGTATGAAATAAAGCTTGCTGCCTTCAGTATTTCTCACTGGGCTCTCTTGCTTTCCTGCCCTGGGTGCGCTCCCGCAGGAGCTGGACGCTCCTAAATTGCCTTTATTTTTTTGGAACCCTGGAAGTTTCTTTTATTTATTTTTAAACTTTTTATTGCAAAATATAACACACAGAGAGAAGCCCATTGTGTAAGGCTGAAGCTCACATGAAAACTAAAATGCACAGCTCCATCATTTATCAAAGAACAAACATCCAGGTTAAGAAATAGAACATTCACAACTCGCCAGGAGTCCCTCTTGGGCCCTCTCCCAGTTGCTACCTCTTCCGTGCTCTTCAAAAGTGACTCCTATCCTGAATTTTATGATAATCATTTCTGGCTTTTCTTTACAGCTTTATCACCTATGCATGTCTGTTTCTGAACAGCTTACAAATGGAATTGTGTAGTATGTATTCTTTTGCACCTGGCTTCTTTCACTGAACGTTATGTTTGTGAGCGGTTCAGGTTGGTGTATGTAGTGGTACTTCATTCATTCTCATTGCTGTATAGTATTCCATTGTATGAGTATATCCCAACTTATTGATCCAGTGTGCTGTTAACGGACTTTTGGCTTGTTTTCAGTTTGGGGCTATTCTGAACAAAACTGCTACGAACGTTCATGGACAGGTCTTTGGGCTCATATAAATATGCATTTCTGCTGGGAGTATACATAAAGAGGAATTGCTGGATCATGGAGTAGCTATATGTTTTAACTATAATTGTTGTTGTTGTTAGCTGCTGTCAAGTTGGTTCCTGACTCATGGTGATCCCATGCACAATGGAACAAAATATTTCCCGGGTCTGCACCATCCCCATAATAAGTTGCAGATTGGACTGTTGTGATCCATAGGGTTTTCATCAGCTGATTTTTGGAAGTAGATCACCAGGGCTTTCTTCCTGGTCTGTCTTAGTCTGGAAGCTCTGCTAACACATGTTCAACATCATAGCAACATGCAAGCCTCCACTGACAGACAGGTGGTGGCTACACTTGAGGGTCATTGGCCAGGGATTGAAGCCAGGTCTCCTGCATGGAAGGCAAGAATTCTATCACTGAACCACCACTGCCCCCATTTTAACTATAATGGATACTGCCAACTAGTTTCCCAAAGTGATTGTACCACTTTACGTTCCCACCAGCAGTGTATGAGAGTTCCTGTTGCTCAACAGCCTTGTCAGCTTGTGGTAGTGTCAGAATCTTCAATGTTAGCCAATCTGGTAGGGGTGTATTGGTATCCCATTGGGACTTTAATATTAATTTTGCTGGTTATTGATAAGATTAATCATCTTTTTACGTATTTATTTGGCGTTGGAATCTCTTTCCTGTGAAGTGCCTGTTTTTTGCCCATTTCTCTATGAGTTGTTAATCTTCTTCATATCAATTTGTAGTTCTGTGTTTATTCTAGAAACAAATAAATCCTTTGTTGGTTATGTGTGTAAGAACTATCTTTTCCCACTCTATAACTTGTCTTTTTACTCTCTTATCGATGTCTTTTGGCAAAGAGAATTTTAGATTTTAATGTAGTTAGTTTTATCAATCCTTTTTTTTTTCTGTGATCAGTACGTTCTGTTGAAGAGTCTTGCTACTACCCTGAGGTTATAAAGAAATTCTCTTACGTTACTCTCTAAAAGTTTTAGTGTTTTGCCTTTAGCATTTAGATCTACAATTCCTCTGAAATTGGTGCTGTGAATGGTGTGAGGTAGGGATCGAGTTTCTTTTTTTTTTTTTTTCCTATGTGGATATCCAATTGACCCAGCACTAGTCATTGAAAAAACTGTCATTTCCTCCAGGGTAATAAAACATGTGTCCATAAATGTCTGGGCATCTCTATTCCATTGGTCTGTCTGTCTATCTTTGCACCAATATCACACTATCTTACTTACTATAGCTTTATAATAGGTATTGATATCCAGTACAGCAAATCCTTCCACCTTGTCTCTCTTTTTCATAATATGTCTTGGCTATCCTCCACCCCTTGTATTCCTACATAAATTTTAGAACCTATTTTCCAAGTTACACACACACACACACACACACACACACACCAGTTAGGATTTTGATTAGAGCTGTATGCTTTGAATGTATAAATCAGTTTGCAGACAATTGACTTCTTCACAACATTGAGTCTTCCAACCCATGAATGTGATATGTTGTTGTTAGGTGCCTTCGAATAAGTTCTGACTCATAGCAACCCTATAGGACAGAGTAGAACTGCCCATAGGGTTTCCAAGGAGTGGCTGGTGGATTTGAACTGCCAACATTTTAGTTAGCAGCTGAGCTCTTAACCACTATGCCACCATTTATTTGAGTCTTCTTTGGTTTCTCTTAATAATGCTTTATAGCTTTCTGAGTATTTTTTAAGGGAACCAATTTTTTTAAAACTAATACGTGAGTGATATTTCAGGCAACATTGGATATGGCAAAATTATAAGGACAGCCACCATCCAGCAGTGTTCTCAGAATATTTTCTTTGTACCCCCAGCTGACTTGGTATAAAAGGGACTTCAAGTTGTGTCCATATCTGGGTCCTCCCCCAAAACCCACATCCCCACCCACTCAGTGGCTTGCCCAGACCTTGGGCCTATGAAATACGTACTAAAGTGAGCATCTTCCAACTGCACTCCCATCCCATAGTGTTCAACTCATTGCTGGAAAACTGATAATCCAATCTATGCCAAGATGTTAAAGACAGATCAGGCAGCGTTTCTGCTCCCAGATAAAACTGTATTTAAAAAAAAAAAGTAGTTAATTGAATTATCTTTCATTAGAAAAGTTTTATACATGCTCATTATGGAACATTTAGAAATTGCCGAAAGGTAGAAAAGGAAAAAAAAAAGTCACTCATGTCCCTATTACTCAGAGACAATCACTGGTCTTGTTTTTATGTATTTCCTTTCATCGTGTTTGTTTATCTATTTTTTATTTGCTTATTCTATTTTTACAAGCCTGATATCATTGTGAGTTTAAGTTCCGTATTCAGACATTGCCACTTAACATTCAGACATAAGCCTTCTCCCCATGATTCTCAACTCTTTGGAGATATCATGGTCAGGAGCTCTGTAGAGTTGTGTCGAGCGACTCTGCCTCTGTGTTCTAAACCATTACCCTATGGCAGGAGGTCCTTGGGTGGTGCAAATGGTGAAGCCTTCGGCTGCTAACTGAAAGGTTGGAAGTTTGAATCTACCCAGAGGCACCTTGGAAGAAAGGCCTGGTGATCTACTTCTGAAAAATCAGCCATTGAAAACCCTATGGAGACCAAACAATAGTTTAGCTTAACTAGTAAACAATGTCTGCCTTGAGTCTTGTGCTCTTTTCAGATCTATCTACATGGGATCAAATTGACAACAGCAACTCTAAAGATTAGATGGGAAACTTAGGGGGCAGTGAGTTTATGTTAATGGCAGAAGAACGACTTGGAAAAGGAAGATGAGAATGGTTGCACAATTTGAAGAATGTAATCAATGTCGCTGAATTGTACATGTAGAAATTGTTGAGTGTTCTGCTGTGTATAGTCTCAACAACAACAAAAATAAAATAAATTATAAAAAAAATTTTAAAGGCCATTAAAAAAAGAAAACCCTATGGAGCACAGTTCTACTCTGACACACAAGGGGTCACCATGCGTCAGAATCGACTGGACAGCAACTGTTTTTTTTTTTTGGTAGGATGTGTTTGTGATTTTACAATTGTTTGCAATTTTAAGCTGGTGAATGTAGTGCTGCGGTAAACATCTCTGGGCATTAACCAAGCTTTGTCCCATCTATCTGGGATTATGTCTTCAGGGTAGATTCCTAGAAGTGGATTCCAGACTCAAAGAATGGGAGCAGAAGCTTATGAGGAGTTTCACAGCAGGAGATAGAATCTGCGACCATGGCTGCTCCTGGGAGTGCTGTTTCTCCAGGACTTACTATTGCCAGGCATGTGTGTAAATGCTTCGGGACTATTAGCTCATTTAATCTTCACTATGGCTCAGACATCAAAGATCATGAAGATGGCGCAGGACCAGGTTACATTTCGCTCCGTTATTCATAATGTCGCCATAAGTCTGAGCTGACTAAATGGCACCTAACAACAACAACAACAACCCTCTCAGATAGTTTCTATTATTTGCCTCATTTTACAGATGTAGAACCTGAGGCACAGAGAGGTCACATGACTACCCAAGGTCACACAGCCAGCAAGTGCCCAAATGGGTTCAAACCAAGGCACTCTGGCTGCAGGGCCCCTGCTGTTAAGCACCCCAGGTCTTGGAGGACACTGTTGGCTCTCTGAGGCACTCACACCTCTTCTCGTGGGCTCCTTCCTCTTGGCCTAAGGATTCTCTTCCTCTGCAGGAGAAGCGTCAGTGAGACGGGGCAACCAGCTGTGGAGCCCCCAGAACAGGCCTGAGTCCACTGCTTGATCCCAGGAATTATAATAATTAATAATGACAGCTTACTTTTATTGAGCACCTACGATGTGCCAGGGAGCCCTGGCGGTGAAGTGGTTAAAAGCCCAGCTGCTAACCAAAAGGTCAGCAGTTCAAATCCACCAGCCCTCTTTGGAAACCCTATAGGGCAGTTCTACTCTGTCCTGTAGGGTCGCTGTGAGTTGAAATCAACTTGATGGCATTGGGTATACTATGTGCCAGGCACTCTTCTAAAGAGTTGGCATGTATTATCTCATTTAATCCGCAAAACAATCCTATGAGGCCAATACTATTATTAGCCCATTTTACACATGTGGAAAGTGAGGCACAGAGTTGAGTAACATACTCAAGGTCTACACAGCTAGATAGTAGGGAAGCCAGACTATGAACCCAGGCAGTCTGGTTTCAGAGACCAAGCCTTGGCTGTGAGGGGAAAATCCTTCACCTCTCTGAGCTTCAGTTTCCTTATCTGTGAAATGGGCAAAGAGGATCTAATAACGATGAAAAGAAGCCATGAACGGGAAATGGCTCTGTGAACGTGAGAGGGCTCTCGGGTGTTGGGTTTCCACGGATGGTCCATTTGCAGGAGCTCTCAGGACTGGGGGAGGAAGGAGGCTTCCTCATGGTCACCCACCCCCACTGGCCCAGGACCCCAGTTCTCTCCACTTCACCTTGCCTAGTTCTCTTGGACCAACCAGCATCTTCACACTAGTTGGGTGTGGTGGGCAGACCTTGCCGGTAATCAGCATGAGTGACTGCCCGCCCCGTGGTTACCAGGGTCTGACACTGGGCCTCGCACGGAATGGCTGGCTGCTCCAGCAATAGTCACGCAATGGAGCTTTAAGGGCCCGGTGGTAGCAAAGCTAGCAGGTTTGGCCAGGGAGCAGGAATTGTTGCAGGGGAGGGAGGAGGATAGTTATCTTTCTACACCTTTAATAGCATTAACGGCTTCCTTTTAGAACACCCATGTTTCTTCTGAGTTCCTGGGTGGTGCAAACGTTCAATGCACTCAGCTGCTAACAGAAAGGTTGGTGGTTCGAGTCCACCCAGAAGTGCCTGGAAAGAAAAGTCTGGTGATCTGCTACTAAAATATCAGCCATTGAAAACCCTCTGGAGCACAGGTCTACTGTGACACACACAGAGTCACCGTGAGTCAGAATCGACTCGATGGTAACTGGTTCGAGTTTCTTTCTTCGGTCGTGTTTCTCAAGTGTTTGTCCTGTTACTGAGTCCCTTTTGCATAATGGGGAAAATCAAGGTCCTGAGAGGTAAAGTCACTTGCCCAAATTACACAAGTAAGAGGGAGAGTTGGGATTTGACCTGGGTCTGTGTGACCAAATCCTGGATTCCTAACCTGGCCTGTGTACCTGATGCAGAGCTACGATGCCACAGCCTGAATGCTCACAGCACCAGTTTACACTCGAATCTCATCTGATCCCCATGACAGCCCTGCAACCCTGATCTTTTCATGCCCATTTTACAGATGAGGACACCGGGGTTGGCCCGAGACCCCCGAGGGCTAAGTGCTGCAGCCCTGAGCTGGCCCCAGGCTTTTCAACTCCCCGTCAATGCCCCAGCCCCTCTAGCCCCACGGCTCCAGCATGGGCTGGATGGCTCAGTGAAACCCCTAATAAACAAGGGTCGCTAGGAGTCCGAATCTACTTGACAATAACAGGTTACATCCCTCAGAGCAGAAGGTAGCCTCTCTCCTCCTGGGATAGCAATAGTGGTTCCTGGAGACAAAGGGCCACACTCCAATGCCAGCCCTGGGACCATAGAAGGGACGCCCACCTGGCTAGCCTCATTTCTCTTGAACAACCTAGGAGGCAGACCCTGCCACCTTCCTCATTTTTCAGGGGAAGAAACTAAAGCTCAAGGAAAGGAAGTTGCTTGCCAGAGATCACATGGCCAGGAAGGACAGAACCAGGGGTTGCACCCAGGCCGGCCCAGTCCCAGGGTCCCAGCTGCATCTTGCTGTACTCTCTGTGGCTGACTGGGTCACATACCCACACCCCAGCTTGTCCCACTGAGGTCTGCCTCTGCTCTCCTACCTTTACCAGCCCCTCAGGGCTCCTGGCAATGCCTCTGGAAATGCGGCTGAATCTCACTTGTTTCGGAGAAAAAGTGCATTCGACATTACATCAAAGTGCATGAAGAATATTGAATATACTGTGGACGGCCAGAACAATGAACAAATCAGTCTTAGAAGAAATACAACCAGAATGCTCCTTAGAACGGAGGATGGTGAAACTTCAGCTTGCTTACTTTGGACACATCATCAGGAAAGACCAACTGCTAGAAAGAGACATCATGTTTGGTAAAGTAGAGGGTCAGCAAAAACGAGGGAAATCCTGCATGAGCTGGATTGACACAATAGCTGCAACACTGGACTCAGACATACCAATGATCATGAAGATGGTGCATGACCCACCAACGTTTTGTTCTGTTATACATAAGGTCGCCATGAGCCAGAGCAACTACCAACGACATTGGCTTATATTTCAAATGCACCATCCTCACTTTTAAGGAGCATTCTGGTTGTGTTTCTCAAATGATTTGTTCATTCTTCTGGCAGTCCACGGTATATTCAATAGTCTTCGTGCGCTTTGATGTAATGTAGGGCTAAGCACTCGGCTGTTAACCGAAAGGCTGGCAGTTCAAACCCACACAGTGGCTCCATGGGAGAAAAGACCTGGCGATCTGCTTCTGTAAAGACTACAGCCTAGAAAACCCTATGGGGCAGTTCTACTCTGTCACACTGGGTCACTATGAGTTGGAAATTGGCTCGATGGCACCTAACAACAACAACCTTCTAGGGCTGTTATGAGGTTACCAGTGGCGTCACTAAGTGGGTGTGGGGGGTGCAGACTGCACTGGGTGACACTGTCAGAGGGGGTAACCCCAAAATAACTGTCTATAAAATTTTTGTGCAATGTGTCAGCAAAAAATTTTTAATTTTTTATAAAAATAAAATTTTTTTATTTTTTATATCCCTGTAGTTAGTTATAACAACAAAAACATTTTTTGTAAGCCCAGCTTACAAGTATCAATATACCTACCAGGCTAAAATTCTATGCTGATTTACTTTTTGAACCTTTTAATGTGCTCCAGAAACCCTGGTGGCATAGCGGTTAAAAGCTACAGCTGCTAACCAAAAAGTCAACAGTTCAAATCTACCAGGTGCTCCCTGGGAAACCCCATGGGGCAGTTCCACTCTGTCCTATAGGGTCACTATGAGTCGGAATGACTCAATGGCAACGGGTTTGGTTTTCTCTTTGGTTTAATGAGCTCGGTCAGAGTTGTCATTATCACCCAATCACAATGACGCTTCGAATCACGTGGCTTCGTCTGCACGTGCTGTCTGTAAACCCACGCTGTGGTTTTAGCTGCCCGTGTTTTTATAGTTGCTGATTTTGTCAGATTTTCTCGTGTTTTAGCTACAATATTGTGGTGACTAGTATTTGTGAACCTATATCAATAACTGTTTTGAGAATGAAGTAGTGATTAAAGGAAAAGGAGAAAAATCAAGAGGCTTCCACTCAGTTACTAATAACGTTAGAATTAAATGTAGAAAGATTTTACAAAACAATTTGGTTGTTAGTAGTCATATAATCTAAGAATATTACATTTAAGCAATTTACAACTATATTTATCACATAGTATTCTATGATTAAAATTGATAATAAACATTACTAGGAATTCCATATGGTCCGGTACAGGAGGAGGTCCATGGGTGTGGGGGTTGACACCATGAGTTACCACGCTGGGTGACACCATCCCTAGTGATGCCACTGGAGGTTATTACATCTAAAGGGCTTAGAACAGCACCTGGCACTCAATAAGTGTTAGCTATTATTGCGCTGTAATTATCATCGTAATTGCACAGTGAATGCAAAGTTATTAGGATCATGAACTCATTTCAACTCAGTCCCTGCCGTGGGCTTCCATCCCGTATGCTCCAGAGCATCTAAGCTCATCCTGGTGCTATGAGTTCAAGGCACCCACGACCCCAGCCTCTGGCAGAGCTGCCTCTGCTGGATTTCAGGAAAATGTCAGCCCTTGGCCTTTTCAGATGGCCAGCAAGGAGCCCATCTGTCTGAATGTTGTTGATGGGTCTTTGAGCAAACTCAGGAGGAAGATTCCATCTACTCAGTCTTCCTAGGCATCTTTGATGAGCTCCCTTTTGGAACTGGCTCCAGGACCAAGTATGCATCTGCAAGGGAACAGGATGAGGAAAACCATGGGATGAGTCTTGTTTCCCTTTTTGCCTTGGCTGCCACCAGGTACAATGTGGCCAGATTCTATACCACTCAAAAGTGATGTGCTCATGCAGGCAGCATGGAGTAAGGGAGAGAAAGCACAAGTTCTGGAGCCTGAGAAACCCAGTCAACCTGCTCCTCTGATCACTGCTGTGTTACCTTGGGCAAGTGGCTCCACTACTGTGAGCCTGCTTCCTCATCTGTAAAAAGGGAGGAAAGCTCTCTTCCTCACAGAGATTCACAGTTCTGCCTCCTGCTGGGTGGGTGAACTCAGGCAGTTCTTTCCTCTCTCAGAGCTTCAGTTTCCTCTTCTGCAAAATGGAAATTATGTTCATAATCATGTTGAAAGTCTCTAGGTGACACAATTAATGCACTCAGCTGCTAACTGAAAGTTTGGAGGTTCAAGTCTACCCACAGCACCAAGGTAGAAAGACCTGGTGATCTACTTCCCAAAAAATCAGCCATTGAAAACCCTAAGGAGCACAGTTCTACTCTGACACACATGGGGGCGCCATGAATTGGCATCTACTCCGCGGCAACAGGTTTGGTTTGCTTTCTTTTCTTTAGATTGTGAAAAGGATCACTCAGAGGGCACAGCCTGGTGTTTCATACGTGGTTGGCACTTTGAAACCAGGAACTAAAAAAACCATTCTTTTGAGGAGTGAACGCCCTCTCATTGGAAGGCTGAGTTTAGAAATTGGTGGTTTCCTAAGTCAAGATTTGCTGAAAAGCAGAAGCTTTCTGTAGCAATTTTAAAACCAAGCTTTGTGGTTTGACTTCAGCCTGGATTCGTGGTTCCTGAGGTAGGTGGAGGAGGAGGCTGGGCAAGCGCCTTTAGGTTCCCTGGAGGAACAGGTCATTTCACCCAGGTGCCGGCAATGGGCATACCCCGCCCTCCTAGCTCACACACACCCCTCTTACGAGGTGCACCTGACTGCCAGCTAGTGCGTGGGGCAGGCCTGCTGAGACATGCCCTGGGATAGAAACGCAGGGAGCCCTGCCAGGGCCCTCCTACTGCTCACTTCCCGGGGAGGCTCCGCCAGCACTGCATAACCAAGAGCGGCAGCCCCACCCAGGGGGCCCTGCCACCCAAGTGTGGTTCTGGTGCCAAGGGAGGGTGGCACACTCTGCACAACTCTGGCTCTGATTAAGGGCAGTACATGGAAATCAAGTCCAGGAGTGCTTATGACTGAGGCTGCTGCCCAGGCCCAGGGATGCCCCCCAGCTCCTGCCCTGTCCCACAGGCCCCGTGGAACCCCTCAATGTCCCCAGGGCCTGGTTCTGAGACCCCACTCAATTCCTCTCCAACCCCAACGCCTGGCAGCAGGCAGAGCTATCTTCTTTAACTTTGGGGGACACTGTTTAGAGAGTGAGGTCTGGAGACAGACACACCTAGGTTTCAATTCCAACTCTGTCACTTAGCATCCAAGAAGCCTAGGGCAAGTGATCTCACCTCTTAGAGGTTCAGGATCCTCGTTAAGAAATGAGTACGATAAAAATAAAGCCCATCTCTGGGTTGACATGTTGTGGGGTTGTTAACCAATGTCATAAAACAATATGTGTACTACTGTTTCATGAGAAACTATTTGTTCTGTAAGCCTTCACCTGAAGTACAATAAAATATATAAATAAATAAATAGAGCCCATCTCCTTTGGTATGGCATGACAGAAGTATTTGGGGGAAGAGATTCAGATGTAACGGGCTTCCATGCAGCAGGTACCCCCCCTACCCTTTACTGTCAGCCTTTGTGCCTGGGACCCAGGCCCCCCTAACATATGCAGATGAAGTTTGACACTGTCTCCACCAGCCCTGATTTGGAGCTGGTGAAGAAGGGATGAAAGGGGGGAGGAAAAAAAATGGGGAGCCTTGCCCTGGAGATCAGCTTGGTACACTCACAACACAAGCAGGCAGACTCTGCAGTTCTTCCAGGGCCAGGAAACGTAAGGCCAATAAGACTCATGAGTTTTAACCATAATTCATTCCTCTGGCTTCATGAGGGCTGCAAGGGGCTCAGAGGATCACTGGACTGGAAGGTACCTTAGGGACATGTGATGCAGGAAGCCCCTCCCCAGCCACCCTCCCAGGGCATCACACAGCTTCTCCTTGCACCCATCCTGTGTCAGGAATCACCCTCTCTCCCAAAGCCACCTGCCCACCTTTGTAGAGCAGCTTTGATTTCCTTCCTCAGTGTGGTGCCCAGAACCAAACAGACTTCTCCTAGAACAGTCTAATCAGCATGCACTGGAGCAGCAAGCCCCTTCTTTGTTCTAGAGACTATTCTTCTACTAATGTATCCCTGATTGTTATCTTTCTCCCCACCCTGGTGGGGCAATGGTTAAATGCTTGACTGCTAACCAAAAAGTTGGCAGTTTAAACCCACCCAGTGAGAGAAAGACCTGGAGATCTGCTCCCATAAAGATTACAGCCTAGAAAACCCTATGTCACAGTTCTGCTTGGTCACATGGGGTCGTTATGAGCCAAGACTGACTTGATGGCACCCAACAACAACCACCACACATATGATTATTGATCATATCAGGATTCAAGATTACCATAAACTAAAACTCATTCATTTATAACTCTTGCCTACCCCTTCTTTTCTTCCTTCACTTCTTCTTCCCTCCTTCTTTCCTGTCTTCTCTCAGCTCAGAATAATGCATCTCTGCAGTCAATTGATTTAACTGTGTATTGAACACCTGTGTATGCCAGCCCATTGCTGGGCACTGGGGAGTGATAGATGAATACGGCCTGGGCCCTGTCTGCAGAGGAGACAACAGAAGGGTACCAGCTACAGCACCTGCCTCCAGGGTATAACGGAGGGACAGGACACAATGCAGAGGGACCTCAGAGCAGTGAGCAAATACCATACATGCCCAACTATAAGGCAACTCAAGTAAAGCCAAGGCCAATCCCTATTCTCCCAATGAGAAGATGCACAATAAAGCTAAATAGTATAAAATTTATGAGATAGAGATGAAATAGATGTCTACTTGTAATATTTAATTTACTACTTTAGTTAGACATACATCTTTAAAATCATTTTACATAAGATAATATATTAATTCAGAAAGACTGCTTTTGTCTACTCTCAAATTTCAAGTAACTATTTGGTTCAAATTCTTCATATGTGGCTTTGACACCAGTGTTACTGTCATGGGGGGAGGAGGGGGCTTTTTTAGTTTTCTGCAGCACGTCTTATTCATGGGAACAGAGATGCCTGAGACACAGCCCTTTTGAATCCATGTAGCCAGTGGCCACTGGAGACTGTGTCCCCACCGCAGGGGGCACCTACAGAACTCGAGGACAGGTGGGGCCTCATTGTTGCAGGTGGGCATTTGTGATCTGCACAACACGGTCAGTTACTGGGGTGCTCTGAAAGTGGGCTGTAAAAGGCCAGTTTGCAATAACCTCCTACCCTTGCAGCCACAAAGTCCTGTTTAGTCTGCACTGCTTTATCTGAGTAAAATTCCCTTGAACCTTTTTTTAATAATGCTGACCTCCACATACATCCCAAAATTACATGGATTGAGGGTTTATCAAGCTAACGTGCATTTCCAAAACAGGACTTTGCGGTTAAAAATTAAGTAACTGGGACAGTACCCACAATATGAGAAACTTATTAAGAACTCAGATAAATACAAGGCAGCCTTATGTTCAGACATATATGATAAGTCAGGGTGGGGTGAGGGATAGGGAAGGCTTCCTGGAGATGGAGGCTTTGAGTGGACCTTGAAGAGTAAGAACTCTCTGGGATGAGCTGGGCAGTACAAGCAGAAGGTCCTGGAGAAACCAAGCCAGGAGGTTCTTTCCTAGGTACTCTGCTTTTCATTCACATAGCTCCAGGCCAGCTTTGCCTCTTACCAGCTGGAAGATCTTGGGCATCTCTCTTCCACTCTCTGAGCCTTAGTTTGCCCATCTGTAAAATGGGAGTAATCATATATATTTCATAAGGTCTTAAGAGATACAAGGGAGCCCTGGTGGCGCATGGTTAAGAGCTTGGCTGCTAACCAAAAGGTTGCCAGTTCAAATCCATCAGCCACTCCTTGGAAACCCTATGGGGCAGTTCTACTCTGTCCTATAGGGTCACTATGAGTCGGAATCAACTTGATGGCAATGGGTTTGGTTTTTGGTAAGAGATACAAGAGCATGGAAAGTAGAGTCAGGAAAAGCTGGTATGGAATTGAATCTTCTTGGGCCAGCCATTGCATCTCCTGAGCCTCCATGTTCCCAGCTGTAAAATGGAAGCTCCATTTTGGAGCTCAGTGACTGCAGGGGACAGCAGGCTTCACTCTTCACTGAGTGTGTCCCAGCTGCCTCCCACATGCCTGTACAGGGTAGGTGCTCAGAAAATACCTGCGGAGTGAATGAATGAATGAGGAATTTGTGTTGCTGCCTCTGCCAGGAACTCTCTCAAGCTCTTTCCATGGCCGATTCCTTCCTGTTCATCAGATGGAGCTTACATGCTTTCCCCCCAGGCTCTCCCTGACCCCCCAAAACAAAGTCATCCCATCACTATCTTGTTTTATTTTCTTCGAGGCTTTGTTCACAATAGTCTGTCATCACTGCTACAGGAGCTCCATGAGCTGAGGACCTTGTCTGACCTCTTGATTGCAGCATCGACAGTGCCTGGGACATAGGACATGCTCAGTAAATATTTTAATGAACAAGTGAATGAATGAATGAATATCAGTTCTATCCTCCCAACCTTTGGGCACCGGCCTAGGTTTCTCCTCCCCCTAGGCCTGTGGTTTGTAGGATAGAACAGACTCCACCCGCACCCCAGGCACCCCAGCTGTACAGGCTTCAAGCCCTTTACACTGTCCGAAATGACCTTCTGCCAGTGTACGTCCGCGGGGGTGAGGGCTTGGACCCCTGCGGCCCAGAGCCTGGAAGAGGGCCTGGCACACAGTAGGCCTTCCTTGAGTATCGGAATAAATGAGGTAGTGCACAGCGAGCAGGCTGGAGAGCCTGGCATCCTGAGGGCACCCAGCTGCCCGGCGCGCGGTCCAGGCCCGGGCGCGGGAATTGCGAGGGAGGGCGGCTCGGCGTTCCCCTCCCGCCACCCGGTGCAAACTTTCAAAAGATGCGGCAGCCGCGGCCCCGCCCCTACACGGTTGGAGGCAACGGGCGGTGGGGGCGGAGCTGGTGGGCCCGGGCCGGTGGCTCCGCCTCCTCCCGCCACCGCCCGGCCGCCTAGCTCCCGGCGCCCACCCCAGCCGCAGCCCGCCGGCTCGCCTGTGCAGTGGCGATGCCCCGGAGCCCGACCCTGGCCTCGGCCCCGGCCCGCGGTGCGCCGCGCAATTAGCCCCGGTGCCCGCGCCGCAGCCAACGCCGCGCCCCGACGCAGCGATGGGCAACACGGTGCACAGGACCCTGCCAGGTATGCCGGTGTCACCTACCCGGGAGACGGACGTAGGGGTTCTCCTCTCCCCCGGGGGGCCCGTTGGTGACTCCTGGAGACCCTGACCCTCCTTGGAGCCCTCGGCGTTCAGCGGGCTGGAGTCTTCGGTGCCTCTCGGACCCAGGCTCCGCGCGCGCCCCGCGGCTTGTCTTTGCGCTCCAGGAGGGTGGGTACCACGTCCTGGTTACCTTTGGGACCCCCATTCTCATTCTCCCAGCTTTGGCCAGACGCGCGAAGGGGACGCTGGGGCGATGCCGCACGCCCCCTCGCCTTTGTTTCAGCCCGAGGGCGCTGAGGAAGAAGCCCGGGGCGCTGCTGGGGGTGACTGGAGCCTGGCTGGCTGCGGCTTCCGACGGCCAGAAGCGCCCGTTGTGCCGAGACTACAACTGCTGAGAGTGGGGGATGCTAGCAGGGTACCCCAGTTTCCAGCCATTCGGCGTCCCCGCGGCACATACTACCTTGCTTGGCCGCGTTCCGACGCGCACCCTGTTTGCGCCCCCCTCTGGTGTCGGCTCAACTGGGGGTTCTCTAGCCCCTCGGAGTCGACAATGCAAGGCGCGTCGCCCCCTAGTTAAAGCCACCTCAGATTTTTTGGAGCTGGAGTGAGGGGATCCAGAGAAGGGGGATGGGGTGCGAGTGGGGAGGCAGGAGAGGCCTTAGTAGAAAATACCTGGTAAGTCGCCTACGGATCAGCTCTGGGCTGGGTGCTTTGCATACCCAGCGCGGTATGCAAAGAAGCTTCGCGGTAAAGATGTGTATCTCCATTTTACAAATGAAGAAATTGGGCTCATAGAGGGGAGATGACTCACCCAAGGTCACACAGCTAGTAGGGGAGACTACACTGGCACCCGTATGTGTCTGCTCAGCCATCCCTGCGCCCCCCGTCTTCAGAATAACTATTTCGGCTTAAGGCTGGGCGTTTGAAGCATCCTTTGGGCAGAAGGTGAGAGAAGTGTTTGTATTTAAAGTACAAAGGCCCATGTCAGTGGGGAAGCAAGTCAGCTGTGGGGCAAATTTAGCATGAGGTTTTAGGAGGAGTGGGACAAAGCACTCCATCTCTGTTCTAGGAGGTCTTAGGAGGAGCAGGACATAGCACTCCATCTCTGTTCTAGGAGGTTTTAGTAGAAAAGAGACATATCACCCTCTCTCTGCTCTAACATTCCCGCATGGTCCTCTTATCTAAGAGTTATATGCAGTTATCAAAAAAATAATTCCTCCCCCAGAGGGCATTAAAGTGAACAGGTGCTGAATCCCGGATCCCAAGGCCAATTTATGGAAGAGGAGCCAACTCCTATTTGAATCCCTGGACAGTTTTAGGGCCACTGCATTCAAACCTCTGACTTCTCAGAGAGGTGAAGTTTCTAGCAGAGGGTCTCCAGCTGCTCAGTGGCAGAGGTAGGATTCAAAGCCAGGTCTGCACAATGCTTGCCATTGCAGTAGTGGGAGAGGACCCACCCACCTATCCAATCAGGAGATGTCTAGGGAAACTGGCAAGTACAGCTGCACACATTCTCCTAGCCACAAAGACACCAAGGCACAGGCCCCTTTGGAGGATTTCTGAATTAAGGAATGTTTATGCTGTTCTAGTAAAAAAGCCATTCTGCCACCTGTGGGTCAGCCTTGGGGTGGAAAAAGGGACAGGCATACGCTGGGCTAAATATAGCAAGTTTTATTCAGTCTCCAGCCCACCCAGCCCCCTCTCTGCAGACTGGGCACCATGGGCTGGGAGCCTAGGCTTAACATCAGTTACATGTTGTAGTAGCCAAGTGTGGGAAATTCACATTCTCCACTGGGGCTTGAAGCTTGCCTTGAGTTTGAGAGGAAGGGGACAGAACTGGAATTCCTGAGCCCCAACGGGTTGCAGATACCAAGAATATGAAGGTGAAGGACTGTTTATTCTTTTCTGACCTGCCTATAATTAATTTCTCACAAACACTGTCTTCTTTTTTACACCTCTGTGCTCTGCACCTGCTGTTTCCCATACCTGGAATACCCTTTCTTGTCTAGCCCATCTCTCAAAATCCAATTCGGTTGTCACCTCCCCCAGGAAGCCTTTCCTGACCACCCGTACATTCAGTTCCATCCTCCCCTCTGCCCCTGGGTAACTTCTAAGCCTCTGCTTGTCCATCTTACTGCATTCACTGTTGTCACCATCTCTGTGACTCACCTTGGAGCTCCCTGAGGACAGAGCCTTGTCTTGATCATCTTGTATCCCTGGTTGCCCAGCACAGGGCCTGGTGCCTGGCAGGGGCTCAAAAACTGGTGGTGGAGCTCAACTGTTGCCTGAATCTTAGGCTAAAAGAATGCTTGGCTCAGTCTTGCCCTGTAGAAATCCTTGTGCTTTGGTTCTCAGAAAAAGGACACATGCGTGGGGTTTGTTCTACGGGACTTGAAATAGAGAGCTGGCATTTGCCGAGCACCTGGATTCTGTGCCAGGCTTCCTGCATATGTGGCTGCGTTTACACGCCAAGTGTGCATCTCCTTAAGGCCCCTGCACTTGCTGGTTCCTCTGCCTGGAATATTCTTCTCCCAGATTTCCACGTGGTTCCCTCCTGCTCCTGTCAGGTCTCTGTTCCAATGAGGGCCCTGCCATTGCCCCTGCACCCAGCACTCCCCACAGCCTTAAGGGTTTCTCCTTAGCACGTACCATGATATGACATCCTGTTATGTGTACTGTCTATCTCCCCAGGTACGATTTTGTCTGTGTTGTTCCCTGCTATATGTTCAGTAACTGAAGCAGTAGCTAGTACATAATAGATACCCAATAAATAGGTGTTGAATTGATTTCATTCTTGCAATAGCCCTGCAAGGTAGGGGTTATCATCCCCAGTTTACAGACGAGGAAACTGAGGCTCACAGAGGTAAAATGACTTGTCCCAGCCCATAGCGCTCATCCACTTGGCAGAACCAGACTGAAATCCAGGTTTATTTAGCTCCAAAGTCCTGCATTCTTTCCCTGACATCAAGTGGCTCCCAATCCATGGTTCAGATAACATTTATTGCATGCCCCACCATGTGTATGGTATGCAAGTGTGTACGATAAGAAACTGCCAAAGAAAGGGAAGGAGAGGTCCTTTACAATCGATTGCGGGGAAGCCCCTGGGCAGCCCTTGTGCACCAGCAAATTCAGACAAATGCCCTATAAATGGAAACGTGCAGAAGTCAGCATGAGAACTTGCATTTGCTAAGCTCCTACTGTGTGTTTTACCTATCCTCTCTTCAGTTGCAGTTCAATCCTGCAAAGTAAGGCGTCATCTCTTCCATTTTACAGATGAGGAGACTGAGTCACAGAGAGGTTAAAATACTTGCCCAGACTCTCACAGTTAGGCAGTGGCCAGGCTGGGCTTAGAAGGCTTAGATCTGTCTAATTCCTAATACCAGATGGTCCTTTTCTCTCAACCCCATTAGCTTTAATCTGGGTTTTGTTAAAAAAAAAAAAAAAAGTGTGAACAGGTGGGAGTAGGGGAGGGGAAGCATTCCAGGTCCCAGGGATTTGGAGGAGGGACTCTACCCTTTCTTTTCCTGCCAGCGTATTCCAATCCCTTCCCTCCGTGCCTCTGGTGCTCGCTGGTCATTCTGGTTGGTGAAAAGGCTAAATTCAAACTGCAGGTTGGGTTTAATCATTAAGTTGGTCCACACTTGACCAAGTCAACAGCCCTTTTTAGTGTCAGTTCAATAATCCGGCAGCCTGGAGCTTTGCAGTGAGGAAGCTGCATTGATCTTTCTCTGGGCCAGGCCCTGGGTCAGGGGCTTTACCCACATTATCTTTAAATCCTCGTAACAACACTTTAGAGGGGCTGTATTTATCCCTATTTTACAGGGAAGCAAATTGAGGCTCATAGAGGTAAAGGACCAAGGCACGCATGGGGTAAGGGGGAGAATAGTCTACAAACACCGAGTTCAGGATAGGGGATGCCCCACTCCCTGGGACACTCAGACACCCTGCCCTGCAGAGCCCCTTTCTTTCTGTGTCCTGGATAAGGAGACTGTGTGGGTGCTGGCCTTGATGGGGCAGCCCTGGCTCCCTGTCTGAGTGGTGGGTAGTGATGCAGTCCCTGTTTCCCACATTCTGGACTTTCTCGACTCTTAGTGGGGGGCAGGGCGGAGCAGGGGGCTGCAGACCTTTATCACTCCCCCAACCAGCGACATTCCCTTTGTTCTTTGTACCTCCTTCACCCAGCCACAACTTAAAAGTTACTCGGGCTTTCCTTGCCGTGTCTTGCCCCATCTGCCTCCCTCCCACCAGGCCATTAAGAATGTCTTTTATAGCCAGGGGTTGAGCATGAGGCTTGAGCTGAGCCTCTCCAACGGACAGCCCCTCCTCGCACAGCCCTGAAACTTACAAGGCTGTTAGCATGGTGTCAGGGAACTGACTAGTCAAGGTGCACTGGGGATAGCCTATGAGGATGCAGTGCAGGGGCTGGGGTAGGGGATGTGGGAGTGGAGTGGTCTTACCATCAACGGAAGTGGGAAAGAGAGAATGGTGTCTGTCCAGGAAAAGTGGAAGAGTTGTCCGTGGAGAGTCTGGAGTCGGAAGGAATTAGACCCTTCCTCTGTTTTTATGCTCTTCCTGCTCTTGCCTCTGCTCCCTTCTATCCCCACCCCCTTGGCAAGAGAAGCGGGAGCTCAGGGGCTGTGGGAGTCAGTGGAGGCTTCCTGGAGGAGGTGACATCTGAAAGGAAGTCCAATTGAATGTCTGCCCGCCAAATGTCATCTCCTTCTGCTTTTAGGGTCTTCTGTGGCTCAGACACCCCATGGCCACCCTGATCTCCACTTAAGCACATATTCTTGATTTTGCTGCCTGATTTCACTTACCTTACAACTATTGGGTACCTGCTGTGTACCAGGAACTGGGGGATGCAGCTGTGAAGGAGACAGAGCTGCCCTCCTGCAGCTTGCTGTCCAGTGGGAGAGCCCAACACACTCTAATAGAGTAGAACCAATGATTAAGTCACTGGAGAGCACAGGGTGCCATTACCCGATGCCTCGGGGGGCAGGGGTTGATGCCCAAGGCCCCAGACAAGTCCTGGCCACCAGGTCCAAGTGGTTTATGTAGGTCATGACCAGCTTTTTAAAAAGAAATTTAAATGACATAGAATAGAATAAAAGAAAAGGTTGGCGTGCACTCAGTAGTGAGGGTGTTTTTACTTGGTAAACTTTTGTTTCAGTCCACTCTGTGTGTGTCAATGTACACTGTATTTCTTTCCAGGGGTTGCAGCCAAAGTAATTGAGAGCTGGAAGACCTCTGGTCTGCTGCAGTGGGAGGGCTGGGTCAGGGTCAAGAACACAGATCTTGGAGTCTGGCTGCCTAGGTTCAAATCTCAGCTCTGCTGTTTGCCAGTGCTTGGACCCTGGACAAGTGCTTGCTTCGCTGTGTGCCTCAGTTTCCTTCTTGGGGTATAAAATGGGGATGGTAGGGGCAGCTAGCTCACAGGTGGCAGTGGTAAGAATTAAGTGGAAGAAAGCAGCAGAGTGTTTAGCATGATGCAGACCCCTGCTTAGGGTTCCCTGACAGGTGCAGTTCACTCCCTGCCTTGAGAGGTCCTGCCCTAGGTGACCACTAGCCTCCAACCGAGGGGCTTGGTTGGGAGATGTCCCTTCATTGGCATGGACAGTAATTTCCAAGGGTTCCTTCAGCACTTTCCTGGACACCTGATTTCTGATGAGAAGAATCTGCTCAGCAGGTTTCATGTTGCAGTTTTTATTTGTTTACCAAACCCCTAGGCCAGGCTCGGGGCTGGACCTGGGGACACAGCCTGGGCATAAGGACTCAAGGTCTGGTGGGAAAGACTGACAAGGACACAGCAGTTACATCAAGTGGGGAAGAGGAGGGAGGGACTGTGAGAGCCCAGAGGAGGAGGATGCCAGGAAGGCTTCCTGGAGGAGGTACTGTCTAGCTGAGGCCAAAAAGAAGAGAAGTTAGCTAGGAGAAGAGAAGAGGGAGGCTGTTCAGGGCCAAGGCCTGAGGGCAGCTTGAGCAGCGCTTGTCTCCCCACAGGCATCCTGGGGGTCCCAGGGCAAGAGGGAGTGGCATGCGGGAGAAGCCGTTGGAGGGGAAGTCAGGTCGGGGTTCTTGCGGCCTGACAAAAGGCTTGGATTTCTGAGCTGCCCCATTCCCCACCGTGATAATGTGCGGTGGTTTGCCAGCATGGGCTTAACGTTTTCCCTGGACTGGGCACAAGGAGGTTCAGAACATACTGTTTAATCTTCCCCATAGACAAGAAGAGTTCGCTCTGCCCCTCTTTTGGACCAAAGGGCTTTCTGTACTTAGTGGTGCTCTGTGAGGCCTTAAAATAGAAGCCCAGAACGCCACGCAGTGTGTGTGGTTAGAGCTGAACGCTCAGAGGGAAGCGGGAGGGTGCCTGGCTGCAACCCCACGGGGAGTCAGTGCTCACCAAGGCATGTTTCCAAGCGGCAGAGCTGTGGCATGCGTGCCCCCACACCAGACCCTTTATCCATTTCATCCCATTTAAATCTTGAGGCAGTCCCCCCAGAAGAAGTCTCCCCATTTTACAGAGGGGGAAATTGAGGCTCAAAGGGGTAAAGAGACCTGGCCTAGGCCGTTCGGCCAGGAAAGGGCAGAGCGGGAATTTGGTCCCTGGCCTGCCTGGCTCCAGAGCCCCTTCCCCTCCGTTACTCCAGGGTGCCGCTCCCTGGGGGTCCTCTTGAGGCTCCTCTTGTTACCTTGCTCTTCTTATGTCCTCATTCTGAGCGCTGGGATGGGCCTCCCCCATGCCAAGCTGCCCCTCCCTCAGATGTACTTTCTTTGCCCTGTGAAGATGAATGGCTTCTGTCCACAGCAGCCATTCTGAACCTGCCCACGGAAAAGGTCCACACCCCACCCCACCCCAGGCCTATAGACTCTATAAAAGGGTGGAGGTGGCCGCTGGGAATCCTGCCCTAGAGGAGAAGGGTGAACTTGAGCTCCCGTGCCCCTTTCCCCTGCCTGCCCAACTATAGCTCAGGCTCCTGGCTTGTCTGCCTGGTAAAACCCTGGCGTGTGGGCTACCACCTCCTTCTCCATATTGCAGACGTCACAGTGCCCCCGCCGCCCTCTGCCTTGAGCCCTGACTGGTCTCAGGCCCTTCTCACCCAGAGCTCCTGCGGCCCCCCACCAGTCACTCAGCAAAGGCATGGGATGGAGGTGAGATCCCTTTGACATCCTGGACCAAGTCCTTCTTGTGGGGAGGACCCAGGAGCATCTTCCTCCCATCCTAGGCTGTCTGTGTCAGCATGGCTGGTCCTTCATCACTTGTCTGAATCTTAACCCTGCCCCATATTGGCTGGACAGGCCACTTAACCTTCCTAAGCCTAGGTTTCCTCATCTGCCGAAAGCAAATGATGTTACCTCTCAGGCATGCGAAGCATCTGACAGATAGTAAGTGCTCTCACACAGCACCTATTATGATTATGTCTTCACTGGACAGACAAGCCCCTGCCCCTGCTGAGCCCTGGTTCAGGGCTCCTGAGGGAGGCAGACACAGAAGAATAATCACTCCCAGCTGGTATCATGCAGCGGGTCTGTGCCAGACATTTTTCTAAGCAGGTGCGTGCATTTAACCTTCAGGAGAAGGCCTATGAAATAGATACTATTATTAGTCCCATTTAACAGTCAAGGGAACGGAGGCACAGAGAGGGAAAGTAACTTGCCCAAGGACGCACAGCTCGGGCAATACAACACAATACCAAGTAGAAGGAAGGAATGTCTGTGTGGGAGTGCTGGTGTTGGGTGGAGGGTCATGTGGGGGCCATTTCACATTTGCACCATGCGTTGGTTTCCTAGGCCTGCTGTAACAGTGCCACAAACTGGGTGGCTTAAAACAACAAAAATGTATTCTTTCACAGTTCAGAAGTCTGAAATTCTGGGGTCAGCAGGGTTGATTCCTTTTCCAGTTTCTGAGGGAGAAGCTATTCTGTGCCATTCTCTGAGCTCCTGGTGGCTGCCTGCACCCCTTGACATGCCTCGGCTTATAGACACATCACTCCAGTCCCTGCCTGTGTGTATCCCTGTGTCTCTCTCTATGTCCTCTCGTCATTGGATTTAAGGCCCACTCTAATCCAGTATGACCTCATCCTAACTTGATTATATCTGCAAAGACCTTATTTCCCAATGAGGTCTCATTCACAGGTACCAGGGATAGGTCTTCAGCACATATTTTGGGGGGACACAATACAGCCCATTACACACTTGAAGCCTCCATAGTAGTTGGCAGAAGTCTATAAGTATTTCAAAACCCTGGCAATTTTTTTTTTTTTTTTTTAGTGGCTCACCTAATTCTTTGGTCTTTTGTCTCACATCCCACCTCTAGGCATGACAGGGTGGGGTGCTCTCCAGGCAGTCTGTGGGTTCATTGTGGGGACCCCAGCTGATATCCCCCAAGATCTTGTATGTGGCTCTCTGCTCCCAACTCCCAGCCAAGGCAGGTTAGGGGACAACTGATTCCTGAGGACTTTCTGCACAGCACAGGGGAGCCTTTGGGAGTCTGAAGGCCATGTCATCTCCAGAGCAGCGAAACATCCCAAACAACATATCCTGGGGACCCCTGGAGCCTGAGAGCTGCCTGCAGATCACTACAGAGCCATTGCCTGAGGCTGGGGGAGCTGAGTCGGGGAAGGGCACTGTGGACCAGACTCAGAAGCAGCAGTGTATAGACATCACATGGAGGCAGATCTCAGCACAGTCAAAGGAAGAACTTTCTTATGGTGAAAGCTGTCTAGAAGTAGAACAGGGAGAGGGAGC
The DNA here is from genome assembly GCF_000243295.1 of Trichechus manatus latirostris. NCBI lineage: Eukaryota > Metazoa > Chordata > Mammalia > Sirenia > Trichechidae > Trichechus > Trichechus manatus. The sequence goes on along the minus strand of NW_004443947.1, from coordinate 6,941,283 downwards.
TCTCCATCACTGGAGTGGCACTGGTGTTTAAGCCCACCTGGGACTGGACATGGATATTACAGGGTCTACTGGCATGTCCGATGGAGCCTGGATGAATTATCCTCTAAGGTGCCTTTTGACCCTGGGGTTTGATGGGAGTGCTAGCCAGCATATCTGCTGAACTCTTGCAGGGCCCTTTCACAGTCTTTTACCTTGTATCATCCTCCTACCAGTTTTGCATGCTGGGGGTTGTTTAGCCCTATTTTATAGGTAGGGAAAATGAAGCACAGAAAGATGAAGTCACCTGCCCCAGCCCAAACTGCCCCCCCCCCACCGCCCCCAGGTCTTAGCACCTTTCAGACTGAGCCGCAGGTGTTCCTGAGCTGGCACTGAGACAGTCATCCTTACATGTCAGTCCCAGCCCACCCTCATCCCTCTTTTCCTTTCTTTGTTCTTATTACAGGGACTCAGGGAAGCCCTGAGCTGCCCTCTTGCCTCACCTCTGGGCAGCGGGGAAAGTTCTTTAATGAGTAAGCCATTTGGGCATAGGGTGGCCCACAGCAGCCTTGTTTTTCAGAAACAGCAGGTAAAACGGGTGGGTTGAGGGTGTTTGGGGTGTATTGGCACTTGACAGAATGCCCACAGCTGTTAAAAGGTATATTTTGTTTACATCCTCAACATTACACATTGTTTATATCACATTTATATCCCATGGGGCATGTGTTTTCATCCCTTTTCCCTAAGACTGATGGATTTATGAGATGGGTGGGCACGCACAAACCCAGTGTCCTAGGGCTGGATCTGCCTGGTAACTTTCCACTCCACAGGAGTGGATCCTTGCTCCTCAGAAGAAGCAATTCAAGGGCAGGAAATGGGAGAGTGGAATTTCCAGGTCTCTAGGGTATGGCACAGAGCATCACCCTACACACAGGCCACCAGCAGCTCTGGAGTTGTTCCACAAAACCAGAGGGTGCTGGGAATCAGAGCACCCCTCCACCCATTTGGCAGATTGAGACACTGATGACTTCAGGCAGGGTCACCCAGCGATTATAGATAGGGTCTTGGCTAGAATCCCCAGAGAAATGGTGGAAAGAGCACTTGTATGGGAGGCAGTCCTGAGTCCGAATCTCAATCCCAGCGTATCTAAGCTGTGTGACCCTTGGCAAGTCACTTCCCCTCTCTGAGCCTCCATTTCCTCATATTTAGGATGGAATAATGATGGCACCTCCCTCATGGGATGCAAGGTAGGGACTCCATAGGGGTCCATTACCTTTCTTCCTCTCTACTTGGAGGCAAGGAATCTGTGCTCCTTAAATTGATGGAAGGGGGCAGGGCAAAAGGCCCATAGTCCTGCTAAGCCCCTGTGATAGATCGTTCAAGTGGCTGCTGGTTGACTAAGGAAGTAATTGCTCATAATGGTCAAGAGCTGGCATGGGCTTTGCATTCAGATATGAGTCGACTCCTGACCCTGCCACTTATGCATCATGACCTTGGGCCGGCCCCTCCCCCCCTCTGGACCCAATGTCCTCATCTGTGAAACGAGCTCATGGGGCTGTAAAGAGGCCCAGATGAGCCAGCGACTTTCAGCACATGGCAAATGGTCAGAGCTTGGGAGGTGAAGGATGGAGATTCTTATCAAGGCTCCAGAGTTTGCATTTCCAAACACTTAGCCTTTTCCCTCTGGATAAGGAGGCAAAAGTCAGCACAGGCTTCCTGCAGCAGCATCAGTCCACACTCACCTACATTCAGGGGCCCTCTAGGCACTGGGAGAAAGGGAGCCCAGGCTAATGGGTGAGAAAACAGCCAGAGCTTCCTTCAGAGAAGGAAGCAGAGTGGAGGAGGCAAGCTGGGTGGGCAGGGGCTCAGAGCCAAACATGGCAGGGAATGCAAGGGCATTAGTTGAGGACCTACTGTGTGCCATCTAGGTTCCTTCACTGTACACATGACTTCCACACTTTGCTGGAAGCAGCCGTCTTAGAACCAGGCTGGTGTGGGTTCAAGGGCCAACTGCACCATTTCCTGGCTATGTGGCCTTGGGCAGCTCTCCCAACCTCTTTGAGCCTCCTTTCCTCACCAGCAGTGGGTCTGGTAACAGTCAGACCTCCAGTGCTTTTGGGAGGATCCCACGTAGTCTCCAGTCTTGTGGGTGGAGGGCAAGGCTCTTTGCAGCCCCCCGTGGGAGGTCTGCCCCCCCGTCATGCCCCACCCACCCCCCATTATTTTCAGACCTCAGGGACACTTGGCACTGGGGCTCCCCCTCCCCTCATCAGTCACTCACTTTCCTTTTTTAGATGCTTTGTTCATCTCAAGTTCCGCCAAACTGTGGCCTTTGAGCAGCTCAAAACAAGCTGATTGATGATGCCCGCCCCAGCCACCACTTCCTTCCCAAGACCAGGCCAGGGCCATGCTTATCCTCTTTGCCAGAAGGTGGCTTAAGTGACTAGTGCACAGTTTAGCTTTTTCTTGTAGGTTGGGGGTAAATGAGAGACTGTGAGGAGGAGTGAGGTGGAAAGGGAACAGATGCCACCTTCGGGGTCAGGCAGGGCCAGACGGTAAAATGGGCACCGCCCTCACAGGCTGGGCTACCTTCTCCCTGGGTCTCAGTTTCCTCCTCTGTGAGCTACTGGCAGGGCGTGGAGGTGAGTGGATGGCTCGCAGGGGGAGCCCCTGGCATGCCCTAGGTGGGGCCCCGCCCTTCGGGGAAACAACCGTTTTGCCCAGCTCCAGGAGTGGGGATAGTGTGGCTCAAGGAGAGACTTCTCCTTCCCCAGCATTGCCGTTGACCCTGAAAAGCAGGACCAAACGGTCTTCTGTTCCCAAAAGTCGGACAGAGGCCCTGCAGGTGCTCGCCCAGGGTTGAGGTCAGCAAGTAGCCAGGCTTCTGGGCACCAGTCAGGCTTTGGGGGAGGCCTTTCTCAGGGCAAAGAGAAGGGAAATGGTGGATTCCACCAGCTAATCAGCGGGCAGCTGCTCAGGCTGTGTGAAGAAGCAGGAGCCCACGCACAGGACTGTGGTAGCTTAGAAGTGATGTTCGAAACCTGGATTGCTGTCAGTGGTAGAATTCTCACCTTCCATGCAGGAGATCGGGGTTCAGTTTCCAGCCAATGTACCTCATGTGCAGCTACCACCCGTTTCTCAGTGGAGGCTTGCACGTTGCTGTGATGCTGAACAGGTTCCAGACTAAGACAGACTAGGAAGAAAGGCCTGGTGATCTACTTCCAAAAATTAGCAATGAAAGCCCTATGGATCACAATGGTCTGACCCACAACCGATCATGGGGATAGTGCAGGACTGGGAGCATATCGTTTCATTGTGTGTGGGGTTGCCATGAATCAGGGCCGATAACAGCAGCTAACTAACAGCAACAATAACTGTGCTGGGTCATTTTGACAGCACAGTAGTATGGGAGGACCCAGGGAGGGCCCAAATCTCCTTCCTCTGAGACGTGGATCTGTGAGGTCCCTTCTTGCTCTAGCCCCTTCGATGGCCCTAGGGTCTTCTCAAGCCCCAGCTTCCTCAGCATGGCCGTCAGGAGCTTTGGGTGCAGCCCCGATCCCTATCCGCCTCATCTTCCCCTCTGCTCATACTCTGTGCAGGTCCCCAGTTGCACTCTGCTCTTTTTCATCTCCAGACCTTGCCCGTGCTATTCATTCTTCCTGAAATACATGTCCCCATCCTTTACCATGCTCCCAACCACTCCTCCTCAGTCGTCCCCACCACCCCAGCCCTCTGTGCTGACCACCTGCACAGTCCTGGCCTCCTTGTGTGCCTGTCCCCACCCTGTCCCTCAGCCCTAGAGGGCCAGGCTGGTGTTTGATTCGCCTGTGCCCAGGCCCCTGTCCCCAGCGCTGGACCTGGCATGGTGCAGATGCTCCATAAATGTCAGATGCAGGCGGAAGTGATGTACTCAAGAAGGAATGAGGGCACACTCCCCCACCCTTTCCCTAACCCCGAGAGCCGGTGCCTCTAAAGTTGGAGTTGCCTGTGTCCCTTTATCAAGGAGAGACCTTCAGTCTAGGGGCCAGCAGAGGATCTGAGCCGGCTTGGGAATCCCGGCTCCAGCCAGCCAAGCACACTTGGAGAGGGTGCAGGGATGACCTCACCCCCCGGGAATTTGGTGCATCGGAGCCCCCTCAAGCTGAGAGGGCTGCCACTTATGCCTGGAAGGAGCGGGTTTTCTTCCCGCCAGCAGCATTGCGTGTCCTCCGGCCTCCCTCCTTCCCTCCCTCTTTCCTGCCTCGGTCTCCTTGCAGCTGTTGACAGGAGTGTCGGGCCTTCCCAGCTGCACCGGGGTGACTGAGTTTTGTTTGCAAAGCCAAGGGGAGGGGAGCAGGGTGGCAGTTTCCAACGGGGGCTGGCCCTTTTCCATCCGGGGTGCCGGCCAACCAGGCATCTGAAACCAAGAACAAAGTCCTGTTAAGCCAGCGCCTGTCTCCTGGTGCATGTATGTTATTGCCCCGTTTGGAGGAGGTGAGGGAGGGTTGGTTATTTTTTTCTAGTCCACTTTTAAACCCACCAATGAAAAAGGGACTTTCATTACCAAAGGGGACTGATACCCTCGCCTGTCTTTGAGTGGTGGAAAGTCTTTGAGTGGTGGAAAGCCTTGCCAAATGCCAGCACCGCCTTTCCCTCTCTAAATATATCCCGCCACACACACACCACGCTGCTTTTTTTGAATTTGGTTTGAATTTGGTTTGAATTTGAAGTTGGGCAAATATTGCTTGAACCAGACATTTTTTACTTAGGGTCCACAGCCTGTGGATAGGTGTTATGTGGGTCCAGGAAGCCCCTGAAACTGTATGTAAAATTGTGTATATGGTGATGGGTATGTTCCTGGGGACCACCACCTGTCTGTCAGATTGTCATACTGTGGTGGCTTGCATGTTGCTGTGATGCTGGAAGCTAAGCCACCAGTATTTCAAATACCAACGGTGTCACCCCTGGTGGACAGGTTTCAGCGGAGCTTCCAAACTAAGACAAGGAAGAAAGGCCTAGAACTCTACTTCTGAAAATCACTCAATCAAATTCCTATGGATCACAACAGATTATTGCCTGATATAGTGCTGGAAGATGAGCCGCCAGGTTGAAAGGCACTCAGAATCCACAGTGGCTGCAACATGACTCAAGCATACCGATTGTGGACATGGGCCAGGACTGGGCAATGTTACTTTCTGTTGTACATGGAATCACCATGAATTGGAGCCAACTTGACAACAACTAACAACAGCAGCATATTTCTGGAGAGAGAGGCCTATAGAGCTGTCAGCATTCATCAGCTTAACAAGGTCCATGATCCACCACAACTCCGCAAAAAAGGTGACAGGCCTTGAAGAAAGGCTGAGTGTGGGTGGAAGAGCCCGAGCCCAACTCTTTTTCTGCCACTTTCCAGCTTTGTTACCTCTCAGAGCCTTGGTTTCCTCATCTGGAAAATGTAGGTGGTAAAGTCTACCCTTGAGGGATAGTTTTTTGTTTTTTTTTTGAAGATTAAACCCCATAAACTTAAGTGTGTACCTGGCATGTAGTAGGGGCTCAGTAAATCTAGATAAATCCTTTGCTGAAAGAAGGGGGCAGACTAGACCGTTCTCCTGGTTGGCGATTCCGTTTGCTGGTGGCAAAGAATCTGCTGAAAATTCCAGCAAGAATGCCATCTGCTGAATGCCAGCGTGCTGGAAGCTGTCGTTTCAGCAGCCAGAGAAGCTGTGGCGGTTGCTTCCTGCCATCCTCCTGGCAGTAAATGCCATTTCCTTGGGCTCTTTTTAGATTAAAGGAAAAGCTGGGCTGGGAAGATGAGCAAGGATCATTCAGGGGGTGTCACAGTACACATTTGGGATGCTGCTGTGATGGCTTAAATATAGGCCTGTGTCCTTGGACACCATGGGGAAGCTGTCCCAGGATTTTAAAGAGGCCGATGCTTGCCAAGGTCACAAGCCCTCCGTGGGAGAAGCATTTAGGAATCTATTTCCCCATCCGCCACAAGTAGGTGCCTCTGACCCAGGAATAAACCGTCTCTAATCAAAGGAATGGAGTTCCTGGGTGGTGCAAATGGTTAACGCTTTTGCTGCTAATGAAAATGTTGGAGGTTTGAGTCCAGCCAGAGACACCTCAGAAGAAAGACCTGGTGATTTACTTCCAAAAAGCCAGCCATCGGAAACCCTATAGAGCACAGTTCTACTCTGACACACATAGGGTCGCCATGAGTCAGAGTCAACTCCAGGGCAACTGGTAAGTTAAAGTAACTAAATAAGGTAGTTAAAGGAAGGGACCAAGTGTTTAATAAGCACCTACTATGTGTGGGCACTGAGTGTCTGATGACATTGCCTTGTTTAATCCTTACAACCACTTTGCAGAGTAATGGTAACTTTTACTAGTTTTCTAGGTGTGGTCAGGGGGAACCGACAGATGTTAAGATGTACCTCAAGATTGCACAGCTAATCAATGTCAACACCAAAATTTAAGCTCAGGTCTGTCTGACTCCACATCTGTGTTCTTTTCAACTGCTTTACAAATTGAGATTTTAAAAAATTTTAAAAAGTGAAAAAGATGGAGATGAGGGGCTTACCCAGTGGTTGGACTTGATGTTCCCTATGGGGAAGGGAGAGTCCCTGGGTGGTGAAAATGATTAAGCACTCAGCTGCTAACCAAAACGTTGGAGTTTCAAGTCTACCCAGAGGCACCTCAGAAGAAAGGCCTGGCAATCTACTTCTGAAAAATCAGCCATTGAAAGCCCTATGGAGCACAGTTCTACTCTGACACTCATGGGGTCACCATGAGTTAGAGTTGACTTGACAGCAACTGGATGGGGAAGGGAATGAACATTTGGTGAACATCTACTATGTGCCAGAACTCCAGCAGCCTGAGACATGGGGTCTGAGAGCACCCACCATTTACAGATGAGGAAACACAAGCTTTGGGGGGTAAAGTGACTTGCCCAAGATCCCTCAGACAAGCACAGGCTTGAACCCAGAGCCCGTAAGGTGAGTTCTAAAGCACTGATGCAAGTGAACCTCAGAACTGCCCAAGGAACCGTTCTCATGCTGACCTGTCTTCTAGAAGGACTTGCCTAAGGCTGGGCTGTGGCAATGTTTTAGCCAGAACACAGTCCCCTATACACTCACTATCCATAGCCACTCATCACCCAACTCTGAAAGTCTCTGCCCAGAGTTTGAGGCATTTTTCCCTTGACTAAATGCTGGAAAGGAAGGGCCATGCTGACCAGAGTGGACCCTGTCCTCTGGTCTCGGTGGGGCACCAGTCAGGCTGGGGCAGCCTTCAGTTAACCGTGAGAGTTGGGACAGGACTTCTTATTCTCCCTCTTGAGAACAGGAAGGGTTGATGACAGAGGTGTCCACTTGGTTTCCATTTAACAGAACCCCCCGACTTGGCCTTAGAGTCCCTGCCCCCAATTCCTGGTCAGAGAGGGGGAAAGTCACTGGCCGGAGGCAATAACTCCACAAAGCCAGCAGGGCCTCTGCCTCTCATGGAAGGAAGGGGCACGCTGGGCTTGGTCCCTGACATGGCTGGGGTCCCCTTCCTGGCAGAAGGCTTGTTCACTAGTGACAAAGTATTTGAATCTCGTCCTGCTACCAGTGGCTGGGAACCTCTACATCTGTGAGAGAGGGAGGAGGATAGCTGCCATCAGGTCAGCTCAACTCATGGTGACCATATGTACAACCCAACAAAACGTTGTGTGGTCCTGCATTATCCTCATGATCACTGGCATGTTCCAGTCCATCATTGCGGTTATTGTGCCACTCCATCTCACCAAGGGTCTCCCTTGCCCTCACTGACTTTCTACTTCACCAAACATGATGTCCTCCTCTGGCAATTGATCCCTCCTGATGACTTGTCCAAAGCAAGTGAGTTGGACAGTGTTCTGTTGTGATCCATAAGGTTTTCATTGGCTAATTTTCTGAAGTAGATCACTAGGCCTGTCTTCCTAGTCTGTCTTAGTCTAAAAGCTCCATTGAAACCTGTCCACCATGGGTGACCCTGCTGGTATTTGAAATACTTGTGGCATAGCTTTCAGCATAACAGCAACATGCACGCAACACGCATGCCACTGCAGTACAACAAACTGACAGACTGGTGGTAGACTCACCCATTTCGGGGAACGGCTAAGTGCTCACCGGGAGGAGTAGGGTGAGGGACGTTTTTGTTGGAATATTCTGTAGCTATGAAATGAAAGCATAAGATAGGCTCAGGAGCTTTGTGGAAGATGCTTTGTATGGAATGTTGAGTTAGAAAAGAAAAGGCAGGATGCACAATTGGATGTGTGCTCAGATTGCCATACAGTTAGAAGCAGCACCTACTTAGAGAAGATAGTCAGGGTAGGGGAGAAGAGCACGTGTTTGGGGTCAGAGAGAACTGGGTTCACATTTCAACACTGCTCCTTGCAGCTGCAGGAAAATGGAGACAGTAGTCCTGTAGGTAGAGATTTGTTTTGAGGATTAGCTACAATCACGTATCTAAAACATCTAGCACAGGGCACGCCACATAGTGGGGCCACAATCTATGTTTCTCGCGTGATAAGGGCAGGCAGAGACAACGAAAAGTGCAAGTTGGAGTGTGACAGTGGGGAGATTGGGGGTAATTTTTCTCCTCTTTTCCAAAGTTTCTGTAATGTGGCTGCAGCGTTTATGGCAATAATTTAAATCATAATGTCCAGGTTTTCTCCTGACGACTCAGAACCAGAATGTCCTACAGGGTCCCTTGGGTCCATTTCCACATCTTTCTGTTTCGTCTAGGAGCCACTTTCCCTAAAACCAGATGTTAGTGTACAATTTGGGGATTGCCTATTGTTCTTTCACTTTAAGCATCTTCAATTTGTGTAAATAACACATCCTCTTAGAAACTTTTTCACTCTGGTTTTCTTAATCTCATGTCAGGGCTCTGGCCTCAAAGGGAAAAAAACAGTGTTTATCCCTCATTCCCTGAAGGAAGTCAGATCATATAATCAAGATTAAATATGTAAACTCTGCCGGTTACTTGGCTACATGTTATCCTAACATATAGTTGGTTTTGGCGGAAGCTTCCCCTTATAGTAACAAGACAGTATTATCACCCCAGAGTTCATTTACATCGACAGGCTGCACTTTAAAGAACGTCTGTTTAGGATTCCCAAGCTGCTTTGGAAAGAAATTCTCCAAATTGGGAGATAAGATTGGGAAAAAACAATAATCGGAAGGGGAAACAAAAAGCATCAGATAAGCTTGGCCGGAGGTCTTGGGTGCTCAGAAGGGTTTTAATCTGTGGTCGTAGTTATGTTTCCTGGAGAATTCAGCTGGAGGGGACCTGGGGGAGAATGCGGCCTGTTAGAGCAGAGGAGGCTGCAGACCGTAAGTTGAGTGGCTCGTACAAGGCCACAGAGTCGTGTGGTTCTGATAGTTTATTTCCCCCCACTCACTGGGTTTTTGTTCTTTCCAAACAGCTCTCCAGTCAGCTTCTCCTCTTTTGCTTGTGGTTGCGTAGCTAGCCCAAGGCGGGGTGTCTCACTCTGCAGGCGTCTCTCTGCAGCCACACTCCTGGGAGGCCTCTCTCTACCAGCGGGCGTGCCTGCGGCCTGGCCCTGCTGTAAGCAGTTCCGGGGCGCCCCCTCTCCCACCCTGGACCATCTCAATGTCTAGGGTTGGTGTTTGCGGCCTTTCCCTCTGGTCACTATGACGTCACCGGCCCCCTGGCCCCTGCTGCCCAACCTCAGAGACCACCTCCCCGCCACGCCCGCCACATTACTTACTCTCCCCACAAATGCCTGCTTCTTCCTGTATCTGCCCATCGCGTTCTCACGGCCTGGGATTTTACCCCCTTCCCCTGCTACTCCCTCAAGACCTGGCATTAACCCCCTATCTCCACCACTGATATTGACCCCTGAGATGGTCTTTATCACACACTGTTGTTATTGTCAAGGAGCCCTAGGGTGGCCCAAATGTTTAAGCGCTCAACTATTAACAGAAAGGTTGGTAGTTCAAAACTACCCAAAGGCACCTCAGAAGAAAGGTCACAGCCTTGAAAAACCCTCGGGAACACAGTTCTGCTTTGACGCACATGGGGTCGCCGTAAGTCGGAATAGACTGCATGGCAACTGGTATAGGGTTTTTTGGCTGTCATTGTCTATCATTGTCCGTTCGGTTGTGTGTCTTCTCAACTGTGGAGACTCGGGTCCCCACAAAGGTGGGATGTGCATGATCCCTTGAGCAACCTCAGTGCCTGGCACTCTCGGTGGACATGTCTGCAGAAAGGACAAATGAATGAATGAGTGGAGTGACCATTTTGCCTGCTGCCTTCCACTGTCAGTTCAGTGCCCAATAGGTCTGCCCAGGGATGAAGGGGGTCAACAGGCAGCCTCTTGCCCTCTCTCCTACATCCAGGCTCTAGGGCCCAGCCCTTCTAGCCATCTGTGTTGGCTTCTAAAGGCAGAGAGAGTATGATAAAATAGTTTAAAAAGACAGGGCTGGGAGCCACACAAACCTAGTTTCAATCCCAGTTTTGCCCCTAAACTAGCTGTGTAACTTTGGGCAAGTCACTCAACCTCTCTGAAATTCATTTCTTCATCTACATAAAGGGGATAACAGGAGTCCCTACCTCAGGGTTGTTGTGAGGATGCATTGAGGGAATGCATGGCAAGTAGCCAGGTCAGAGTGAGTGTCCCGTACACATCCACCGAGTACATGGTGACTCTATCAGTCAGGACATTTGTGGTTGCAAGTATCAGAAATCCAGCTCAACCTGGCTTTATAAGCAAATGAGGGCTCCCCTGACAAGTCTGCAATGCTCTGATTGGCCAGGCCTGGGTCACACTCCAATTTCTAGAGTTGGGGTGAGGTCAGCCTACCAGCTGGCAGAAAGTTGGATCTCCCAAGCAAAGTTGGGGCACATAACCAGAAAAAGAGGGACGGATGCTGGGCAGGCAGACGCAGCAGGCGTGCACATGACTAACCATTGTAGGAGCTGCAGAAAAACAAAGGCGTCCTCTTTTATGATGGCCCCTGGCCTGTGGGAGGTGGTGTTTGGCTGCCCCTCCAGGCCTCTCCTTACCCCACAGAGGGCCACAGGCCCATCCTCGTGTGGGAGTGACCTCTGACATTCCACCTCCCTGCATCAGAGTGGCCTGGCCAGAAAAGCCCAAGAAAGCGTCCTGGCCCTGACCCCGACTGACAAGCTTGGGCAGGCGTCTCTCCCTCTGTGGGCTCTTTTCTCCATCTGTAAAATGGGCTTGTTGGAGAGGATGATCTCTGAGCTCTGCACCAATTCTAACCATAATTCAGGCAGCATCTAGCATTTCCCAAGTGCCTGGTGTGTGCCAGGTCTTTCCTGAGCACAGGGGAAGCAACAAGGAAATGGAGAAGCCCCTGCCTCCAGGATCCACCCCTGGCATCACTCCCTGTCTCTACCCCTTTCTTCCCCCTGCTCTGCTTCACCTTCCGGTGTCTGTTATGGAACCCAAAGGTCTTTTTTATGTTTTATTTATTGAATATAGTTTAAATACCCAAAGCAAGCAAATTGAATGCTTTAGATTTCTCTCATTAATCATTAATTAACAGAAGTCTCTAAACCAAAAACCAAACCCATTGCCATGGAGTTGGTTCTGACTCATGGTGACCCCACGTTACAGAGCAGAACTGCTCCATAGGGTTTTCTTGGTTGTATTCTTTATGGACACAGATAGCCAAGTCTTTCTTTTGAGGCTCCACTGGGTGAGTTCAATCCGCCAACCTTTAGGTTAGTAGTCAAGCGCAAACTGTTTAAGCCACCCTGGGACCTAGTACCTTCGAAATGTGTGCAGAATCGGACCCCTTCTCACCACCTTTAGTCGTACCACCCTGTCCCCTCCCCTCATCTGAATCACCATCCTGTCTGCACTAGCATATTCCAGTAGCCTTGTCCTAGCTGTCACATTTCCCTTGCCAACAGTCCAGTCTCCACACAGCAGCCCAAGAAGTCCTATCACTTCTCTGCTTAAAACCTCTAATAATGTCCCATCTCACTCAGAGTAAAATGGTTAAATAAAAAACAACTATATGATTTCCTCCCCTGACCACCACTCTGATCTCATGTCCTTCCACTCCCCCACTTGCTCATACCATTCTGGCTCCACTAGCCTCCTTGTTGTTTCTCAGCCATGCCAGGCACACTCCTACCCCAGGGCCTTTACACTCGCTGCTCCCCTTGCCTGGAATGCTCCCCACGCAGATACCCTCATGGCTCACTTTCTCACCTTCTTCAAATCTCTCCAGGAAAGTCACTCCTCAAAGAGGCCCTTCCTGAAGACCCTAAGATAGCACCTGTCTCTGTCCCCGTCTGTCTTAATTATCTAGTGTGCTATAACAGAAATACCACAAGCAGGTAGCTTTAAGAAACAGAAATTTATTTTCTCACAGTTAGGAGGCTAGAAGTCCGAATTCAGAGCGACGGCTCTAGGAGAAGGCTTTCTCTCTGTGTCGGCTCTGGAGGAAGGTCCTTGTTCCTTGGTTCCTTGGTGATCTTCATGTGGCATGGCATCTATCTTCCCCCATCTCTGTTTCTCACTTGCTTGTTTAATCTCTTTTATGTCTCAAAAGAGATTGATTTAAGACACATCCTACACTGATACTGTCTTATTAACATAACAAAGAAAACCCATTCCGAAATGGGATTGTAACCACAGGTATAGCAGTTAGGATTTACAACACGTATTTTGGGGGGACACAGTTCAATCCATAACATCGTCCCTGCCTGTGCTTTTCTCTACAATTTATCCCGCCAGGCAGCTTAGGCTTCATTGGTTGCTGTCCGACTTCCCCACTGGAATGTCAGCTCCATCAGAGAGGAACCTTGCCTGTCTTGGTGACTGCTATATGCCCAGTGCGTAGCATGGTGCCTGGCACATACTGGTGCTCGCTAAGTATTTGTTGAACGACTGAATGACTAAAATCCCTTATATTCCTTTTTCTAATGTGGGGCCTTGGCTTTATTCTTTGTATTTTGTCTTCTGTGGATCAGTGGCTTCTGTTTGCAGAGAGGCCTCCCAGCTTCCTAGCATGATTTCCTCCCTCAGTGTCCAGAGGTCCCTGACCCCTCGGGCCTGGGGAGGGGAGACATGGCCTGCCTGCCTGGTCATAGTCTCTCTTTTCATTTTCTCCTGTCCTCTCTCCCGTGAACCCCCTGATGTGCCCAGAACACAGTGTACCCTGTGGCTGGGCATAAGAGGAGTGGTCCCTACAGTGACTCTCATTGCCCTGGGTCACCGTTCTTCTCTGGAGACTACAGACCATTGAGTGCCTGGGGTTGTCTGCGATTTATGAGAATTTGCCATGAAAATTGTCCTCAGCAAGTCAGCACAGCTAGACTAAACCAAAGCTAAGAAGTTTCCTCGATACAAACACTTTGAGGGACAGAGTAGCAGGGGTAGGGGTTTGGGGACCATGCTTTCAGGGGACATCTAGGTCAATTGGCATAACAAAGCTTATTAAGAAAATGTTCTGCATCCTACTTTGGTGAGTGGCATCTGGGGTCTTAAAAGCTTGCAAGCGGCCATCTGAGATGCATCAATTGGTCCCAACCACCTGGAGTAAAGGAGAATGAAGAACACCAAAGACACAAGGAAAGTATTAGCCCAAGAGACAGAAAGGACCACATAAACCAGCGACTTCATCAGTCTGAGACCAGAAGAACTAGATGGTGCCCGGCTACCACCAATGACCACCCTGACAGGGAACACAACAGAGAGTCCCTGATGGAGCAGGAGAAGGGTGGGGTGCAGAACTCAAATTCTAGTAAGAAGACCAGATTTAATGGTCTGACTGAGACTGGAGGTACCTGGAAAGCATGGTCCCTAGATTCTCTATCAGCCCAGAACTATAACAATTTCCGAGGCCAACTCTTCAGATAGGGATTGGACTGGACTGTGGGACATAAAGTGATAATCGTGAGGAGTGTGCCTCTTAGCTCAAGTAGATACAAGAGAGTAAACGGGCAGCTTCTGTCCAGAAGTGAGACGGGAAAGCAGAGAGGGTTAGGAGCTGATTGAATGGACATGGGAAATCGGGTGGAAAGGAGGAGTGTGCTGTCACAGTATGGGGAGAGCAATTAGAGTCACGTAACAGTGTATGTATAAATTTTTGTATGGGAAAGAATAAAAAAATTTGAAAGAAAATTGTCCTCAGCTTCTCCTGTGGATGAATAGCTGAGGCTTGTGGAGTAATTACCCACACTGCAACCTCCCAGGCTGGCAGAGCCTCTCAGACACTGCCCCTGGGATGGGAGGAGGAAAAGTGGGGAGAATAAAGCCCCCACTCTAGTATCAGGACACCTGGGTCCGTGGCCAGTGGCCAGATCCTTTGAAAGAAGGCCATCCCAGAATTCCCTAGGGCCTTCAGGGCAGAACTTCCTTAGAAATTAATCCTGAAGGGTATACATTCTGGGAAAGCCAGATGCCTTCATTTGCTGCAGGTAAAGGAGAGAGGAAGTCACAGCATCCTGGCTTGGGATCCCTTTGTAACCTCAGTGTTATTATCATGATTGTTAGTTGTCTATTAAGGACATAGGAGCCCTTGTGGTGCAGTGGTTAAGCACTTGGCTCCTAACTGAAAGGTCAGTGGTTCTAACCCACCAGCAGCTCCTCAGGAGAAAGATGCAGCAGTCTGCTTTCTTAAAGATTTACAGCCTTGGAAACCCTATGGGGCAGTTCGACTCTGTCCTATAGGGTTGTTATAAGTTGGAATTGACTTGTCGACAATGGGTTTGGTTGGTTTTTGATTTTTGACTAAAGACATACTTTGTGCCAGGTTGTATTCTAGGAACTTTATCCAGATTACCTCCTAGCAATTGTGTGAGTTAAGTAATGTCCCTGTTTTACAGGCAAGGAAACAAGCTAGAGAAGACACGGGATCTGTCCCATGTCACACAGGCAGGAATGGCTAGAGAACTGGGGTTCCAAGGCTGCATGGGGACCCCAAGATGGCACTCTTTGTTGCCTTGTCTACCTTGCTTTTGAACATAAATTCCACAAAGTAGCCAAATATCTCCACTACTCCCATGAATCCAAGCCCTCTGTTGATTTGGAGGGACACTACAGCCCAGAGGTCAGGGACCACTTGGCCCTCTGGAAGAAGCCTCCAGGTTTGGAGGGATTTGATGGCATTAGAGAAGTCATTCGAGTTTAGCCCAGCTGTTCTGACAAGTTCATTGGTCTTGACCCCTCTGAGAGGGAAATCATCCTAGTGCTTCACCCTGCCCAAGTCTAGGTTTACTTGTCTGTGAAGTGGGTACAGTGGCTTTACTGTGGCAGCACTGGACAGACTGGAAGGGACTGGCAATGAGGGTCTCCCTTTGGTCCAGTCTGGAACCTTCTCAAGTTTATCAATTCTCGGTCTTATTAAAACAGTATTTTAAATTAAAAACCGAATGGGGCCTGGAGAGTTCGGAGGGGCCTGACCACCCTGTCTCTCTCTCCCGCAGACTCTAGCCCGCCTGCACGCCTCCTGGCCACCCGGCCGTGTTGCGGCCCCGGCCCGGAGCGGCGCCCAGTCCTGGGCGAGGCGCCCCGCTTCCACGCTCAGGCCAAGGGCAAGAACGTGCGGCTCGACGGCCACTCACGCCGGGCGACGCGACGCAATAGCTTCTGCAACGGCGTCACGTTCACGCAGCGGCCCATCCGGCTGTACGAGCAGGTACGGCTGCGCCTGGTGGCCGTGCGACCGGGCTGGAGCGGCGCGCTTCGCTTCGGCTTCACGGCGCACGACCCGTCGCTGATGAGCGCCCACGACATCCCCAAGTATGCCTGCCCCGACCTCGTCACACGGCCCGGCTACTGGGCCAAGGCGCTGCCGGAGAGCCTGGCGCTGCGTGACACCGTGCTGGCCTACTGGGCGGACCGCCACGGCCGAGTCTTCTACAGCGTGAACGACGGCGAACCCGTGCTCTTTCACTGCGGGGTGGCCGTGGGCGGCCCGCTCTGGGCGCTCATCGACGTCTACGGCATCACCGACGAGGTGCAGCTCCTCGGTAGGTCCCAGTCGGGGCTGGAAGTGTGGCGGGGGTGGGGGGCGGCATGGGCGCCTCCGGAGGTGGCAGAGGTTCTTTGTGTGTATGGATGTGTATTTCTTTCATAGTCACAGACACTTATAGAGGCCTTACTTTGCCAGGCATTGTTCTAAGCGCATTACACATTTCAACTCATTTATTTGTCACCACAACTCTCCATCCCTGTTTTACAAATGAGAAAACAGACATGGAGAGGTTGAGTCATTTGCCCAGCAGTGCAAAGCCAGGATTGGAACCCACACAGGTTGGAGGCAAAGTCTGTGCTTTTGCCCAGGTTCATTCACTTACTCCTTCACTCAGTTAATTGCACATTTGCTCATTCATTCATCTATCCTTCTGTTCATTCACTCATTCACTTGCTGTTTCTCACTGTTTTGTTCATTTGTTCACTCATTTATTCATTCACTCATTCATTTACTCACTCATTCACACATGTATTTATTCACTTGCTCACTCACTCATTCCTTTGCTCATTCACTCACTCAGTCATCACTGAGCAGTCAAACCTGTACCCTAATCACAGGCATTCAAGTACCTACACTGTGCAGGCAGTGAGTAGTCAGATGTATCAGACCCAGGCCTGCCCCTAAGGTACTCATAGTCAGGGCCCTAAAATCTGATAATCTGTGGTGCCCCTGTCCTCTGCTTACTCGCACGTTTGAACGGAATATGATGGGATATGTGAGTTAGATATATACATGTATGTGTGTGTATGTATATGTATATATATATATAAAAAACCCAGTGCTGTCCAGTCAGTTCTGACTCATAGTGACCCCATAGGGTTTCCAAGGCAATAAATCTCTACAGAAGCAGACTGCCACATCTTTCTCCCTAGGAGCCGATGGTGGTTTTGAACCACTGACCTTTTGGTTAGCAGTCGATTGCTTTAATCACAGCACCACCAGGGCTCATTTGTGTGTGTGTGTGTGTATGTGTGTGTGTGTGTGTGTGTCTTAGCTATCCATGATGTAACTTTTTTAAATGTGACTATAATATTAGCAGTTGAATACAAAAGTGGCATATGCCATTTTAGCAGAATGAGATGAACTGTATTATAAAATTTTTAGTGGATGCAGGGTACTAAGATTTTTACTATGTACCACATTTTCTACAAAAAGAATATTCCACGTATTCTACAACAAAGAAAATGAGTCAGTGAACTTAGTTGTTTTAACAATCAATGTAAAATTCTGCTGATCTCCCACAACGAAAAATTCATTTTCACCAATTTTGTTTTAAATGGCTCATATTTCAATTTTGATGCTTGTTTCATAATAAATGTTTCATATAAATGAACAAATGAAAAGATGTTATAAAAGAATTTAATGATCAGAAAACAAATATTACAACAAATTACTGTTTTATTTTTAGATAGATCTTTCCTCTCTAACATGTTATAATTAAAAACATTTCTATTCTTTGCTCTTACAAATTCAATGATTTTTGTCACAATTAAGCTGCCGAACAATATCTACTTCCATACATAATAAGGATAATGAATCGAGTCTTTCTTGAATCATTGTTGTGCGGCTCACTTTCCCTTGTGTCGTGTCTGCTTGGCATCTATGGGTCTTTGCCTTGGACAACTGGTGCCCCTGTTTTGTTGATGCCCTAAGCACGTGCTTACCTTGCTCATTGGGTGAGGCAGTCACAGATGGTGAAATCCTGGTGGTGAGAACTTACTAGGGGAAGAAGTTCGCTCACCTTATCTTTAGGCCTTATCTTTTTTTTTTTTTTCCTTTTTCTAATTGAGGTATAATTCACATGACATAGAATTAACCACGTTACAGTGTAAAATTCAGTGGCATTTAGTACGCTGATAGTGTTGACCACCATCACCTCTGTCTAGTTCTAAAACATTTTCATCATGCTGAAGGGAAACCCTATACCCATTAAGCATCACACTCATTCTCCTCAGCCCCTGGAAGCCACTGCTAATCCACTTTCTGTTTGAAACATTCTCTCTTGACCTCACAGATTCCTCCTGAGACAACCTAGCCTTTCCTTCTAGGGGGGTAAAGGGAGAGCAGCTTTCTCAGGGGGTCTGGACACAACCTTGCATGTAATTTTCCCACAGTGAAATGCACAGACCTAAAGTGTGATGAGTTTTGACAGATTGCATGCCTTCCATGACCCCAAAAAGTTCCCTCCTGCCCCTTCTGAGTCAACCCACCTCTCCCCAGAAGGTAGTCACTCTTCTGATTTTTCATGGTAGATTAGTTTTGCTTGTTCTTGAACTTCATATAAATGGAATCATACAGTATGTATGCTTTTGAGTCTGGCTTCTTTATCTCGGCATAATGTTTTTTGAAATTCATCCATGTTGTTGCTATGTGCATCAGTGGTTTGTTCCTTTTTATTGCTGAGTAGTATCCCATGAGAAGTCCCTGGGTGGTGCAAATGGTTAATGCACTTGGCTGCTAACCGAAAGGTTGGAGGTTCAGATCCACCCAGAGGTGTCTCGGAAAAAGACCTGGTGATCTCCTTCAGAAAAATCAGCCATTGAAAACCCCACTGAGAATAGTTCTGCTCTGATACGCATAGAGTCTTCACTGAGTTGCCGTCGGCGTCGACGCCACAGCAAGTGGTAGTATTCCATGATGTGGATTTTACAGTTTGTATATCTGTTCTGTTGATGAAAGTTTGGACTGTTTCTGATTTTTCAACCCTGAATCTAGAGGAGAAACCCTGGCCTGGTTTCCTCATCCTCACCCCTGTCTGCCCTCCACCCACCACAGCACCAGGGTAAGGAAGGGCTTATGCATCTGGGCTGTGTCCCCGGACTTTGCCACAGAAGTAGGAAGTCAACAGAGCTTCTGAGTGGTTAAGAGCAGGGGGTTGGGAGTCACACAGACCTTGGTTCCAGGCCTAGCTCTCCTCTTGCCAGCTGTGTGGCCTTGGCCAGGCGACTGAATCTCTCTGTGCCTTAGTTTTTTCATCTGTAAAATGAGATTGTTGCAGGGTTACATGAGATGATGTATGAAAGGGATGCAGCACAAGGCCTGACAGAAAGAAGGCCCTCAAGAAATTACAGCTAAGAAATAAAAAGTTTGTTTGTAAGTGAACTGAAGCATGTGTCTGAATTCTAAGCTTAGGTGACTAGATTGTGAACAGCTACCAACCCTCCAAGCTGAGGCCTTACTTGGGCATTTTAACCATGTCCCCACACGCTTTTCCACAAAAGGTTTTGGTATTTCTCCTCCAGGAAATATAAGTTTCCAATATCTCCTAGCTCTCCTGTCACTTTTTTTGGAGCTCTTTATTTCTCTAAGGAACCTTAGTGGCACAGTGGTTAAAGCGCCTGGCTGCTAACCAAAAGGTCAGTGGTTCAGACCCACCAGCCTCTCCTCAGGAGAAAGATGTGGCAGTCTGCTTCCGTAAAGATTTACAGCCTTGGAGACCCTATAGGGTAGTTCTACTCTGTGCTATAAGGTCACTAGGAGTTGGAATCGACTTGACAGTGGTGAGTTTGGGTTATTTCTCTAGAGCAGGGAAGCAATCACGCCTCATTCACCTGCTCCCTCAGACAGCCCATGTCTCTCCGGGTAACAGCCAATTGCCCCAACTCCATAATCAGCTCAGGTGGATTAGGATTTTTTTTTTTAAATACAAATTGGAAGCAGCCTTTGATGATTTAATGAAACAGAACAAATCTGGAGACATGGGAGACATGGATTCTTCCCCCTGAAACCAGAGTTTCTCATCCATTTGTTCACTCAGTGAAACACTACTGAGCCCCTGCAACATTCCATGCCTCTCCGTGGGAAGGGAGAGGCAGACAGTCTACTGGGACTTCAGTGTAACTTAGCAGATGTGTGTCTGAACTTCCCTGAGCCTCAGTTTCCTTATCTGCAAATAGGCCCTCTGATGTGGTAATCTACGGGAAGCACCTAGCAGGAGTGGCATAGGATGATGTTCACAAGTGTGTATACAAAGGGGGAAATGAGAGTAGAAGGAATTCCATCTCTGGGATCACGGACAAATTTCACTTCCTTCTTTATACCTCTATGAGTTATCTTTTTAATATATATGCAAAGCGCTTGTATTGCTTTTACAATCAAAAAGAGCAATAAAGTTATTTCCTATCTGAAGGCTATAGGAAATATTGGAGGGGAAGTTTATGGTAAGTGATGGAGGCTCAATAAATGTTCGTTTCTTTCCTGGCGGTGGGGGATGTTGACATTGGTTACAACTGGGTAGAGGGATTATGGGTGATTTTTTTCTTCCTCCTCCCTCCCAGTTATCAATGACTTATAAGCAGGAAAAAAAGGTTACTAGTAAAAATAAGAAGAAAGCTAAGCAGTTGTGATTTTGTATGGTTTGAGTCCAGGCAACAAGTACCCTACTGTCCCCAGCACAAGATGAGGCAACAGGAGAACCACAAAAATCCCACCAGAAATGGGCCCTTCCCTCCCAAATCCTGGGAGAACTTGGCCTCCTGTGAGTGGTGTCCATGGTACCAAATGGACACCAGTGCCGTGTACCCAGAGTCCTTTGGCCTCCCTTTCCTCACAAAGAACAACGAGGTGACATGGTTCCTTTGGAGATTCTCAGCTGTGAAACTCCAGAATAGACAACCTCTGGACCCCTCATCCTCCTTCACTGCTTCTCAGACCCCACTGGATGAAGCCTGAAAACCAGCAAACAAAAGTGGTATCTGAGTTGTTGTTATCATTGTTAGCTGCTGTTGAGTGTTGGCCTCCGACTCATGGTGACCCCATGTACAACAGA
The DNA here is from genome assembly GCF_000243295.1 of Trichechus manatus latirostris. NCBI lineage: Eukaryota > Metazoa > Chordata > Mammalia > Sirenia > Trichechidae > Trichechus > Trichechus manatus. The sequence goes on along the minus strand of NW_004443947.1, from coordinate 6,920,553 downwards.
ATGCAGACCGTTGTGACCCACAGGGTTTTCATTGGCTGATTTCTGGACATAGATCACCAGGCTTTGCTTCCTAGTCTGTCCTAGTCTGGAAGCGCCACTGACACCTGTTCATCATCATAGCAACACTCAAGCCTCCACTGGCAGATGGGTGGTGGCTGCACATAGGGTGTATTAGCTGGGACTCGAACCCAGGTCTCTCTCATGGAAGGTGAGAATTCTACCACTGAACCACCACTGCCCCTCATGGCATCTGGGTAAGGTTGTCAAATTTCACAACAAAAATATAGGTCGCCTAGTTAAATTTGAATTTCAGATAAACAACAAAAAATTTTTTAGTATAAGTATGTCCCATGCAATATTTGAAAAATTATTTGTTGTTTATCTGAAATTCAGATTTAACTGGGTATCTTGTATTTTATCTGGCAACCCTGTGTCTGAGGAGTACCCTCCCCTACCTGTGTTGTTATATGTCTGTCTGGTTCCCTAGTGTGCCTCCCTCATCAATGAATCTAGCAGTTGCTAAATCCAGGAGAGGAAAGGTCATGCGTGCCTTTCCTCCTCCTCTCCCTGGCTCCAGACATGGAGACCTCAGTTTTATCTGCTTCTCCAAGGAAGTCTTTTGCAGAGCTCTCGTGTTCACACCCCACACTGTCTGGATGTGGCCCTCTCCCTCTTGTCGGGTGCCTCCGGAACGATCAGTGTCACAGCCCTCTTCTGTGATCTGCAAGCCCCCACCGTGTTCCTCTCCACCCAGTGGTGGAAGGTGGATCAGACTGAAAAAGCAATAACAGCCCAAGGCCAGAAGATTTTTGGTTGCAAGTGACAGAAACCCAGTTCAATCTTGCTGAAGGAAACAAGAGGAACTTAGTGTCTTGTGTGCTGAGAAATTCCAAGGAATGGCTGCCATTAAGCCTGCTTCATGGAAGGGCCCAAACAACATTACCTGGAATATCTGTCTTCATTTCTTGCTCTGCTGTCTTCTCTGTTGGCTTCATCCTCAGCCAGGCTTCCCCTTTGTGGTGGCAGAAAGACCACCAGCATCTCCAGGCCCATGTCCTACCAGCTTAGCAAACTCAGCAGAAGGAGAGCTTCTTTCCTGAAAGATCGCGCTAAAGTCTCAAGACTTGGCTTCACTGACCTACTTGGGTCACACACTCATCCCTGAGCCCATATCCATGGCCAGGGGGATGGAATAAACTGATTGGCCAGGTTAAAAAAAATGAACAGTTGCCTTCGAGTCAACTCCGACTCGTGGCGACCCCATGTGTGCAGAGTAGAACTGTGCATCATAGGGTTTTCAATGGCTGTGACCTTTTGGAAGCAGATCGCCCAGGCTTTCTTCCAAGGCACCTCTGGGTGGGTTTGAACTGCCAGCATTTTGGTTAGTAGTCAAGTGCTTAATCGTTTTTGCCACCCAGGTGAAGGTCCCCCTTTTTAGTCCCAGAGCCCAACAGAATGAATGGAAGTAGGAGGTGGGATGGGGAAATTCCCCCAAAAGAAAAGCTGGGTGCTGGTGCCAAAAGAAGGGGTTTGGATGCAAGGCAGCCAGAAGCAACAGCTCTCCGTAGGCCTTGTCAGGAGGTCATTTACCCAGCTGGAAAGCCTTGAGACTAGTAACAGTTACCAGGCATCTATTATGCACCAGGAGTCCTTGGGTGGTACAAATGGCTAACGTAGTTGGTTGCTAATCAAAAGGCTGGAGGTTGGAGTCCACTTAGAGGCATCTTGGAAGAAAGCCCTGGCAAACTGCTTCCAAAAAAATTAGCCACTCAAAACCTTATGGAGCACAGTTCTACTCTGACAGTCACGGGGTCACCATGAGTCGGAATTGATTCAACGGCAGCTGGTTTACTATGCGCCAGGCACGATGCTGAGAGCTTTAGATGGGTGGTGTCTCCTGTCCCTCATAAGAACCCTGTAAGACAGGAAATAGTTATCATCCCCATTTGCAGATAAAAAAACTCAGATTCAGCTTGGATAAGTAACTTGGCCAAGGTCACGTAACAGTTGGTGAGAGAGTCAGGGTTTGCTCATTAGTGTGATGAGCAAAGTGTTTGATAAAGAAAGACGAACATACGGATCTCAATGCAGGGCCTAGACGACTGAGTGCACCACTCCAAGCTGCAAGTGAGGAAACTGAGGCCCAGTGAGGGACAGGGACTTGCCCAAGGTCACCGAGTTGATCAGCGGCCATGGTAGGGGAGAGGGACTCTGGCCTGGGGCCCCAGGGACTCAGCATGGGAGGCCTGAGCACCTCACCTCAGGCACGGGGGAAATGCTGCAGCTAGCTTCCCTCAGCACCCCAGTGGGGAGCATCACAGGGTAATTGGCTTTTGCAGTTAATGGTTTTCTTCCAAACAGGCAGGCCAGCGCCCATCTCTCCTCCCTGACAGTAAGGCATTGAGGTCGTCCTTTTCATTCTGGAGCAAGATCTCCATTCTGTGGCTGCTGACTTGTCCTACTAGGGGCTCCTGAAGGCCTGCTCTGTGCCAGGCACAGTACCAAGCACACTGTTATTCTGCAGTTCTGCCGTTCATCCTCCCCATGAGCCTGTGAGACAGGAGTGAAGGGCTCCCACTTTACAGGTGAGGAAACCGAGGTCACACAGTCAGGACTGACCAGGGTCCAGCCAAGGTCTATCTCCCTGAGGCGGCATCTGGAAAGGCATGGGCTCAGTGTCCCACAGACTTGGGGTCTACCCCCAGTGTATCCCAGCCAACATTATACCCCTCCCCTGGTACCTCCCCCTCTGCAGGCCCTTCTGCAGCCATGGATGAAGGGGCTCTGCCCCTGTCCCCTTCCCCCATTCATGGACACTGTTCCTATCATGTATACCCTTTCTCCTGCCTCACTTTCTCCTCACCACAGAACTGTTCCCACAAACACATAAAAGAGCTGTGGTAGCTTCCACTGTTTAAAAAATGCCCTTGACTCTATCTCCTCCACCAGTTACTATCCCATTTCTCTGCTCTCTTTCAGAGCAAGACATTCTCAGAAGTATTGTCTATACCACCTTCTCCATCTCCTTCTTCAGCCCATCTCTGTGAGGCATTGTCCCCACCACTTCACTGAACTTCAGTCTGTCACTCACCCTTCAGCTCCACGCCGCTAAACCCTGAGCTCACATCTCTGTCTCGTCCTACTGAGCCTCTCACTTCTGACACAGTTCACCTCTCCCTGCTTCCTGAACACTGCCCTTGGCTCCTGGGCCGCCCCAGCTCCTAGTTTTCCTCCCACCTCCTTGGCCTCCTTGCTAGCTTCTCCCCCCATCTGCCCTCCATATTGGAAGGCCCTGGGATTCTGTCCTAGGCTCCCTTCTCTCCTTCTTTCCTTTATACATTTTTAAACTGCATGTAGAAAAACAACTCTTTGTAAAGTTTAACAAATTGTTAAAAAGTGAGGCCACTTCTCTTTATTCTCCCTCTTTCTCCAGATGATCAGAGCCCTCACTGGGCCTTAAATCCCATCTCTAAGCTGTTGGCTCCCAAGGGTGTATCCCCAGCCCTGCTGCCTCCCTGAACTCCGGACCTCCCTCTGCCTACTCAGCTTCTCCTGGAGTCTGAGCAGCATCCCACACGAAACTCGTTCAGACAGAACTCTTGAATCTCCCCTCCCACCTCCCACCTGCTCCCCCAGCCATCCCCATTGTGAATAAGTGCCCCCATCCACTTGGTTGATCGATCCAAAAAACTCGGAAGTCATCCTCAATTCCTCTTTCCCCCATCCCACATCCATTCTGTCAGCAAGTCCTCTCATTTCTGCCTCCGAGACATGTCCCCCAGTCAGTCCTTTGGAGACAATGAAGTGGCTGATGGATTGGTTCCTTCTCTCCAGTTCTCCCTGCCTTCATTTTCATCTTCACACAAAGATGTTTTCTCTCTGGACATAAATTCTGCTTTACTTTTGGCCGCAAGTACCTCTGACATGAGAGAGACGAAGGGAGAGAAAGGGAGGGAAATAAAGGGAAGAACCCACCTCTATCCCAGGCCCAGAGCCAGTCCCTGGAGGTAGCCCAGGGACAGTGGAAGGTAGGGAAGCCTGTCCCAGCCATCCCAGCCTCTGGTGTACCTGGCCTGGGGGCCACTGCTGTGTGAGGGTGCTGAGGAGATGTTTGTGGGAGGGAGGGAGGAAGGGAAGGAGGGGGCACCTATCGGACCCTCCCTCTCAGGGGCCACACTAGGCCCCTGGGGAATGAAACTCCAAGGAGCCACTTGGCCTGTGGTTGAGTCCATACGTTGGGCAGCTCCATTTGCAGAACAAGGACATCTGAATTTTGAAGAGTATTGCTAATGATCAGTGGGGCCTCGCTTTGGGGTCACACAGCCTGGATTGGAATCCTGTTTCTGTCATCCCCTGCCTATGTGACCTTGAGTAACTCACGTCACCTCTTGGAGCCTCAGTGTTCCCCTACTGTATAATGTGCCCATTTTCAGAGCCACATGGGATAATGGTGAGGACTGAATGGGGATAATGAATGTATGCAGCTGGCATCTGGTAGGTACTCAAGAAAATGGCTATGTATGTTCTCATGAGGTCCAGAAAGTGGGTTTGGAGACAAGTCACAGGTTAGAAGCTAGGTGGTCTTGATAAGTTCCCTTGGTGAGGAGGTTGCTGGATTTCTGCCTATAGCTGGCTGATTCTACATAGAAGAAATGCCCCTCTGAGCAGTGGATTCTGAAGTGCAGGCCTAGGCCAGCACTGTGCTATCTCAGGCCTTCCTGCTCAGGAACAATGTCTGATGGGGACAAAGCTCCTTGCATAGGTAGGGATAAAGTGAGAAGAGACAGCTGTTGCTGAGGGGCTACCATGCACCAGGCTCCAGGCTAAGTACTGTCACATACATTATAATGCCAACCCCACAAACCCACCAAGCTCTTCACCACCTCAGTCGCCACACATGCTGTTCTACCTGGAATGCTCATGTTCCACTCTTACCCAGCAGCTATCCTTGGCCTTCAAGTCTTAGCCCCTTATCACTCTGTCAGAGGCCTTTTATGACCCATTCCCAGGCCCCACTTCTAACCAAGTCCCCCTTTTACACACTCTCAGAGAATCCTAGTCTGTCACCCCCAGCTGTGGAACTGGAGTCACTCACTCCATCTCTCAGTGCTTCAGTGTTCCACACTGAAATGAGCCCATTTGACAGAGCGATAGGATGGATAGTGGCTCTTCATGGCACTCATGACAGCTTGTCCTCACAATTTCCTGTCAGATGGCTTCACTAGAGTCGGTCTTTCCTGCTGGAATGGGAGCTCCATGAACACAGGAACCATGCCTTTCTGTTGACCTCTGTTCACCCAGTGCCAGCTCAGAGCTTTCTGATGATTACATGTTGAAGGAATAATGATGATAATTAATGTTTTGAGCACTTACCCTGTGCCATGCTCTACATTACACCTTTTATAGGATCTAATGTAATCTTCATAACAACATGGAGGTACCACTATTATTCCTATTTAAGGATGAAGCAGAGGATCCCATAGGTGAAATGACTTACCTAAGGTCACAGAGCCAGGAAGGGCTTGAACCAAAGTCTGCCCATGTCCACAGCCCATGCCCTTAATTAGGACGCTACACTAAAGGATAGGGAGCTATCAGGGGCAAGAAGGAGGAGCATTAGGGGTGCAGGGCAGAGGCAGAGTGTGTTGGCAAGAGCAGAGGCCCAGGGCAAGCTGAGGGAAATGCCTTTGGATTGGGCCTGGCAGGCCTCCTCTGGATGGGGCAGGAAGCCAGAGGGAACATGCAAATTGCACCAAGAGGCAGAATCCTCTGGGCTCCCAGAAACATCCACTTGTCTGAAATACCTTTTTTAAAAAGTGCTTGTTCCATTGTTTTTACACATGCTTTTTTTGTGATTACAAAATCAATGTGTTCATTAGAGAAAGATGAGGAAATCAGAAAACTATAATGAAACAAATTTAAATCACCAGTCAGCCCTCCATCCAGAAATAACCACCCTCAACATTTTTGATGTATTTCCTTATGTTTTTCCTGTGCATTCATTTCTTATGTATCCTATGCATGCATTTCTGACAAAATTAGAATCAAATCATCTTTGTTTTGTATCCTGTTTTGTTCACTTAATAGTTTATCATGAGCATTTTTCCACATTGTTATTCACTGAAAATTTGAGTTTTTAAAAATATTTACTGAGATGTTTCTGATGATAGAATTTTGTAGTGTATACATGTTTGTTGTAGGAAAAAACTGGTAATACAGAAAAATCTAAAGAAGAGAACTCCTCATAATCTCACCCCCCGAGAGAGAATTCCATTAACATTTTGTTATATTTCTTTCCAGAACTTTTTATTAAGGACATAAATAAAATGATATAGACAGATACACACCTGTATACAGGGATATTTTTTAAAAGAACCAAATTGAAATCCCACGTCTTCCCTCAGGTTGTCTTTAAGGCAAGATGTACACACAGAGCCCGAGCAAATAGCTGAAATGGATGAAGAGGGCCAGATGGGGCCATGAGGACTGGGATATCAAACATTTTCAACAAAAGGGCAAACTTTAGACTCCACTGTTGCCATGCCAGAATGGAGGCCCTGTTTTACCAGACCCTCCAACTTTCCAAGAGAAGCTATAAATCCAGGTTAAGTGAAATCTTTTGATTTGTAAATGTTGGCCACTAATTCAAAAACAGATTAAAAGACTAGGTGATTTCTTCAAAAAACAAATGAAGGTGGGGGCGGTGGGGGAGACGAAGAGGCAGCCTCTAGTTTAAAAAGAGTAATGACAATGAGTGGGCTTTATTTGGATCTTCAAACAAACTGGAAAAACAAAAGCATATTCACACACACGACAACTCTTTAACTTTTAGAGAGACATACTGAAATCTTTCAGATGAAATAATATGGGAGTTATTTTAAACTAATACAGAAGGGGAACAGATGAGGGGATAGATGAAACAAGACTGGCCATAAATAAATAATTGTTGAATCTAGGTAATGGGCATTCATTATATGATTTGTGTGTAATTATAACTTTTCATATATAGAAAGTTAAAAAACAAACAAAACCAAAGAGGTCTGTGAGGCAGCGTCAGACACTGAATGGCCCGTTTGCAAGCTTGGCCCGTGTGTGGTGTCTGGGCAGTAGACAGCAGGCTCCCACCAGGGACTAGGCATACAGAGTTTGAAAAAGTATGTTCTGTATTATGATTTAGTTTTATATTTGGAAAACTAGAGGAATAAATTTTTTATGATATAAATTACAGAATGGTAACATTTAACAAAATCTTGGCAGAAGGGGCTGAGAAAGTCTGAGAAACACTTTTGTTCCTGCTTTGTTTACTTATGGTTAATATTTTTCTTATAACTAAAAAAATCTTCAAAATACTCTGAATAACTGGACTGTTTGTATCTTTCCCTGGGTTTTATTCTTATCAGAGTGGCAGTCAGTCTCTTGTAGAGACCTCACTCATCTGTTTATTCATTTAATAAACTACGTAATACTGAAGGCTATTTGCCAGGCACTGTGCTGAGCCCTGAGGACACTGGTGAACAGACTGGCACAGACCGTGCACTCCCTGCTCATATCTAGAACATCAAGAACATTTTTCCATATTACTAAAAATCATTCAAAGTAGACAAGTGCTAACTTTGGTGAAGGGAAAGACAACACACAATAAAGGAGAAGTCTGCACAACCTGACCAAGGCAAAGTCATAGAAGCTTCCTAGACACACTCAAACACCTTTGGGATCAAGTTACTGGGGCTGAGGGCTGGGGACCATGGTCTCAGGAGACATCTAGGTCAACTGGCATAACATAGTTCATAAACAAAATGTTCTACACCCTACTTTGGTGCATAGCATCTGGGGTCTTAAAAACTTTTGAGAAGCCATCTAAGATACTTCTATTGATCCCATCCCATCAAGAGCAAAGGAGAATGAAGAAAACCAAAGACACAAGAAAAATATTAGTCCAGATGACCAATGGACCACATGAACCACAACCTCCTCCAGCTTGAACCCAGAAGAACTAGATGGTGCCCGCCTACCACCACCAACAGCTCTGGCAGGGGTCACAGTAGAGGGTCCCAGACAGAGCAGGAGAAAAATGTAGAACAAAATTCAAATTCACAAAAAAAAAGGATGAGACTTACTGGTCTGACAAAGACTGGACAAACCGCCGAGACTGTGTCCCCAGACACCCTGCCAACTCAGAACAGAAGCCACTCCCGAAGTCCACCTCTCACTCAAACATTAGACAGGCCTATAAAACAATAACACACGTGATGAATGTGCTTCTTTGTTCAATCAAGTATAGAGACCAAATGGGCAACACCTGCCCAAAAGCAAAGACAAGAGGCAGGAAGCGACAGGAAAACTGGACGAATGGACATGGGGAACCCAGGGTGTAAAGGGAAAAGGGGGAGAGTGCTGACACATTGCAGGGATTGCAACTAATTGTCACAAAACCATTTGTGTATACGTTTTTGAATGAGAACTTAAAAATAATAATTCAAAAGTATTTTCATGACTATGACTTTTTCAAAAACTCCTCCTTGGCTTTCTGGCATAGAGAATGAGTCTGTCTCTTGTAGAAACCTTCAGTGTTGAAAGAGTACCTGCCATGGCCCAGGCACTGTATTCTCTGCTGTGGACTCAGCAAGGAGGAAGACCTACCCAGCCCCTGCCTTCTTTCCACCTAGTAGCTGTGTGACCTTAGCGTGTTCCCTAACTGCCCTGTGCTTCCACTCCCTCCTTTGCTTAATGGCCTGTAATAATGGTGCATACCTCACAGGGTTATGTGAAGATTAAATGAACTAGCACGTAAGAGCTTAGAATAGTACCTGCGCCACCAGGGCTCCCCATATGAGAAGGGTTTGCTCTCTTTCTTGGAGCTTAAGTTCTGGTTAGGGAGACAGATGATAAAACAAAAGCATGAAAATATCTTGAGGGGAAGAGGAGGAGGAAAAAAGGAAGGAAGGCGGGAAGGAGAGGGAGAAAGGATAAAAAAAAAAAGGAGGGAGGGAAGAGAGGAAGGAGGAGGAGGAGGGAGGGAGAAGGCCTTATCTGCCCATCCTAACGATGAAGAGCATGTCAAGTAAACCGAGGATCATGCTTAATCCAAATATAGGCAGCTGTGGTTCATTAAGGAATTCCTGGGTGGCTCAAATGGTTAAAAGCTAGGCTGCTTACAGAGACTTCAGCAGTTTAATCCACCCAGAAGCTCCTCGGAAGAAAGGCCTGGCAGTCTACTTCTGAAAAAATCACAGCCATTGAAAACCAGTTCTACTCTGAAACACATGGGGTCGCCATGAGTCGGAACTGGCTTGAAGGCAACTGGTTTGTTGTTTTTTTGTTTCCTGTGGCTCATTAAAACAAATACATAAATGAACCAAATAAGAGTAACCGGTTAGAGTGGAGGTGGGGCCTACTTCTGGGAGGGTAGGTTCAGACACAGAACGAGGCTGGTTAGGTGGAGTGGGGGTTGCCCAGCCACCCCGCGGCCCTCACGCCATTCTCTCTTCTGTCCCTGCAGAGAGCGCCTTCGCCGACACGCTGACCCCGGCACGCCTCAGCCAGGCCCGCTTCAGCGCCTGCCTGCCGCCCAGCAGCCACGACGCGGCCAACTTCGACAACAACGAGCTTGAGAACAACCAGGTGGTAGCCAAGCTGGGACACCTGGCGCTGGGCCGCGCCCCGGGCCCACCGCCAGCCGACGCCGCGGCCGCCGC
>NW_004443947.1:6886581-6910625 GCF_000243295.1 Trichechus manatus latirostris | reverse complement strand
GCCCGCTGCGGCCCGGCGAGAGCCTCTTCGTCGAAGTGGGCCGCCTGGGGCTGGCGGCGCCCGGCGCGGTAGCCTTCGGCATCACGTCGTGCGACCCAGGCGCACTTCGGCCTGCCGAGCTGCCCGCCGACCCTGACGCGCTGCTTGACCGCAAGGAGTACTGGGTAGTGACGCGTGCCGGGCCCGTGCCCAGTGGCGGCGATGCGCTCAGCTTTACGCTGCAGCCGGACGGCGACGTGCTACTGGGCGTCAACGGGCGCCCGCGCGGCCGCCTGCTGTGTGTCGACACCACGCAAGCGCTCTGGGCCTTCTTCGCTGTGCGCGGCGGTGCTGCCGGCCAGCTGCGCCTCCTAGGTGAGTGCCCGCCCTGCCCCCAGGAGCGAGGCCCCGCCCCTGGAGTCCTTTGTTTCTCTCGCTGAGAACCTAGGCCTCTGTTAGTATCCCCGCTGAACCAAAGCTAGCAGTCCTCAAACTTGAATGTGCATCAGAATGACCTGGGGTTTCTTTAAGGCACAAGATTGCTGGGCTCCACCTGAGCTTTCGGATTCAGTGGGACCCAAGAATGTGCTTTTCTAACAAGTGCCCAGGTAATGCTGACGTTGCTGGTGCCTGGACCGCACGGCATTGTAAACCCCTGACTTAAGTAACCTGCTAGTCTCAGAGCCTGGCAGGCTTTACGCAATCTATAAATGGTCAGTGCCATTTTTATTTCCAATGTTGCATGCCTTTCTCTGAGCCACCACTGAGGTCAAGGGGTAGAAGTTCTTATTGGCTTGGCCGGGATTGTGTGAGTCAAGGTGGAGTAGTGCCCCCAAAGAAAGCCCCAGTGCGGTTTCTGAAATAAGCGGGAATGTATGCTGGTCAGGCAAAGAACAGATGTCCACCCCACACAGAAGATCTCATTAGTTCTTAGCAGAGCTCTACGAGGTAGCTCTTGGACTCCCGTTAGACAGGTGGGAAAGCTGAGGCACAAAGCAGTGCAGAACCAGGGAGTAGCAGAGCAAGTAGAACCTTGCATGCCTCTGATGGATCCCCTTTGGGTCACAGGCACCCTGCAGTCCAGCCCTGCAACCACATCTCCGTCAGGATCCCTCAGCGGCTCCCAGGACGATAGCGATTCCGATATGGCCTTCAGTGTCAACCAGTCCTCCTCAGCATCTGAGTCATCCCTGGGTAAGGGAATCCTTGCCCTGGAGGGAGGGCAAGGGTTGATGCTGGCCTGGCTTCTTCGGCTGTGCCAGCGGGCCTCCCAGGGCTAAAGCAGAGTGGCTACCTTTCCCCCTGCATCCCCTCCTACCCTCGGCTGTATGTTCTCCTGGAGGGAGGAGAAACATCTAGATACAGCATCTCAAAGGGTGACGAGGGTGGCATTTTATCTGGCTGCTTCAGGGTAGGAGCAGTGGTTAAAGCACTCAGCTGCTAACTAGAGCGTCCGAGGTTCAAACCTACCAGCAGCTCTGCGGGAGAAAGATGTGGCAGTCTACTTCTGAAAAGATTTACAGCCTTGGATACTTCCCTATAGGGAAGTTCTACTCTGTCCTATAGGGTCACTATGAGTCAGAATCAGCTTGACAGCAGTGGGCTTATTTGGCAGGGGAGGGGGACTAGGTAGGAGGAACGAGGAGAGAGGCAAAACCAAGAAGAAAAACAAAATTGATCTCTCCCAAAATTGTTCTCCCATGGGTTCCACCATAGAAAATCTGCATTCTTGGGGTTGTCCCAGCCGAGCCCACCTGAGAACATTATTCAAGCACGTCCTATTCTCCCTTCCTGCAGTGACAGCCCCCAGCTCCCCGCTGAGCCCCCCAGTGTCACCGGTGTTCTCACCCCCAGAGCCAGCAGGCAGCAAGAATGGCGAGTGCACAGTCTGCTTCGATGGCGACGTGGACACAGTCATCTACACGTGTGGACACATGTGCCTGTGCTATAGCTGCGGCCTGCGACTCAAGAGGCAGGCCCGGGCCTGCTGCCCCATCTGCCGGCGGCCCATCAAGGACGTCATTAAGATCTACAGGCCGTAGCCTGTCCCGCCGACAGGCCTTGGCCAGAGCAAGGTCACCTTTCTGAAAGCCCCCTGGGCCAGGCAACCACCATGACTGCCAGGGAGTCCAAGGGCAGTGGCCGTCTCCTCTGCCATTCCCCAGTGGAGTGCAGAGCCTGACAGTTGTGGAGATGAGTTCCCAGTGGTCTGAGCCCAAGCAAGGGCTGATAGTGCTTTGTCCCCAAAAGGCCGTCCCAAGAGTGAGCTCAGAAACTGCCGGGCAGATCACCCTGTCCGTTGGTGACTTTTCAGCAGGGAAGCAGCATCCTCTGTCTGTGCAATGCTTTTTCTGGGGTTGGGTTGAGTGTGTGTGAAGGAGAGGAAGGGAGACAGAAAAAATGAGAGAGAAATAGAGAATGTGTGAGTGAGAGAAAGCGTGTGAGAGAACGCATTAAGTATTTTAGACAGGGATCCTGGCTCCCGGAGGCTGTCTAACACTGAGGAACGTGTAGAGCCCAGGTGTTAATGTGACTAGAAATTGTTCACTTTCTGGGGATGTGACATAGCTGGTTTTGAATGTACGAAGCCTGAACCTAAATAGAACTCCTTTGGTTAGTATAGAAAAGGAACACTCAGATTTTCTTAGAGGAGGAAAAAATAACTCATTGTTTACAGCTCCAAAGTAGCAACTCCTTTGGGGAAAGGTGGGTGGGGAACATAAAAGAACAACTTACTTTTTTGGTTTCTTACTCAGTCTTTGAGAGGAATTTTGACAGAAGCTGTGGGGTCCAGAATTCTGGGCTGTGTCGTGGTCCCCGGAAGCTTTTTCACCCCGAGACAGCCTAACAATAAGCACATTGCACCTTGACCCAGACTCTAGAAGCTTTTAGTCTCCTGAGTCTTTGTGACACCCTTCCCCTCTCAAGGAGAAGATAAGCAGCAGGTTCTCTTTTCCTGGGGAGGGAAAGAATCCTGGAGGCAGGTGACTCACCTGAAGCTGGAAAGGCCAGTCCATAGCGCAGAGAAGTCAGTGCATTTCCCATTGTAACTGCTGGGCCTGGCATTAACCAGGGGCTGTGAGTATTCCCAAACAACCTGCCAGTGAGGTAGGGGAGGAGCCAGGGCTCTCGCCAGGGCTATGGAACTGGGCTCTGTTCTGATTCTCAGTTTACTTGCTTCTGTTGATTACTAAGGTGTTCACTGATAATTACAGTGTTAACTAATAATTGGTACCAGTACCAGTTTCTGTTGAGTCATTTCCAACTCATGGCAATTCCATGTATGTCAGAGTAGAACTATGTTTCATAGGGTTTTCAATAGCTGATTTTTTGGAAATAGATTGACAGGCCTTTCTTCCAAGGTGCCTCTGGGTAGATTCGAACCTCCAGCCTTTTGGTTAGCAGCCTAGTGTGTTAACTGTTTTGGAGTCCCACCCAGGGACTCTGGTAATTGAGACAGTAACTGAAAATACTGACATTGTGATTTTCCTCTCTGCATTTCCTGGTACCTGGACTTCTGGAGCATACCTGGGCTGATGGGCTACCCAGGCTGGCTCTTCCCTTCCCCCTAGTTCTGGTTCCCTCTCTGCCCTGTCTTGTGCTGGACCTTTAGGGAAGTCCTGTTCCTCTCTGTTTCTCAGTACCCAGCCTGTCAGCAAGGAAGCCTAGAACCTGCCCACTTCAAGAGCTCTTGGGAGGATCGGCACAGCATTCTAAAAAGCCTGAGGTACCTTGCAAAGAACAGGTATCATTTTTATTACAATTCCCAACCTGTTCATCTGCTGCGGGAGGCGAGAGAGGAGAGCATTTGCAGGTTTATGCGTGCACACAACAAACCATTGCTGGGTGCCAGAGCCAGGCCAGGACCTCATGAGACCAAGTCCAGTAAAGCCAGCTGGTGTCCTAGCAATGCTTGAGGTCTGGGGCCAACCATTTCTTCTCTGGCTGAGTGATCCTGGTTTTCTGAGTCCATCTCAAGAAACTCCACTCTCTTGCCCCTGCAAGAACTTATAATTTAAAAAAAAAAGTTACCATTGAGTCAACTCCAACTCGTGGTGACCTCATGTGTGTCAGAGTAGAACTGTACTCCATGGGGTTTTCAGGGGCTGATGTTTCAGAAGTAGATCACTAGGTCTTTCTTCTGAGGTGCCTTTGGGTGGACTTGAACCTCCAGCCTTTCATTTAGCAGCCAAGCGCATTAACCATTTGTACTTCCCAGGAACCTTATTGGTTGTTTATCCATAGTGAATTTGGGAAATGCTCTCATTTTAATTTTGCAGCAGAATCTTTTGAGGAGCTGTTGGAGCCCCCGAGATAAGAGTTTGAGAATATTAGGTGGCCCTCACTGCCCAGCTGACTTTGGCCAGCTGGAGCCTTACCTTTCCCCGTGTGCTGGGTGTGGGCAGAGCCACACACAGGCCATGTACAGGCCCCGTGTGAGAGGCCTCAGATTCACCACCCCACGACTTTGGTTCTCCAGACAGCAGGCCCCCTGCCTGGATCGAGCCATGGTCCCAAGCTCCAGTGGTGTCAGCAGCCTGGGGGAGCAGCTCTTCTCTCTTGCCACTTGCCCTTCCTGGTGGCCCCCTTGGGTTCCTGCCTGGGTCATGTACAACCAGCACCAGGAAACCAGTGAGTGAGGGCCTGGGGTAGACCAGGCCGTGCCCCTGGTGAACTCTTACCTGGGAAGAAAGGAGCCAGTGGCCTGTTTAACCTGCTCTGCAGCCTCTATAAATAGCAACCGTTTCCAAGAGGAGTTTAAGGGGGTGTTTATCTTCTAAAAAGCAGATATTTCCTAATGCTCTGAACTGATTTATTCATTGCTACAGAGGAGATGTTCACAGCCCCCCTCTGTGTTCTATTTTGTAAAGTGGGTAGGAGAAAGAGGAAGGGGAACTACTCTCTTTAAATTTTGCATCTACTGTGTGCCTCGGCACTGGACTAGAGAGGGGTCGCCATGCGTTCATCCTGTGAGTCAGGTCTTTTTTCCATACTGAGGCGCATCTAAGGCACCATCGATTGTAAGACACATCATTCTATGTACCACTGAAGGGCAAAAAAAAATGCCGATTTTAACTGTAAAATGCCACAACTCTATAATTCATTCCAATCAGAGCTGTAAAACTGCTACTAGAATCAGTGAAGTAGCGTATTACCCTCACTTGGCAGATGAGGGAACTGAGATCCTGCAAGTAGAGTGACTTACTTGGGTCACGCAGCAGGAGGCGTCGGGGCTGGGGTTCAAACCAGGAACTTCCGGTGCCAAGTCCCAGCTCTCCACTGCCTGGGTGGTGCAACCAGCTAAGCACTCGACTACTAGCCAAAAGGTTGGCAGTTCAAACCCACGTAGAGGTGCCCTTGAAAGACAGGCCTGGCAATTTTCTTCGGAAAGGTCACAGCCTTGAAAACCCTATGGAGCAGTTCTACCCTGCACACATGGGTCACCATGAGTTGGAGTCGACTCAACAGCAACCAACAACCACCACCACTGCCTGGCCCCATGTCCCAGGAAGCCTGAGGCTGCCCAAGTTGCCTTCTTTAAAACGCACCTGGGCAGCCCCTCCTGGAGAGAGCCTGGGCACCTGCAGTTGTGTGGAGGGAGTTGGAAACAAGAACCAGGGTTCAAGCCCTGGAACCCGGCCCCTCCACTGTACACACCCTGGAAGGAACCAGAGTCCTTCCTTTCAGGCTCATCTGCCACGGCCCACCTCCCATGGAGCTGAGCTATGTGAGGTCCTGACTCCAACCCCACGGCCTCCTCCTGTTAGATAAGGTGTCCCTGTCCCACTACCACCTCAGCAGGGCCCAGCCCCTGAGCACCGCCTCCCGGGACCCAGCCTTCTGTTGTATGGGTTCACTGCCCAGTGCATGTGCTCTTCTGTGTCACCACAGCCAGGCCTCCAGGGGTAGGACAGGGAAAACCAGAAGACAGCCCCTTCGCTTGTAGCCTGTTCATTTTGAACCTCCAGAGAAACAGCTGTTTCCGAGGCAAAGCAAGCCCCTTTTTCTAGTCCATACCCAGGACGGGGAGTCTGCTGAGCTGTCACCACTCGGGGGCACCTGCTCCCCCACCCTGACTGCAACAACACATTTTCAGTCATTCACCTCCCACCGGTCAGCGTGTACTGTGTTCTGAGCACAGCATTGGAAACTGGCGCTGAGGGTGAAACCCTCAAGGAGCCCACGGTCCAGAGGGGGAGGTGGGGAGATTGTAAACTTGTATCTGATCCCTCCTCTGTGTCTCTGTATCAGGTCCTGTGCTAGCACCTAGTAGGCACTCACTGAAGGTTTGCTGAACTTGAGATCAGATAGAAGGGCCAGGGGTTTAGTAAAACAGCTCCACAAACACATGCGCACATTAAAGTCATTCAACAAACGTTTGCTGAGTGCTTACTAGGTGCAGGGTGCTGGGATGGTGTAGCAGAGAGGACCGTGCCCCAGCCCCAGATGTCAGGTGTGGTAACATTAACAGTGCTGAGACATTTAGCGCAGAATCCACTGGGCTTTGCTGCCTTGGGGTCCATCTGGGTGAGTGCCCAGGAATTGCTCTCCTGACCCAGAACCTGCGCTTCAAAAGCTTGGGGGCTTCAAAAGCCTCCTCTGCATTAGATATGCCAGGGCCCTTGCAGCTCAGTAAGCCACTGCCAAAAAGGTCTTAGGCAGAATCCCCGAAGGCCCCACTGGTTGGTGATCACAGGCACACCATGTCAGGCAGGCAAGGTGGGAGATGGGTATGTGTCTATTTTCAGGCCCTGGGACTGGTTGCTGGAGATCAGTCCCCAAGGCCAGGAGAACGCAGAGTAAGCTCCAGGTGAGAATGAGATTATGTGAAGTCTTGGAGATGGGAGGTAGTAAACTCCCACAGCAGATTCTGTCTCTGCCCTAGTTCCGGCAGGGGAACGCTGGCTCAGGAACACGTGGCCTCCTGGCATTTCTCGGTATTTAATTGTCTTACTGTCTTTTCCGAGTCCCTGATGAAATGACTTGTACAACAATCTGTCTGTGCCTTATGAAAGTGTCTGTGCACTTTTTATCCTTTTTAAAAGCAACTTTAAAATGTTTAAGTGGGTGGGGGACTGACTGACATACATGGTAGTTTTCCAGAAATCTGTGATAATCACTGAAACCTTTTTTGCGTTATGTTTTTGAGGTTGGAGTGATGAAGTGTACGTCTCCCACCCCACCCCCTACTACCTGTGTACAGACCTTTTTAAAAAATATCTCTTATTCTTATTTTTCTGATTCAGTACTGTGACTGACCTCTACAATACAGCTCTAACCTTGGGGGATTTGTAATAAAGGTTTTAAAAATGGGGGCGTGGGTTGGGAAGGGTTTGCACTGGTCCTGTGTGTTGTGCTTTTGTGTGTTATGTGTTTTGATTTTTGTGTGTTTTTATGTTTTATATTAATATAATTTTTCTGTTTAAAAAACAAATACAACTTTGGCTTGTTTTAAGAAAGTCTCTTCAGAACTCAATTTTTAAAAAAAAAAAAATCACAGGTGCATACACTGTTGGGGTGTGGAGGTGAGGGATACAAAGCATTGCCAACCATGAGGAAACAATTTGCAAAATGTCTATAGAGCCTTGAAAACGTTTGACCCTTTTGCCAAGAAACTCATTTCTGCAAAAATATTGCAAGGAAATAATTATAATCAAGGAAAAGCTCTATGTGTAAAGATGTTCTCTGCAACATCATTTATAATAGTAAAAAAATTTAAACAACTCAAATGTCCAACAACCAGAGAGCACTGGCCAGAACTCTTGGTTACAAGTAACAGAAACCCAGCTCGAACTGGCTTGAGGGGATTAAACGGCTCAGGTAACTGAAAATTCCAGCAGCAGAAAGGCACAACTAGATCCAGGATCTAAAATGCTGCCTCAAAACTTGCTCGCAGTCACCCACCTGCTCTGCCCTTCTTTGTCTGGCCGCATTCCCAGGCAGGTTTGCAAGACAGCAGCCAGGAGCTCTAGCTATATCCTGCCTTTGAGCAATCCCAGTGGATTTACTCTGCGTGAATCAACTTGGATCACGTGTAACGTCCCGGAGCAATCACTGCGGCTTGGAAGCTACTTGGCTCTGATTGGTCAGTTTCAGGAGATACGTGGCTCTGATTGGTCAAACTCAGAAATATACACTCACCTTCACCCATGAATGGCCCTTCCAAACTCCTTGGACTGAGAATGGGGAAATCTCAATCCCAAGGAAAAATGGTTGCTGGGCAGACAAAAACACAGAAGTCTCTCTAGGGATAAGCCATGATACAGAATGTCCTGGTTAATCGCATGGGTTAATAGACTGTCTGGGCTTCACCAAGACACTTCTTTGTGTCTCAGTTTCCTCATTTGCAAAGCAAGAATAATAATAATAGTGCCTGACCTTAAGATGGGGATGAGCATTGAGATCATGCTGGTGATGTGCTAGACACAGCGTCGGGCACTCAGCGGTAAGAAACAATTGTTAGAAGAGTTTATAACATAGAAACGTGTTTGTGTTAAAATATGATAGGAAAACCAAGATAAAAAATTGCACATACACTCTGACCTCAAGTAAATTAAATTAAAAAACCCAAAAACCCGACCATGCATTGGAAAGACCAGAAGAAAAGAAGCAAAATGTCTTTGAGGGCTGTGTCTGGGGGATGGCATTATTGGGGTAGCGACATTTTCCCTGTGTTTTCCAAATGTTCTTTAATGAGCAAGTGTTACTTTTAATGTAAACTTGTTATTTGGAAAAAAGTATCCCCCTACTCTGCAAAAACCAAAGAGAACAGCTGGCCCTTGCTGGAATTTGTCAGGAATTCCCAGGCTGATTGTGAGTTTAAGATCCAGATTTAGTCACGGTGAAGATAAGAGCCTGAACATTTCTAGCCAGACCCAAACCATGGTATTTTTTTTTTTTTTTTATTTTATTGTTGTACTTTAAGTGAAAGTTTACATTTCAAGTTAGTCTCCCATACAAAAATTTATACATACATTGTTATGTGACCCTAATTGCTCTCCCTATACAGTGACAGCACACTCCTCCCTTCCACTCCTGATTTCCTGTGTCCATTCAACCAGCTCCTAACCCTCTCTGCCTTCTCATCCCACTTCCAGACAGGAGCTGCCTATTTAGTCTCATGTATCTTCTTGAACTAAGAAGCACACTCTTCACAAGTATCATTTTATGTCACATAGTCCAGTCTAATCTGTCTGAAGAATTGGCCTCCGGAATGGTTTTAGTGCTGTATTGACAGAGTCCGGGGGCCATGCTTTCCGGGGTTCCTCCAGTCTCAGTCAGACCATTAAGTCTGGTCTTTTTACTGTGATTTGAGTTCTGCACCCCACTTTTCTCCTGCTCCGTCAGGGACTCTCTGTTGTGTCCCCTGTCAGGGTGGTCATTGGTGGTAGCCAGGTACCATCTAGTTCTTCTGGTCTCAGGCTGATGAAATCTCTGGTTTATGTGGCCCTTTCTGTCTCTTGGGCTAATACTTCCCTTGTGTCTCTGGTGTTCTTCATTCTCCTTTACTCCAGGTGGGTTGTCACCGATTGCCAAATCATGGTATTTTCAATTGCCTCAAATGCATATGAAAGTTGTACAATGAATAAGGAAGATCGAAGAAGAATTGATGCCTTTGAATTATGGTGTTGGCGAAGAATATTGAATATACCATGGACTGCCTGAAGAACGAACAAGTCTGTCTTGGAAGAAATACAGCCAGAATGCTCATCAGAAGCAAGGATGACAAGACTTCATCTCACATACTTTGGACATATTATCAGGAGGGACTAGTCCCTGTTGAAGGACATCATGCTTGGTAAAGTAGAGGGTCAGTGAAAAAGAGGGAGACCCTCAATGGGATGGATTGACACAGTGGCTACAATGATGGGCTCAAGCATAAAAATGATTGTGAGGATGGCACAGGACTGGGCAGTGTCTTGTTCTGTTGTACATACGGTCACTATGAGTCAGAACTGACTTGACAGCACCTAACAACAACAAGTTTCTAGCGAGGCCTAGTCAGGCTGACCACTTCATCTGGGCTTCCTCCAAGCCAAGCTTCGGGGCCCGGATTTCTAGGGTGGATCCTCACATGGTATCAGGAGGGGAGGGGGAAAGAGGGAAGGTGAAGGCGCTGTCCAGGCCTGCTCCTCGCTGCTGGTTAGAACAGCCTGTCTTGGTGATACTGGGCTGAGTTTTAGGAACATTGGGGTAAGGGAAATGAACCAGCATTTATCAAACAGCAGAAACCATGATTTTCACCCATTCTGTCAATGAATCTTCACAACAATGTGTGTCTCATTTGACAGGCGAAGGAACCAAGGTCCCTCCAAGGTAGAAGTAGGCTTGCCCCCCAGGTGTACTTGCTTCGGAGTTAAGGCAAAATCCTCAAAATCTTTCAGAGGCATTGAGATCTTCCCCATTCTTAGTTATTGGCAGAGTCTGGCCAGAACCCAGGCTTCTTTCTTCCACCTTAGGTGTCTTTCCTACGATACCACCCACTTTTACTGATCCAGGGGATGTTGGCACTGGTGGCACAGTGGTTAAGATCTCAGCTGCTAACCAAAAGGTCAGCAGTTCAAATCCACCAGCCGCTCCTTGGAAACCCTATGGGGCAGTTCTGCTCTGTCCTATAGGGTCGCTATGAGTTGAAATCTACTCCATGGCAACGGGTTCAGTCTTATTTTTTAGTCCGATAATCGAAGGAACCCTGATGGCTTGGTGATTAAGCACTGGGTTTCTAACCAAAAAGATCGGCAGTTTGAACCCACCAGCAGCTCCATGGATGATAAGACCTGATGATTTGCTCCTGTAAAGATTACAGCCTTGGGAACCCTGTGGGGCAGTTCTAGCCTGTCCTATAGGGTCCCTATGAGTCAGAATCGACTCAACGGCACACAGGAACAACATCTGGTAATTGAGACTTTTTAAAAAATAAAAAGTAGAACATATTAATATAGGCTCTTTTGGTTGCAAAAGACTGAAGCCCAACTCAAGAAAAACCCAATTTAAGAAAAAAAGGGGAAGGAGGGGATTTATTGACTCACACAACTGGATAGATAGATTAGTTCTAAATTCAGGAATGGCTGGATCCAGGTGTTCACATGATGTCATCAGGCATCTGCCTTTGCTCTCAATTCTGCTTTCCTCTGGGCTGATGTCACTCTAAGGCAGGCTGTCCCTTTGTGGTAACCAAGATGGCTTCCAGTGACTCCTACTTGGCAAACCTTAAAGAAAGTTTGAAGTTCCAGAGCTATCTTTTCTTTGATCCTGTGGATCAAAAGCCCATCCCTGAACCAATGTCTGTCACATGCTCATACTTGGTATAAACCTAAGTATGACATGCCCCTTGCCCTCAAAAACTACCCAGTCTGGAGGAGAAGACAGACCTATAAACAGGCATGTTTAGACCAGTGCAGTACTGAGGTTGTGCGACAGATCAAATTCAGAGCATAAAGGCTCCGAATCATTTAGTGATATATTCAGACATTCTTTCTCTTGGCTGTTCACACTTCATGCTCCCTGGCACATCAGATTTCTCCTCTAACACGTCACTGTAACACTTCAGTTACTGTGCCCTGACCCTCATCACCCTCTGTCTCCTGAAATGCAGCTAGCCTCAAAGGAGTTTTGTCATAATATATGTAATGGAGACTTGGAGACTTCTCTTTCCCTTATTCCCTGGGTTCCTGCCCCCCCCCCAAAAAAAAAACCCTCCACAAAGATAATAATAATAACAGACCATTTAATGAGCACTTACCGTGTGTTACTGTGCCACCAGTTATTAAGGGTGTGGCTGCTAACTGAAAGGTCAGTGGGTTGAACTCAGGGGCCGCTCCACGGGAGAAAGCTGTGGCAGTCTACTTCCATAAAGATTTACAGCCTTGGAAACCCTATGGACAGTTCTGCTCTGTCCTACAGGGTCACTATGAATCAGAATCTACTGGACGCCAGTAGGTTTACTAGGTACTAAGGACATCCACTACATCTCGTATCTTCACGACAGTCAAGGTCCCACCATCACTTCCATTTTACAGAAGAGAAAACCAAAGCTCAGAGAAATTAAGTAACTTTATCCCACTCTGTATGGTCTCTCAGAGATAACAGGATTTCTTCTTTCTTTTTGTAATTATTTCTCAGATTCTAGACCCAGTGATTTTCAAAGGCAAATGGGCTTGGGACATTTGCACCTATGATTTCATTGACCCTCACCTGTTGGATAGGTGTCATCATGCCATTTTATAGATAAGGGAGGCTCAGAGAGAGCAGTGACCTGCCCCAGATCACACAACTCATGAATGTGAAGCCAGTAGTCGAACAAGATCAGGCTCTTTCCACTGCATCACAGCTTGTCTGTGGGTAAATTGTTAAAAGAGAGGTGGAGGGGGTGGGGAAGGTGAAGAAGAAAGAGAGAAAGACAGGGAGGAGGGAGGGAGGAAGAACGGAAGAAAAAAAAGTAAGGAAAGGCAGGAGGGAGGTAATGGGGAGGGGAGGGAAGGGGAGGGGAGGAGAAGAAAAGAAGCCAGCCAGACTCTGTACCTAGAAGGGCAATGATAGAAAAAGCTGTCAGCTGGGTCCTTGCCTTACACAAGGTCTCTTCTTTTGATTCCAAGGATGGAGAATCTTTGCTTCCCTCTTCAGGCTCAACTCTCTTGGCTCTTGAAAGCTGGTTTTGGCTTCAACCCAGGGATGTACAAAACACGAATATCTCAGGCATCCAGCTATGGGTACAGAGCCCCGTACCTGGCTGTTAAACACAGCCAGGGGGAGGCTTCCAGAAGCCCAGTCCCCTTTCCTCAGCCTCCTCCTCTCCCCTTTCCAGGCCCTCACATGCCCAAGTCTAAACCTTTCTCTCTAGACCGAGCGCCTCAGACTCTTCTCTACTGCCTCTCTCCAGCTGCCCCAGGAAAGGCCTCAGCCATCCTCTTAGGAGAGCAGAGAGCCTGCTTAGGAGTTGGCCAGACAGACCTGCGTTCACATCCACTCTCCCCAGGGGGCCTCCTAGGGGTGTCTTTCATATTGAGGTTTGTGTGAGTGGTGACCCCTCAAGGTGTGCAATGGGGAGGCCCCCTCACCTTTAAGTAGGTACTGTAAGGCCCACTCCCACAGGCAGCGTGAGGTCACGGTCCAGTCAGTCAGTTGGAGCAAGTGTTTCCTATATTGTCAGAGTCGTGAGTGGTGAATGAGCATTCTGGCTCAGGAGACAGACAAACCTGAGGTCCAGGTCTGCCTTTGCTGTGTGATCTTGTGCAAGTTATTTACCCTCTCTGAGCCTCAGTTTCTGGATCTTTGTGGTAAGAGGGGTGTCGGCTACCTCAGAGAACTATGTCAGGAAGTGACTGACACTTAGTAGGTGCTGAGTAGTGGTGGTTAGTGTCAGGAGCAGATTATCCAATAGGCAAGGTAAGCACAGTGCTTACCTTGCTTACCAGATCATCTGTAGTGAACGATTTCACATGTTTTCACCACATCAAAGATTCGGCTTCTAGGTGTGGCTGGCATCTGTCTCTCTCCCAACCCCACAGCACCTTCCTACAGAATCAAAGCCTGTTTTCAAATTTACAATCCCTGACAAGGATGGATTACCCCGTAAGCAAGGTAAGCACGGGCTTACTTTGCTTATTTACCACTCTGTAGTGACAAATTTCACTACAGATTAGTAAGTAATCACAAGTAAGCCTGTGCTTACCTTGCTTACTAGATAATCCACCCCTGGTTAGTGTTATTACCAGTATTATGGGCCCAGCTACACCACCACCCCCCTCTCATCTCCCACCCTTCCCCAACCCAGCTGTCTTGCCACAGTCCCCCAGGGCCTGCCTTCATCAAAGTCCTTTTCCACACTAGTTAGGGGCAGCTGCAAGTGACGCTGTGTCCATCTCCGCTGCTCCCAGCACGGGGGCTACCAAATAGGAGAACCTTGGTATTTACATGTAACCTCCCCCACTGCCACCACCCAATGTGGAATTTCTGGCCTTAGCACACCTCCTTCCGTCCAAGAGTGAAAGCGAGTGGTGATCAGATGGTGGGGGCTTGCAGGGCCTCCGAGCTTGCCCCACTCCTTGCTTGCTTTGGCTCCCCATCAAGAATGCTAGCCCAGGCCTGGGAGACCAACTGACCTTGGACTCCAGAGGGAAAGTCACACTTCTGCTCAACTTCCAGGGCAGCCCTGCATTCCAGGAGGGGCGTGGGAAGAGCCAGGCCTTCCCCACAGAGCCAGGACCTGCCTGCGGCCTCACCAGTTGCCAGTACCCTCCTCAAGGCTGCACTCTGCACTGAGTGGGTCTCTAGAGAGAACCATCCTGCCACGGAGGGATGGAGATGGGGTGTGAGAGAAGATTCCCATTGCCGGCACAGGACAGAAACGTCAGAAGGTTCCCCGTGAGACATTCTCTGGCCTTCCCCATCCACCCCCAGTTTTCCATGCTAGCCACCTCACTTCTCCCTTTTCTCCTGCCACCCCCCACCCCACGAAAAGAATCCACTCCGTTATTTCTGAGCAATCCCAGTCTCCCTTCAGCCTCTGTCCCCTCTGTCCCCAGCCCAGGTAGCCCCAGAGCTGTCTAGATCCCACTCCAGGTCCATCCCTCTTGGCCTGACCTTCCTGGGGTTATTTCAGCTGGAGTTGTCACCAACAGAGTCCCTGGGACCTGAGGGGGAGGCTTCCCTGAGAGGGTACACAACAGATGGGTCCTGGAGGGTGAATAGAAATCAGCTGGCAGAGAAGACAGGCCCCCCCACCCACCCCTGCCAGCACTCCCTGCAGAGAGGAGCTGGCTGAACAGAGGCTGAGGGGCAGCACATTTGAGAAGCTGGGGCAATGGTTCCCACAAGACATTTTCCTTCTGGTAAAACTAGCCTCCCTTCTCCAAGATGTTCCCAGGACCCGCTGGCAGGCGGCTCCTGGGCAGGCTCTCTCCCACTGGGAGGGTTCCCCTAGCTCTGGAAGGGGCCGATGGGCAAAGAGCAGTGGAAGTGGGGTGGGAAGGTTGGGAGGCAGGATGGCCCTGTGTCACAGGGTGAGGGCCCCAAGCCCTCTGGGCCGCCCCTTCCCATCCTCATCATAAGGCAGTGGACTCAGAAGTCCTGAGGTTCAGAGAAGGGGCTTTCCAGGCTCCTTGGGCTGGGAAGGGATCAGGCAGGTTCTTTCCAGAAGATGGAACAACCCTGCCCTCTAGTGGCCTTGTCAAGAGGTATTGAAGACCTGAACCAAAAGAACCTGCTGGACAGGAAGTCTTGGTCCCACTCCTTGATTAGATCAACTGCCCCCGCCCCACTCCAGTAGATCTTCAGATATCACCAGATTACCTGGGAAGCCAGGCTTCTGTGAATGGCCTTGCAGGTCTGGGCAAGCTTGAGTCTTTGGGAAGGAGGGCATGTTAGGGTGAGATTGGGGCTGGGGTTGGGCTGGAGGCAGAAGCCGGGGTGGGGTGTGGGACTGCGGTCAAGACAGGTTCCTTTTCCAAACCTTGTAATTCTGGGAGGATGGCACATGGAGGTGATAGTTCCTAACTCTGGGCCCCACCTTGGGCCACGGTTCTGACCAGCTTTGTTTTAACTCACACGTCAAACCCTTGCAGGGGGCACAGATGGCAAGGGCATGGGCTTTGGGGTTCGACCTGGCCTTTGCTATTTTCCCAGCTGTGTGGCTTTAGACCAGTGACGCTCCTGGTTCTGTTTCCTCATCTGTGAAATGGGGATAAGAAAACCACCCTCACAAAGTAGTCCGGAGGCTTAACGTAAGAGAAGTGACAGAACAGGCAACCCTCTCTTATGTGTTTTCTGGAATGTGCATTCCAGAAAACATGTTTGAAAGTTAGAGGGAAATTTTCATATTCTGTGGTTGTTGAAGGCAGAATAAGTGGCGTTCCCAAAGAGCTATAAAAAAAGAAAAAAAGCTCTCATTTGCATCTCACCCTTTAGACATGATCTCGGCCATGTATTTCCAACATCTGATACACATTTTAATTTCAATTGTATTCTTTTCCTTCTCAATTGAGTCCATAGCCCAATAATTCAAGTCCACAATTCCCTGATGATCCTCATTGTTGGCCCAGCTGCACGAGACCTAGGAGCCTGCACTTATTACCAGCACCAGCACTTCCATTCTTCTACTTCCCAGACCCTGCAGTGCTGGGAGGGCGGGACATGGAATGATGGTTTCTAACTCTGGTCCCCACCTCGGGCCACTGATCTGATCAGCTCAGTTTAACCCACAATGTCCAACCCTGTGCCAGGCCCATTGGAATAAAACAAGTGGGGGAAATACAATTGAAAAAAACAAACTCCCACATATAAACAGGAACAAAATGTTGCTCAGATTACATCTTTGGCCCTTGAGATCTGTGTTACCCAGCTGGTGCAGGAAGTCTAACCTGGGTTTGTGACAGGCTATGCAGGAGTGTGGTAGAATCCACCATCTTTCAGGTGAAAGTGGCAGAAACGCAGCATGACACACCTGCACTGGAGTAGAGGTAGATGGTATTTACTGGTTGGTGTGAAGCTGAAAAGCCCATGAGTAGGGTTGGGCGGGAATCCCTGGGTGATGCAAATAGTTAACAAGCTTGGTTGCAAACCGAGAGGTTGGCAGTTCAATTCCATCCAGAGGTGCCTTGGAAGAAAGGCCTGGCAATCTACTTCTGAAAAAGCAGCCATTGAAAACCCTATGGAACACAGTTCTACTCTGACACATTGTAAGAGGGGTCCCATGAGTCAGACTCCATGGCAACTGGTTAAAGGGCTGAGTGGGGTTTGAGCGATGACAGCCTCCTCCCGCTTTCTCACTGCCTCTGCACACGGTGGCCCTGAAGGATCCAGGCTCATACCCTCCCAACTTCAGGTCGAGTGCTTCTCTTTCCATCATTACTGCAAAAGACCTGGGACTGAATGAAGCTCATTGGACTAATTTAGTTTTAGAAGAATATTCATGAGAAGTTGTTAAGTAAAAAAGAAAAAAAGCTACCGAACCATATATACAATGTGATACCATTAAAATATTCTCAAATACTTAGAAATGGAAATAAGGCTGGAAGGAAATATACCAAAATGTTAAAAGTGGTTATCTTGGTGGAGGGGTGGTGATGGTGAATTAGAAATAGTTTTATTTTCTTCTTTTGCTTCTGTGTATGTTAAACAAACAAACAAACCCATAAGGAACATATATTGCTGTTATAGTAAGAAAAATATTGTTGTTGTTGTTTATGCAAGAAGGGCCTGGACAGCAGGCATGAAGAAAGAACGGATAAAGCTAGATGATTGAAGAGAGCAGTCAAAATTTAGGCCAGTGAATCAGCAAATTAATCTAACACAACACAGTTTATACCCTCACCCACCTCACCATCAAGGAAGAGAGGACAGAAATGAAAGCAGATGTTACATTACAGAGTGGCCGGTGTTATGGTTGGGGGTTATGGGCCCCTAACCTAGCCTGAGAGCTAGGGGAGGCTCCTAGGAGGAGAGAACCTTCAGCAGAAGCATCTTGAAGGGGAAGCAGATGGTCTCCAGGTGGAGAGGAGGAAGACTTAGCAGGAGATGAAGCAGCATGTGCAGAGGCCTTGAGGCACTTTCATTCCACCCCGGGTGACCCATCAGACCAATGACAAATAAACAAAAGCATAAGAAGGAGTTGGTTTGGAGAGGATGCTGAACTCCACCTTGAGGAGAGCTTTTGAATATTCCTTTTTAAACAGTCTCCTTTTTTTTCCACCCTTCCTCCCTTGAGCTCTGATTCAACCGCTAGGCCTCTGCCTAGAACTGTGGTTTTCCTAATAAAGTGTAACCTTGCAAATTTGACCAGCTAATGCTAAGAAGTTAGATAGAGAAAGATATCTGCCATTGAGTTGACTCCAACTCATGGCAACCCCATGTACAATAGAACAAAATGTTGCCTAGTCCTGTGTCATCCTCATGATCACTGGCATGTTCAAGTCCACTGTTGCGGCTATTGTGCAAATCCATCTCACCGATGATCTCCCTCGGCCTCTCTGGCCTTCCACTTCACAAAACATGATGACCTTCTCCAGCAATTGATCCCTCCTGATGACGTGTCCAAAGCAAGTGAGTCTGACAATGTTCTCTTATGAGCCATTGAGTTTTCACTGGCTAAATTTTTGGAAGTAGATCACCAGACCTTTCTTCCTAGTCTGTCTTAGTCTGGAAGCACCACTGAAACCTGCCTACCATGGGTGACCCTACTGGTATTTGAAATACTAGAAGCATAGCTTTCAGTATCATAGCAACATGCTAGCCACAGCAGTACAGCAGACGGGTGGTGGGCTAAGAAGGTAAGTTGAGTTAAATCAGGAGAGTGATTGTCCAAGGACTGTTTATCATTCCCTACTTCTCTGCAAGGGAAAATGAGTTGTGTCCTGGATTGGGGTGAGATGTGGGCTCTATTGGTTGCATGGCCCTAGCAAAGCCATTTGCATGTGCTCGCATTGGCTTCTCTAGTAACAGAATAGATATATAAGAAGCCCTGGTGGCACAAACAGTTAAGTACTCGGCTACTAACTGACAGTTTGGCGATTCAAATCCACCCAGCGGCTCCTCAGGAGAAAAGCCTGGTGATCTGCTCCATAAAGATTATAGCCAAGTTCTACATGGGGTCACTGTGAGCCAGAATTGACTCAACAGCAGCACCACCAGCAACACAGCCCTGAACAGCCTAGAAGGCCTCTCACTGTATGATCTGTCTACCATGAAATTGTGAGCTCCCAGTTGTCCTATGGAGCCTGGCCACCTCTGCTGGGAGACAGCAGTGGCACCTGTCAGGCTCAGCCCATCCCCACCTCCTACTCCATGCCCTACTCCCTGGACACTGGATGAGAGGACATGAGCCCACCCCGCCTCTGCAAAACAGATGCCTCGGTGCTTTTAGAAGTGTTACTTAGTGTTCCCGTTAATTCTTTAGGGAGTCAGGATCAAGTGCAGGCTTCTGGCACAACATTCAAGCCCTGTAACATCTGACCCTTTGGATCCCTCCTACCTCCCTACTCGCTCCTCCACAGTCCCCACCCCCACCCCACCCCCTCACCTTGCTTTGCCCTATCCAGAGTGAACCACCTTAACAAATGTGGAAGGAGCATATATTATAAACATTAACTTAGTCTCCCTTGACCCTCAGCATTCCCCTCCCCTACCTGAGATCTCTCCCCCGCTCCATACGCAAAGGAAAGATGCACAGGGGCAGAAAGCCAATAGAAAGCAAGGACCCATCCTTGATGCTCTAGGACCGGTCTGGGTCACCATGAGCACAGAAGGAAATGAGAATCCGCTTCTGTGCTCTACACCCACCCACCGCCCTCTCCCATCCACCAACACCTTGACACTCTACAAGCCCCCAGAACTTGGTCATGACCTTGGGGGAAAGGGAAGGAACCTCAGTGGAATGGGATCTCACAATGGAAATGAAGTTTTTGGGAAAATCAGCTCATTTCATGCATGCCTGGGTTTACAGACTGAGATTCAAACCTGTGGTATGCATGCTTCTCTCAGTGCCTAGAATGTCCCCCACCCCCACCCCAAGTGCACACACTCTTACACTCTTGGCCTGGATCACTCCTACCCACCTACTCACCATCCAAAACTCACTTTCAGTATGACCTCCACCAGAAAGCCTTCCCCACACCGCCAGGCTGTGTTAATCTGTAAGCATTTGCGTACTTGTCACCTTCAGTAAACCATTAGCTCCTTCAAGGATAGAGACAATACCTACTTCACTACTGTATTCCTCTTGCTCAGAACAGTGCCCGGCACACGGTAGGCACCCCACAAATACTTCTTCGCTAAAACAAATGATTAAATGATGGGTGAGGCTAGGGAGACAGGACTGGAGAAGGTGTCCAAACCAGAAACCAAAACCATTGCCCTTGGGTTGATTATGACTTATGGTGACCCCATGAGCTATAGAGGAGAACTGAACTCCAGAGGGTTTTCTTGGCGGCAGTCTTTAAGGAAGCAGATCACCAGGGCTTTCTTCCATGGCACTGCTGGGTGAATTCAAACCGGCAATCTTTAGTTTTGCAGCTGATTGCAGACCACTTGTGTCACCTAGGGACCCATAAGGTGTCCAAGGGCATGGGTATTTCTGATAGCTGCAGCAATTGGTTTCTGGACCACACCAGTGTGACAACAATTATTCCTATATGAATGGGTTCCGAGCCTTTCTCCCCTCCAACCTGCATGCTTTGTTTGTTACACTTCTACTCTCTCTGCTTTTTGGGAGGGTTCTGGGGACAAAATACAGAGGGGGAGAAGCATAAGAGGCATGCAAGCTGAGGCTGGGAGAAAGATGTTAGTCTCCCTCATGGTGACTGAGTACGTAGTACAGGTAGAGGACTTGGGTTCTTTTGACATTGTTTTCTTGTTTATTGGTTTGCTGGACTGTGCCCTTTAGCTCACAATCCTTCTCTCAGACTGGACCAGGTGGACCACAGCTTTATAAGCATTATACCTTTGAGAAATGAAGACAGCTAGTTCTTGCCTCTTCTTCTACACTTCTGAATCAGGAGAAGGGGAAGAAAGATTTCTCCTCTGCCTGGTATGCACAGTCCTCCATTTCTTACACCTGTGTTAGCACTTTATTCTTAAACATTTATTGAGGCCCAACATGGCCCAGGTGTAGAAGGTCCTTAACTTTCTTCTGCTCATCATCTGCACGTTGTTGTTGGGTGTCGAGTCATCTCCAACTCACAGAGACCTTACGTATAACAATACGTTGCCTGGTCCTGCACCATCCTCACAATCATTGCTGTGTAAGAGCCCGTTGTTGCAGCCACTGTGTCAATCCATCACTGATCCTCTACTTTACTAAACATGATGTCTTTCTCCAGAGATTGGTCCCTTCTGATGATGTATCCAAAATAAGTGAGACAAAGTCTCACCATTCTTGCTTCTAAGGAACATTCTGGCTGTACTTCCTCTAAGATTGATTTGTTTGTTCTTTTGGCAGTCCACAGTATATTCAGTATTCTTCACAACACTACAGTTCAAACGCATGAATTCTTCTTCTGTCTTCCTTTTTCATTGTCCAGCTTTCACATACATATGAGGGGATTAAAAATACCTTGGCTTGGATCAGGCACACCTTAGTCATCAAAGTCATATCTTTGCTTTTCAGGATTTTAAAGAGGTCTTTTACTCCAGATTTGCCCAATGCAATGCATCGTTTGATTTCTTGACTGCTGTTTTCACGGACATTGATTGTTGTTCCAAGTAGAATGAAATTTTTGACAACTTCAATTTTTTCACCATTTATCAAGATGTCATTTATCAGTGCAGTTGTGAGGATTTTTTGTTTTCTTCACATTCAGCTTTAATCCATACTGAAGGCTGTAGTCTTTCACCTTCAGTAATGCTTTAAGTCATCTTTATTTTTGGCAAACAAGGTTGTGTCATCTGCATATCACAGGTTGTTATCTTCTTCATATAGTCCAGCTTCTTGGATATATGCTCAGCATACAGACTGAATAAGAATAGTGAAAGGATACAACACTGCCACACACTTTTTCCGGTTTTAAACCAGCATCCCCTTGTTCTGTTCAAATGACTTCCTCTTGTTCTATGTCAGGTTCTAGGAACAGGAACACAATTAAATGTTCTGGAATTCCCATTGAAGAATGCTGGGGTAGGGGAGAGACCAAGAGCTGGGGCTGGGGAGAGACCAAGCAGAAAGAGGTGCTAGGCTATTGCCGTGGTTCCAGATAAAGGGGAGTTGGGTACCTGCAGGCTAACAGACTGTGCTGATGGGTTGGATATGGGGGTGAGAGGAGTTAAGGGAAAGAGAGGAATCAAGGACAACCCCTATGTTTCCAGCTGGAGCAACTGTGTGGATGGTGGCGCCATTTACTGAGAAGGAGTAGACTTGGGATGGGGGAGCAAGTTTTGAGGGGAAAGCCTCAACTTTATGTTTGGGAGAGATTCACATTGAGATGTCTACAATACACTTAAGAGGTGTTGCCTAGAGAATTCTACCAAACATTCAGAGAAGAGCTTATACCAGTACTACTCAAACTATTTCAGAACATAGAAAAGGAAGCAACAGGCAACATGGCACTATAGTCAGAAGCACCACGCCGTCCCTATGCAGCAAAGATCAGAAAAACTAAGTCAAACAGAGTCACACGTCAATCCTGAAACCCTAAGCATCAAATGAAGAGATAAAGAACTCAGCCAAGCACCTAATGGAATAAGAAACTGACTGAGAACAGAGAGCGAGGAGAGATACATGCAGAGGTCCCCTATTGGCTACCGCAGGATGGATCCACCATCTTGGACTCCTATTGGAGATCAGTGAACGAGGGATATGAGAAAGCAGCTTCACGGAGCTTCCAGCAGGAGACAGAACAACTGGTAACCAGCGATATACACTTTCCCACCCCCCATCCTTCTTCACCCCCACTAGGCCTCCTCTGCTTCCTGCAGCTATAGTCTCTTGGCTGGGAAGCACCAGCTTCACCCCAGAGTCGCTTGGCTTCAACCTGCCCGCACTGGCTGGCTCCCTGAGTGCCTTTTGTTGGCTGCTGGTGTTGCTTTTTTCTGCTTCTTTAGATTTCTTCCTTACCTCTTACCACTTCCCCCTCCTTTCTGTCAAATACCTGGCTCTGTGCGCCATCTTTGTTTCTTCCTGAAAGGCTGCGAAACACCACTTGACTGTGAAACTGCTTCCTGGCCCATGCCGCCATGCTGCTGGGACCCTTAGGGCTTTTTTGTTTGTTTGTTTGGTCTGATTTGTTCTGTTTTGATTTTTTTGTTTGTTTTCTTTTTCTTTTCTCAGCTTGGGAGCCCCTTCTAGCCTGGCAGTACTGTGTGGCTTGGAAGCTACTCCCTTACTCTGCACAGACGCACAGGGACATCCCTGGGGGCATTTCTTTTTTCTTGATTTTTTTTCTTTCGTTTTTGTTTTTTTGTTGTTGTTTCTTTGTTTTGTTTTTGTCTCTCTCTTATTCCCTTTTTGTCTTTCTTCATTTCCAGTTTCTCGATTTATTCATGTTTTTTCTTTTGCCCTTTTTCTTTTTATTCATTTTTGTTTTTCCCCATTTCTCAGTCTCTCAACTCTCCACTCCAATAGCAAGCTCCCTTAGCACCCTTTTTTGTTTGGGTGTATGTTTTTGGCTCCTGTTCCTCTCTCCTCTCTCTCATCTTTCACAAAGCCATCTTAGCTCCACACATCACACTCTACCCCCTCCTTCCTGCCTATGCACCGTGAGCTGAACATCACACTCCCAAGCAGCACAGGCATGGCCTACTGAAACCTGCCCTGCACTGATTCCTGGTCCGCTCTGTCAGCCCTGGTACGTGCCACAAACAACCCATCCTAGCAACTCCCCTTCAGCTGGACCTGCCCTGTGTACCATGCCTGAATGACTGACCCTGCCCATTGGAGAAGGAGGTGAAAAGTATCGAGCCCACAGACAAGCAAACAACAAAGAACACACAGCCCGCCTGCTCAGACATAAGCAAATAAAACAAAAAAGCAGGACGAAGCAAACAAATCTACAATCAATAAATGAGGAAAATAACTGCTGAATGCCCCAAAGACAGCAGACAATATCAAAAAATTTACAAAAACAGGACAAGATGGCTCCAGTAGGTGTCCAAAATAAAACACCAGATGATCTCCCAGTAGAAGAAAAGGCACTAGACCTAACTGATAGGGAATTCAAATCTCTAATATTCAGAATTATCCAAGAGATGAACCAAAAATGAGGAAAAAATAGACAAATTCATGGAAAAGGCAGACAAATTCATGGAAAATACAGACAAAAATGGAAGAATTCAAGAAAATAATAGAGGAACAAAATGCTGAAATAAATTCACAACTAGAAATCATATAAAAACAACAATTAGAAATCCAAAAGATAAACAGCAAGATTTCAGAAATGGACAGTGTCATAGAAAGGCTGAGGAGCAGGTTTGAAACAATGGAAGACAGGATCAGCAAAATTGAAGACAAACACTCAGAAAAAAAATGAAGAAACCCTGAGAATTATGTGGGGTACAGTCAAAAGCAAAAATCTGCAAGTGATCAGAGTTCCAGAACAGGGGGAGAAAACATAAAACACAGAGAGGATCATTGAAGAATT
>NW_004443947.1:6870875-6884640 GCF_000243295.1 Trichechus manatus latirostris | reverse complement strand
GAACCCAAGGTTGAGAAGGGACAGTGTTGACATGTCGTGGGGTTGTTAACCATTGTCATAAAACAATATGTGTAGTAACTGTTTAATGAGAAACTACTTGTTCTGTAAACCTTCATCTAAAGTATAATAAAAATAAAATTTACAAAAAATAAAAAAGAAGAGGTGTTGCGTAGGCAGTTGTACAGGTGAGCCTGGAGCCATAGAGAAAGGTCTAGATCTGAGATATAAATACAGAGTCAACAGTATTGAGAAGGTCTTTAAAATTGTGGGTTTTCATGAGGTCAGTTGGAGAGAGAGTGTAAGTGGAGAAAAGGGTGCTTAGGAACATGCCTGAGGATCCCCAAGATTGTGAGATCACATAGAGGAGAAGCAGCCAGCAAAGAGCCCAGACAGGAAAGATCAGCGCAGCAGAAGAAACCAGTTCAGGCTGGTGTCCCAGAGCGGAGAGAAGAGCTTCTCAAGGAGAGAGAAGTCAACTGGGAAGATGCTGCTGAAAGACCCAGTAAGATGGGAACCAAGATGTGGCCATTGGATGAGCAGTGTGGAGGTCCATTTCAGTAGAATGGTGGACACAGGTGTCTAACTAAAGGGTCCTGGAGAGTGACTGTGGAAGTGAAGATGAAAATGTGTAGACAATCTTTCTCCAAGTTTGGCTGAAAAGGGGAGTAAAGAAATGGGGTAGTAGCTGGGGGTGTATGGTATCGTAAGAGGGTATTTGTTTGTTTGAGCTGATTGTTTTGTTTTAATGGTGAGAGATACTGGAATTTGGGCTAAGATAGTTCTTTGTGACACAGGACTATCCTGTGCATTACCAGATGTTTAGCATCCCTGATTCCTCCCAGTAAATGCCAGGAGAGCCTCCCACTTACAGTGAAAACCAAAAACAAACTTCCCCTCCACATTCCCAAATGCTCCTATCTTAGTTTTAGTTAGTGTTACTATGACACAAATACCACAAGTGGGTGGCTTTAAAGAACAGAAATTTATTTTCTCACAGTTCTGGAGGCTGAAAGTTCAAATCAGGGTCCCGACCAAGTCAATTCCTTCCTTGTCAGTAGCCTGGGCATTCCTTGATTCTTTGATTCCTTGGCTATAGACAATCCTCATATGGTGTCTGTCTCCCCGTGTGTGTGTCTGTGTGTGTGTGTGTGTGTGTGTGTGTCTGTGTCTATTCTGGTTTTTTTATAACTCAATGTGTTAGGTTCAGGATCCACCCTACACTGGTATGACCTCATCAACACAGCAAATGAAAACTCTATTTCCAAACAGGGTTACATACACAGGTACAAGGGCCAGAAATTCAATATTTATTTTTGAGGGACACAAGTTAACCCATAGCAGCCCCACAATGCAGCTGAGAACCAATGCTCTGGTCACCAAATTTTTGCTATAAAGGGCCAGATAGTAAATATTTCAGGCTTCTGGCCGTACAGTCTCTGTCACACATTCTCAACTCTGTCGTTGTAGCATGAAGGCAGCCATAGACAATGTGTAAAGAAATGGGCATGGCTGTGTTCCAAAACTATTTACAAGAGCAATTTGACCTGCAGGCTGTAGTTTGCCCATCTCTGCCCTAGTATCAGTGATGCTAAAGGGAGGGAAAACCAAACAAGCAACTTTCCTGAGAAAGCAGGGGGGATGCAGAGCTCAAAATGCACGTGGCCTTCATGGGGAGGAGGACATTTCCTGCTCTGTGGCAGAAGGAGGGGAGTAATCGACTAAGGTACAGGAAGGTCGGTAGGTTTGGTGGTAGGAACGTGAGGAGATTTGCCCTTGGAAACTTCTATTGCTCAGAGAAGAATGAGTTGAGGTCATTAGCTGAGAGTGTGGGAGAAGTAGGGGGTTTAAGAAATGAGAAAAAGAAGGGAAACTATTATCTCACACCACCACTCGTCTGTCAGTTTGTCGTACTGTGGTGTCTTTCGTGTTGCTGCGATGCTGAAAGCTAAGCCACCAGTATTTCAAACACCAGCAGGGTCACTCATGGAGGACAGGTTTCAGTGGAGCTTCCAGACTAAGACAGACTAGGAAGAAAGGCCTGGTGATCTATTTCTGAAAATTAGCCAATGAAAACCTTATGCACAAAAGACATTATTCAGCTTGCTTGCTTTGGACACATCATCAGGAAGGATCAATCACTGGAGGAGGACATCCTGTTTGGCAAAGTAGAGGGCCAGCGAGGGTGAGGGAGACCCTGATGAGATGCGCTGGCACATTAGCCACAACAATGGACATGCTGGTGATTATGAGGATGACGCAGGACTGAGCAACATTTTGTTCTGTTGTACATAAGGCCTCCATGAGTCAGAGTTAACTCAACAGCAGCTATCTATCTGTATTTATTCTCTCAGGAATGAGACAGGAAACCTAGATAACCATGGTAGGATTTTAGGGTAACAAGAGACCATGTAGCAATCAAAAACCTAAATTGAAAATGAACCCAGTCAGGGCAGTGGGATTTTATCCAGCAACGTTCAGCTGCTCAGAGAAAGATTTGGACAAGGCAAAGGGTTGGGTTCGCCCATGGTTAGGGTTTTGCCAGGCAAGTAAGAATAAGAAAGAGAGAGGCAAAGCAGTTGAGGGTATTTTACAATGGAGTGAATGGACCTGGAAATGTAAACTTGGACGGAAGGAAATGATGACAGCAGGGGGAAGGTGGGGAGTGAGGAGAGGGTGAGGCCAGTGAACTAGAGGATGATGCCAGGGAAGGCGGCAATGAGCATTCTTGAGCAAGTGAGCT
Source organism: Trichechus manatus latirostris (assembly GCF_000243295.1). Lineage (NCBI taxonomy): Eukaryota > Metazoa > Chordata > Mammalia > Sirenia > Trichechidae > Trichechus > Trichechus manatus. The sequence continues at coordinate 6,881,900 of NW_004443947.1, read as the reverse complement.
GGAAAGACAAGAAGAGGTAGCAGAGGTGGCTGAGAGCTGGTACTGGAAATTGAGAGGTCAAAGATGAAGTTTCTGAGAATGACAAGTCCATGGGTGAGCAATGGGAGTGGGTGGCTGAGGTAGAGGGGATGAGAAGGCCATTAGGGAGGGGCAGGAGGTGAAGCTGAGACCAGGGATTGGGTGGGTCCTTCCTATGAACTTTAAAGTTCCCCTAAATGAGCTCAAGTCTTCTGTGAAGAAGCGGAGCGTCCAGGGGGCCGGCAGATGACAGCAGTGAGGTGGGAGGGTGGTTGGCATAGCCAGATGACAGAACCTCAAAGGAGGAAAAAGGAGCCAGGAATCTGCGTTGAGAGCTCCACTGGGAAATCGGGAGGACCGCAAGTCCGTGTCTGGTGAGGGGGTAAAAGCAGCTCCACCTTGGACTCCTGGAGGGTGCTGTGTCCTCAGGGACCAGCCAGACTTCAGGCAGGAAGAGAAGAAACTGCCGCCCCACAGCCCAGCTGGGGATGTAGGCAAGCTTGTTGACAGCAGAGTCAGAACAGAAGGCGCAGGCGGGAGTATGAGGGGAGTGTGGGAGTCAGTGTGGGTGAGGGTGAGTGCATGTGTGTGAATGTGTGAGTGAGTGAGTGTGGATGTGTGGGTGGGTGCCTGTGGGGGTGTGGTTGTGTGTGAGCGAGTGTGGGTGTGTGTAGGTGTGGGTGCATCTGGTTGTTTGAGTGTGTAAGTATGTGACAGTGAGTGTGAGTGCATGTGGGTGTGTGAGTATTTGAAAGTGTGCGTATGTGAGGGAGTGTTTGTGAGTGTACGTGAATGAGTGGTAGGTGAGTGTGCGTGTGAGTGAGTGACAGAGTATGTGTGTGAGAGAGAGAAGAGGGAAGAGGGATAGGATAGGTTCAAATGCAGGGTTGTACAGGGCAGTTCAGGGATGAATAAGAGTCTAGAAGATGATGGAAGGCTGGGAGTGCTGTGAGGCAGGATGAGATTATCCTGAGGGTCTCTCAAGGAGGGTGTGTTCTCACCCAGCTCTGCTCATGTGGCCCTGGGGCTTCCTAGTTGAGTGGTCACATGAGGCAACTGCTCCCCATGATTCCATACCATGTACTGGTATTTTCTGAATTGCTACTGCGCATTTTTGTCATTAGTTTGAAGAGTTATGCAAAAGTTCAGTGATTGGATGCACTATAATTTAGTCATCATCCTCCTATTGGTAAGCATTTTGATTATATCCCAAAATTTGCCATTATAAACAAAACAGCACTGTCATGCATGTTCATGAAGCTATTTTTATGCTCATCCCACAATTGCTTCCATAAGATAAATTCCTTGAAGAAGAATTGTTAGGTCAAAAAATATGCAAAGATCTAAGACTCTATGTAGATCTATGTTGCCAAAATGCCCTCCAAAAAAATTGAAACAATTTACATCACCAGCAGTGTGGGAATATCCACTTCCCTGTAACCTCACCAACTCTGAGTATTATTTATTTTTCATCTTTAAACAATTAGATACTTTAAATATATGGTATCTCATTGCTGTTGCAATATATTGTTACTTGATTATTAGCAAGCATATACATCTTATCATTTGTGTATTGGCCATCTTTTTGTGAATTGCTTTTCCTTGTCCTTTGCTTGATTTATTTATTTGTTTGTTTTTGGTGGAAGTGTTATTGGTTAGTAAGAGTGTTAATAAGAACAATAATCTTTGTTGGCCATATATGTTGAAAGTATTTCTCCCAGTTTATTATTTGACTTTCCATCTTGTTTAGATGTTTTTTTATAAAAGAAAAAAATTATGATTTATGTAATCAAAGCCATCAGTCTTTTCCCTTTGGCATTAAACTTTCACATAACTTTTCAACCCAAAGATTGTATATTCACCTGTATTATCTTCTAGTACATATACAAAGCTTTAATAAACATTTAGATAATTGATTTAGTTAGAATTTATTTTGCTTTAACTCTTGAAGTACAGATCTAACTTCATTTTTCTAAATGATTTGGTGTTCATCCCTCCACTTACTAAGTCCAATCTTCCTCCCACAGTGCTTTAAAAAATCTAGCTCATATTCTATTCATTCTATTCTTGTATTCTGTTATGTTCCAGAAATCCATCTGTTAGTTCTTGAAGGAATTTCATATTGTTTTAGTTATTGCAAATTATTACATTATATTTCATACATTTAGGGCAAGATTCTCATCAATATGCTTCTTTTTCCCATTTTTCTTGGTGTCTCTCATGCATTTTAACTAAATTACTGAGAATATTACATCTTTCACAGATTAAGTTCCCCATCCAGGCACACAGTAGGTATCTCCATTTTTCAAGTTTTTTTTTTTTAATGCTTGTTTGAAAAATGCTGTCATTGTCATTTTCTATATTAGATACTTCCCATGTTTCAATAAGTTTATTATATATAGATTTCTGCTTCCGACAATGGCGGATGGTGGACTGGTTTGTTTCAGACCAACTCTCCCACCTAAGAACAACTAGAAAACCTGGACAAGATATTTTTTAATCCATTTAAAGACATAAGAGAGGTACTATACTAGGTTGAAGAGTGTTCCCAAAAAACATTCATGTCCACCTGAAACCTCAGAATGTGACCTTATTTGTAAATAAGGTCTTTGCAGATGTAATTAGTTAAGGTGCAGTTATGCTGGATTAGGGTGAGCCCTAAATCCAGTGTTTGGTGTCCTTATAAGAAAGCCATGTGAAGACACAGGGAGACACACAGACACACACAGGGGAGAATACTATGTGACAATGAAGGCAGAAATTGGAGTGCTTCTTCCAGAGGAACCAACCTGATGACTTTCGGCTTCCAGAACTGTGAGAGAATAAATGTCTGTTGTCTTAAGCTACCTAGATTGTGGTACTTTGTTGACAGCCCTAGGAAATGAATGCAGATACCAAGGCAGACAGGACGCGAGGGACCAACGTTTGGTGCTGCTTTCCCCATGAGGTATTGCCTATTAAGAGCAGAGACTGAGTAGGAAGTAGCAGCTGTAAGGCTGAGAAAACAAGCAGCCCTTTCAGCGGTCTCAGGAGGGTAGAAGTACAAAATTTGGATTTCAGGGCCTGTCACACAGGAGAGACTAAAGGGCCCTAGTAAACACCCTAGGTGCTCAGTCACAATTCCTCCCAAAAGATTACTCCCTAGAAGTAGGGGAAACTAGAAATAGACTAGACTTTTGAGAACACTGAAGTCCAGCTTTGCATCAGCTGAAAATCTTTTTAGATTAAGTTGATCATCTCCCAAGTTCCTATCAGGAGATGAAGCAAATCCTCTCTGGAGGAAAATAGTATCTCTCTGGAGTCTCAATATTTCACTCACAATGCCCACCAGTTAAGAAATTCTATGATCCCTCAAGCAAGATAAATACAAATAAAAACTCAGCTAGGCATATCATTTTAAAATGGCTGAAAATCAAAGAAAAAGAGAAAATCTTATAAGCAGCCAGAGGAAAAAAACATATTACTTTCAAAGAAGCAATTAGATTTTCCACTAACTTTTCAATAGAAATGATGGAAACAGAAGACAAGGGAATAATATTTTTAAAGAGCTGAAAGGAAAAAACAAAAAAAAAACAAAAAAAAAACCTTGCAACTTAGAATTTAATACCCTGTGAAAATAACCTTCAAAAATGAAGAAAAAGTAATTTTTAGCAGACAAAAGCAGAATTTGTCACCAGTAGATCTCCCATTTAAGGAGCTACTAAAGGAATTTCTTTACAGGGAAAGAAAAAATATCTGATGGAAGCATCAGAAGAAGAAAAAGGAACATGGAAAAGATAATTATATGGGTTTTTCTAAATATTGACTATATAAAACAAGAATAATAATATCTCATGGGATTTTAACTATATGTAGAGTTAAAATATGTGGCAACAAGAACATAAAAAGCGTGACAGAATATGCAGTTAAAGTGTTCCAAAATCCTTGCATTGTCCAAGAAGTTGCACAAATTTATACTGTGTGCCATCGAGTCGATTTCAACTCATAGTGACCCTATATGACAGAGTAAAACTGCCCTATGGAGTTTTCTAAGCTGTAATCTTTACAGAAGCAGATCACCAGCTCTTTTCTTCCATGGAGGCGCTGGTGGGTTCTAACTACCATCCTTTCAGTCAGCAGCAGAGCACTTAACCATTGCACCACCAGAGCTCCTTAATTTATATTAAACTTTAATAAATATACGATGCATATTGCAATCTTTACAATAATCACCAAAAGCATAGTAAAAAAAAAAAAAAAGTGTCGCTAACAGATTAGTGGAGGGAGAATAGAATAATAAAAAGTATTTAATCCAAAACAAAACAAAAAGGACAGAAAAAAGAACATAGAACAGGTTGGAGAAATAGGAAACACATAGTAATATGGTAGATATAAACCCAAAGTATATAGATAATTTGATTAAATAAAAATGGTCTAAATACTCCAATTTATACAAAAAAATTCGATTAATTTTTAACAAAACCCCACAATTTAAATATAAGGATCAGAAAAGTTGATGGCAGAGCTTGGCATGAAGAGGAAGACCATACTTTCTGAAGCTCTCCATGAACGAGCAGAGAATGGTTGGGAAGTTGGCCAATGAAACCAAAGTTGAAAAGGCAGAAGAGGAGAGAGTTGGAAAGGTGAACACCATGGACCACAAGGGAGCAGGGATTTTTGCAAGAAACTGAGAGGTCTTGAAGAAGCAATGAGGCTCAAGGAAGACACCCACTCCATCACTTACCGTGGGATTCACATGCAAACCACCACCATTGGGGACTACAGGAAAGAGTCCTCCTCAAGGCAAAGAGGTAATGGGGAGAATGGAGAGGAGCAGAGGGTATCCAGGGACATGGAGGGAGGGTTTGGAAAGTGAGGGAGAGCCAAGAAAGTAGACAACATCACAGGAATAACCATACAGCGGAGACAGGGGGATAAAAAATAGGGAGAATGGACATGGCGGATTTAGGCTCAACAGGCTCTTTGAGGAGGCAAGGCCAGGTCCAGGGTGCAGAGCTATGACTCACTGGACCACGCCCTGGTCAACCCAAAAACTCTCCGTAGGCGGGTCCTTTCAGGCGCATCTTTTCCTAATCAGCCATTGCACATTGGGCTCTCCCCACCCAGAGCCTTTGCAACCCTAGTCTATCCCCTCGCCCTGACCCTCCCCTCCCCATGTTCTCCTAGTTAACTCCTAATCAAGTCTCTCACCTCAGGGACCTTGGCTAACTCTGCCACTGCTGGTCTCTCAGACACACATTCTCATGAACCCTAAATTTTTCCTCCATGCATTTCTATTATGGCCTGTCCTCCCCCATACACTAAGTGTGGACAGAGCAGCCAGCCATCATTTCTGTCGTGTCGCTGTCCCCAGTGCCTATCCTGATGACAAGCACTCAGTAGGCACTCAAAAATGTTCGTGGGATGGATGGATGGATGAATGAAAAAAAAACTCTGTGGCCGTAGAGTCGATTCTGACCCATAACAACCCTATAGGATAGAGTAGAACTGCTCCATAGGGTTTCCAAGGAGTGACTGGTGGATTCAAACTCCCAACCTTTTGGTTAGCAGCCGTATCAATTAACCACTGTGCCACAGTAATGAATAAATTCCCTGCAGGGGGAGGACTCCCTGGGATCAGGCTCCGTGCTGTCCTCGCCTTTATATGCCTAACGCCAGAGGGTGCCATAACCTGTGAAATCGTCCAGCTGACTAACTGGGCAGCCCTGTGGACTCCTTGGTGGTTCCAAAGCAGGGCCTAAGCCAGACACCTGGGGTCTCCACCTTCCAGGGTGAGCGCTGTGGTCTCCTTGAGAAGAACTGCAGGCAACGCAGAGACTAAGCCTTGGGTTTGAGTCCCTCTTCTGCTGCTTACCAGCTGTGTGACCTCAGGCACTTAACCTCAGTGTCCCCATCTGTCAAGTGGGATTGGAGAGCAGGCAGCGCCTGCCCCACAGAGCTGGTGGCTCCAAGTCTGTCCCACAGAAGCCAGGGGTGATGGCAAAAATCCTGCTGCCGCTGTGGGAAGGCATCTGAAAAGCCTCCAGAGAAAAACATGTATATTTGCTCAGCAAACATTTATGGAAGGAAACAGCCTGTGAAAGGACTTCCGAGTGGGAAAGAAAAACAAATATTTGTTCCTAACCCTCGTGTGCTATTCAGTCCTCACAACCCTTGTTGTTGTTAGGTGTAGTTAATTTTGATTCATAGTGACACCATGTGACAGAGTAGAATTGTCCCATAGGGTTTTCTTGGCTGTAATCTTTACTGCAGGAGCCACTAGGTGGGTTCAATCTGCCAACTATCAGCTAGCAGCCAAATACTCAACCGTATGCACCACTAGGATTCCTTCACAACAACTTTAAGAAGTAGGTATTGCTGTTTCTCCATGTTTTACATATGAGAAACTGAGGCACAGCTGTACCTGGTGGAGCTGGGTGATACTCCCCTACCAGCCCTACCCCCACACCCACCTGCCTGCCTGCACCCGCCTCCCCCCTGCATTTGACCTCCTCTACATCAGCAGTCCTCAAAGTGTGGTCCCCAGAGCAGCAGCAATACATGGGTATGTGGTAGCAATGAACCTGCCAGGAAAAGATTTTTAAAAAATGATCCACCCTTTCACTGTCTACAAGAAACACACCTTAGACGTAAGGACACAAACAGACTGAAAATAAAAGGATGGAGAAAAACATTCCATGCAACCAGTAAACAAAAAAGAGCAGGGGTGGCCATACTGATACCAGATAAAATAGACTTTACATCGAAATCTATTACAAGAGACAAGAAAGACATTACATAATAATAAAAGTGTCAGTCCAGCAAGAAGATGTAACAATCATACATATGTATGTACTTAACAGCAATGCACCAAAATACATGAAACAAATACTAGTATGAAATGAAAAATAGACAATTCTACAATAATAGCAGGGGACTACAGCACACCATTTCCAATTACAGGCAGAACATCTAAAAAGATGATCACTGAGAACTTAAATAAAACCATAAGTCAATTCGACCTAATGGACATATGCAGAACATTCCATCCAGCATCAGAACAATACACATTCTTTTCCAGCACACATGGATCATTTTCCAGAATAGACTATATGCTAGGGCACAAAACAAGTCTCAACAAATTTTAAAAGATTGAAATCATACAAAGCATCTTCTCTGACCATAATGGTATGAAGCTAGAAATCAACAACAGGAAAAATAAGGAATAAATAAATAAATACATGGAAACTAAATAATACACTACTAAAAAATTATTAGGTCATAGAAGAAATCAATACTGAAATTTAAAAATTCCTAGAATCAAAAAAAAAAAAAATGAAAACACAATATATCAAAACCTTTGGGACACAACAAATGCAGTACTCAGAAGGAAATTCATAGCAGTAAATTCAAATTCAGTAAACATTGAAAAATAAGAAAGATCCCAAATCATTAACTTAAACTGACAACTTGAACAAATAGAAAAAGAAGAGGAAAAGAAGCCAAAAGCTACTAAAAAAAAAAAAAGAAAGAATAAAGATCAGGGCAGAAATAAATGAAATAGAAAATAGAAGGAAAACACACACGCACACACAGAAAGACTCAACAAAACCAGAAGTTGGTTCTTTGAAAGGATCAGTAAAATAGACAAACCACTGGCTAAACTGACAAAGGAAAAAAACCAGACTGTTGACATTACAACCGATCCAACAGAGATAAAGATCATCACTGATTACAATAAAAAATTGTACTGCAACAAATTTGAAAACCTACATGAAATGGACAAATTCCTAGCAACACACTACCTACTTGTCTTGGGCTGGGTTTTCTAGAGAAGGAAAACCAGTGAAGCACGTATATATATAGAGAGAGATAGATTTATCTCAACGAAATGGCTCACGTGGTTGTAGAGGCTGCCAAGTCCCAAGTCCATAGATCAGGTATCAGGCTGGAGGCTTCTCCTGACTCACTTAGTTGCAGGAGCTGATGAATCCCAAGATCAGCAGGCAACGCAGCAGGCCACTGGCTCAAGTCCCAAGAACCAGAGGTCAGATGATAAGGAGCAGGATGTAGGATCCAGAGTGAGCAAAAGCCAGTGAGCTTTACCAGAACTTCCATATATATTGGAAGCAGGCCACACCCCCAGGGAAACTCCCCTTACAACTGATGGGTTGATCACCTCAGATCACATCATGAAGGTGATTACATTATATCACAAAATGGAGGATAACTACATCATTACATACCTGCCAAACCACTGAGAATCATTGCCCAGCCAGGTTGACACGCAACCTTAACCATCATAGCCCATTCTTTGTTAACCTGGCACCTGTACACATCTCCTTAAACCATACACAATCTCTAACTAAAGAAAATTCCAGAGTCATACTTGCACCTAAGATGATACAACTAACATGCGTACAACTGAAAACACACTAGCTCCGTTTACATCTTATATTTTTTAAGTGAAGAAAACAAAAATATTTGATGCACATATACAAGGAAGAAATATCCATAACAATTACAGTCCTCGTTTCTGCAACTGGTCATGTAGTTGTATCTGCTACTTAGAACTACCTTCTTCCACCACTCATTCCATATTCCCTTTGCCTTCAGGAAGCACCTCACTTGTCGTGGTCCTTTGCCTGGTCGGGTGACTCAAACCTTTATTCTTGAAGGGTCTGGGCCATTTGTAGTCATGTCGGAATTGGGTTGCTGTAGTTTTCCACTGACTTTAATCACAGGGCATGCTAGTACTAAGAGATGCCCTAAGGGATCTCCTGTATTCCAGACATACTCTTTTTTACCTCCATTAAGTAATATCAATCCGATTTCCCCTTGGTAATCAAGATCAATCACATCAGCTAATGCAGTAATTCCCTTCTTTGCCCGTTGATCCAGGTGCATGAGGAGTCCAAAGTGGCCAGGTGGCATTCTTAACTTCCAGTTCAATGGAATCAGTGATATGTCTCCTGGTGGAAGCATTCCTCCCTTTGGGACTAAGACATCTAGACAGTAGAGCATAGGGTCAAAGGGACAGGAAGCAAAAGTTTTGCAAGTGGGTCACTAGGGGTAATAATGAGGGGTGCCACTCCCATTTCCACCCCTTGATTCCTAGACCCATGAATCTTGGCTACGGGAGAATCAGCACCATGTATCAGATGCTGGTTTAGAGGTTTCCACAAAATGTGTCATCCTATTCACTTGATTGTAAAAATCCTCCTCTGCCGAGGTCACCCTTTGGTGAGCATTCACATGAGACACACTTCTTCTTTGCCTTTACTTCTTTGGTCCATTCAGAGGTCTATCCACATACCTCTTCCCCAAACCTCCTTGTCTCCAATTTTTCTATCATGTTCCTTCCAAGTCCCTGACCATCCAGCCAAACTATTGGCCACAGCCCATGAATCAGTATGCAGTCACACATCTGTCCATTTCTCCTTCCAATCAAAGTGAACAATCAGGTGCACTTCTCAAAGTTCTGCGCATTGGGAGGATTTCCTTTCACCATTGTCCTTCAGGGAGATCCCAGAAATGGGCTGTAGTGCTGCCACTGTCCACTTTCAAGTGGTGCCTGCTTATTGCCCAGAATCATCTGTAAACCAGGCACAAGTTTTCTCTCCCTCAGTCAACTGATCAGAAGGAACTCCCCAAGGCAGGACCAAGATGGCAGAGTAGTCAGACACTTCTGGTGGACCCTCTTACAACAAAGACCTATAAAAACAAGTGAATCAATTATATATGGCAATCTGGAAGCCCTGAACATCAAAGGCAGAGTTGAGGAACCATACTGAGAGGCAGGAGGAGGGAGAGATGGTGCAGAAGCAGAAAGGAATTGCCAGACCTGCCCTGGAGAGAGTCTGAGGTCTTCAGGGCTGATCAGCTCAGGGGTGAGCAGTGAGGCAGGCAAGTGGCGGTGCTTGGGAGGTGCATATTCTGCACCGGGAGAGACCCAGCAGCAGAGAGTCTACACAGACACCCAGAACCAGTGAGAAGAAGCCCTGGATTGGTGAAAGATAAGTAATTGCATACAGCCTACCACATGGATCAAAAACACCCCCCTTAGGGAAAAAACTCTCTCCCATTTACTTCCTCGCTCCCTGCTCTGCACTGGGTCCTGGACTGGCTTCAGCAATTGCTGAGTCCCCTGGGCCGAAAGTAGGATCCGTCAAACACCTGGAGCCATTCTCCCTGCCTTGGAGAGTGAACAAATTAACGAACAGAGGAAAAAATAAGCTGCCAGCTTCTCTAAGGCAGCAACCCAGGGTAGGCACAGCTACTTTGCCTAGGTACAAGCATAAGGGATTCACGGACTTTGAGTGCCTTTCCCGTTGCATAGACTTGTGTGGGCCCATCTCAACAGCGTAGGCCTTCATTACTGCAGTACAACAGGGTATATACTGGAACTCTACCTTCAACTGTTTCAGCTGTGAAGTGGCAGGTTCTTGACATTTGACACTGCTCTGCTCATTAAGCAGGGTCTTCACCTACCCACATCAGCGGCCTGAGGACTGGTGGCTCCACCCAAGCCACCTAGCCACATGCGATAGGGGCCCATGAATGAGGTTGCCCCTAGTCCTTACAGCCAATAGAATTAGGTGCTCATAGTCTGGCTGCAAAACCCACTCACCTACACACTCTAGGGAACAGGGACACGCCTTCCTCCTGGACACACAGGGGAGGCCGTCAGCCCCCTGTCTTGCTCAAAGTGTGTCCACCTGCTGCAGCCATTTGCCTGTGCCTACACCAATCACCCCTGCCCACCTAGGACTGTAAGAGAGAGCCTACACCACATACTTGGTGGCTTTCTACCTGGGCACCTGAGCTAAATCCATACAGGAGGAGTGAGTGGACTCCTGACCTCACATACGTACTAACAGATCTAACCACCTGATGAAAGGACATTAGAGCTTCAAAAGTGCCAATAATCAAACTAGCTCATATGAACAGCCTAGTTGGGCATATCAAAACAAAACAAGAAGCTAGGACATGGTAAGCAAACATAAAATAAATACATATAATAACTTA
>NW_004443947.1:6858169-6864886 GCF_000243295.1 Trichechus manatus latirostris | reverse complement strand
TTGTATGGGAAAAAAAAAAAAAAGAAGGAACTCCCCATGAGGCCATAGCTGCAGACTAGGAGAAGGTAGGTAATGTGACGGGAGTGGAGACCGTGGGCATTTGAGCCACCTCCTCATGCAACTTACTTGTGCCTTCAAGTCCTGCTCAGGCCCAATCTCATATATACTGCTTCCATGTAATGATAGAGTGCTGTTGTGTAAGTCCAGCTTTATGGCTGTGTGGTTCACGACAAGCCCAGTTCACTATGGGCAGCTCAGGTTGCATGGTGACTTGGTGGCTGATGGTTAAGCATTCAGTCTCTCCTAAGGCCCAGTAAGAAACCAAAAGCTGTTTCTCAAAAAGGAGAGTAGTTATCTGCAGGGGATTGCAGGGCTTTGCTCCAAAATTCTAAGGGCCTGACCTGTGATTCACCAATGGGAGCCTGCCAAAGACTCCAAACAGCATCTCTATGTGCCACTGACACTTCAAACACCATTGGATCAGCTGGATCATATGGCCCAAGTGGCAGAGCGGTTTGCACGGCAGCCTGAACCTGTTGCAGAGCCTTCTCTTGTTCTGGGACCCACTCAAAACCAGTAGCTATTCAAGTCACTTGATGAATTGGCTGGAGTATCACACCCAGGTAAGGGATATGTTGCCTCCAAAATCCAAAGAGCCCACCAGGCATTGTGCCTCTGTCTTAGTTATCTAGTGCTGCTATAATGGAAGTATCACATGTGGGTGGCTTTAACAAACAGAAATTTATTTTTTCACAGTTTAGGAGGCTAGAAGTCCAAATTCAGGGTGCCAGCTCCAGGGGAAAGCCTTCTTGCTCTGTCGGTTCTGGGGGAAGGTCCTTGCCATCAATCTTCCCCTCATCTAGGAGCTTCTCAGTGCAGGGACTCTGGGTCCAAAGAATGCACTCCTCTCCCGGCTCTTCTTGCTTGGTGGTAATGAGGTCCATCTCCTCTCTGCTTGCTTCTCTCTTTTATATCTCAAAGAAATGGACTCAAAATACAACCTAATCCTGTAGATTTGGTCCTGTCTCATTAACAAAACTGCCTCTAATCTTGCCTCATTACCATTATAGAGGTCAGGATTTACAACACATAGGATAATTATATCAGATCACCAAATGGAGGACAACCACACAATGCTGGGAATCATGGCCTAGCCAAGTTGACACACATTTTAGGGGAAACAATTCAATCCATAACAGCCTTCTTTTTAGTTTGGGAGGGACTAGATGCAATAACTTATCCTTTGCTTTGGAAGGAATGTCTTGACATGCCCCACACCATGGGACCCCTAGAAATTTCACTGAGGTGGAAGGGGCCTGAATTTTTGCCAGATTAATTTCCCACCTTCTAGCATGCAAATGTAGCCCTGGTGGCACAGTGGTTAAGAGCTTGGCTGCTAACCAAAGGTCAGCAGTTTGAATCCACTAGCCGCTCCTTGGAAACCCTATGGGGCAGTTCTACTCTGTCCTATAGGCTTGTCATAGGTTGGAATCGACTTGAGGGCAATGGCTTTGGTTTTTTGTTTTTTGCTTTTTAAACATGTAAATGTTTTACAAATAACTCCAGAGTCATTGACACTTCTTCCTTACGAGGTCCAGTCAGCATAATCATCAGTGTAATGGAATAGTGTGACATCTTGTGAAAGGGAAAGGCGATCAAGATCCCTGTAGATTAAATAATGACACAGGGCTGGAGAGTTGATATATACCTAAGGTAGACAGTGAATGTGTATTGCTGGCCTTGCTGGCTGAAGGCAAACTGCTTCTGGTGTTCCTTCAAAACCAGAATCGAGAAAGAGGCATTGGTCAGATCAATAGCTGCATACCAGGTACCAGGAGATGTATTAATTTGCTCAAGCAGTGAAACTACATCTGAAACAGCAGATGCAATTGGAGTCACCACCTGGTTAAGTTTACAATAATCCACTGTTGTTCTCCAAGATCCATCTGTTTTTCACACAGACCAAATAGGTGAGTTGAATGGGGATGTGGTGAGAATCACCACCCCTGCATCTTTAAAGTCCTTGATGGTGTCAGTAATCTCTTCAATTCCTCCAGGAATGCGGTATTGCCTTTGGTTTACTATTTTCCTAGGTAGGAGCAGTTCTAATGGCTTCCACTTGGCTTTTCCTACCCTAATAGTCCTTACTCCACTTGTCAGGTATCCAGTGTCGGGGGTCTGCCAGTTGCTGAGTAAATCTATTCCAATTATGCACACTGGAACTGGGGAAATCACTACAGGATGGGTTTGGGGACCCACTGGACTTACTGTGAGATGGACATGAGGTAAGGCTCCGTTAATAACCTGACTTCCATACACCCCTACTCTGACTGATGAGCCACAGTGATGTTTTGGGTCTCCTGGAATTAGTGTCAGTTCAGAGCCAGTATCCAGTAATCCCCGAAAAGCCTGATTATTTTCTCTTCCCCAGTGAACAGTCACTCCCATAAAAGGCCATAGATCCCTTTGGGGAAAGCTGGGAGAAAAATTAACAGTATAAATTTTTGGCAGTGTAGTGGGATCCTTCCTCTGGGCTGATAGAGAATCTGGGGGCCATGCTTTCAAGGGGGTGTGGGTCTGCAAACTGGCTCAAGTCTGGGAATTGACTGAGGGGCCATGAATCTGTGTTCTGGTGATTTGAGTTATATTGCCATTCACTCGACCTAGAATTCTTCTGCTTGTACAGATCAAGTAAACATTTAGTAGATTTCCCATCTATTTCACTCCTACGGACACCATGACTAATTAGCCAAAGCCATAAATCCGTATGAGTCAGACTATTCTGATTACTGCTTTGACTCAGCTGTCCATTATGATAACCATGCCCACCCTTTTCTTTGTCAATTGAGTGCCGCCACCTGGCCCCTACCACTAAGGGGTCCAATCAGCCCCATTGTAATTAGGTGCCTTTTTTCAGTTAGGGAAGTTCCCCCCTCTCAAATCTGACTTACATAAAATAGTAATCACAGCAGTCTTCAAAGATGCTAGGGATCCCTTCACAAATTTGTTCCTCACGATTGTGGTAAAAGGTGTGTCCTGTGGGCACTCCATATGTGTGTCTGTGGGCCTAACCTGATACATCCATTGTAACATGCCATTTCCCCAAGCCTTTGGATATCTTCTTCTACAGTATACCAGAGCAGGTTTTGGACTTCAACCTGATTGAGTGTAGTCCACTGCTTACTCCATGCTTTAGCGAAACAATCAAATAAACTATTAGAACTTTTCCTAACCTCTCGAGCTGAAATATTGAATGAAGGATCTGTGCTTAGTGGGCCCATATCCATAAACTCAGACTGATCCAACTTTATGTTCCTTGCACCATTATCCCACACCCTTAATAGCCATTCCCGCACATAATTCCCAGGCTTCTGTTTGTATATATTAGAAAAGTCAAGCAGCTCTTTTGGCGCGTAGGGTACCTCCTCCTGGGTCACACTTCGTACTTCACCTTTTGGGGCTTGCTGGGACTTAAGTCTATTTATAAATCTAGAAGCAAAAATGGATGGTGGGGGTGTTTTCTGAGAACATTCAGCAATGTCTTGTAAGATATCTGCCTCAGTCGATGCCCCATGCAATGACTCAGACAAAGGCTTTTCAAACACAGCTGGGTTAATCTCATCAGAAAGAGGTAGAGGGGCTAATGGTTTTACTGGGGAGGGTAGCTTAGCACACAAAGATGAAGTAATCTCTTCAGATGGGAGTGAGAGAGCTGGTTCTGTTGGCAGAAGTGATTCAATGGAATTTAGGGGCTCAGTGTCCCCAGATTCCTGATTATCGGCCATATGTCCTCATTCCAAATTTCAGGATCCCATTTCTTCCCAACCAATGCCCTCACTTTAACTTTAAACACCACTTAAGGTTGGGAATTCAATTGGTGTTGTAATTCAACCACTCTAAAATATGACTCTGGGTTTGATTTTTGGCAATATCAGCTCTGTTACTACAAGAAATAAGGCTTTTTTTCAGGGCACAAGTGGCAGCTTTGGGAGGTCATTTATGTGGCACTTGAGCTGTGACTCTGAAGACCTGAGCTTATCTCTTTCACTGATTCTCTAGCGAAAGTAGGACCAACCAACCAGCTTCCTTATACTTCTCATTCTGACAAAATTATAGAAAAGTATCACACAAACGATCACCCAGAAGTTCACCTCTCACCAATATTTGATCTATTTGTGGTGATATTTTGCATATTTCTATTGCCACCTTACGTCATGGATTAGTAGTGCCCTCTTTACTACTGGAAGCAAAGTCATCAACATCTTTAAGACTAATTAGACTTAAGAACCAATTTAGAAAACTCATTCTTACAATTTTGCTTCTCTGGAACCACTCTTGGTACCAAATGTCTTAGGCTGGGTTCTCTAGAGAAGCAAAACCAGTAAAGAATATATATGTACTCTTATATACATATATGTTCTCTCTCTCTCTCTCCCTCTTTCTCTCTCTCTCTCTATATATATACATAAAGAGAGGGAGAGAGAGATTTATCTCAAGGAAATGGCTCATGTGACTGTAGAGGATGGCTGGTCCCAAGTCTGTAGATCAGGCATCATGCTGGAGGCTTCTCCTGACTCACATAGCTGCAGGGTCTGGCAAAACCAAGAACGGTAGGTAAGATGGCAGGCTGCTGGCTCACAGACTGCGGAGGCTGATGAATCCCAAGATGGACAGGCAATGCAGCAAGCTGCTGTCTCAAGTCGCAAGAACTGAAGGTCAGATGATGATGAGCTGGATGCAGGATCCAGAGCGAGAAAAAGCCAGTGAGTTTTTCCAGATTGTTCATATATATTGGATGCAGGCCACACCTCCAAGGAAACTCCCCTTACAACCGATTGACTAATCACCTCAGATCACATCATGGAGGTGATTACATTATATCACAAAATGGAGGATAACTACATCATTGCATATCTGTCAAATCATATCATTGTATAACTGATAAACTACATCATTACATAACTCCCAAACCACTGAGAATCATGGCCCAGCCAAGCTGACACACGACCTGAACCACTACACTACTCAAACTAACACAAACAGAGGTAGAAAGTTTAAACAGACTCATTACAAAAGAAGAGATTGAAGACATCATCAAAAAACAGCCAACAACAACAGCAACAAAAAGCCCAGGACTAGATGGCTACACAGAGAATTATACCAAATGGTTAGAGAAGAGTTGACACCAATCCTGCTCAATCTCTTCAAAAACATAGAAGAGGAAGGAATACTACTGAATCGTTTCTATGGAGCCAGCATAACCCTGAGAGCTAAACCAGGCAAAGATATCACAAAAAAAGAAAATTACAGACCAATATCCCTTGTGAACACAGATGCAAAAATTTTCAACAAAATTCTAGCCAACAGACTTCAGCAGCATATCAAAAAAATCATACATCATGATCAAGTGGGATTCATGCCAGGATTACAAGGATGATTCAACATTAGAAAATCAATCAGTATAATCCACCACATATATAAAACAAAGGAAAAGAACCATATGGTCATGTCAATTGATGCAGAAAAGGCGTTCGATAAAATTCAACACCTTTTCCTGATAAAAACTCTCAGCAAAATAGGAATAGAAAGAAAATTTCTCAACACAATTAAGGTCATATATGCAAAACCAATAGCCAACATTATATTCAGTGGAGAGAGGCTGAGAGTCTTTCCTTTCTGAATGGGGATGAAACAAGGCTGCCCATTATCACCATTGTTCAACATCGTACTGGAAGTCCCAGCCAAAGCAATAAGACAAGAAAGAAAAATAAAATGTATCCAAATCAGAAAAGAAGAAGTAAAACTATCTTTGTTTGCAGATGACACAATCCAATACATAGGAGACCCTACAAATTCCCCAAGAAAATTGTTGGAACTAATAGAAGAATTTAGCAACATTGCAGGGTACAAGATCAATGCACAAAAATCAGTTGGGTTCCTCTATACTAACAAAGACTACTCCAAAACAGAAATCAAGAAAATAACACCGTTTATAATAGCCCCCCAAACCTATGAAATACCTAGGAATTAACCTAACCAGGGGCAAAAAAAGCCTTATACAATAAAAATTATAAAATACTACTACAAGAGACTAAAAGAGACCTACAAAAATGGAAAGAAATCCCGTGCCCATAGATTGGAAGACTTAATATAGTGAAAATGTCAATTCTACCTAAAGCAATCTACAGATACAATGCAATCCTGATACAAATCCCAACAACAACAACATTCTCTACTGAAATGGAAAAACTAGTTACCAACTTCACGTGGAAAGGAAAGAAATGCCGAATAGCCAAAGCAATGTTGAAGAAAAAGAACACAGCAGGAGGCCTCACACTCCTCCATATCAAAACATACTGTGTGTTTGATTACATACACAACTACCGTAATCAAAACAAACTGGTATGGGTTCGATGATAGACACATAGACCAGTGGAATAGAACTGAGAACTCAGAATTAAACCCAGCCATCTATGGACAATTGATTTTCAACAAGGGGTCAAAGTCCATTCAGTGGGGCAGAAACAATCTCTTTAATAAATGGTGCCAGCAAAACTGGATATCTACCTGAAGAAAAATGCAACAGGACCCACACCTCACACCATACACAAAAACTAACTCAAAGTGGATCAAAGACCTAAATGTTAAACCTAAAACCATAAAATTCCTGGGAGAAAACAATAAGACCTAATCTTTTGTAAATATAGGATAACAAAC
>NW_004443947.1:6854558-6855952 GCF_000243295.1 Trichechus manatus latirostris | reverse complement strand
GAAATAATAAAAATGGTTATATTAGAATTCAGGTATTGAATATTGCACTTAAAAGAGGAAATCTCCCTGAAGTCTTCTTAAAACGAAACAGTATTTTAGTTTAACTAGTAAAAAATGTCTGCCTTGGACATTATGTTCTTTTAAGAACTATCTATAGGAGATCAAACTGACAACAGCAACTCAAAAGATTGGATAGGAACCTTAGGGGGCATTGAGTTTATGTTAACAGGGAAGGAACAATTCAGAAAAGGAGAGTGAGAATGGTTGCACAACTCTAAGAATGTAATCAATGTCACTGAACTGTACAAGTAGAAACTGTTGAATTGGTATGTTTTGCTGTATATATTCTCAACAACAAAAACAAAATAAATAAATTTTTTTTTAAAAAGACTTTATTAAAAGAGTAAATAGACAACCTACAGATTGGAAAAAAATCTTCCGAAACAACTTATCTGATAAGGGTGTAATCTCTAAAATCTATAGAAAACTGCAGCAACTCAACAACAAAAAGACAAACAACCCAATCACGAAATGGGCGATGGACATGAACAGAACCTTCACCAAACAGGACATCCAGGCAGCCAACAAACATACGAAAAGATGTTCACGATCATTAGCCATTAGAGAGATACAAATCAAAACTACAATGAGATACCATCTTACCCTGACTAAAATGGCATTGATTTAATAAAAATAATAATAATAAAAATAACAATAAATATTGGCAAGGATATGGGGAGATTGGAACCCTTATCCATTTCTGGTGGAACTGTAACATGGTACAACCACTGTGGAAAACGGTATGGCGCTTTCTCAAAAAACTAGAACTAGAATGACTCTGTGATCCAGCAATCCCACTCATAGGTATATACCTTAGAGATCTAAAAATAATGCCCCAAACAGACATAAGCATACCTATGTTCATTGCTGCTTTATGCACAATAGCAAATAAATGAAAACAACCAAAGTGCCCATCAACAGATGAATGGATAAGCAAATTGTGGTGCCTATACACAGGGACAGATTATCTAGTAAGCAAGGTATGCAGACTTGCTTGTGTTTATTTACTAATCTGTAGTGTACAAGTTTGTCTGTCTTTCACCACATCAAATATGTGGTGAAACCCATATGGAACTGTTCACTACAGATTAGTAAGTAAACACAATTAAGCCCGTGCATAACTTGCTTACTGTAAACCTGTGTATATCTTGCTTAATGGTTAAAGCACCCCTGCATACATACAATGGATTACCATAAAGAACAATGACAAGTCCTCAAAACATATTATAACGTAGATGGACCTGGAAGGCATAATGCGAAGTGAAATAAGTCAAGCATATAAGGACAGGCATTGTATGATCCCTGTTTTATAAGAAGACAAGAATAGATACGTA
>NW_004443947.1:6844304-6852285 GCF_000243295.1 Trichechus manatus latirostris | reverse complement strand
GAGAATTAAATGAGAGATCCATGTGAAGCTCAGGGCTGGAGGAAATGCGCAATTCAGGATCGCTGTGAGTGTTAATCCATAATTAATAAGATTAACCATAATCAGTGAGAGCCCAGCCGCCTCATCAATGCAAGGGCTTGTGGAGGCCAAAAGGGATAAAGTCAGTGATGGCACTCAAATAACCCTAGGAGGTACATTGTAACACAACCCCCTCCACCTGCCCTAGGGCAGGTAGGCGCTGGCTTTAAACTGATGCCTGGATTGGACCCTGACCCCTCCTTTGCCACCCTGGGCCTGGACCCACCCACATGACCCAGCTTCCTGTTTGTGATGCCAAAGCTGGAGGGAGGAAATCAGAGTCCCCGCCCCCAGGCTGGAGGGCAGGAATGTGGACGTGCTGACGTCAAAGTGTGTCCCAGTTCTGGGGATGTCAGGATGGGAAGGGCTTCCTGCTGAGCCTCCCAGGATCCGAGGCCTGAGTTGGGGGGGAGAGTCCAGCATAAGGGAATCCAGCCACCCAGAATTTTCTCTGATGGACACTGCTGGGGGCTAGCTGAGGGTTCTACCCCAATATAGCTGTGTGACCCTGGAGAAATCACCTCACCCTTCCAAGCCTCAATTCCCTCATCTGTAAAGTAGGGATAAAAATGTGCATCTCAGAGCATCATTCCTTCATCAGATATGTATTGAGCTCCTACTGTGTGTTTGCTTCTCACTGAAGAGGCTAAAGGAGGGAGATCATTTCCTCAGCTCAGAGTGATTCTTGCCTTCAAGGGGAATGCAAGCCCCTTTGGAAAATCAGCAGGGGCCGAGCCTGCCCAGGCTGCTGGGGCAGGGAGCACTGAAGCCAGTTGACTGCGGCATAAGGCATTTCTGGAGGTGGCCGCAAGAAGGTTTCCCAGCGTTAGGCTTATGACTCAGGCAGAGGTCTGGGCCCAAGCACTTCCTGCCTCGGTGACTCAGTTTCCTCAAGAGGCATCACACAACACCAGCTTCTCAGCCTTGAAGAGGCACTAAGGCATGGCTGGTATGTGTCTGGGCTGGGGGATGTCTATATGGGTCCATGTTTTCACTTGATTCTCGCTTCAGCCTTAAGAGGGAGGGACTGTGACTAGTCCCATTTTACAGAGGAGTAAACTGAGGCTCTGAGAGATGAAGTTGCCCAAGATCACAGAGCTAGAAAGGAGCTGAGCCAGGAATGGAGAGCCTGTCTTTTATGCCCTCCATTGGAGAGAGCTCCTGAGCACATTCCTAGGAATCCATCCCAGAGAGGATCTCCCGGACCCACTCTAACCTGGCTCTCCGGCCCCGGGAAACTCAAGAAGGTTGACACAGACCATCTGAAACTGTGGGCAGATCTGCCTCTCATTTTCAGGGTTGGTTGCCTATGTCCCCCAGTGCACCAGGTTCAGGGGGTGGAGTTAGCTTACCTCTGCCCCATGCTCCCTGGAAGGACTTGATTTCAGTTCTCCATCCCTGTGTGCTTCAGTTTCCCCAGCTGTGACGTGGGGTGACTGCTGCACGTCCAGGTATCTGGGAGCTGAGCAAGGCCCTGGAACAGTATGGGTGCTCCGTGAGGGAGTCACCATGGGAATGGAAGGGCACCAGGACTAGTTTTGGGGACCTGCTATAGCCCTCCACCCCTTTCTCCTGCCTGTCCTACCTATGCTCCTTGTTGCCTCTCTGCCTTTCTCTAAGACACCGCTCAGCCCCACTTTGGGGCCATTCACTATCTGCATGACCCTTCCCAAGGCCCTCTCTGAGCCTCAGTTTCCTCATCTGTCTGTAGAAATGCATGAGGATACTACCAGCTGCATTTCAAGTCTGTTGGAGATGAAAACATCTTGTCTTTAAAGTACAATGTCTGACGTGTAGTAATCATTTAATAAACCATAGATAGCCCTTGCTATTACTGTTAATGTTGACTCCTTTGATGACTGCAAGTGCTCTTTCCCCAGATTCGCAGCAGGTGGCGGCAGAGACCCCCTTGCTGGTGCCTGAGTAAGCGCTTGTTCAGTGAAATCTTCACACTGTTGATGAGGAACCATACTTGGAGGCTGAGCCACCACGGAGCGTTCTGGGCCCTGTTAATCCCATCAGCAGATGCTTCCTGAGCACCTCAACAGAGTTCCCAGGCCCAGGGAGTGGGGTGGGGTAAGGGCAGTGACCTCTGACCAATGAATACCTGGGAAAGAGAGTACTGACCCTTCTAAAGATAGTTTGTGTTAAGATTAGACTGGACTATGGGACATAAAATGATACTCGTGA
Organism: Trichechus manatus latirostris; assembly: GCF_000243295.1. NCBI lineage: Eukaryota > Metazoa > Chordata > Mammalia > Sirenia > Trichechidae > Trichechus > Trichechus manatus. Next base: position 6,850,017 of record NW_004443947.1, on the reverse strand, counting down.
AGAGTGTGCGTCTTAGCTCAAGTAGATACAAGATGCTAAACGGGCAGCTCCTGTCCAGAGGTGAGAAGAGAAGGCAGAGACAGTCAAGAGCTGGTTGAATGGACATGGGGAATCAGGGGTGGAAAGGAGGAGTGTTCTGTCACAGGATAGGGAGAGCAATTCTGGTCACATAACAATGTATGTATAAATTGTTGTATGAGAGACTAACTTGAATTGTAAACTTTCACTTAAAGTACGACAATAAAAAAAGAAAGCTTGTGTTCACTGCAGCACTGTTCACAATAGCCAAAAGATGGAGACAGCCTAAATGTCCATCAGCAGAGGAATGGATGAACAAAATGGGACACATACATGCAATGGAATATTACTCAGCCATAAAGAGAAATGAAGTCCTGATATGTGCTGCGACATGGATGAACCTTGAAAACACCCTGCTGAGTGGAATAAGTCAGTCACAGAAGAACAAATGTTGTACAGTTGAACTTCTATCAAATATCTAGAATAAACAAGTGTATTGAAACCCAAATTTAGTGGTGGTTACCAGGTGTGGAAGGGAGGAAGAGGGAAAAAGGACCTCATTGCTTATGGGACACTGAGCTTCTGTTAAGGGTAATGGGAAAATTTAAACACAGGGGTGATGGTTGAACAACAAGATGAACGTGATTAACATAACTGAATTGTGCATGTAAAAAATGTTGAAATAGCAAACGTTTTATTTGCATATATATTTACCATCATAAAGAAGAAAGAAAGACTGGGTGAAACCTGCCATAGAAACTCAGTAAAGATGAGGCTGTTGGGAAAAGAGGAGGAGAAGGAGGCCTTCCACCCCACTCCCTGCACCACCCCCAGCCCCAACTCCTCCCGGGCACTCACACATACACCCCAGCCTCCACTGCCCTCCCCCTCCATTTCTTCATCTCTCCTACTTCCTTCTTCCTTCCTTTCCTTTCTTCCTTCCTCTCTCAGCAAACAAGTATAGAGCATCTGCTCTGTGCAGGGCTCCCTCCTATGGGCTGAGATACAGCAGGGGACGAGACAGACAAAGGCTCTGCCCTCTGGAGCTTCCAAACTAATGAGAAGACAGGCAATAAACAAATAAAGACATCAGCAAAACCGTTTTAGATCTTGGCAAGTATCAGGAGAAAATACAACAGAGTAATGAGATAGGACTGGGAGAGGAGAAAGGGAGGCAGGCAGAGGGAACAGCTTCAGCGAGGTCCTCAGTCCCTCAGACTGTGCTATCCTGGGAGAAGGCAAGAGGGGGCAGTGGGTCAGGGGCAGACATGGGGCATGAAATGCCAGCAATGACCCGACTCGGAAGGAGGTCTGCAAGACCCAGACTAAAGGGCCGCCTACTGCTGCAGCAACCATGACCACCACCAGCACTAACCCAGCACTTCTCACCAAACCAAACCCACTGCTGGGGAGTCGATTCCGACCTAGTGACCCTGCAGGACAGAGAAGAACTGCCCCATAGGGTTTCCAAGGCTGAAATCTTTATGGGAACAGACTGCCACAGCTTTCTCCCTTGGAGCAGCTAGGGGGCTCAGTCCTAACCACTGCACCACCCGGGCTCCTTTGCTTGCGGTCAGGCACTGCTACTGTCCTTTTTTACAGATGGGGAGACTGTAGGAGAAGCCACAGCCAAAGCAGAGTCTTCACAGGCTCCAAAGTCCCCAAGGCCTCTGGTGAGAAGGAAGAAAGAATGGAAAACAAAATTTAATGTTTATTTAGCACGTCCTATGTGGCACAGTGGTTAAGAGTTCGGCTGCTAACCAAAAGGTTAGCAGTTCGAATCCACCAGCTGCTCTTTGGAAACCCCATGGGGTTGTTCTGCTCTATCCTATTCTATCCTATAGGGTCACTATGAGTCAGAATGGACTTGACAGCAACAGGTTTTTTGTTTTTTTTTTAATTTTTATTTAGGTGCCAAGCCTATTATCTGTCAGTTTGTCATACAGTGGTGGCTTGCTTGTGGCTATGATGCTGGAAGATATGCCACCAGTATTTCAAACACCAGCAGGGCCCTCATGGTGGACAAATTTCAGCGGAGCTTCCAGACTAAGGCAGACTGGGAAGAAAGGCCTGGCAATCTACTTCCAAAAATTAGCCAATGAAAACCTTATGGATCACAACAGAATATTGTCTGATGTAGCGCTGGAAGATGATGGAAAGTACTCAGAATACACAGTGGCTGCGACAATGGACTTTAGCATACCAACGATTGTGAAGATGGCACAGGACTGGGCAATGCTGTGTTGTGTGTGCGTGGGATCACCGTGAGTTAGAGCTGAGCTGATGCCAACTAACAACAACTACAAGGTGCCAAGTGCCCTGCTGGGTTGTTTGTTTTATATTATTTCATGTGCGTTATCATTATCACTCAAGAGGAAGTTATGACTATGATTCTCATTTTAGAGGTAATGAAACGGAGGGTCCCAGAGAGGAGGTGACTAATCCAAGGTCATACAGTCAGGGAGTGGCAGACTCAAGACTTGAACCCAGGTCTTGCTCACTTGGGCAGATGATTCCCTGTGCCCCAGAAACTTCAGAGCCATCTGTAGGGCCATCTTTCCTCAGGCCCTCCAAGTTCTCTGGCTGCAACTCCTCAGGATCCCTGGAGCCCTCCCATCAGCAAGTCCAGTCCACATCCCCACTCAGGCCCACTCTCCTCCACTACCAGCACTCCAACAAACCCCACCATCTCTCCCTGGATGACTGGACCCTGCTTCCTTCCTTCATCATACTATTACAGTCTAAATCTTCCTGTTGACTTGTGCATGTCCATCTCCCCCAATAGACTGTAAGCTTCATGAGAGTAGGCACAAGCCCATCTCTCCCCAGAGCTTAGCACTGTGTCTGGCACAGAGAAGGGGCTCAGTGAAGATAAGTGGATGGATGGACAGATGATGGACAAATTAATAGATGAGTGGGATGATGAATGAATGGACTGATGGATAGATGGATGGATGGATGGATGGATGGATGGATGGATAGACAGATGATGGACAAATGAATGGATGAGTGGGATGATGAATGAATGGACTAATGAATAGATGGATGAGTAGAAGGGTGGACAAATGGACAGTAGATGGAAAGGTGGATGAAAGACTATTTGACCTGAACCTATATTTTTTCCCTAACTCATAGGAAGGAAGTCAGAGAAAAGATGGCAGCAGTAACCCAGGTAAAATAGTCCTCCAGTGTGAGGTCATCTGGAGTGACGGGCAGGTGTCAGTACTGGGAGTAGACCATCATCAGGTTCTAGCAACCTCTTGTGTGTACAGCGCAATGATGAGTGAACTCCAAGACGTGACCTGGAACATCTCCTGGATAGAGCAGGGACAGGGTGGAGTCCCTGGGCTGGGAGTGGAGCAGTGAAGCACGTCACGGCTCTGACTCAGCCAGGAGATGGGAGTTTGAGAAGCTGGGTGCAAACACCCACCCCATGCACAGACATGGCCCTGTGCAGGGCACGAAGGACTCTCACCTGCAATGCCGTGGCTGAGCTTCCCATGGTCTGTGAAGCAGGTAGAATTCTGCCCATAGTGCAGATGGAGAAACTGAGGCTTCTGTGGGGGAAATGACTTGTCCGAGGTCACCCCACCAGAAAATGTCAGAGCTGGGTTACGGGACAAAATCAGGGTGTCCAAGGGACCCAGTCTTTGCTTAGCATGCCAGCTGGGGCCTCTTTCTGGAGCCAGACTCACAGATGGCTCAGGAGAAGTAGGTGGGGCCAAATGCCTCCAGAGGAGTAGAGACTTCTAGTACACAGACTGTGAGGCCAGGCTGGAAAGAGGCCTCAGGTGCAGACTCCAGGCCTGCCTCCAAGCTGGCTCTCAGTGCCTGAGTGACCTTCCCAAAATGCCGTCTGACCATGGCCTACTGTTCCTTAGAAGCCTTCAGAGGCTCCCCACTGGCGCAGGGTCAAGTCCCAGACCTTGGCTTGGCCTTCTGGTTTCTTCACCCCCTGGCCCCTGTGGACCCCTCCAGCCTCTTCTCTCTGCCCCCCACCCGAAACCCAGCACCCTACCACACTGAGGGGCTTGTTCCCTGAACAAACACACCAGGCCTGCTCTAAAGCCCCCACGCCTCTGCATAGGAATACCTTCCCATCCGGTCTGTCAAGAACACCTTTCCAGTTCTCCTCACCCAGAGAGTACCTACTCATCTTTCAAGACCCAGCTCCAGCTTCAGCCCTCCAGGAAATTCTCTATGCCCCAACCCCCCAGGCTGGGTGAGGCAAGACCCCTCCCTCCTGCTCCAATTACACACTATGCTAGACTCTACCACCAGGGCAACTAGCACAAGGTAATAACTATCTGGTTGCTAGTCTCCTCCCCAACTAGACTGAATTCCATGAGGAGGGCTTCATGACTTATTCACCTTTGTGTCTGCAGGGCCCGATGTAGCAACTAGCTGGAGTCTTTGTTATTATCTGTGGATCTGAGGAAGGGAGGGAGGGAAGGAGGGAGGAAAGGAAAGAAGTAAGGAAGGGAGGGAGGACTTTACAATTGGCAAAGTGTTCTTTCCTGTACAAGGTCCCTGGGTGGGGCAAACAGTTAAGGGGACTACTAACCTAAAGGTTGGTGGTTTTAACCCACCCAGTAGCACCGGAGAAGAAAGGCCGCGTCGATCTGCTTCCCATAAAGATTGCAGCCAAGAAAACCCTATGGGGCAGTTCTACTCTGTAACACATGGGGTCGCCATGAGTCGGAATTGACTCAACGGCAATAAGTTTGGTTTTGGTTTTCTCTCACATATGTTATTTTATTGAACAGTTGGGCAGCAAGACAATTTGCAGGGAAGGGCCCATACACCACACAAAGGTTGTCATGCAACAATCCCTTGGAAGCTTAATGTCTGGAACTCAAAACATAATTTCATAGAGGAAAATGGCTTCAGAGTTTTAGAATCTCAGAACATGAACCTGAAGCATTAGAATGTTTCCAGCTGCAGGAGATAGAAAGTCCACCTCTACGTAGGGTTCAGATATGGATATATCTTGACTAAGATTTGAGGGAATTATCTTTATCATTGGTTGCTGTTGTTAGCTGCTGTCTAGTTGATTCTAACTTATGACGGCCCCGTGTGTGCAGAGTAGAACTGTGCTCCATAGGGTTTTCAAGGCTGTGACCTTTTGGAAGCAGATTGCCAGGCTTGTCTTCCGAAGCACCTCTGGGTAAGTTCGAACCACCAAGCTTTCAGTTAGTAGTTGAGCGCTTAAGCCACCCAGGGAGCTAAGCAGAAAGCCCAACTCTAAACCTCCACCCACTGACACAACCAGGGGTTTGACTGGCTGATGTGGGAGGAGCCGAAACTTCAGAGGGCGCAGCCTGGAGGTAGCTGGGCAATGCCTTCAAGGACCTCAGGCCTCTATGCGGGCCTGAGTCAGCGATTTCCTGAGAGGCTTACAGACGTCTGCTCGGCTCCTCTTTCTGGCCCAGCAGGAGACAGCTACCGACCTCCAGTCAAGAATCCATATATTCATCCTGATTGGTCACAAGCCTATGGAGGTGGGGGAGGAGGGAGGAAATGGAGCGCGCTGATTGGTTCCAGCCAATTGGCGCTCTCCCTTGGATTTGAGAGGCGCTCCACAGTTTCCCTGCATGCACGCACGCACGCACTCAGGTACGCACGCAGGTACACAAAGGTGGACACACACACACATACACAGGCTGCGTGGGAGAGGGGTAGATCCTTGGAAAGA
>NW_004443947.1:6842551-6844204 GCF_000243295.1 Trichechus manatus latirostris | reverse complement strand
GCACGCACGCACTCAGGTACGCACGCAGGTACACAAAGGTGGACACACACACACATACACAGGCTGCGTGGGAGAGGGGTAGATCCTTGGAAAGAAATCTGGAGACTATTAAGAAGGGAAGTGAGAAAAGGGTGCTGGTTAGGCAACCAAGAGTTGTCCAGCACCTGTGTTCAAACTTTGACTCTGCCCTTCCTACCTGTGTCACCTTGGGCAGGTTACTCCACCTCCCTAAGCCTCAGTTTCCTCACCTGTAAAATGGGGAAACTCATGTTTATGTCACAGGGTGCTGTGAAGACTCAGCAAGACAGAGTATAAAGTACCTGCCTACTCTAGTTGGAGGGAAACATGATTGGCATGGAATCCCACCCTCTCATTTCCTGAGATGCTGAGGCTAGCCCCCATTTCTCCCATGTGGGAGCAGCAGCCCACACTATGAGAAACATTGCCATCGGAGGAATATTTTTTTGCTGTGGATGAGACAAGATAGTACACTTGTCCCAGGGGCCAGCCAGGGCATTCTGAGGACAAGGGGGGCCTGAACTCCACCTGGCCTTGGGATTCATCTCAGCAGCCCCAGGCATGTCCTCATGCTCACCCTGACACATCCCAGACTCACTGGAGTTCCTAGTGAGCACCTTCCCTCTCTGGGCCTCAGTGTTCCCCTCTGCAAAAAGGGTCTGTCCGGCAGTGTGGCCAAGAGCAGGCTCTGGAGCCAGACAGCCAGAGTTCTCATCCCAGCTGTGCAACTTCGGGCAAGCTAATTAACCTCTCTGTGCCTCAACTCCTTCACCGCTATAACAGGGAGAATAATAATTCCTACCTCTCCAAGTTGTTACTAAAATTCAGATAAGTCAAATACTTATAAAGCACTTTATTAATGGCTAGCACAAAGTAGACGCTACTTGAGTTGGTTAAATAAAAACTAGAGCATCATTTCCCATACTCAGTTAACCTTATAGCATTTTGAGGAATTTTGCCAAATGTGCAGACCACTTATTCTAAACCTTATTTTTTTTTTTAAATTGACTCACTGAACTAAATGTATCTTAAAAGGAAATGTTACATCACCACCCTAAATGGAACACTGAAATTACCTCCCACAAACAGAAGGCGTGGGTGGGTGTGGGGATGGATGGATGAATGGAGGGATGGAGGGATAGATAGATGGAGAGATAGATAGCAAGAAAAGAAGGAAGAAAACAATGTTATATTCTGTATCTAAATATTGTTACCTTCTGCAGACTCTGCATCTGAGGCGGTTCCCTCTTTATTATAAAGGGAGATCGGTAAGTGTTAAAAGGGCATTAAAGTCACAGTAGCACCAACCTGAGACTTTCTCCTTGAAGTAACCAGAGGATGGAAGGAAAATCAGAAAAGTAATGAGTTTCTCATTATGATTTATTGTTATTTAAGGCCAAGTCCATGTAAAATCATCTCTCCGAGTGCCAGTTATGTGCAGCCCACACTTTGGGAAATCCTGAAGCAGAAGAAGCTGCCACTGACTCCATCACCCCAGCATCCTTAGCTCTGTACATTGTCCAACATTGCTGGAGGCAGCATCAAACAGAGGGATTATGAAAGAAGTTAAAATAAATAAACAATAATGGACAAAAACCTAAAATTAACTACAAATACAAGCAAATGAATCTAACT